>NC_134572.1:50914635-51514635 GCF_050947875.1 Dermacentor variabilis | reverse complement strand
TTCCCGTGACCCGATAGAGTGCGACGATTCTCTCGCTTGGCTCCTTTACCGATCCTTTGACGTTCACCTTTTCATTTCGAACTTCGCCTCTTGAAGGTCTTTTTTTTTTTATGTCCCATTACAATGGACCTTTCTTTGTGCGTGTGTTTCCAGTCCTCGCCGCTCCATGTTTTTCTGTCTGTTGCAACTGTTTACGAATTCCACCCGCGGTCTGCAGCCTGCCCTGGCAGCTGTTAACATCCTTGAAAAGGGCGGACCGTTCGATAGGCGCAAGTCGTCCCGCGAAACGCAAGGAGTGTTTGAAGGAAGCGAAGCTTTCTACGAGTCAGCCCTGCACAGCTGCGTGGCGTTAGCCCAAACATATTTGAGACTCCGCCACTTCAGCAGCGAAACGATACTGCAGTGCCAAAGGCTTTTCCTTTTTAGTGCTTCTTGCTATTCTGTATGCTGGTTCGCTACCGTTACAGTTATTGTCCGATGCATGACTGCGTATAGTCTCGCAAAAGTGTAAAGAAAAAATGAGCATAAAATGTATTTATTCTTCTTGCCACAATGCGGTTATTTCCGCGGGATTGCGATAAAGTTGATCCGTACTGCGCAATTTACGCCGTTGCATTGTTTGTGGAAGGTACAGTATACTGATTTGCATTTACGTGCATTATGGAAAGATATACGTGCATACCTACATTTAGGAAAGAGTGATCTGTCTCAACAAAATGGCTATGTTATCACCTGAGCTTCGTCACCTGTGATCCATATGTGCATGTTTCGTGCATTTCTCAGGCTTAGAAATTAAAATGTAATTTTTCTTATTGACATAAAAATAAACATTTTCAGTTGGCGTAAAACTTTTGCGCGAAAGAAATAATTGAACAGAATAATTGAACTGCGGAGATCCCATCAAATGAAATGTATATATTGCTCGCGCACAATTACATTTCGAGAGAGAGAGCCTTGATTACCTGCAGCCTGATAACGTAAACCGAAGAGAGAGAACAGCTTTCGCGCGTGATTTAGCCTGCACTCTAGCGCATCACAAAGAGCACAAATGTCAAAGAAGGGATCACAATATTGCGGCTGCAAATTAACATCGGCGCCACGCGCAATATTATGGAGCCGGCCTTTGCCCTCACTTCATCAGCGACGCTCTTCTTAGCGACCAATTCTTCTTAAGCTCGGAACTAGAATCTGAAATGTAACGTTCGTACTCTGTGTGTGATGTGATGCACTGTAACGTGGTATGCCTCCCTCTTCTTATTCTTTTTTCTTGCTTTGTCCTCCTGGCTTTCCTTTTCCTTGCTCTCCTTTTAAAGTGGGTGGGCGTGACGTCTGGAAACAATACTTAGCGTGCTTTTTTTCTTTTTTTTCTTCTTCTTCTTGTGATGTTTACATACTTTCGGGGAAATGAGCAGACGCCGCACGCGAGGGAGGCGACGCGTTGCTTCCTTCCGTGCTAGCGAAATTAATGTCTGCCGATTTCCTGAAAACTGTGAGCCAACTAGCTCAGTTGAGAACCATTGGGTTTAAATATGTTGGCTTCACTAATACTAATTAAAGCAAACTTGAACATAAAGAAAATAGGTGAACGTAAATGAGAGCGAGCTTCATGACTAATGATGGGCTGTTCTTGATCCTCCCGAACCCTGCATATTTGCACGTCTATTATTGCGCGTCTTGTATAGACCTACATTGTCAATCTGTGCGCTCCTCCTCGTCATTCCTTTCACAGCCAGGAATTCTACGTGCATCAAGAGCAGTTTTTAAAGCGACTGCAGGAAAAAGAAATCGCTTTTGCAAAGTTAACTTCGACACAGGCTGCAAAACGGTAAAGTTAATCCCAGGAAACCTTTCCCCAGTTCTCGCCGGGTGTCGGTACATTGCTTCATGAGAGTAATGTTACGAAGGTTTCAATAGTTAGGCTCCCAACTATATGGCCTTTATAGGGACTGCATCACTTGTGAAAACGGAACAGGTGTGAAGCACATTCGCGTGCACTCGTGAAAATTCTGTTCCAGCGCTCACACGTGTTTTTCCTGACCACAGGAACCGTAGATGTCGTAGCTGTACGGTGTCTGCTAGAACGCATACTTACACGCTCTTTCATAATGAAAAACAAAATTAAACTAATGCCAAGACAAAAGCTACAAACTTAATAAGGGCAGATGAGACGTCCACCCAAACGTAACTAAGTGCTACAATATACACCCATACGGGTTCCTCGAAAGAAAAGCCTCGCAGTTGAAGAAAAACTCGTCCTGGTCCGGACGAATAATGTTTTTTTTTTTTCTTCAGCTACGAGGCTTTTCTATCGAGGAACCCGCATGGGTTTCCTTTCGTAACACTTCGCTACGTTTGAGTGGACGTCTCATTTGTCTTTATTAATTACGTCTCTCCACCTTGCGGGTTTCCGCAGAACTATTACGTCAAAAACTACAAACATTCGAAAGTATTTGTCGTGATGCATGCGATCTCCTTAACTGCCGCGAATACACACATACATGCATATATATATATATATATATATATATATATATATATATATGTGTGTGTGTGTGTGTGTGTGTGTGTGTGTGTGTGTGTGTGTGTGTGTGTGTGTGTGTGTGTGTGTGTGTGTGTGTGTGTGTGTGTGTGTGTGTGTGTGTGTGTGCGCACGCGCGCGCGCGTGTTCATACATACATTCTTGTCTCTCGCGCACCGCCAGCTTCTGCGAAAAACGTGTAGGTCGCGCAAGTCGCTCAGCAGAATTAACTACATGTCCCACCACTGGCTGCCATAATTAAAGCGTGCTGGCACTCTCTCGCCCCTACAAACCTCCAGGACTGACGCCGGCCGACTGTTCTAGCGGCTCCTGCCAGGTGGAAATAAACGCCACTCTCTCCGAGCACGCGGGCGCCACCGCGCGCACAAACGAACACACAACCCACACGCAATGCACACACACACGCACACACACTCCTTCCGCCCAGTAAATTCTTAATTAGAAATCGCGCTCCAAATCACGCACGCAGGAGCGATGTGCTCGCGTGCGCGAGAGTTTCGCAAAGAAGTCGCGGCAGCTGGCAGCACAAATCGCCGGCATCCGTCGCGGCCACGAGGGGACCAGCGCGGACCCTTGCGGGGTGTGGAGCGCCAAGATTGCGCAAAAGGCAAAACGCGCATGAGCTGGCAAAGCGCGCTCCAGCGCGCTAACTCAGGTAAGTGACGTAGAATGGGGACGCGTAGGAAGGAATTACACCCGCCGACGGCTGAAGCCTTTGTTTACTCGCGTTAATCCTCTGTCGCGTTGCGATGGCCTTCTTGGCGGTTGCGACCGCTCGCGCCTGCTTTCTTTATATGTTTCTTTTGAGTCCGGATTATAATAACTAATTAATGTTATGGGGCAGATGCTCAGTCGTTAGCCAACCCTCTAGCGAAAGCAGCGATGCAAATTATGAATGCCGAGGGGGGAATACTGGTTCTGCTCTTGCTGATTGGAGTGAGCGCAGGTTGCAAAACGTGTTCCATCGCAAGCATCACATCTGTCATCGTCCGCTTGCTTGTCTTACATTTCCCTTTTCTGTTTCCTGAATTACACAGTACCACCTGGGCAGAGGTATGCAGCCCGCGCTGACGTATTCTAGTGTAATTCATTCGATCTCCCTTGTCTTTCGCACGACATAATGGCTTACGTTTTCAAGGTGCGTTTTTGTATGAACAAAATCTGAAATATTGTTTTACGAGCCTATGACACCTTTTTCCACCCTTGCCTAACATTATAAGAGGTAAGCCTCGCTGGAGCCTGTAAAATAACAATGGCTCGTTCATTAGCAGGTTCAAGCTATTTGCTCATTGTCTTATCACATTCGCTCAGCTATGTTTGACTTGGGAATGGCATGTATTTCGACGTTGTAAGGGCATCTACGGAGAGGGATGTACACATAGGAACTCCTAAGCGTACAACATGACGAACAGCGCAGACGGTGAAGTGAGTGATACGAAGAGGACAGATGGCGCTGTCTCGTTCGCATTCTTGTTCACAAACGCCTAGACGGCGCTGCATGACACATCTCACCTGTGCTGTTAATATTGAAGGTAAACCAGCTAGTTCAGCTTATAACTCTCTTAGCCGTACAACCATGAAATGGTGTTGGGAGAGTCAGAATGCAAATACATATTTAGATCCCGGGTCGTACTGCAAATATGGTAGCCAATCGAGACACAGAAGGCTTGCTATGTTTATAAGCATTCAGCTCCGTATTGAGTCCACGACTAACGTCTGAGAACTGTAAAGGGCATCTTGCCAATAAACATGCGTATACTATTGTATAGCCGCCTTCTAGTTCGATAAAATGAGGATTACCGGTGGCATCATGTGCCAGCATGCCGGCTGTGAACGGCTTTTGGCCGCAGTATAATACCACAGCTCCATATGTATCTGCCTCTCCGTTCTGCGCCACCACTATTGCATACGTGAACGTAACGCATGTGCTGCGGACTTGTCCTGGACTTCATCAAGCCCGTCTGTGCCACCTTTGTACGACAGGCCTTCGCCCAGTACGCCTTCCCAACATAGAACCCTGGCCCCTTATTGGAACCCTTACGTGCTATTGCGCTGGAACCTTTACTACCGTTCCCTATGGGGCTTCCTGCACGAAACAAGTCTTGTGAGTTTTTAATAACGTATTTATTACGACTGAGAGCAGGCTTCCAAAATAAAAAAAAATATAAACGAACGGTTGTCCCGAAGCACATAGCTTGAAACAAGACGGAAATTATAAAAGGAGTTTTAAAAGCACCAGCGTTTTTTTTTTTTTAGCTTCTTCGGGAGCAAGCGGCGCTGCCTGGTGCACTTGATATTTACTCGATGAGCACATCGCGCATAAAATGTAAATCAGGAGCCTGTTTCTGACTGTCCGACTTCTTCCTTCTTCTTTATTCTATCTTTAGCCTTCACCACTCAGTGCCACCGCGTGCGCTGCAGTAACATTCTAAGAGGCACCTGATTTTTCATTTGTCTCTTCTTCTCCCAGTGGTAGCTATAACTTTTATTATTTTGCGTAAAAGCAGGCTTACGCCGCGCAGTAAACGGATCAAACCCCACAAAACCCGTGACGAACAGGTTTGATGGCAACGCGAAGTATCGCGAACAAAAGTTACCATTTTAACCGATGACTTCAACGGCGCTGTTTTTACGCTCGTTCTTCTCGATGGTTGGAACTTCGCGACGAACACGCGCAGACGCAATAACGTAAAGCTGCGTCCGCATCATCTATTATGAGCCTCAAGAAATAACATACAGGGCGAAGAATAGAGAAAGTCGCAGCGCTCTTTTATCGCCAGAGGTTGGTGCCTCTTGTGCCCTGCCCGGTTGATGACACGAAAACTTTTTTTTAGGTAGAACGTCGGCTTCGAGTCTACTTCACCCTGTGTTTGCTTCTTGTCTGTTTTCTTTTCCTACTGGCAATAACGTGAAATTCAAATCAAATCGCTAAATCTATCGATGGTAGCGACAGTTACGCCAAGAAAGCTATCGGGGTGGCCTTTCTGGCGTTGTGTCGGTGCCATACGTGTGATTTGCAGAAACGCTCGTTTTGTAGCCTTCCCTTTCTCTGAACTATGCTGGAATTATTTTGAGTCTACACTCAAGGGCGGCGTGCTTAATGCATGCAATGTAAAAAGATTACAAAGATAGGACCATCGTGTTTGCAAAGAAACGAACGGCAAAGCGGTACTAATTTAAATGTAAGTATAACGCTTTGGCTTGAGGTTAGGGGACATGGTTAACGACGACCGCTTTATATCGCGGTCGTCGTGCCGTTCTTTTTGCCTGTATGTCTGTAAATCGTCATACATTGTCATACTTTTTCTGTAAGCATATATATTAAGAGAAGGAAAGGCAACGAAGTTAACCAAGGTGTTCTTGGTTTGCTACACGTCGAATGGAGGAGGGGAAGCGGGAGAAAAATGATAAACGAAGACTCAAATAAACAATAAAGACATGTGCGCACATAACAACAGCGTCGTAGAGCCCGGAGATTCTTAAATATTGCAGCAAGATTCTGGTGCCCTTTTGTGCCACTGACGGTCGAGTTCATGATTTCAACAGCTTTTCTCCCGTTAATGCTTTGTCATCCTGCCAGCTTCAGAGCCACTCGCTAAGTCTGCTTTTTTTGTTATCAAATGAAAGGTAGTACAGATCAGAATATGTACTGTGGTCCAGTCGCAATCATCATAATTGCACGAGAGAACAGTTGTGCAATGGCGCTTCGCAAATACATTACGTGAACAAGCATCTCTACGTACGTAGCGCAGCGTTATATTGGGCCCGAATAATTTACTTCGAACAGATTTGACACAAATTGCGCATATGATATTGTAAACTTCATGTTTCCCTAGGAATGCGTATTTGCTGTATGTATTGTTCTGCGTCTCATTTTATTTAATTTCAAGTAGTAACTTTGCTCTGGAAGAGTTGAAGTTTTGGGGTAGCCGGCTTCTAGGGAATCTCGAATAGCTAGAACCAACGGAATAAACCACATCCCAAAACCAGATAAAAAGGCCCGCACACCGCTGGTAAATGTGTATTTACTTCCTTCGTCCGCGTTGCCTGTTTCATGGGTTTACGATAATTCTATCTTTCTCTCTTCCACACGTTTTCTGCTTGTTCCCTTGTTCGTCGTGTTGCACGAAGCCTTCGAGCACGCATGTTCACAGCCCTCTTCTAATGTACTGCCTGCTTTCATATGCGCGTGCCAACGCATACTGGCGTACGTGAGCCCTAGTTCGCTTAAGCGAGCGCACCGGGCCTTTTTTTGTGTTTGTTTCCTTACTAACCCGATGTGCCAGCACACAGCCTTCGCGGAAAGACGAGGAGTGTTTAGCGGGCGATGTGCGGCTCCGGTCTGTCGGTCGCCCAGCCACGAAGGAAGTGGTAGCGAGGGCGAACGGATGCTGCAGCCGAGGAGCACGGTGTAACGAGAAGCCAAGCGCCCGTGTACTACGTCGACGTGGCCCTCGAGAGCAAGCGAGAGAGTGCCCGTTGCTCCAGCGGGTAATTGACGAGCCGGGATGGGGCTGGCGGACGTCTCTCTCAGCCTCGCTTGGCCAAACGACGACGCAGCGTCGTGCTTTGCTCTTTGTGCTCGCTTCCTTATGTGCCCCGGGGCATTGGGCTGGCTTTTGTCGTGTCTGCGTTTTAATATTGTCTTTGTAGCACGCCTTTTTCCCGGCGCGGCCTGTTGGTGACGAGATCATGCTGGGTGGCACGGAGTGCTCTCGTTCCCTTCAGAGCGTCATGGGGGATCCACGAAGCTTTGCTCCTCGGGGTGTATGACAAGCCGCCGGTATACACTTTCAATGATGGGAGATCGCATGGGCTGCGAGGCTGGGAGCTAATTGAAATCGGAGAACACAGCGAAGAGTCTTGCGGCCCCTCTCTGAGGTAATTTCTCTGGCTTCTCACGTTACTATCATCGAAGACAGTTCACCGGTCTTCGATGGTGTTATATATATATATATATATATATATATATATATATATATATATATATATATATATATATATATATATATATATATATATATATATATATATAAGGAGAGAGGAACAGGCAGGTAAGTTAAACGGACGGACATCCAGTTGGCAACCCTGCATGGAAGAAAAGGCAAGGTAGATTGCAATAAGAACGGAAAAGGCAAAAAGAGAGAGATCGCAACGTGCCCATAAGTGACTTCTCAGGTTATTTCATATTAAGGAAGCTATTAAAGCGCGCGTAGCTTTCCGAATTGGTGATTGGGGATGTTCATGCACACAGAGTATTTGCCTCTTTGAAACCCGCCGTAGTTGCTTAGTAGCTATGATGTTGGGCTGTTAAGCACGAGGTCACGGCATCGAATCCCGGCCACGGCGGCCGCCTTTCTATGGGGTCGAAATGCGAGAACACCCGTGTACTTAGATTTAGATGCACGTTAAAGAACCACAGGTGGTCGAAATTTCCGGAGTCTCCCCAGTACAGCGTGCCTCATAATCAGAAATTGGTTTTGGCACGTAAAACCCCAAAATTAATAATTTGACTCCTTAAAAGGCCGGCTGTCCAGTCAGCTGAGCGTGCTCGGAGAGACTGACGTCGGACTCCGAAGTGTTTGAACTGGCAGAGAAAGGGCTCCGCGGTCTTAATACATCCACATTACATTATTACAGAAATTATTGTGACATCCTTTTTTGGGAGCGCTATGGTAGAGTTCTAATACGTTTGTAATGATCCGTTCATATTTCCCATGTACTGCCGCTTGCAGGCTTTGACACAAACATATACTCCTTTACTTCGAAGGTTTGTATTGATAGGCAATACAAAAGGTACAATGATTCTACAATTCTCTGTGACCTGCTTCTAGTCATTCTGTTTCTTCTTTTTATTTAGACATGCTCGCGTTATTTCATGTTGCTTTACTGGCATCGCTTGCTCCGCGGATTTGCAATAAACAAGGATAATATTATATATCATCTGATGAAAACTGTATAGATAAAAAAAGGACACTCAATTCTTTCACTGGAAATATGAAGAGGACATCCGCGAAAGCTTAGCTTCTTCTACGCCAGCCTCATCTCATACTTGCCCATATGAGATTTGTTGCCAAGTCGTTTAGCATTGGCAAGGAAAGAAAGCACTCACTGAAATACAGGATTTCAGATACTGCATTCGTATGCTCAAAACAAGGGTTAGTTTTATCTTTATCGTGAAAACCTTGCCTCTCCGGGCATATACCCTACAACTCGATCTTTTTCTTTTCCGGAAACACGTCGGTTCTTTCACATGAAGATGAATCTCGCTTCGAAAAGGTCTTATACCTCGAAAATGCTTGAATAAGACTTTCACTGCAAGTTCTTAACCATGTATGCGAAAATAGTAAGAGCGGGGTGCAAAAAAATCTGCAAAAAATTACAATGGCTTTGTTCCTCGGCACAAGTTGGAGATGACATTTATTTAGTTACGTCGCTCATTCTGGCAGGCGAAATATCAGGAGAAATCACATTGTAACTCTCTGAAACATAACTGGACGCAATTTTCGTCTGGAAAAGGTGACTCAACTTCAATTTAAAAACGAATCGGGTGGGTAAATGATATCAGCATGAGTCGGACCGGACGTGTGAAACAACAAATAATTATGTTTATAAACTCTTATACTTAAATGAGAGTAAGGAAAACCAAAATACCAACAAACTTATTGTTTCTGTCAGCTCTGAACTCATTGTCAGCTCTGAACTCAGAGCAGAAGTTACATCAGAAATGTTGAAATCTGTCCCAGCGCATTTCATTACGTCGATGTTTTCTTGTTGTACTTAACGCGCAGAACAACGCGTACGAATTCGCTTCGCTCGTTCCTCGCTTGTTGGATTCCAAGCAGGAAGCCCCAACTTAAATTGAGATCGTCTTTTTAATAGCTTCCTCTACAGAAGCCGCAGCGCATTTGTCGCAGCCAGCTGCTGCTAGCAACAACCGGGACCATACGTAATTCTAAAGCCACAAACAATCGACGCACTCCGTAACCTTTCGGCCTCCACGGCGACAACCTGCACCATTTTTCTTTCGCCCCAGAAAGCTCCTAAGCGCGATCGCGAATTACGCCCATCTGACGCGGTGTTGAAGTCGTAACGTATTAAATTGCAAGCGCCGTGGCCTCCCTGTCAGCGCGTTGGGCATCAAAAGCCAACGGAATCGCATCCCGCCGGTAAAAAGTGGTAAAGCCGCTTCGAATCGATGGCTGGCTGACAGGAAACAGAGACTGCGGCTGCGCGAAAGCATGCACACTCGCCTGGTGAACGCAATAAGCAACGGTTGTTCTGCGCGCTTCGCCAAACACGTATACACGATTGCTGCAGCCGAGGTGATAACGCCAGCCAGCGCGACAGTTCTCTGTCTCTAATTGTGGTTGCGCCGCAAAATACGTTTCCGTTGTTTCACGGCGGCCGGTTTGGTGAAACCACGCGTTCGGTTTTAAATGTTTTAAATGCGTGACGCTCGAACGGGGTGTCACTGGCGCTCTCGCTTCGCCCACGGATAGAAAAATGTTGCAAGGTCTATGCGAAATCGAACTCGTGAGACACGAAGAAGAGCGTCAGCTCAATATAAAGCACAACGGTCCCTTTAGACTATTCAAATGCAATCTTTAACAGGTATTGGAGGCTTGCAGAGATAGCTCAGGAGTCCAGACGACTGGATTAAGGTCGTTGAAATATTTGCGGATGCTCGCCATAGACAGCCTCTGCACCCGCCTGCTTCATCAAAGTTGCTTCGGAATTTAGTAATTTAGTAATTCGTCATGTGTTCTACTTATTTGTCTACTTAGTTCTACTAGTGTTCTACTTAGTTGTCTGCAGTGTCTACTTACTTAGTGGCTGAAAACGTTCCCCACGATACCTTCTTTTCATTCGTCTTTAGAGACCCTATCCAAAACATTTTAATGTCACAAAGCTTACACAGCCAAGAATTCCACCGTAATTCGAGTGAACATTGTATATCAGTGAAATTTGTATATCAGTTCCCCAGACATTCAAATACAGGAAAGATAAATGAGTCTTCATTTAGAATAACCTGCATGCCGTCTGACCAGTATCTGAAGCAATGCATGAAATTGCTAATGTGAGGCAGCGTACGGTGCTCGCCATTGTTTTAGCTCAATTTCCGTAGGTTGAAAATAAACTGGGTTCATATTCCAGTAATCTAGCGAATCTTACGGTCAAGGTTATGTCACAAAAATAAAATATAAAGAAAGCTAGCCCGACCAACCAACCTAGCAAGACATTTAAGTAAGGCTTGCTTCATTTTTTTTTTTCGTACACCTATGAAAACTTCCGAGCAAGCTTCTTTTTTTCTTTGCGGTAATGTTTGGAACGTGTCTATACAGGCTATGCTACAACTGTAGAGTGTGCTACTTGTCGGATTTCTTCAATCCATCCGGCCCGTCATCTCCAACACCTACAGAAATAACCTGCACGCTCTTCAAGGTGTCCAAGCCAAAGCCAAAACCAAAACGGCAGAAACGATTGCAATCGCCCAAGGTTACGCAACCGAAACACACGTTGCCATTGATACAAAAGGTTTGCACGTCAGACACGCGTGGAAGATTCCTTTCCATCACCAAGCTTTAGCCTCCCTGAAGGAAGGCCCCGCAGGACCATTAGCCCATCGTGCATCGTGCCTCGTTTGCACCACGGAATGTATCTGTACCCGGACCGTCGTCACCTCCGTTGTGTTTGAGCTAACCATATATAGGCAAGCCACATTTCAAAGAATTCAGATTTTTCTCATTTGCCATCGTCTTCACTTTAACAAGTTGGTTTACGCTTCTTGTAGGAGAACAACAGCAACCACTCACACGCATGTACCGACGGATAGACTACATTGACCAGTTACGGCGGCAGCGTGGTTGAACCTACAAGAGGAATAACTCTACAGTTCAGGTGTTCACATCTCACGAAGCTTACTGCTCCACAACCCACGGCCCTGCTCGGTGCACTGTGGTTCATTGATACAGAGAGCCGCAGAAAATGATCATATTTTACGACTCAAAGCCGCGCCTTTAGAATGTGTCCATTCGGTTATCCTGCATGGTTCTTACTACCAAATTATGTTCAATATCCTAAAGCTTCTCCATTAAGTCAAGGAAAAAAGTCCGCGATATTTCGCTAAAGGTGTTGCTACCTGGTCATTGCGGCAACACTGGGAATGACTATACGAACAATGCTGCTCTAGCATGCTCAAGTATCCTTTGAAGAAGGCCACTGCGTTCCAAACCCACTGTCTAAGACAGACACTGCATGGCAGCTTCGCAGTATAGAGTGCTCACTCTAGCTGTCAGAGTTCAACACTCCAAATACAAAGCGTACCAGGTTACAAGGACTTTAGACCCTGCGCTGCAACTCCGACATTTTTCTGGCCTATACCGAGGTGACACAACGAATTTGTGTCACCGGTGATTAGAAATTGCCTTTAATAAGGATCACGTAGTACTAAATGACAAGTGCTTACAAGTGCTGCATGCGGTGCCGGTGGCTGCGGAGAGGATACCAACCCCTTATCGTGCCACTGTCTTGAATATGATTTACAAATATGATTACTTGCCAGTGCGCTTAAACAAATGAACGATCGTCGACTTGGAGTGCCGACGCTACGGGACCACCTTACTCAACGCTGTGCGGCCCAGACGGCAGTGAAGGCACTTTTGTGCTATTTTTTTTTTAGGATGACAAGCCTGTCCGAGCGCCTTTGACTACGTGGTGCTGTTAGTGCATGCGCACGCATTCAACGTGTCTTTCCTTTCTGTCTCGTATTTCTATTCTACCTTTCGCTTCTCCCAGCATAGTGTAGCCAACCAGATGATTTATTGGTTAATATTCATGCCTTCTCTCTTTCTCCTATCGCGTGATTCAAACCGCGGACAGACGAGTACGGTGCAAGTATAACTAGATTAGAGGAAATTGGCGGCTTACGAATCTGTCATCATAGTGTGACACTCACATGGCAACACACAGTTATCTCAAATCAGCAGAATTTTGTTAAAGTTGAACGCTCTCTTACTCCATTTACAAGACAAATAGCTACGCGTCAAGCATACACAGTTCGCGAAGAAACATATTCGTGGACTGCTCAGATTTTGCGTTGGCCTTGGTTTCCTAACTCGGTTCGAGTAATTTGTCGCATCATTACGGATTATGCGAGACAGTCACGAGGCGCCACTTTCATATCATCCTGTTAGCGTCGTCGAGCGCACTGAAGTCATCGGTATGAAATCTCCGAGCTAGCTCAAGCGCACGTTTTGCGTTTTGAAAGTTAAGTTGAGCGTCGACACCTAACTTATTCTCCGTCACTGCGAGATTTAGTCTCCTTTATACTAAATTACACCTCTACGGGACGAGGCTTGGAACGGCCGTCTGGAAAAAGGAACTGCCGAGGAAATAACAAAAAAAAAAATCCTCAGAAAGTCGTTCTTCAAGTGGTGTGAACAACGACTTCGCGATATAACAATGGCTCGAACGCGAGAAGGGATCTGAAGGCCGACGGGTTGTATATTACAGGACAGCTTCGCGTGGTTTAGACGCCTGGCATGGCAGGCGGCAATTATGTGAGCCAACATCGGTGGGAGCCGCGGTCAACCCCGTGATTTTCTCTGCGACTCCCTCCTTTCGACGCTCAGTGCTCAGTTGTAGCGCACAACATGCCCATCAACGTCGTGGAAGCTAAGCCTCTCATAATTTTGAATTCCCCACGTCCGCGCAACGCGAACCTAAATTGCCTTGCATTACGTAATGTAATAGAGAAGCGTTTCGTATATTAAAAGTCTCGCTTAGATTATACGAGCACTTTACTTCGAGAAACGGGGAAGCGTAGCAGGAATTAAATTGCACTACGAAGAAAATCTCAAAACAACCACACAAAAAGTAGCTGGCACCATATCTGCGCATCAGCATCTCCTCCTGTATTATGTGAGTGGAAAAGAAGGCGCGGCTGTGCATAGGCACTCTTTGCGCACCTTTGCACGGCCGAGCTTCTCGGTGACTATAGGCGGCCAAGCGACTGAGGGCAGTGAACCTCGGCTGGCTCAAAATATCCTTGTTCATCAGAGCCAAACGCTTCAAAAGCGCTACCAGTGTTACACCTAATAGCAGAGCCTCCGTTAAGCCATCTTGTGCACATGAGCCCAGCCAGTACGTTCGACGCACGTAGCCTCCGAAGCAGCAGGCCCAAGATATTGCGTACACCACTCTCGAAACCCATGCCTCATCCACGCACTGTACATCTCTGTACTGTAAGGCACACTGCAGGGCACCGCTTCAGGTGGGCTTTTTTTCTCGTGGACTATAAAATATAGCCCAAACGCACTCGCGATATGAAGTAAATGGATATACATGTCCCGGACCGTTGCACCTAGGGAGCAGCAATACAATACTGGCCGGCAACTATCCGTGACAATGACGGGAAGATTCAAGGGCGGAACTTCTGCACCGCCTTCTGCGCATGCGGGTTACTGAGCCAAGAAGTCCAGCACAGTTTGACAGTAGTTTCGGTTTTGGCATAATTAAATTTCAACACTGCTTGCTGTATTTATGTCTTATCTTACTATAATTGCTGTGGTATGTGCGATGTTTACGCCTTTCCTCACCATCTCTAAGAAAAAAAAATACACGTCTGAGACTTTAAGGCACTTTTCAGGAGCGCTCTCACGCGTGCGCCCTATGCCTTTATCGCTGCAGAAAGTTGTCCGTGTGTATCCCATTATTTCAAAGCTGTGGCTTCTGAATTTCTGAAAGTTCAAGTTCCTCCACTTTAAAACGAAGCAACGATGCATTGTATTGCTCTGTTTATCGTGACTGCGGAGGACCCATAGGTATAGGCGAGTAGTGAGACGCCAACACGAGTCAGAGAATATGACAACGTATACCGAGAAGATGCATGCGCCTTACTGACGATCGTACTAATTACTCAGTGAGCTTCAGTTCGTTTGAGCAACAAGCGCCGCTCAAGTTTCGCCCGCTTGAACTTGCTCCTATTAGTCGCCGTCCTTTTTTTTTCACTTCATGGATTGCTGCCGACAAGCCCACACAGGTGCCAGCGTTGTGTCTTTCGTGCATCTGTCTCAGCCGCATTCGCATTCTGACGACACGTTTCTCAACTTTTCTTGTTGATTAAAATGGGTGAGCTTTTCGTGGTGAAGCTATCTTTCCTTCATTTCATTTGGTTGCACTCTAGAGGGAGATGTGACATCTGTAGTGTAGCAATAGCAACGTTATATAAACTGGTTTAAGTTTTATGGTGCTACATCTCACAAGGACATTTCAATTTGTTTGTATAATAACAACAAAAATATAAAATCATCCCGGGGAGAAAATAAAGACACACTGTGAAATTTTTCTGCTCTTTCCTTACGCTTGTCTTCGTACCCTGCAAGAAATTTCCAATGCTTATGTTGTTCGCTCTGCGGAAATGAAGTTTGGTGTTGCATTTCTCTACAGGCAATGTTAATTTTCGAAGGTGCGCATCATCGACCCAGTCAGCAGCGGTAGAGACCCGTGGCTTGCGCAAAGCGTTTTAAGCGCACTGAAAATTTAATTGCAGTTTAAAAGCTCAATCACGCCAAGGCAATTAACAAGCGCAAAGCTATGTCTAACGGAATCGGCAGCAGTTTTGGGTAATGATGCGGCCGTCATAAGGCCTCAGTCTATTTCGCTCGTTGCCCAGCCCTTTCCATATCCCTGTAAATAAAAAAAATTTACGAGAGAGATAACTTAATTGAAAGAAGGCAGAGAGGTCGGCCTGAGCTAACGCGCTCTAGCTAGATTTCTGCAGAAAGCAGCACGCAGGACAGCCATGTCTCTGATGCAAACGTTCAAGCAGCCCGTGATAAAGAGAAAGACTACGCAGAAGGTTGTTGTTGTTGCACATGATGGTGATGATTATGATGATGATGAAATGAGCATCCCCTGAAAGAGGCTATTATTATTATTATTATTATTATTATTATTTATTATTATTATTATTATTATTATTATTATTATTATTATATTATTATTATTATTATTATTATTATTATTATTATTATTATTATTATTATTATTATTATTATTATTATTATTATTATTATTATTATTATTATTATTATTATTATTATTATTATTATTATTATGAGAGCATTTCCTTGAAAAGAGGCGGTGCCACATGTCACCAAGCTCGTTCCTTTCTTGTGCGTCAAATCTTCAAATAAATGTATTTTATACTCTAACCTACAAAACAAGAATATAGGTCGATATTATTTCCCGATAATATAGCGGTTATTATTGCACATTATCAATCATCGTCTTGCCAGTTCTAGGTCAGGGGTCGAACTATATTACGGATTAAATGCTACATTATTCGCTGTAGAAAGATTGCTTCACTAGCGTGCTAGTCTTTTCTTCGCACCAGTAATCTTCCATGGAGCTGCCTTTCACATTACCCGCAATATTTTTATTATTTTTGCCCTGCTGTCTTTAAAACTCTAGCGTCAAAAAAATCGGAAATTGCAACTGGAAGCGAGTTGACGCACACGCTTGTCAACGACTCACACTGTAAAATATTATTCCTAGTGCCGATTATACTCGTCCGGGTTGCAGAAAGGACTTATCCAATATGCCAATTCACAGATATCTACGATACAGGACGCAACCGCTATGCAAATAGCCATAGACGGCGTTCATAGACGGGAGGTTAAATTGTTTGTAGCGTTGTATGTTCATGTGACATTCTTCTGAGTGGCTCAAATGAACGTCCACGAGATATAAAAAAAAGAAGGTGAAAGTTGTCATGACCTACGCGACGTGTAGTGAGGCGTGCTGAAGGACTTCTTTTACGCCATCATGCAGGACGCATTATCGACGTAGACATCTGAGAGAAGCCCAACAGTATATTAAAACCTGTTACAAAGTTTTTTTCCCTCGCCTGGCCTCACTGCAGATGCGCTTTTCACGCGCATACAAATACCATATACAGTCAAACCTATATTTAACATAATCCGTCTGATTTCCTGACACATTCATCGAGCCTAGTGCGCTTGGAACGTCCTAACAGAGAAAGCAAGTCAACGTCTCGTCCGAATTAACGAAGTCGGGGGCGAAATATAAGAAAAATATGACTGTGCCGGCTTTCAGGAAGGTTACAGACGCCACTGACACGTTCAGAATGTTCCCCGCACCCATGAAGGAACAGAAGGCGTGGTCGACGTGCTCGCTGTTTACGATATGTGCAGTACGCAGGTAATAATTAGGTCTTTTCCTTTTTGCTCCTGCATCAAATAAATTATATTCGCATGAGTGTATTGAGTGTTTTCGATACAACAAAGTTCCCGATATATCCAAATAAGTCTTGGGTCCCATTGTCATCCTTGAATCGAGGATTAAGGACATGCTTTTTTGCTTTCCACGCGAAGGCGTTTAATAACGGATAGAAAAATAGAGACAGAGATAAAAGAAAGGGGAAATGCTGGGAGGTTAACTCAAAGAGGAAATCCGCTTTGCTACAGAAGATTGGAGAAGGGGAGGGGGAAGTAAAGAGATTGAAAAGTAGAGAGAGAGAGAGAGAAAGGGAGAACTGACACGATCACACCCGGTCGCTATCACCGTATACTAGAACCGTACAGTAGCACTTTAAGGAATACGAACACCAATTAAACCTAGAGCCGTTTGTGCAGGTCAGTTCAATATAAAAAAACTGCTACAGTACCCTCGTCTGCCTAAGCTGCGAGGTCTGAGAATGTGTACAGGCAAGTTTTGGGCGACCGGAATTCCAGCGCAGACCACCAATGCACGCGAGCGAGGAAATCTACCGCTTCTTCTAGAAAGAAACCGCTATCGTTAGCAAGCAGACAATGCTCATCGAGCGTGGGCAGTTAGCGGAACTACGGCCCTCCCTGTTGGTCATGGTATGCTGCGTTTACCTCTCCGTGCGGATGTAGAAGTTGTCGGGAAGAAAGCAGTTCTGGCTGCAGTTGTTTCTGCAAGCTTCCTGCTTGGTGGTCGCTCTGCGTTCGGTAGTGGTTGCGACGGCTTTAACAAAGCCCACGGGACTGATTAGCTGCCGCGCAATTGTAACAGGAGAGCTTTGCTTTGCTTTCTCCTGGACTCCATCCGCGCGTCAGAGAGTACACAACGTCGACCAGAGGCCTGTTGTCGGGAGATAACACAGACACTACGAGAGCTCATCCCGAAGTTAGATTAAGATGCTCCTTAAGTGCTGAATAGCAGTAACGTTATACGAAAGGTACAATCGCGACTTCGATTATGAATGGGAGTGAGATTTAGTTGGTAATAACGTTTGGTGCGGCAATGTTTTAATGATTGGCGTCAGGCATATCAGCTGCTCAATAAGACTTTTATACCCAGAGAATCCTCATCATGAAACAGAACTCCGGACCCAAAGGCGCCGACTGCGGGAGGGGGTGGGGGGTGAGGGCTCTAGGGCTCTCCTCCCCCTCCCCTCCACACCTAAAGTGTCATTACTAGAGCTTTTTCACCCACATCATTTGAGGTTTCTTTTGACTTGCCTGAACCTTTTCACTTAAGATTGTATTGTGGCTAATCGCATATTACATCATTGTTGGCGATGACGTGCATGGCTTTTGATTCTTACTTTTGCTTCATTTCTGCAAATCCTGACAATAGGAGGACAAGTGCATTAGTAACATCAGCCGCGGCTGCCTCATCCGTATTTGCTCACTTCAACATTGTTTCAAATATACACTGTAAACACTATGCACGTACGCAAGATTATATATATATATATATATATATATATATATATATATATATATATATATATATATATATATATATATATATATATATATATATATAGACAGTGCGAATCTCATTATATTTTTCAAAGTGAAGGAGGTAGCCAATTAACAATTGGCTACCTATGAATAGCCTATGCATAGAGAATGAATTTGTTGCTGCATGTTCACCCCGCTTCAAATTGCTTTGCGTGCTTTTTTGAACATGGGAAATCTTATAGACTTCAGGGATCCGTTCGGTAGAGTCTTTTATCAATGGCGTGTTAAATGTACGTGCATGATTTGTGTCTCAGTATTGCTTCTCTTTCCAGTAAACAATACTAACTACTCATCAAACTCATGAACAAAAATTTCTAATAATTTATAACATTTATTACGGATGGAAACATCGTCACTTCCATGCAGAAGTCATAAATATATACACACTTTCCTAATGAACTGTCATTAACCAAGATTTAAAAAAGAGCAGTACGTTACTCGAAGAAAATCTACTGCATATTGTTTCCAATAAAGTGGAGTAGCTGCAATTTTTTTTTCGTTATTGAGATTTAATTTGGTCATTGTAATTAATTATGTAACTGAATACGTACTATCCTAATCATCAAAGTGCCGATGAGGCATTTGTACACACAGCCAAGGTACATCTAACTGCGGTATCATGAGCGACGTACTAATTGCGTAATAATTTTTAATTACGATTGATTTAATTTCTGGCGAAGAAAGTGCTGCAACTTTTAATCATTATTTCACTTCAGTGTTCACCCACGAAGACCATTCTAGTATTTCTTCTACCGCCTAAATTGGCTACAGGCATGTGACCCAAATCGAACTAACCGTTGAAGGCATCACGTCTTTAATAAATGCCATTAAAATGTCCACTAGCCCTGGCGCTGACGTAATTAGCGCCAAAATTCTTAAACTCACGGTAACCACAAGTAGCTTAACCCTCTATCACATATTTCAGTAGGCTCTGTCGAAAGGTGAAGTTCCGTTCGATTGGAAAATTGGTAAAGTCATTCCAGTGTTCAAATCTGGCGACAAAAATAATATCAGTATTTACTGGCCCATATCTCTAACAAGTATTGCATGTAAGCTACTAGAACATATCATTGCACCAAACGTCGCGCAGCATTTTGAAGAAAAGAGCCTTTTTACCCTCATCAAGATGTATTTAGGAAAGGGCTGTAATGCGATACGCAACTTTTGGATGTTACTCATGAAGTTTTATCTAATACGAACGATAACCATCAGGCAGATTGTGTTTTCATTGACTTTTCAAATGTATTTGATCGCGTACCACCTTGTAGTTTAATTTCCGAACTCTCTGCGTTAAACATCGATTCTTTAACACTAACATGGATTAGAAATTTTTTGTCCTTTCTCAAACAATTCGCTTGCATAAATGACTACTCATCATTTCTCTCTGAGGTATCTTCGGGCGTTCCCCAGGCACCCTCGGTGTCATGGCGCAACCCTCAGCAGTATTGGACGCTCCGGTTGGAGGAAAGTGTGAGCGCAGATTTCCCTGCCCTAGGGATCTAGGGACGACAAAAGGGATTTAAGAGGACTGCAGAAGTGCTCCGATGTGTGCTCGCCAGAAAGATGTAGTCTGCCGACCTGTAGCTCATACTACGAGAACGATGCACTGAGCTCCGTGCTGCGGCCAGTACGAGTACCCCTTGTTATATATAAATAAGTTTGTCTATCCAATGTATCCAAATGGGCATGGGCAAGATATGTAATGAGGAAGGAAGATAACCGACGGTCATTAAGGGTTACAGACTGAATTCCAAGGGAAGGGAAGCGTAGCAGGGGGCGGCAGAAAGTCAGGTGGGCGTATGAGATTAAGAAGTTTGCAGGGACAACATGGCCACAATTAGTACATGACAGGGGTAGTTGGAGAAGTATGGGAGATGCCATTGGCCTGCAGTGGGCGTAACCAGGCTGATGATGATGATGATGATCCAATGTAAATAAACCCTCTGTTCCATTCCTAATCCTCTCTACCTCGTAATCTTCACTAACGAAGTAACCCTCGTCAAGGAAACTCGGACGACGGTGTGAGCCCGCTTAGCCTCCGTGTGACGCCCCGGTAGCGTGGGCCCTTAACGAGACGCACCGGCGGCGTAGGCTAGACAGCGACCCTCTGTGTGACGTCAGACTCCGAGGCAACGACTCCCGGCTCCTAAAGTGCCTCGAGCGGCCAGTCGTGCGGCAATTTTTCGTGTATCCGCGGGCTTCTTTCACGCTTGGCACAACACTTTTATGTAGCACGTATTGAGCAACAGAAAGCTGTATCGTAACGACAGGCTGCAACAACAAGTCGTCCGCCATTTTTGTTGTTACAGCGCCTGCACAGACATTCTGTGCTCAAGGCGACGGGGCAAGGAAAAGTCGCCAAGAAAGAGTTCTTCCGTATGTTATCGTCTCGTATCCAGGTGTCGCCACCCACTCAAAAAGAACGATGACAAACGCTCCAGCCCCTATCGCACCTCCGCAATTGGTGCTCGTTACACTACACAGATGGGTCGACCTATTAGTGACCTGGCGCGGAAGCTCGGGCTCATCGGGAAATCGCGGAATCTGTAGGGGAAGCCGTGGAAACGCTTTCGGCCGGCATCTGCTCGCCTTGCAGGGCAATGATCCGGCGCTGGGAATTCGGCTCACACACGGAGACGCGGCAATTTCGTTGCCCCCGATGGCTCGCCGATCCGCTTCGTGCAACCAACGCGCTCGCGTCGCAGGACGAAGGACCCGGCTACGGCCTGTCGAGCGACGGGTCGGGCGATCAGTGAAAGTGTATACGTCATTAGCGAAATCACCCACGTGGTGCGCGCGGCTGTCCAATCAAGAAGTGGCCACCCAGGATTAGTACCACCATCGCTCGGACAAGCATTGCCTCTCCCATACGTCCGGGTTCGAGGAGGAAGAAAAAGTGGGAATGGGTAAAGCGCTTCGGGAAATATCCAAGAGCGAGCTGCAGCAGTGCGAGTCTCCTCTCTTTCTCTGGGCTCGGCGCGCCTCATTTCCTTCAGAGTGCAGGTGTTTCGAAGGTTGTTTCGGTAAGCCCCGAGGTTCTTTGCGCTGATTACGCGGGAGAAAACAAGCGTGCCGGCATTTCTCCTTTTGCTCTCTGACGCCTCGCTTTAACAAGAAGTCTAACAATGAATAAATTGGCAGTGTTGTATGCGCCGGAACAACACAGTTTCTTGCTTTCGACGTTACAGGATCAAAGTGGATAGTGCTTGTGTTGCACTCGGGTACATTGTGTGGATTGATTCCGGCCAAATATCAAAAGCAGGAAACTCGAAGCAAGCTTTTCTTGCAGGATTTTTACCTTGTGCTTATTGTACTGAAATATTCACATAGATATACAATCGGCAGCCTAAATTCTTAAGCCCGCCTCGCAATAGATAGGAAATGTGGTTTTCCGTTGCAATCATCGCGCTTTTGAAACCTCCAAGTGACAGCATATTTTGATGTTCAAAGATAGACCTCAAGGTACCTGTCTCATTAAATCTCCGTGATGAAAGAAAGCAAAAATGTAAGCTGTATTTGCAATCAGTCGCTGTTCGCCATGCAGTGCTGCAGCGTAAAACACGACGTGTGAAACACTGCGTACTTTGTGAGTGGGTGCGAGACTAACCGTACGACTGAGCGGATGTACTCGCAATCATGAGGTGCTTTAGTGCCAAGTTGGAATATAACTGTGAAGTAGTTACATAGAGACAAACTCTTGCTGAATAGAAGCTTCCATGCTTCCTTATCGACCTCGACGCCGCAGCGTTTCACTGGCAGTGTGCTTTTGTCGCAGACTTCCTGATATTACGCCATTACGCTCTTCGAGGGCACATATCTTTAGCATGAAATTATGGCACAATAAAAGGGAAGACAGGTAAAATAAAGTATTTAAAGACGCTATGCCAAGTTTATTAGTGACAGTCGTTATTACATTACTAAATTAGTCAAATCTGGGCCAGCAATGGGCCCGCCTGGGCGTCTCTTGTAGTCTTTACTGGAGCACTTAAGACATGTTTATCAAATCAGTGTCTCCTAAACAAGGTAATAAGGCGTTAAGTTTCCTTGCTGGGCTGTCTAAATATCTTAACAGCTGGGCTTCTCGGATCTTTTGTTTCTCTTGAGAATGTGACATACAGTCGATGTCGAATTTCATCACTCCTTTTGAACATGCCATACTTACATATTACTTTTTCTCAAAAAAACCTGTATTGGGTACTAAACGACAGCGAGGAAGCTCGGCAATTTATAGAGCCTTCCGCTTCAAAAATAAAAAAGGAGAAAAAAGGCCCTCTTGAGAATAAAAAAGGAAGTATGCGCTTGACAATCAGGACAAAAAGAAACGACATGCTTGAAATGTGAAACACAGGCCAATACAAAACACGACGGGCAGGTCTGTCTAAAGTTACAGTCTTGTCCTCTTTTGTCGCCGCGCCAGGAGGTTTTATGTCACAACAATCAGACGTAACGCTAAAAAAAAAAGAAGAAAAAGTTTTGTCGCTATGGGACAAAATTGGCTTTGTCGTGACAACAGGAAACCGAATAGGCCAGTCGGAATGCCTTTCGGTAAGACAGCCATTTTTTTAGTGTTGAAGAGGCAATGCCTCTTAACACAGGATAAAATAAAAGTAATGCTTTGGTTACAGCAAAATAAATCTTATTGAATTTCGCAAATAGGGTGCCGCATAGCATACGTGTGCTTAGACGTACTTCTCGAAACTGCCATCTTGCAAAGTACGACAACGGGTTGGAAACTGCAGAAGAATGAATGAGCGTGGGAGTGAAATCTGAGCCAAAGCGAGAGAAAGGAAGAATATTTTCAAAGGTATTTTGATTCTTTGCTGAGAAAGAAGGAAAGTCCTTTTATCTATATAATCTTCTAGACTCGTGCAATAAACGGAAACCTTCTAGGAGCGCTGTAGCTAGCGTGTTCCTTCCTTCTTTACTTTAACTTGGAGTTTTCAGATCTATAGTTTCCCACAGCAACAGCATTTCGGGAACGACGAAGTAACATGAGTTCTTTTAGCATGCCGTTTAGCAATGGCATACTGAGCTGCTTTTTTCCGAGTTCTCGTAATACCAAACCTCGAAAAATGAATGCGCCTGGAAACGGCATAAAACACAAGCCATAGGGCGGGCTGCGCAGCTTACCTGCAGATACGCAAGTAATGGCAACTAAATATGTGACCCACAGTCAATGTCGAATTCCATCACTCCTTTTCAGCAAGTCTTAGTTATATATATTTTTCTGAAAGAAAAAAACACATATTAGGTACCAAACTAAAGTGAGAAAGCTCTGTATCTTATAGAGCCTTTCGCTTCAAAAAATATAAAAAAAGAACAAAATGCCTTTCTGAGAATAAAAATGAACGTATGCGCCATTGTAAATCAGAAGAAAAAAAAAAGAACATGCTTGAAATTGGCAACACAGGACATTACCAAACATGACTAAGACTTCTGTGCTAAGTTTAAAGTCTTGTCCTTTCTTCGTTATTGCGTGGGGCCTTTCGTAAAGCAGTGAGGCTTAGACATATCATCTTAAGTGTAAAAATTCAGAGGCCAAACAGAAATGAAAGTACGAGCATTTCTTGCCACGTGTGACTGCAGCGCAAAGCGTAATTTTGAAAAATATTTCACGAGACGTTAAACTTGCCACCGAAGCGCATTCCATCCCTTTTCCTGACATAGCAATGAAAGGATTGTCAGCAATGAGCGTTTGTTTCGGAGACTTCATAAGATGCTTCCTTGATATTTTTCACGTTGGAGCTTCATCCTAAAAGTAGGGCTTTATCCAAAGATATGGCCTTCAGCAAGCGAACCCTTTTCAGTGCCTGTACAGTCTGTACACAAGAGTATATACAAAGAAGGTGATGCAAGTTGATGGATCTAAAAGAAACTATATAATGCTAGTATTTCGGTAGACTCAAAATATGTCACCGTTTTCATTTCTCTGATCACATGTAATGGGAGAAAATTGCGCAACAGTGAACTACAATGACTCCTTATGAGATGCATTGAAATCTTTTGAATAGAACAGCCCCTATTGCGTTTCACAATTAATAAACATGCTACCAGGCGCAACAGGGAGAAAACTATAGAAAGGCGAATATCGAGAAAGAGAGCTGGTGGCTGTAGCGAGAGGAAGTGCTAAAGAACCTGACACACCTCGCTGTGAGATAGCTGATATATCATCAGTATTGCGTAATCGCTGCCTTTGATATGTTGTATAATAAAGCTTCTTATCGGAGCGACGAGAAAAAACGCACCTGCTAACTTGCGAGAAAGCCACTCAGCGAGGCTTTCGAAAAGACTTCGCGCAGAGCCGTCAGTCCCAAAGATAGCCTTTCAAGGAGGTTACAAATAACTCGCGCATTATTTTTTTTCCTTCTTTGTCGTCAGCTGTGTAGCCAACCACTACCTCTTTTTGCGCCCTCTAGCTCAAAGCTCCGATCAGGTGAGCTTGCAGCGCTGCCTCCACACCGTGTCGAACAAACTCGGAACGGCCGTGCCACTATAGCGGGGAATGCACATCGCCTTCCCCTCGTGGCCCCTTTCCTATAGCCATTTGCGACCTCCAATGCGTCATTGTCACGCCAAAGCTTTCAGCAGTGGCCTGCCGACCGGCCCCTCCTCCCGTTTTTCTTCGCTCCCGCCGCCTCAAGGAACTAACGCTCCGCCAACGCCATTAAAGGGCACCGGAGGCACGGGAGAGGGCTGCTCGTGTTCGGGGTATAGTAGTTGCGAAAGCCCCTTCTCGAAGGCTCATACCTCTTCGAAGAGGAACGCGAGCGCGCTCTTGTACGATGCGTGCAATGCACTACAAGGCCGTTCCACTCTCATCCATATCGACACCCGCGTGGCCACCGATCCTTGTTTTAAGGTCCATTCGACGCTGCGCCTTGTGGTGCCTGCCTTGCTTACCCACGTTTCTATGTCTCATTTGTTTCTTTCTTCTTCACCGCTTGGTTCTTATCGCCTGCTTTGTCCCCTGTCGGGGAGCTGCGCTGTGGGAAGGAACTCCCCCGCGTTCGCGCTTTATTTGTTGAAAGGCGTCGAAAGATACCGGGTCGGCGCTGCCGGCGCAAATGAATGGCCATTATAAATGGGGCCGGGCTAATAGAGAGCCGCAACGCGCGGTCGCTGGAAAATGTGGTAGTCGCGCGACTTGATGTAGGACCCGCACTGGGTGGGGTTGGCGTGCGACGTAAGTCTTCGGGTAACGACGTCGGCGGGGGAAGCGTGGATGGGTGGCCGTTATCAAAAAATGAAAATAGAAAGGAAAAAGAAGATGAAGAAGAAAAAAACAAAACAGCAGCGAAAAGAGGCACTCTGGAATCTCGTAGGGTCGGAAACAGGAATTCCTGTATTCTCTCCATGATTTAAAATTATGTTGACGGGCGAGGAAGCGAGCAGTATGGGATAGCAATTATCTGCTTTGCTCAGAGAAACAGGGTGACCATATATAGGCACGCTGGCGTTCGATATCTTTACAAACTTTAATAACGGGCATTGTCTTTTTTTTATTTGTTTCTGTGTTTGCGTTCAACGTTTCTTCCCTGTG
This sequence comes from Dermacentor variabilis, assembly GCF_050947875.1. Classification (NCBI taxonomy): domain Eukaryota; kingdom Metazoa; phylum Arthropoda; class Arachnida; order Ixodida; family Ixodidae; genus Dermacentor; species Dermacentor variabilis. The sequence goes on along the minus strand of NC_134572.1, from coordinate 51,488,756 downwards.
CACTTTGACTGACACGAGTACTGCTTGTTTTACATTCATAGCTCTTGAGATTACTTCATGCAGTTCTCGTGACAGTTGATGTCGAGTTGTCGTGAGTATTTTTCGTCTACATTCTTTTTTGTGACCGAGAATTCGACTGCAGCTTCACGACACGTAAGGCGTAGTGCCCTCATTGCTGGGTTTGTAGTTTTCGTGCCTATGTCGCCATGCCTTCACCACGGTGCAACCGTAACCACCGTCGTCCTTTCTCGCGCCCTCCTCATCATCGCCGTAGTCGCATCGTAGTCATCGTCGCCATACCTTCGATTGCAGCTTCACGACACGTAAGGCGTAGTGCCCTCATTGCTGGGTTTGTAGCTTTCGTGCCTTTGTCGCCATGCCTTCACCACGGTGCAACCGTAACCACCGTCGTCCTTTCTCGCGCCCTCCTCATCATCGCCGTAGTCGCATCGTAGTCATCGTCGCCATACCTTCGATTGCAGCTTCACGACACGTAAGGCGTAGTGCCCTCATTGCTGGGTTTGTAGTTTTCGTGCCTTTGTCGCCATGCCTTCACCACGGTGCAACCGTAACCACCATCGTCTTTCTCGCACCCTCGTCATCATCGCCGTAGTCGCATCGTCATCCTGCCGTTGTCATGCTATCATGGTCCCTGTTCTCGTCGCTGTTGGCTCGTTATATATTAATCTTTTTGCCTATCACCATTGACAATTCTCCACTTTTCGCACAAAGCGTGTTGAAACTGTTGCTCTCAAATTAATGTCTACATATCCGATGAACCCTAACGTCGTTGATCAGCGAACTCCTTGTTGTACTCAACTATGCGAATTGTCGCTGTGAATCCAGGGACTGGTGTCCTAATAAGAACATCTTGACTTCTAATATCATCCGCTGCAGCATAGAACAATAACGCTGCATCGTGATTCCTGCTAAATTATTTCAGAAGTATTTCTTAGCATCATGACGAACTTTGTTAGAAATGTTGAACTCTGTCTAGCGCTGTACTGGTAGCCTGACTAACACATGTTTTTATAAGCTTTCATGGTTTTACGTGGCGCTGTTTCTCCAACTAATGCGCCGCGAAGGTTTCAATGGTCAAACATTCTGATGTTGACCCCGGGGACAAAGCCTCTACGTCTAAGGCTGCCGGTGACGTTCCAGTGATTTTGGTACTTGGGAAGTAATTACAGTTTGCCAGAGGTAGCCGTAAATCATTCGGTAAATATCCCCAGTGTAGTCGATGAGGTCACTGACGCATTAAACGTTCGCTGTTAAGAACGGCCAGCTGCAGTGCAAGTTTTGCCAACGAGTTGCGACTGTGGAGGCAACATTCCGGGAGCATTGCCGCGCACCTCTAGCCACGGCGTGACTAAGTCGACTGTGTGTGAACAATACGTGCGTCCTCGACTCTCCGTCGCTGGAGCCGAGTTTGACGAAGTCGCCATTGTAACTAAACGGGCTCGGCGGACCAACTATTGTTACTGAGCCGCGGGAATGTCTACTGACACCCCTTCCCTCGCGCCGACCAAGACGCCAGACAATGGGCGGCCGGCGGGCGCGCTGCAGTTCGGGGAATAAATGCCCTTACGGTGCCGGGTCGTCTCCCCTACGGCGCTTCGTCTCCCCTTCGGTGCCTGGTCAACTCGCCTACGGTGCTTGGACGGCCGTTTCCGTCACCTGGGTATCGGGAGAGGACCGAGTGTTTAAAAACCGTTGTTGTGCGGCTGCTCAGGGCACTCTCTCTCAAACAGTCATGTTAGACTGATATAAATACTGTAAATAAACCCATATTTCTCGTTGTCGATGACAAGCAGTCCTTCCCTTCATGAACGTCCTCAGCGTGGATAAGTTGGACGACGGCATGGGCCAGCTACCTTCTAATTCATGCCCGTCTCCAATCTTGACAACGGATCACGAGCGATGAGATTGAACCCCCAATCATAACAACTCGTAAACTGTAAAATCAGCGCCCTTCCACTCCGTGAAGGATGATGACCAGCCATCTGTGTATGTGGGCCCCTTAATGGCAAACTGTACCTCAGCCGCGGGTCGGCCCGGAATTGCACCATCTTCGGCATCAGCCCAAGTATGAACAATGTTTAACGCCTGCTTCACCACTGCCGTGGGTCGACCCAGTGTTGCCCTATCTTCGTGATGGGCCCACGTCTGGGGAGTGCTTAACGCCTGCTTCAGCTCCGTCACGGGTCAGCTCGGCATTGCACTATCCTCGCGATCGGCCCACGTTTGGGGAGTTTTATGCAAATACACGCAAAGTCCCTCGAGCGGCCAGACGCGCAGCAACTTTTCGGGCCTTTGCAGGCTTCTTTCACGTTCGAAAAAAACGTTTTTAGGTGGCATGTATTGAGCAACAGAAAGCTGTATCTGGAGTTTTTCATGCCGCTTTACAATTTCCTCATTCACACTTTAATGTAACTATGATATTTTAGAAGCTGAACAATTATTTAAGACTAATTATCTAATTAGGTGGAAAGAAAAAAAATAATTGGAGTATATTCAAGCAACAGCAAACATTTCCATTGTTCTGTCCAGCTACGTGGCATTTCCATATTTTTAAACTCCGGCTAAAGTTGGACCAGGACACCCTGTATATACATATATCAGTGAAGCGTTGAATCACAGGATCCGCCAGTGAAATAGTTCAAAGAATAGAAGCACGCAGAAAAAAATAATGCGACTTTCGGAAGCGTCTGCTAGTAACCGAGTGCTTCCGAATTCACCATCTCTTCCACAACTTTCTCGGCATTCTGCAGAGTGCCGCCAGCTGGCCCGCTCCTTCACGACCGGGAACCAGTGCCTGCATTAGGGATATCGCCGTGTCTAAGATTCGTCAGCGCCTACATTTGCCGTTGACTCGCCTCTCAGACTATGACTTCCATTCCGCTCTCCTTGAGCCACCCCAAAGTTTGCTGCCAGATATCCCGGACAGCAGTGGGTCGTCGAGTGCGCGTCACGCATCAACTGCGTGTTGGTCTTGGCCGTCCAGGATGGCTCTTCTTCACCACCGCAGAAATTGTAGTGGAGATAAAGCGGCCAGCAGCGCCGGGGCACTTGCCATCGCTCTAGCGCGAGACTCGAGCTCGGGTTGTTGATGGCAACGAGCTATAACTGTTGGTTCGGAGTGTTTGCAGAAGTAATATTAAATCGACGCCTGTAATATATATATAACAAGAATAGATACTTGGCTCTAGTTCTGGCAAAAGCGAATCTTACACTAAGCTGATGCCCTGTGCCCGCACATACGACATCCGAGTGCGGGCTGGCCTGTGTTTTATCCACCGCGGGAAAGAAGGAACAAGAAAGGCGCTCAATAGTTCACCTACGGACGAAGCCATGGAGCCTCGGTGTGCCACCGTTAACGAAATTAGGACGCACCGTCGCTCGGAATCGGCGTCGAAACATTACGGCCAGTGCGCGTGGCTCCACGCCGCAGCCAATTAAAGCAATCACACCGAGCAGCGGAGAGAAACTAGGAAAAAAAATCAACAACAAAGCCAGACGAGCGCCCCATTCCAGCAAGCTTCGTAATGGGGAAACCAGCCGTAACCGTTGGGATGTCGAGAGAGCCACCGCTGCTGCGCTGATTCCCGTTCGATAAATGAGCGTCCGCTGTAGAGGAGACGGCCAGGCGAGTGGGGCTTTGGAGGAAGAGTTCAGAGAGTCCTATAGCGCGACTCGTGGAGGCTTCTTCGTCTCTACCACTCGCGGGCATTGCAGCTATGTCGCAAGTGGTAAAGGTGGTGTGATATATTTATTTAGAACGAGCAAGATTAAATTAAGTGGTTTCTGTCTGAACGTTTTCCGACCTCCATCCGTCTGTCTGTATGTGTCTGTCTGTCTGCGCCTTGTGCGTGCGGGCTTCAGTCCACCCGTCCTTCCAGTGGCTTCAAATAATTATTCCTCAGCGAGAATTGCAGGGTTTCCGAGAGCCTTAAGCGTTTAAAGCACCGCTTCTCCGCAGAACAAGTTACCCAATCTCAGGGACAAGCAAATTGATGCCAGCAGCGCACACACATGGACATTGTAGTTTTAAGACTCCTACATAGTGTACTACAAAAGAAAGCGTTGTTCCTTTAGTGTGGCACCGACTCAACACCACCAGAACAACTCAATGGAGATAATGTTTGTCAGCGCTCTGAAGCTACCAGCTAATTTAGTTTTTTTTTTACAGTGTAGCTGTATATGGCTAGCGTTCCGTGCATTTTTCTTATCCGTGAACAACAACTATCATCATCAGTGGCTCATACCCCCCTATGCATTCATGCTCCCGTAAGCAGGCAAAAAATGCAATGGCTCATAGCCCCGTAAGGCAGAGGCTAGAATCACTCACCAAAGTGAACTGAACAGTGCTTAAATTCTTTCTAATCACGCATACAACATACAGAACAGCATCTGTAAAACTATCATCATCAATGACTCATACCCCCGTGAGCAATGGCGCATACCCCCCGTGAGAAATGGCTCGTACCCCCGTAAGCAAGCAAAAAAATGCAATGATTCATAGTCCAGTAAGATTCATGGCTACTCACTTTGCCTGAATTAGCTGCGATGACACTATCCCTGTTGTCGTTGTTAATGATTTCAATGCGGATGTGTCGGTACCGAAAAGAGAGCGGTTTACGCATACATATCCCTTGCGATGCCACACCGATCCACCTAACGGCGTGCGTACATCGATTTAACATTATCAGAGAATGTGATTGCAGTTGCTAGTGAAATAATGACCACCAATCAAGACAATAAATGAGTATGCACCTTTGTTGAAAATTATGTGTGGCTTCCGTGTCGTGTGCTAAACAACTTCGCTGGTCAACCACCTTCAAAGAGTGGAATGGCTCATGATTTTGCTAAATGATTGTCACGTAAGCCAGGGTCGCAACTTTTCGTCGACATTGTGAACAAGCTCTCCAAAACGCCATAATCGTTCGTTTAAACGAGAAGGAAGGGGGTTAACCGAGGGGCCCGATTGCACCATGCGAAGGTTGTGGGATCGTTCTCCACCTGCGGAAAGTTGTTTTTTCATTCACTTTCATTTCCATTAATTTATCGTCTCTTTATTTCATTTATTAAGCACAAGTAATTTTCCTTATGTTATCCTTGGCCTCAGTGTTTGTTGGCTTCTTGTGATAACTAGTTTGTTGTTTTTATTTCCTGCGAGCAAATAAAGTGTTCCTGCCTCGCCGAACAAGCTTCAGGGCAGCAAAATTGGTGTCAACAGTCTGTAGCCGAGATGTCACCCTCCAAGACAGTGATCAAGCGAAATTTTGACCGGTGGCGTAGAATGGCCTCAAAAATCTCATGTCCGATTCCGAACGTTTGCCGCCCCATTCTTAATCCCATTTGTGCGAAGGGGAACGCGTGAGAACTTCTATTCATAGTGGTGAACTTGGCTAAACGTATTCGGAGCGAATATTTGTTTTTAGTGCACAACTTAGAACAACAACACGTGATTACAACAAATAAAGCAGCTGCAATGTGGCAGCAGGCCCAGCGTGAGTTTACGTAATCACCTGTACGTTTAGTAAGCGCGGGTTAGCGAAAGCATCGCAAAACATAATGCCTAATGATCCTGAGTTCTCCAAAAGGAAAGGCCTAGTTTTTAGTTTTTTTGTATTGTGCAATTTACGCTCCTCCTTACAAGATACGGTGGACGTCGCCAAACGGCAGTAATTGTCGGAAAACACGAAGCGGTATAGACTGTTTGCTTGAAGCTGCAAGTGTAATTGCTATCCTAACTGCAAGAACTATCGTAGAAATGGGCGCTCATTATTTGGTAATTTTAACAAGTGTGGTTCAAATGTAACAGAGGAACGAGATTGTCTTCCTCAATGACAAAAGAAGACTATACATTGCACACTCACTTTTCTGCGCAAAGAGAAAATAATGAGCCGCTATATGTGGTCGTGTGACATCATGGTGTGGTTTTTCTGGTCTCCGGTAACAATTTAAAATTAAAGTGCCAATGAGCATATATAGGCTGTTCAAGACATAAACTGCAAAATTAATGAGCTATTGATACTGACAAATTGAAGTCTTGAATTTATTGTAACTTGCTTAGAAATATAGGAAAAACGCGTCCGCTGCCCACAAACGTCCCAATTCTCTCCGAAGTCAAAAAGTTTGCCATTTTCTTTTACATCAAAGCAAAAGAACAAAGTTTAGCTCCCTACGCTTTGATCTTTAACATTGTTAGGTATCTTCAGGTGCACATTCATTCGAATGAGTACGGTAATATTGCAAAGCTGTGCACAAGGTTTCCTAAAGCATTAATTGTTGCGGTTGTGTTATAAATCAAGGAAAAATGTCAGAGAACCATAGCGCGGGATTTGCGGTTTCAAGCGGATAACAGTCACTTTCATTTTCGAGCTCATGACGGCTCCGTTTCTCTCCAGCGTGTTTCACGAGATGCGTAATGAGGAACGCCGTAAAAGTTTATAGGGGGAAAAAAATACGCAGCATTTGTACGATCGCACCATCGCCTCAACTTCTCAAGGAGTAAATTTAACAATGAATGCGATGACAGTTTAGGCAAACAAAATAAATTAGTTCAGCTTTCTACGTTGTTCGCGTGAGTGCACCACGACATCGCACTCGAAGCAAAATGTGCGATCCGGATGCACACTTTATCGGCCTCGCACTCTCCGGAAAATCAAATTTAGGAGAACCTGACTCTGCCGGTACCAGATAGCTAGCGCCGCGGAACTTCCTGACGAGCTTTGACGTTTATAGGCCACGAAGCAAGCACAAAAAAACGAACGCAGGAGTTGGCCGTTTTATACGCTTTCAACAAAAAATAACAACAAAACGCAAGGAAGTGATGAAGGTGACACGGTGGCCCAAGATTCCGTCGGAGCAGAAAAAAGAAGTCGTTCGGCTTGCAAGTGCACACCGAGAGCGAGGCTTTAGCACGGTGGGCGAACACTTCTGACAGGTATTGGATTCAGAGAAGGGTTCATAATTTATTGCCGTTAATGTAGACAGAAAGGCGAAAATATGAGACAGCGACGGGACAGACCTTCCAGGAATGAACTGCGGCGGCGCCAAGTCAGAAGTGAAAGAAATGGTCGCTTGCGCAAAGCGCGTCACCGAAGCACCAGAACTTTGAAATATCGGTATTTTCAAGAGCTCGGGACATGCTCGAAATGAACAACCATACTGCGCGCGGTGCCAAGGCCCACATGCAGCATGTATTGTGCACAGGCTTACTCTGGATGCAGGTTCAATCTTCGTGTAGGCTTGTGTTCATTCTGAAAAGTTGATGGCATCTTAACAACTTCATAGCCTTCGTAGCACTTGAATGCGATGTTAGCGGCATGTGCAGCGTTAGTCCAGGTATTTCAAGGCCACCTAGAGGGAGAGCTTATTGCCATTTCCGCAGTGAATCAGACCGAATTATTTACTGAGAAGACGTCGTGGGCATGTTCGGTGACGGATTGGCGGGTTTTAAATACCAGCCACACTGCACCGGTTGAATTAACTATACGGCGACTATTTTTTTTTTTTCGGTGGACTTCGGGAGATAACTCAATATCTTCTTGAAAATTGCCCACAAACATTTCTTGCTGGAGCGCATTGCTCAGTTGCATCATAGCATCATCGATGGTCGTTGACGTACTTGAATTGGAAAGAGCATATTAACAGTACCGTATTCGAAATCATCCCTTGTCACACCTTTTGATGCTGCCAGCGGTAGTGGGTACATTTCTTTGTAAGCCCTTACAATCTCTTGCTGCGTGCACGACCCTTTTCTGCTACATTAAAAATAAAAATAAATGACAAGGGAACACACTGGGCTAGTTTAATTGAGCGTTCCCAGGTTGTTGCGAGCGGCCCGCGAAAATTACAGATGTAGGAAGGGACCTTGAAAAACTGGAAATCATTCTTTCAGCAATGAAGGCTTCGGTTAAATACCTATTATTTCTCCTCTAATGGCCGAGCATTTCCTCCCTGGAGAAACCGTGCAACTATAGTAGAGAGAAACGCACTGATCTCCGTTAAACCCTGATTGGAGTAAGGGGTAGGGGTTCGAAGGAGTAAGGGAGAGGGGGGGCGCAGTGAAAGAGCGGGTAGGCGCAGTCACCAGGAGATCCAATTTCCTCCACGGCTTCGTCGAACGAAGACGTATAACGGAATGAAGACTCGAAGCGTGCTTCGAAAACTTAATGGCTGTCGGCGGAGCACGTATACTGGTGCTCGTATCGAGTTCTACACACCGTACATTAACAAAGAGGAGCGAACTTCATCCATACACATTTTCCTTTGATTGGTGGCAGCCTCTTTGTTTCGGCTGCTAAAAGGACATTAAAAGAAAACATTTACTTTATGTGGATTGATAGCTTGTACCTTCGGAATACAAAATCAGGGTGATTTGCCGGTATTGGAGGTTTGGTGTGCCACGAAACAACGTAAAAGCGTAAGGTGGGATGCGATACATCCTAGAGAGAGAGAGAAAGAGAGAGGGTTTAGAGAGCTTCTACAGATGATATTTTTCCGTTTGTTACACTACACTGGGTTGGCAACAAATGAGTAATAAGGAGGAAAAAAGGAAAAATGGAAAGAAAGGCATTCTCATTGTAGACGCTTGGACAAGCCTGTGGACTGAAAAAAAAAACGCAGTATTTAAGATTTCTTATTATATAGTTTTACGCGCCAAAAACAAAAACTCATTATGAGGCACGTCGAAGTGGGGGGCTGTGGAATAATTTTGACCACCTGGGGTTCTTTAACCTGAACCCAATGCATGGTACACGGGCGTTTTCGCACTTCACCCACGTCGAAATGCGGCCGCCGCGGCCGGAATTTGCTTCCGCGTCGTCAGGCTTATAGGTTATGTTTAGGTTAGGTTTAGGTCTAGGTTACAGGTCAGGCTTAGGTTGCGCAGCCTCCTGATACAAGGACGGGTACCGTGGATGTTGTATTCTTCATTTCGACATACGCCGGACCGTTCAAGTAGTTGAGTGCAACAAAAACTAAGCGCCTCTGCACGCAGTACCACGGGCTGTGGCACAGAATATGACGGGTGGCTCATGCGTCTTCGCTGTGGTCAGATTCTTCAGTGTCGGCCATCCCTATGTGGAAAGTGTAGGCGTCGCTGAAAGTCACGTCTAAACGGTCGCGTCTATTCAGGGCAGTCTCGACAGAAATCGAAAGCGTGAGGTAGGATCCAGTAAATGTGCAGGCCTGCCCTGGTATATTTTAGCTGAGGTTTGGTGTGATCAACTGCAATTCTGGAAACTTCAATGACTTGCTCGCCACATCACACTTCTACGATGGAGTTCACCGGGTTTCACCAACTGACGCTTGCACTCTGTCGAGCCTAACTTGTGATTTCGCCTGCCACCTGGACTCTCCCGTCGCGAAACAACTTTACTGCGTCGCGTGTGGTTGGGCGCTGCTTTTATATATGCCTATTCATCCCTAATAAAAATGACCAACAGTGCGGCGTGCAAATTGTGCTGGTGTAATGAGAATATAGAGCATCTTCTGCGTCACTATCCATCCATCGACGCTCAACGACGTACTCTACAAGCTAAACTCAGTCTATTGAATAACGGAATGCTCTCGGAAGAAAAGATCCTGGGCCCATGGCCTGTGCATTCTTTCATGGGAAAGGCCACAAAAGCATTTTTGTACTTCTTGAAAGGTACTGCACTGTACGAGCGCTTGTGACAGCGGGCATTCCTCTGCGCATGACTCTGCGAATGACTGACTCTTAATTATTTTTCTTCTCTCTCCCATTCTTATCTATTCTTCCCCTTTCCACCTACCCAAGTATAGCGTATACCCAACCGGGCACGTCCTCGGTTAAACATCCCTACATTTCCCTTTTCGGTTCTCTCTCTCTCTCTCTCTTATTCTGATCAGATATTGTGCATTGGCGGGAACGAACACGCGAGCTTTCCTGCAGTGTCCTTTTTCTAAAACGGGATTAATACATGCCGATTAATGCCAGTCGAGCAGCTTCACGCGCACGTTCATTGCCAATAATGTCTCTGTGACTCGGTAGTCATTGAAGAACACAGCCTGGCACCCCTTTTTATTAAGACGAAGACACAGGAATGAAACCGGCTAATAATAGTAATAAACACCTCTTCTCAGCATCCTTCTCTTGACAAACATCAGACGTCTTCGTACTCCTGACATCACTGTGTTGACGTCCCACAGTGCGCATTCGCATGAACTGCTCTTCGCATTTCGCCATATCTTGTGAAAGATTGTAGTGCATAAATATAAATTTTGCATGGCATTAAAGTTGCGACCAGTGCGGCACATAAATATGAGCGTTGCTTGAAATAACACGTTGCATAGAGTCACATTGAGGGCAAGTGTACGCATCGCATTTAATGCTATATTATAGCACTTAATTATCCACTTCCCTAAAGTTTCGCTTCTCTTCGATTGTAGCACGTACGTTTGATCAGCATATTTCTTCAGTAAAGAACACTTGAGAAGAGCTTTAAATTCGTCTGTCATTTGTTATGTCCCAGATCGCCGAAATGGACATGCCATCTCAGGTCAACGAAAGGCACCTGGAGCACAATGAGTAAAGTTCGCTTCCCGGCACAAGACGTCGCAGCCCCAATTTGAGATCGTGCAATATCTTTTGCGATGTTGCCAAAGACGCAACTTTTTATTTCAGACGGAAGCATTAGCTCTACCGAAGGCGCGAATGTCCCGTGCCTTCTAAAAGGGTTCACCTCAATTTCGGAGGAAATTGTGCATGTTTCACCATTGCTCGAACCAATGGCACTTATGCATGCAGATTATTAAAAAGTCGTAAACAGTCTCAATCAATGCGCAAGAAAGAATGACCTGGCCAAAATAATGCGTTGCAAATGATTTACCCTTGTTGAAAGCTGGGACGTCCTGTCTATCAATCACTTGCAAAAAAACAAAACAAAAAAACATATAGCATTGAAGCCCACACGCTCGTGTGCCTGTCGTTCTTTTTCTTGCTTTCTTTTACCTTGACAGAAGGCACTACGGCATAGAACGGTTCGAGTACCAGCTCTCAAATAAGAATTATTAATGCGTGCTTCTTTCCTTCCGCTTCATTGTTAGGAGTGACGGGCTCGCGCCTCGCTGATTATCCGAGGCCTCATTCAAGGCAATTCGTTTTTTTGTTTCCCTCGCTAACCGAACACGCACAAAGCGATCGCCCGACCGCGCAGTCACACTGTCGGGTCCATAAATCACGCGCTATCGGCAGAACGAATATCGCTTTAGTGTCTGGGCAGGATCTGCGCAAATGAGATAAGCAAACACTCCAGCGCCGCTGGAATTGAATCCGCAACCGGCTCCATTCAGGCGTTTCAACGAAGCGGCATTGGATCCGTGACGTGGCTTTTACTGGAGCTTCGAGCGCTTTGACTCTTTTGCTAATTTAGTACAGTGTAACACGAGTTAGGAGTAGTAACTGAAGTCACCTGGTGCCATCCGCGCAATACAGGATGTCACGTTACCACTCTCCCGTCTATTTGCATTGTCTCGGTGCCATTAGGTTGGATATTGTGTTCGATATGCTACGCGTCATTTAAACAGTGGTTTGCTCATGCGGAACAATTCTGCTGTATCATGTAATGAACAGACTCTGTAGACGCTATACACATGTCTAGACAACGAAAAACGTGGCTGCGTGTTTTTTGGCCGCTAAGTTATAGTCGTTTAGCGCCGCCCACATGCCGCGCTGTGCACTAACTGTAGTTAACAAACTATGTTCTTTTAGAATTGATGTATTAATTCATTAAGTTTTTGCAGGCTCTGAACCACCCCCTTCGGGCTCGGTGAAAAAACGCAGTCCGCGGATAATCATACGCTGCTGTCAACATCTCAGCCAAATTTTGCAGTCGTGAGCTGCGCGCGTATTTCCCTTTTTCTCAAACACCCTTTTTTCTAACACAGACATTTTCCTAATCCTCTTCAATTCCTCCATTAAAACTTCTTTCTGGGTGAGTTGGTGCATACTTGACATGAAAACTGTTTACAGCGCAAACACATGCAACCACAAAGTATGCAACCACAAAGTCCTTTATACTTTGTGGTTGCATGTGTTTGCGCTGTAAACTCTTCAATTCCGCCGCTTACTTCTATATTTCGTCATATGCAATGCAAGATTCCCACAGACAGCTGCTGTTGGCTAATAGCTGACATCAGTCAAGAAGGGTGTTTGTATGATTGCACTTCTTCCTACCCTTACTTTGTGTATTCATTCACAGTTAACTAAGCACACTTAAGTAAGCGAAAATGTGCGTTCTGTATTTCGACAATAATTATGCACTTACGGAAGAAGCCACCTGCCATTTCATTACGCTCCACCGCGCCCACCCACATAGGAATGAAGCTTTGGCCACAATGCTCATCGCTGTCGTAGGCGTCCGGTTTCGGCAATTTTGATTAGCCTTGTACCCCCAACTCAAATCACGCGAAACTTAAGCCAAGACCACACGTGCGCTACGCCTGCAGCTCCTCGCGAAGAAGGGCGGTTAACGTGAACACGCGCTAGCGTGCACATGCTAACAAGGGATACGCGCCAGCGTTCGCTTACTCCCGGTGGCTCCCAGCTGGCTTGACGCCTTGGTAGAAATTGCTTCGTATTGAACTATTGATACGGCTCCAAAATGAGCAATCTCGATTCGGCTACAGTGCCTGCAGAACAAAGCCGGTCCTCACCATGGAGGGTGGCCAGACGGAAGCACACGGCACCGAGCGTGCACTCCAGCCCTGTGGTGCAAATATATATAGGAAACGTCGCGCACTATAGTTTCGCGTAGCTGCGTCTCCTGCATAGCGCATGTACCACGTACAGCCACCGCGGGTGCAACATGTCATATCTGTAGCACATCAAAGTGATAAGACCAACGTTACTGTATTAATAGATGCTGGAAGTATCCGTTGCATGCAGCGCCCGTCAAGTTTTACTGAAAGAAGAAATACAACATTTGAAGCCAAGTGACGTAACGACGTAGGCGGTGCCCCACCCCCGGAACCACCCCGGTGCTCCTACACAACGAAGGACATTGAGGAGGAATGAGAACCGTAGGTATCGCGCTGTCTTTCTGTAATATTATTAAGGTAATACATTTCTGGGAGGCACCATACTCGTTCCAAGGCGTTTTTGAGGCTTTAAGGAAAGTTGGTTCAGGACTAACTATCTTCTGTCAGGACAGCGTGCGAAGGGTGTTTGCGATCTTGCACTCCCTTTAGAAAAACATGGTCACGAATGGTCTGCGTGGATGTCGTAATCATCATACCGTTATATAATTGCGAGAAATACGAGCTGAAATTAGCGAAGCTTCTCGTAATTGGGTTCTCCAGCTTCAACCACAACGCGCCACACCCTACTTTCCTACCGCTTCAAGGCACCCCAAGATCTTTTTAGTTTATTGTACAGCGAAAGTGTGAGGCTTTCTTCAGCACCAGGCCTTCTTTACTATTCATTTATAAACATCTTTATCGAGCCCAGAAGTGGCACTTATCCGCTAGCTCGGTGACAACGAAGAAAAAAAAACGATAATGCGCTTCACCCTTGCTTCTGCTTAAGGCTGCTTCTCAGCAGGCGGTGAACTGTGCCAAATGGGGTTGCGTGTCTGTCTTATTTTTTTTTTTTTTCGCAAAAGGCTCGACGACGCTCTTTACGAAATGCGCTCGCACGCTTATCGCGATTAGCCGCGCGCTCTTTCTAAGTTAGCTAATTAAAACAAGACGGTGCTGGGCGGATACTTTTCCATGCCAAGAACTCTCCCGGACGTATTGCGCACGCCTTCCCTTTAGCTGCCGGAGGCAGTCAGGTGAATATAAACACCGTTCTCGCCCGCACACTCCCGCACAAAGTTTCTAATTAACACGCACACTCTTAATCGCGCGCCATTGTTGACTGCGCCGGACATGTGAGCAGCTGGCTCCGCGACAAACTCTTTCTCGTCGGCGGGAGTCGATGCACCTCTGTGCGGCCACGTGTTAATATCGACGTGCTGCGAGGTGAAAAGGGCACGAGAGATGGCGAAGCACGACTTGAGAGCGAGCTTTACCACAGCACCTCTGCGGCGGAGGCTGGTGGTGTTTGTAGTCTTAGCGGATTAAACGGCAAACCGGAGTGGGAAGCGCTTGTGTAGCCAAGTGCAGAATTGCACATTGCTGGATTTCTTCGAACTCGCCCGCCTAACAACGAAATCGACGATCACTGCGGATCTTATAAAACTTCATTCAATACGCATTCAAGATGAATAACCTCGGCAACGTTTCAAGGTCGCTTGCAGCAGTAGGCTTAATTGTTACCTGGACGAAAAGGTCTGCCGTATGAACGCCCTTCCGCGATATGCTCACTTGGGTTTGGCTTGCTTATGTATTTGATCAAAGCTGGGCGCGTAAGGCATCCTACAGTTTATATCAGAATTTAGCTCTGCAGAACATAACGAATAAACCACACGCAAATGCACTTGTTTATTGTCTGACTCACCACAGGAGTGATTGCTGGGACTGCTGCTAATATTTATGTCTACAAATGCATTTATTTACCCGCTCTTGGAAGTAAATGTTGCACACAGAAGATTTCGTTATTCATCGTAACTTTACCTTAACCTCAACTCTGGCAAACCATTTTGCGATATGAAAAATACGACAGTGTATACAGTGTGTATGCAGCATGAATAAAACAATCTACCCCGTTCTCTGGGCAACGATACCGACGTATTCGGTTCACCAATTTATTCTGGAACGTGAGCGTTCCCACCACGGCAGTGAAAGTGAGTTCTCCGCTCAAAATCTGCAGAGGCAACTTGAAAGAGCCAGACACAAAGAATCGTTGCGTGCGTCAGACGTGCGCCACATATTATAAGAAACAGATGTATATAGTTCCGGAGCCCCATTAGGAAGGTTAATATCGAAGGAATAGAATAAGCCCAATCGTTCATCTTTTTTTTAGCAACTACGCTTCACGAACAGATCGTTGGGAAATAATTATGGTCACTGTTTTTTGCGGATAGACGAAACAGTCTGCGAACTGCAGAAGAGTACGCATTTGGGCTGGTTGGTTCATGATTGCGAGTAGTAAACAGCGTTAAACAACAGGTCGAAGAGAGGGACACAGACCACAGCGCTGACTATGCTGAATTATGTTGCTTTTGCGCTGTGAGATAGCGGTAGAAGAGTATATGTACATGCTGACTGGAATGACAAAGGCACTTGTGTTTAGTCAGTACTGTGGTATGTGTCCCTCTCTTCGTCCTATTGTTTAACGCTAGTTACTACTCGTAATCTCCGAACGTACCTAATTAGTCGTGCAGTTCATCGCAGAACACATATTCAACAAGGAAATTATCTAGGAGATCACACGCAAGCGTCTTTACAAACGCGTATACTTGCAGAATCCGCTTTTATATATATATATATATATATATATATATATATATATATATATATATATATATATATATATATATATATATATATATATATATTCATATCGCATATTAGTGAATGACTTGCGGACCATGTTACATGCACGCCTCCCCGTCCTTAATTCTTATCCAAAAATTTGCCACTTGTGTTCAATTAGCAAGTTTGCAACATTGCACAATGAATATATAGAAAAAAATTTATTGACAGAAAAGACAGAGAAGTCGACCTGAGCTAGTGCGCTCTAGTGCAATGAAATGAACAATAAGAGCTGGTGCAAGTGACTGCGCTGGAAGAAACTTTCAAGCTGCAACAGTTCTATATTTGTATTTTTCTTAGGGCTCCGTAACAGTGCAACGATATGTATTGTTCCGTGCAAAGCACGCCTATTTAAACAGCGAGCATTGCGGTTAAGGATAGGTAGCTGAAAAACGGGCCTTTACATTTTATGCTATATAGTGCGAGAGTTCGTAGACTTTTTCTTTGTCAGATTTTAAACGTAGCTTTGCATATTGCACGCTTAAGGACAGAATAACTTGAGCCGATATGCTTATGGGTATTTGGAATGTGCCGGAGAACTGGATAAATAGTTGATGATATTCTACGGGTGTGCAACGACAAAGATTTGTTGTTACCATGGGATACACCCAACCATGTTTTTATAACGAAAGAAAGAAAAGAAAAGAAGCGAGACTTCAATCGAACTAAATGACCAAGAAGAAGGTTTTTGGATGCAATGAATCTTAGCCATTTATGATCAGTCATCAACCTGCTCAAGTACACAAAATAAAAGCACCACGAATCGAATGCACAAAACAACTTCAATGCTTCCTAATCCTCGAATCGCGTGCCAAAAGCAGCCATCGTTTATGCAAAACGAAATTCACTTCATAGGTTCCTATAACCCAGGGCGCCGTTTGTGTTCAGCAGACGCGAGGTGTGATAGAGTTACAGAATTTGCACCTTGATGCCCTAACGCGGCAAAAAAGTTTGCTCAGCACAGAAAACACACAAAAAAAGAGCAAACAAATGCTTCTTGCTGCCTTGGCAGTGCAGTATATTTGTAGCAACTGAATAGTGACTGTGCAGTGACTGTAGCACAAGCGGTCAATAAGGTCTTCAAAAGAAAAAAACCCAAGCTTTCCATAATTCAGTTCACAAATTTTACGACATTCGAAGCGCATACGGAGAAGCCCTTCCAGCTACAGTAATTCTTGGCGCTTTCCCGCTTTAATTTACAGAAGGAAACTTAGAGGGGAATACCAATGGCAGATTTTTGCAATGTATTTTATGGGAACGTGGGGATGTGCTTCTGCTCAACCCCACTCCTATTAAAGAGTACCTTTATTCTCGCATTTATACCTGCCAAGGGTAAGCGTCCCTTTCATGACACAAACACAACACGATCCTTACTGCATAGTTTCCCTTCCGCCCGCTAAGGTCTACCACTATGATCATGCTTTGCGGCAGCGCTGGTGCAGTGCAACTCGTCGTGAAATCGGTCTATTCTGTCAGCTTACTTCAAACGACAGCATATGCAGTCAAGAAACCATTTCGTGTTGGTTGGTGACAATGTGATAAACAGAAGTGCATGTTCAGTACAGTGCCTCAGTACAGCGAGGTTCTCACAGTAATAAACGCTTTCGTGCAACCTGAAGCCCTTGTATTCCTCAAGCCCTTGTTCTATTTTTTCGGGGTGGCTCATCTATGCATATGCAGCGTATGTATACATAAGTACGACAACTCTTTTACTCACAAAACGATCAGCAGAGAGGGAGTAGAGACAGCAAGTTCAATTCGATGCGAGATTCCGGTTTTCTACCTTGCACGTGGGTAGGCGCAGAAGAGATTTGGACGGAAAGGAGAAACAAAATCTAATCAAGGTAGCTAACGCGAGTATGTCGCAGAAAAATAGTAATCTCTCGTGTTTCTACACCGACACCACTGCAGGAAAGGGTTGCCCAATATCATTTCAAATTGACATTTTGTTTGGGTTTTCAATCGACAGTATGATTTTTTTTCTCCTCTACGTCGTCTTGTTAATCGAAATTATTTCTGAAAGAATGAAGAGAGCAAAAGCTTTATCGCTCGTTGCAAAATCGTTAGAGCAGACGTCGACACTTTCTAGTTCATAGAGTTATCAGTATGGCGGTTTGCATCAGAGTTCGAGCACTTGCGTAAGCTACGGGAGTAAGAAACTATCAAATATACGTTGATGCAGCAGAATTTTTCTCGTAAGAGTTTTCCCGTACGGAATATTTTAATGTATGTTCTTAATAATCTAGTCAGCCCTTGTTGTATAACTGCTACGCTCAAGCACATTTCCACACTGTTTGAAGAGACGTAGTTCCGAAGATATTGCTGGCGCAGTGCGTGCAGCTGTTCAAATTAACAAATAGCATT
The DNA here is from genome assembly GCF_050947875.1 of Dermacentor variabilis. NCBI lineage: Eukaryota > Metazoa > Arthropoda > Arachnida > Ixodida > Ixodidae > Dermacentor > Dermacentor variabilis. The sequence goes on along the minus strand of NC_134572.1, from coordinate 51,470,942 downwards.
TGTAATAAAATGCACAATATATGACTTCTACAGATAAAAAAACAGATACTGATTAAAGAGACCGTGCAAGAACATTAAGCCCTCTGATAATTAGTCTCACGCTGAACATTTAATAACATTGAATAACTTGCTTTAAAAAAGGATGAAGAAGAAGTAACACAAGAAATCATAACAAGTGTGCTTCTACTACTCATGACGAAATGTTTTAAGGGGTGATTAGTGAAATAACGGTCATAAGCGTAGGACATGTAGCTTTTGTTCCTGATTCCAGCTTCAGATTGCCGTCTCTGTTGCAATCGAGAAAACTACATCAAACACGGGAAGACAAGAAGAAAGAAATGAAAAGATAAGAGAAAAGCCCTCGGGCTTATAGGGCTCAAGATTTAAAGCCCCCGGTCTAACAGGTCGTCACACGGTACCTCTTTTCCTCGCACATGCGAATTCAAACTTTATAGCCGGGCACCAGTCGATACGTTAACCACGGATACACTGATAAAGAAGCAATTAGGTAACGTTCCTCGGGGAAGAATGCTTTCAGGAGCAAGCGATCGCTCTTCTGAAAGTAAACAGCGCAGAAATGCGAACCCTAGCATTCTTTCCGATCCAGCGCACTTCGATTCTGGCATTTTGGGTCCCCGGCGTCTTTAGTGCGAAACTGAATGAAATCGTTAAACGCATGGACGCGGAATTCCAAGAACGTGTAAGAAGCAGCAGCCGCGGCAGCTCTGTGAAAATCGAGTTTACGCCTTTATCCGCTTGATTGCCTGTGAGTTAGGCAATCAGGGTTCTTCGAGTTGTGCGCCGAGCTTTCTTCTACTGCGTTAAGGAACATCTACGTAGCGATTTCTGCCTCGGCGCGCTTTCGGGGCGCGGTCTCCATCACCCGCCGTACGAGCAACGCTTTGGAGAATAGTTGATGGCCTTGGAATTAGAACAAAACAAAATTATCGTTATCCTGCGTACTCACGCAGGTTTTCGCAGCGAATTTATGGAGACAGAATGACGCCTTTAATCTATTATCCTGGGTTTGACAACAGAACTTACATTCCCCACAGGCTGCATATACCAATAACATGTAATCGCATTCGCGAGAAATGAAATCACGCATAATTTCTTTAAATGCCTTGTCACTTTGCTGCTTAGGAGGTGGCCTTAAAGACTCGTTTCTCTTGTGACTGTGAAACTCTCAAGTAAACATGAATTTTGCCTTACTCTTTCCGAACTGCGGTGTACAGGATAATCTAAGCTTCTTGGTTGATGAGGCGTATACGAAAGTGAAGTGCTTTTTATTTGGACGAGTATTCACATTTCACGTTCTAGTTTTCTGCAATGTTAATCGCCTGATGGCTTATCTTCTTTCACATTTACTGTAAATAGCAATGCGCAGCTTAAATTTGCCTTAAAGTGTGAAGTATTGACATAGTCATGTATATGGAATGTTTGCATATTATGCTTTCAAAGCTATTATAGGAAAAACGACGTAGTTTAGTTACATGCACAAGGAGTAGATATTTTGGTGAAGTTTCTCTGTCAACTGTTCAAGCTGTTCGTTCGTCATGCTCGCGCAATGTCCTTGCACGCCCCCGTTCCATTTGGTTCCCAGGCTTAAGACACACACACACACACGTGCATACACACACACACACACACACACACACACACACACACACACACACACACACACACACACACACACACACACACACACACACACACACACACACACACACACACACACACACACACACACACACACACACACACACACACATACATACATACATACATACATACATACATACATACATACCTGTCCCCCATATAATTACTCACTATATTACTCAGAGGGCAAACTGGCGCTCCTGCGCGCTTGTATCCATGGGAATGCCGGTATATGGTAACTTCGGATTGGCATCGTTTTCGGAGATCAAGTACACCTTGAAGATGACCCTGGCTAGCACCGTTCCCTCTGTCACGTTATGCATTTTCTATTACAACACCATTAAACAGCTGTTATAGCTTTATTATCACACAAAAACATGCTTTTTATAATTAGGAGGACTTTTGAGTGGATGTACAGTTATATGAAACGTAAAAAATATCCGTGGGTAGTTAAAGCTGGAGAACAGACGACAAGATTCGCGGTGGCGTTGTAACAGTGTGTTGACTATTCTTGATTTCCTTAGCTTGATTGTGCATTGTCGGTGAGTAAACTTTATTGAAAGATGCAATATGAGTGAATGAATAGGTTTTATGAGATTTTACATTTAATGACGCGTTATATGCTTAGCCATACCCACGTTTTGGACGAATCCTCGTACAACATTAGCCAACAGAAGGCTCGCAGAACCATATGCCGTCATTCCCCTGACGGCACAGCTAGCTCTCGTCAGAAGGCAGATTTTTCTCTAGGTGATGTAGTGAGAAACCCTATGCCACCACTGCCACCACTGCAAACAGAGGCTGCTCATCGGCTGCCACAACCGCCTGAAGCTGAAACGTAGTACAGAGGAGGCATAGTGTAACCATTCTATTCCAAGCCTTTTCGTTTTGGTACTTGGCCTGCGGGATGAGCGGCGACCCACCTCTGCTATCAGCAGGATTGGCCGCTTGCCAGCGGTGGATGATAAAAAAGAAATAGGATTTAGCGAAAGGAACCGCTAGATTATGCCGGCCCCGGACTAGGGAAAAGTTCGTTTTTTTTTTTTATTCGCTGGGCACAACCTGTCAGTTTACTTTGCACAGGTGCCACTTACCGTTCTCCTAAGCCCTCTTTATCCGTTTGCATGCATCGGCAAAACGCTCTTCTTTACTGCAGAATGAGATACACGCTTATAAGCTTAGTAGCAGAGAAAATAAAGAGATTAAAATCATCGAGGTCACTTGAATTATGCGCTGCTTCGCGGTTGTAAGCGAATTTGTGCGAGCACGTAAATGTCCGAGGAGCTCATCAAGGTGGTCTTGTGCGCTCGAGTAGCTAACGCGCCCTCTCGTCAGGTGCCTTATTCAGTATTCATCAAGGCAGCAGCACAGCTTGGCTGCAACGGCAACGAGTTTGAAACTTTGAACACAAGACAGCACGGCATTCTTAAGCGGGGACCGTGTAAATTAATAAGTAGATCGCAGAAGCGAGTCCGTTTTTCAAGGACTTCTTCCCGAGTAAATTCTTCTTTTCATTTTTTCTTTCTCTAAAAGACACGCAGTAAGAAAAAATGCAGGCGAATAAAAAAATTTGGTTACAAGAAATCAAGTAAACAGTAAAGATCAGCAGAAAGAGAAAGAGAGAGAGAGAAGTGGGGACGAAAGACAGGGAGGATCAGCAGAAACACTACACATCTGAGATACGCAAGAGATGCCCTTGTGACAATGACTTCCGATTGTCGCCACCCGAGAGAACGAGATTGTTTAAAGCAATTATATACTGTAATATTGCAATAGCAATTATATGCACACTCTAGGCGGATTTTTGCCGTCGCCATCGGCATCGCCGTGGTGTTCCGTATAAAGTCCAATGGCGATATAACACCATCTCCACGCGTCGTATGCTGCAGGAACCTTTCGCAAGCAGGGGAATCATGTAAAATGGCGGAGAATAGAAGAAGAAACAGCGAAGTCGAAATAAAATTGAAAGTGAATAACGAAAAAGCAAGAAAAATTCTGCAGCGGCCTTCCTGAGTGGTGCGCCTTTGCGTTTACGCGTACATTTTGAATTTCAGGCTTTGGTCTTTAACCCTTAACTGCTCGGTAAAGTGGAGAGAAATAGTGCCATGACTGTGCTTCTATATTTCATTATTACTATTCTTTTCTCGGCAGAGTGAAATAGTGCAATAATATAAAGCATTTAAGATAATACATACAGGGAATGTTGCTCGTAACGTTTTCTAATTATGCCGGAGTTTAGTTGCCTGAAAATCCTCTGAGGGCGCCTGCATGAATGCAGGAAAGTTCGAATACCCTCGTGCGCCTGTATTAAAACTACTTTAGCTTTGTCGCCATTAAGAGAGTGACAAAAATGATAGTTGCCCATGTGATTGCTATCTGGAGAGAGGTTCATTTCCGAGATAAAAGCAAACAGCAGCGATAAGTTATAGAAACAGCCGCTAAACTTGTGGCTTCAATACGGCTCATATCTGCGGCGGTTGGTTGTAAGAACAAAATTCCACGCCTCAACATTAGTAACATTTTCAATTAGCTAAATTCTGCGCGCCATCTGTCTGCTAACCGAGGCAGAATCGTCGGTATTATACAGCAGAGTTTGTTCTAGAATGGTCGAAACAAGCATGTGCTTAATCGCGGAAATCGCAGAATGCACCATTGTGTTGCGGTTTTCTTCTTTCTTTATTTTAATTGCTAAGCCCCATGAAGAAATGTGCATTATTACTAGAACACTGATCATATCAGCTTATGTTGTCGTCCTTAGATTACTGCACAACATATTTTCGTCTAAAGAAACTTCTTCCAAATACATACCTCACTAAAATGAATCCCTCTCCCGGAAGGAGCAAATACAAGAAACCTCAGGCTTGGCAACAATGGCCTTAAAAGCATAGTCCAGAACTTTTAAGAAAGGGCATATATCCCAAAACGGAGAATATAGCGTCATAAAATGAAAATTTAACGCAGGAACGAACTGCTTCATCCGAAGACGGTGCAAGCGACAGAACGGGGATAAACATATGAGGAGTAGAGTTTGGCACAAGCAGCGGACAGCAACATCTCGCAGGGGAGTACATTTCCTAATTAGGCGAACGGTTCTTCTTGGATCCCCAGGCAGCTTGCTCAGGTGAAGACGAAGCTACATAAAGAAAATAATTACAAAAGAAAGACAGAAAAATATGAGACGGACGAGATTCGCTGAGAGCGCGTTGAAGAACGTGCCGTCGCTTCCGTAGTTTTTCGAGCTGAAATGATTCTTATGTCAACTGCTGGCTCTAAAAACGCCAACAATGCCAGCGCACGCCACCTTGTGGTGAAAGACGCGACCCTGAGTTTCTTAATGTGCCGCTCTTCCCGCCCATTTGTGACCGTTAACAAAGACGCGAAGTACATCTGCATGCCTGTTTTCAGGCTGTTTTCCTTCCGCCCTTCCGATAGGGCCACGTCTGCTCTACTCAGAAGGACTTCTAATGTGCGGGAACCTTCTCAAGCATGGCCTTGCGTTTGCCACTCGTGTTACCACGGTACCGGTATCGATAACAATCATCCACTTATTTGTTTCGGCAACTAGCTAACACAGAAGGATAAGGTGGTGGCGGCGCGTAATTTTCTGGTAAGCCACTTCAGCGCACCACGATGGCGAAACAGTTTGTGTGATACCACTGCTTCCTATACGATATGACTCAAGAACGCACTGTTAGCGGGCCGAGTAAGTGAAACGGATGTTATAGAATAGTTCTGGCTACATCACGTAGACCTCAAGAATCCATTCGGCTATCTTGAAGGAAACAGGCTGATTCATCATTAAACCAGATCTGCACCTACGCACCGCGAACACATATATGGTACCACCAACTATCTGTACTTAAAGTATCCAGTAAGTGATGCTATAGTATACAGTATACTTGAAGCTACTACGTCTAGCGCTGTTGGCCGTACTTCAACAAGAACAAACGTGGCGCCATTACGGTCTTAGTTCGATCTGCACCATCGCATTGGGCGCTCACGCGGCGCCGAGTGCAAAGGCTGACATAGTGAAAGCGTTGTGTGTTTTCTTATTGAATAGAGATGAAATATTATAACTGACTTTTGACCACGCATAAAAAGAAGCGACATATTAACGAAGTACTACCTTATTCTGGCGTTTCTTTTCTTGCAAATGATACTTGACGCCTGGAGAACACGGAAAGGGGCCAGTTCAGTTCAGTTCATTAATATTGGAAGACTTTGCTGTACCAAACCAGCAAATTCCAAGCTGTTGCAGGTTTAGAGAAGCATCGAGGCCGCAAGTCAAACAGGTGCTTCGAGATGGCTTGCAACCAGCTTCCAGCATCAATGTGGCATAAGTAACTCAGCGCCAGCTCACTACTCTTTGAAGCCCACTACGTCTCTGTCACCGTCGTCACTGCCGCCTCATTTATTAATGTAATGTGACACTTATTCATCGCTATCTCCTGTTCCTCGCTGATAGACTCGTCGACTTTCTGCCTCTTTTGTCATGCCAAGAGCTGGACACTTTGCTAAGGTCGGTTTTATTCACTGTAAATCTTCACATTTCCCGCTTAGCGCCACGAACTCCTCCCCTTTCTAACGTTAGCCACGCGTTTAACAAGTAGAAGTATATGCTCCTATACTTGGCCGTAGGTCGCCGTTGCCAATGTAAAGGAGTTCCAAGCTCCATTCCTGGTTCCGCACGCCGTAATACTTGCATTTTTACTCAGTGATTGGAAGCGAAGTGCACGCGGTGTGCACGAGATTATGAGCCTCTCCGAGAGCTTAGCTGAAACCTAAATATTGCCTTCTCATAAGCTTTTCAAGCTTAAATGCCGCGTCGTAACGACACCCCACCGCGTAACTGTAGTTCGCATACAATTTCTAAGTGCCTCGAAAACAGCCTACGTAAACAACGCAGGATACGTATAGCGCATACAAAAAATGCCCTATATATATATATATATATATATATATATATATATATATATATATATATATATATATATATATATATATATATATATATATATATATATATATATATATATATATATATATATATATATATATATATATATATATATATATAGAGAGAGAGAGAGAGAGAGAGAGAGAGAGATAGCCAGTCACTTTTTTTTTTCGACGCAGGCCACAAATCTTGCGCACCTAAACTGTCATCGGCAACCAAAGCTCTGTCAGTCCGCATGCGTTATATCCGTTGCAACATGGGCTTCCACAAAAAAAAAAAAGTTCCGCTACCGTCGTTACGCGCATTTCTAACAACAGCGAGCCCACAAATTCACTGCGATGCTGACTCCGCAGGGAGCGCGCATAACAGCAGCCTTAATTACTGCCTCCGCGGAGTCGCCAGAGGCACAAGTCCCGCCTGACAGCACCGCCTGCTGCTCCTCCGGCATACAGCCGACTGCGTAAGTCTACGCAGCTTGCAGTGTTTGCCCGCCGGAGTGCCTCGCGCGCGAGCATAAGCTCGGCGGGTCAAACGTGGCTGTTTGCAGCCCCGCGGGCGTTTCATTAAGCGCTTCCTGCGTCGAGTGGGATGTTGTGTTCGTGGGTGGGCGGGCCCGCTTAGGCGAGCTCTTCAGCGCCTTATTCTCTTGTTACTCGAACCAAGCGTTTGTAACTCTGCAGTGAACCAAAAGATGCGAAGAGCGCTGAGAGCCGACGAACTTTCCAACTAGAGGGAAACTGTAAAGTTTGGTAAGACGTCATCTTTAGGAACGACAGCAGAAGACCAAAACAAACAAGCGGAGAAAGGTACACTTGGGCGAAATTGCTTATTATTCGGCATTTTACTGCTCTAGCAAATATATGGACACTCCAAGCGCTTTTTTTTTTTTTTTTTTTTTGCCGTCGCGGTCGCCGCGATGTTCCGCATAATGTCCCAAGAGTGGTAACATCGTCGCCGCGCGTTGTATGCCGTATGTGCGACTGAAAAAGCACGCGAGGGAAGCCTACGACCACGGCTCAATTTGGCGCGCGGAACTATAAGCGGAGAGCAACGCGCCGTCTTCCGTCGCGCGGAAGGCCGTAGGGATATGGATAGGGACGGAGGAGGCGGCTTTGTGCGCCGGCAGCAACTGCGCGTTTCGACCGGGCGCAAGGGGAACTGACGATCGCGGCTCAATCTCGCGCGCCATATATGAAGGCAAGCAGGCAGGCAGCGCGGGAGGGGAGGGGGGGTGGGCGGGGCGGTGGCTTCGACGCCACAAAGAAGTGTGTAGTTGGCATGGCCGCACGCGGTCGCGCGCGCCGTATATGAAAGTGATCTGCAGACGGCTCGTACTTTTGTGTGCCCGCTGTTCACGCTGCTTTTGCGTTGAAAAGATAGAACGCAAGAAGGTCACTTCGCTCGCTGCTGCTGCCGCGCGTGCTCGCACCAGCGTTCCGACAGCGAGTGTCCGCACTCATCGAGTGTGTTGTGTTCATGTGTGCTCGTGCGCACTGACACCGTATGCTTGTTACTTTAGTTAGTAAGCGAATGTTTCCAAGTTTACATGCCGATAAAACTACTATCCCGGCTTCGTATAACTGTGCGCTAATTTGCTATTGCAACCGATGCTTCGCCTTGCGGGCGAAACGGCGACATTTCTTTTTCTATTCGCATTACTACATTGGTGGTCGAGAAGTTGTCTTCGCGATACCAGTTCTCTATTTGACATATATGGTTGCAGAGGTGCTGCTGGCTACACTGTCAATACAGCTGGTTCACTAGACAGCGCTTGCATAGTACCGCCTATTTCTCCGAGCGATTCATTTTCTACCCGTGCATGCCTTCATCGACCAAATAGCTGATATTATTTGGAAGGAAATTTATAAAGATGATCCCCTTATCCGCAGATGTAGAAGTTGCACGAGTGTACTTAGAAGCGCTATTATGTCGGGCCGATAATGCCTGCGTTGTGTCTTTTAGGATACCCACAATTAGTTTAGTAATCTGTTAATTGTTTTAGACAATCACGTCAGTGTAATATTATCTCAAAAGACCTTAGCTAGAACAAGGTAAACACACACACACACACACACGCACGCACACACACACACACACACACACACACACACATACACACACACACACACACATACACAACCACATGCGCGCGCGCGCGCACGCACGCACGCACGCACGCATCAAATCTAGCAGCTTTCTTTTTCTTCGCTCAGTTTTACCCTCTGGGCATAAAAAGCAGATACTGCAGACTGACGCTACAGTACCCCACAATGTTCACATCACGGGTTTCTTTTTTTTTATTTTTGTGGCACTTTTGATGAATAAGACGCTTCATGGTTGATTGGAAGCTCTCCTGCTATAAGACGCTTATTCGCTTCTGATAAAAAATAAAGAAAAAACATGTAGATGTTTGCTTTCTGAAGAAGCTCTGCTTCCCGGTCGTTGTTGACACGGGTTCCGGTGCTTGTTTATAATTCATGCGTAATTATCTTCCAATGCGCCTCTCTTAAATCGTTCAGTCCGCATATTCACGAAAGCTCTGGTAATGCTTATCTTTCAACCTCTTTCATTCGCAATATTTCAGAAGGCGAGCCATCATTAGTAAACATTGCGCAGACCAGGGAACGCTGTCAAAAACTCTCACTACTCGCCTGTAGCGAAATGAAAGCTGTGTAAACATTCAACAGCAGACGTACAACTACTTAAATTACGTTGAACGAAAATGCACGGCTTGAGACTTTTTTTTTTCTGCTCGCTAATCATACCTTGCTGGAGATCGTACACATTACGGACCAGTGTTTTCCTAGCGTGATATAGCCAAAGTAAGCAAGAGCGCACAGCAAAAATTGTAAATAATTAAAGCGACCAGAATATACGCGAGACAAGAAGAATGAGAAACAAACCCGGCTACGAAAGCCTTACTTAAGTAAATGACCATATAATGAGTGCATAATACTACCGTTTACAGATTTTCCGCCTTTGTTGAAGCACGCTGATCAATGAGAAAGTTTCTGGCAGCGAAATCGGGACTGACTTTCGCACAGCAGAACATGAGAAATATAAATACTTTCTGTGTAGCCGCAACCGGAATAAGACGTAAACATAAAATGCTTCTTTTTTGTTATTTTACCTCCTTTAACGTGTGAATGTCGGTTCGTTGCGTCTCCTATGTGATGACGTCTGTTTGTGGAAGGTATGAGCTCCCAAGATTGGTCACAGGAAACTAAACCGAGACCAGTATCGTGTACGTACAAAAGCCTCTTGTGAAATAGGATCTTGCAGCCATTTATTTGTTTGCATCTTCGTGATTGACGACCGCGATTAAACAAAGAACGTTTCACGTTTGTGTACGTGGTCTTAAGCAGTGCTATCTAAACCTCTGAACCTTCCGTAGATGCCACATGTGACTAACTCTACCTTAATATTGAACGAAGAACAGCCACTTACGTTACACTCATCAAAGTCGGGGACACTAATTGGGAAGAACAAACACATTGGCATACCTCTGATAGTATGATATTTCTTTAGACTGTCTTCCTTTCAACTAATCAGAACTGTTAAAGAAATATGTGCAGTAAGTGCCATCAACAATTGAAACCTTCAAGACTATCATATTTTTTCCTTGGCTTCAATGTCTGTTGACTCCGTCGGTGATTGCTTTACTAAATCCGGCTGATTAAGTTCAAGGATTATTCCGACGAAATGAGGATGATGATGATGAAAAGCTTTATTTATCCCTCTTTAAAGGGAAGGGGGCAATGGAATAGAGGGTGGGAGGAGGAACTACTTGAAGTAGGCCTCCTTTATGCTTTTTGTCAATACCCGAGCTCTTGGAGTCACTGGCTTCAGCTACCTTTCATTGTGTTATTTATGGATAGAAGCGGCTGCTGCGTATAGCGAAGCCTCACAAATGGTTATGGAGAAAGCTTACAATAGAAGTAGAATTACGTCACCAGACGTGGCCTGCAAGGAGCGATGTAGTGCATGGGACAGAATGCCGTTGCCGCCACCTTATGTTGCCGCCGGTTAAATATTCAGGGTTGCCGAGCGGCCCGCCATAACACGAGGCGGCCTCGCGTCGGGAACTCTGTATAAAATATTCATGGATGAAAACACACCGCCGGGCCGTAAGCATCATCCAACGTTCTTTTTCTTTTGCCCTGTTTTTTAGCTTTTATTTTTGCGCACGAGCAAACAGAACATTCAGATGACTCGGTGATGACCTTGAGCTCAGCTGCACCTTGGCGCCAGAGGTAAGCTCATGCATGAGCACTTGATGCCTTGAACATGAATAAAAGCACGCAGAAGTACGACACAATGACACAAATACAATGACGAGTCATGTGCTTGTACGGCTACCTCGCCATCTCGCCAAATGGTATTTGTCAATATCGAGAAGGAAAAATGCTCGTAAATATGGTTACATGTCCCTTAATTTATGGCGGGATAGGTTTGTTCTTGTTGCTTTACAGCAGATGACTCATCTCTCAGACTGCTTAACACAGTCTTTCATGTCAGTCCCTTCGATAAAGGACGTTCTCGCAATTACAACCTTATTTTTTACACCCCACCATTTTAATGGACAGAATTTGTTGTCATGGTTCAAATACACGGATAACCACAGTGTCGCCAGAAAGCTTGCCACCGCCAGTTGGGCCATGAATGTCACATTATCTCTCGTATTTGTGCCGGCGCCACCCTCTTAAGAGAATACAATATAAACAGGCCGGCCAGTGCTGCGAGGTACCGTGCTTATTTACAATAGTTATAGCCATACTGCTTGCTGCTGTACCGCATTGCTTCCTTCTACGTGACTTACATAACCTTTACGTGTGCTTTCTGCTGCACTGGCGCAGCTGCTATTCGTACAGTATAATGATTATTCAAACCTATTTCATAGAAGCACCATCAGGGCTCACCGGCCTGCACTTTATGTCGCCGACAATGAGATAACCATTATTTGCTCAGTGCATAATTATGACATCTGCATTCAGCATAAGAAGCGCACATATAGACATAGCTCACGCAAACGTGTGGTTCAACTTGCACCTTACCTTCACGGCGTCTCCCCGTTTATGGTCGTCGTCACTGTGGAGTAGCGTCACACGTCGGTTGCTGTGGTGCGGCTATCCCAGGCATGTGTTGTACGCACGAAAGAGAGAAGACAACATTTTTTAAGTGACGCTTATACCCACAGAAAGGCGGTATGAGCTAAACAAAGTGACATGGTTGCATGGGCTCTTGGGAAGGCATTGAAATCGGAGCTTGCCTTTTCCCAAACGCTTGCAGCGATGTCCAGGCACAGTACATATTATCGAGGAAATGCAAGAAACGCTCAGAATTTCGAGCGTATGTTGAAAATTAAAATACGTTTTAATAAATGTAGCACTAATTGGAACGCCTGATAGTCCTGCATGCGATGTTTGCGGATGCGAGGAGAACATTGACCACTTATTGTGACACTGCCCTCAATTTGAAGCACAAAGACAATCTTTGTCCAACACATTGAGGAAACTCGGAGGATCTGTTCACTCGGAAGATCGTCCACCGAGTGAACAGACAGGGCTAGAACACCGTCCCCACCGATCATCGGCTCAGAAGGCAGTGAAGGCACTTTTGGGCTTTCTGAGAACGTCTGGTTTGTACGAGCGTCGTTGACTCAAGTATACTGTCCCCGCACGTACCCACTCTCTCTCTCTCTCTTCTCTCTCTTCCCCCAGCGTAGGGTAACCAACAAGACTCTTGATTGGTTAACATCCCCGCCTTCCTTATATCCCATCTCTCTCTCTCTCTCTCTCAACGTGTGATCTAAGTGTCACTCATAACAAGCCAAATAGATTGCATCCACGAGACAGTGACAGTGCATTTCTAACAATAAACCATATGAAAACTATACTATTTTGTATGCAATAGATTTAGCTTATATATTGAAAATGTAATTCGCAAATCATGCACAACGAGCAGCACTCTGCGCAATACTGTGTATCTCCTTCTATGCCTGCATAGTTATCCTTGTATTTATAACGATATGAAACAGAGACAATGTAACTAGATGACGCCTAGGGTAAAGTAGCTTATTTTCAAATTAAATATAGGAATTATCGGACAAAAGGAAATGAAAGGGGACGAAACAACTCTCCACATCTCTGAAACTGAACCCACATTCCTCTGGTTCTTTCCGCTCCCTGCATTACGAGGGCGTTCATTTGGCAGGTCTGGTGCCACGAAGTAGCTTAGGGGTACCTATTGGGCCAGTTGCCTCCTCCCAGGTTAACGTGCTACGTGACGCCTACGATTCAAATAATGTTGCAAATCCACCGCCATGACCGTGAGCGGCTCTGCTTAGCACTCTCAGGGCTAATCTTGTATAGACATAAAGAAATGTCAAAGAAGGTTCTCGGAAATACAGCCCCCGCGGTAGCTTTTGACGGTAAATCTCCGCACGTGTAAATGTGTTCGGTTCCCTTTTATCCTGGCATTGTTATCGTTAATTCAGATTATCTTATTAGTGTGCTTTAGTTTTGGAGCAACAACTGTTAGCTGTGTCAGCTCGCTATTCCTTTTGAGCTGCCTCCCGGCATTAAGCATCTCGAGTGAATGCGAATTTGGCTTACTACGCACATGTCAGGCGAAATTCCTGATCATTCGTAAATCTCATGCCCGGGGAATACAGAAAGGTACACAATTTAACGACACGCACCACGAAACTATCTATACCAAACTGAACTCCCTGTATGCCGTCCGCCAAGCTTTCCCATCATATTTAAATTTCGCGAAGTTTGCAGATACAAATTATTTGCGATTTGGTCGTCCGCAGAAGCACTCCAGAGAGAGGAGAAAAAGGAACAGAAGCAATAGACAAGCCTCTCGCTCGCATCGAAGCCCCTCATGATGTCTGTTTATGCAGAGAGGGAACAGAAACTTTGTTGATGAATATGCAGGCGATCGAGTTCTGGGTTTTGTCAAAACTTATGGCTGTCAGAAACACAAGAAAACATTAAGCTGAAGTGAGTTGATAAAGACGAAAATAATCAATAGAATAAAAATTGAAAACCCGATTCTGCGTGCTTTCTCCAAAGCAGCCTGAAAATGGCGTGCAACAGACCTGATCACTATAGATTGACCATCTTTCCAAAAGCATAGGAAGCTTACTCGCTGCACTGGCAACAAAAGTGCTAAATTCTAACAAAATTTCTTTGAATGCAATAAAAAAAGCATGCAGTGGATTCGTCAAAGTCCACATAATAAATGCAACTATTCTGATTCCCATGGAAAAAACTTAAACGTATATAGCATTATTTGGCCTCGCGTGCCTTGTAAGAGCAATGATGCCTTAAATAGCAGAAGTGAACTATAATCACTTTTCTTTTTAAGTCGTATGCATGCTTCAACGCACTAACTGGGCGCTTGATGAAGAATTCGGCTTTTGCAATCATTTTTAGAGTTGTGCGCGTGTGTGCACGCGTGCTGTGTCAAAGTGTACAATATAAATAGCAACAGTCATTGCTACGGGAAGCGCTTATACCCACCATAGCCGTAGAACGAAGCAAATCTACAAGTTTCTCAAATTTAAGCTTTCTGCTCCGAAGAGGGGCACACGTATAAAATACGATATGTGTTTTATGTGTTGCTGTGTCTGACGGTTTAAGAAAGAACCTAGAGCTTCATTATCGCACCGTTGTCTTGCTCTAGTCGCTCCAGCGCGGGAAACGCATTCGATGTGCGAACGTCATTAAAGCGAAGACGTTTGTACAGATTATGTCGTACTAATTACGTAGATTAGCTTCTGTTTTGACGAAGGAAATGATGAATCATTTTTCGGTGCAAGTAGATGTGAAGTATTTCTACAGGAACTAAAATCAGTAACGTCCTCCTAAAAAGCACATTCACGATTCAAGACGAAAGTGCTCCTGATTGCTCCTGATTGCTATAAATTCAATTATGCTGCTTTTCTCAGTCTCTATTCCCTGCACTTACCCCGTATTCGTAGAAAAGAGAAGAAAAAGAAACGTGTTTTTATTATATCTAATGATTCTCCAGGGTGTCTTCGTAGCTGGAAAATGAGAATGACGTTCGGCTGCCTCAGGAAAGAACAAGGTTTGCGCATGGAAGAGAAAGATATGCATAGCAACGCCCGACAACACGACGGATATTGAATGGCACACTAAACTACGTCATTCACATGCCCTAGAATTATATTTCATAAAGTCGTGGGCAAGCTAAATGAACAATCACAGAACACTTGCAGGGAAGATCACCGTACAAAGAACCTGCTGCGAGGAACGAATATCCATAAGAATAACAGTAATAGGTTGATTAGGTAGTGCTTTGCAAAACTAATAGAAAGACGAAGACAGAGTGAGTGAGTGAGTGAGTGAGTGAGTGAGTGAGTGAGTGAGTGAGTGAGTGAGTGAGTGAGTGAGCGAGCGAGTGAGTGAGTGAGTGAGTGAGTGAGCGAGCGAGCGTGCCGCACGCGTGCACGTGTGTGCGTGTGCGTGTGCGTGTGCGTGTGCGTGTGTGTGTGTGTGTGTGTGTGTGTGTGTGTGTGTGTGTGTGTGTGTGTGTGTGTGTGTGTGTGTGTGTGTGTGTGTTTGTGTGTAAAATACCTGAAATACCTGAGGTGCACATGTCTACACAAAAATGGGTGTAAAGGATATGTGAAATAAACCAGCTGGCTTCAGCGATTCCTCCATACATTAGCTCATTTACTGCAGGAGGAAGCAGGCTCTCGCGACGAACGCAGTCACCTTTTCAAGAACACTTTATTATTTTTCCGTAAGCGCATCGTAGTCTCCCTCCGTTACAGCATTGGCTCCAGGGTCTCCGAAATGTACTACACGCACAGATGCCACTACTATCAGGTGTTACATGGCGCCAGAGAAATGCACAAATTACGAAGCAAGGATATTGCGTGCCACTTCAGGGATTATTGGGCCAGGTTCCCTGCTGCACATTGGCACTGGGTCAAGCGTGGCTTCAACACCAGGCAGGAGTTCGTCGGCTCAGCGTCCTGCCTGCCACGCGAACCACGCGAAAGCCGTCGTGCCTCCACCTGCGCACACTGCTGCTCATCTGTGCGCCCTTTCTGTCAAGATTGTACGGGTCAGGAACTCGCTTCCCTGAAGCCCTGTGCTACACTCCGATCCACATTGGTTTCAAGGTTGCCATTGAGTCGTTATCAACGAATAACAGCGCATCCAGCGTGCAAAGCTTCGCGTCTGAAGAGCTTGCTGTTTCATCAAATAAATAAATAAATAAATAAATAAATAAATAAATAAATAAATAAATAAATAAATAAATAAACTAATTGGCCGCTTCAGTGGTGAGTGAAGTTCTGTTTACCTTCACTGTTGTAGTGAGGGTGAAGCTGAGGATGAGAAGGTAACGCTAGGACATCATAACGACATCGCTACGACGGCGGCACAATTGCCGCGATGACTACACGACGACAACAGTCTAACAAGAAAAGCGGACGGACGCACTAGACTAATTCTCAGTCACAGTAAAATTTAGCCTTTCAGAACAGCCTATAATGTGTTGTAGATATCATCGGAAGATTGCTGCTATATTCTTATACTAGTAGAAAAATAGTGAAATTTCATAACCGCGATCTCCTAGCAGGTTTCAGCGTTCTTCCAATTACTTCTTTTGCCTTTGTTGCTTTTGTTGTTGTCATTGTTAATATTACATAAAGAGAGGGCACCATTATTGGCGCCGGCTGCTGCTTTTCGCGGGGCAAGGAAAACTAAAAGCATTAAAAATGCGGTATACACTGGTGACACTGAAATAGCACGATTAGCAGAGTTCTGCCAACAGAAGAAAGTAAAAGGACACTGAGGGACACACAGTTCTGTGAAAGTGTGCAAGTGTGCAGAAGAGTTTGAAGACGGGTGCATCATTTCATTTCATATCTCTTTATCGCGATCTCTCACTCACTTCTTAACACATACACCTTATTTGAACTAACTTTCATGCAACTAACAAACGCACGAACAAAATGTTGGTGTTCGTGTCACGTTATGTGCGGCGTGCACCCTTCATGCGCTTATGTGATCGAGATCTCCCCGGCACAGCAATCGGTGTCCTTTGTGTCAAGACATTCGGCGTTGTTGAAACCGTGCGCGTAGAAATGTGGCAATGGAGGACAATAAGCTACTTCGGAATAATCAATTCGCTAGAACAATGCTGTCTGTTACGTCAATTTAGTCTAGGTAGATGAAACAAAATCATACGTGATGAATAGCATAAGCATGCTGTCATTAGAAACATCGTTGTTATTATCATAACACTGTAGCTTATGCTACTACGCATCAGAAATGAGGTCATCCTCGTCTATTTCTACATGAAATACGAGACCAAGTTCCACTTTATGCTGAAAACTTTAATTGCGACCACATTTATTTATATCAGCTCAGCTATTGCGTCCTGTCTCGCCTATACGCCCACATCTTGCCGTTACATCGGCAAACAAAAAGGCGTCCAGGCTGCCTTGAAATTTTTACAACTAAATCAACCTTGTCATTTTTGTTGCCCCTATTCAGATAAAGAAAGCGAAATGCATGCTTTAAAAACTACTCGAAGCCAGGCATGCATTTGTTCCCCTGTCTTCCGAAAGCCGGCAATTTTTTTCAGCGAACATACACGCTGCTCTTTCTCCCGCAGTGTCAGTTTTTAGGCGTGAGAAATTGTCTTCTTATACGCCATAAAGCTTCTTTTAACGCTTCCTTTCTCCATGGTAACGTAAGAGAAGTTGGAGGAAGCAAACTTTTTGTTGCGCCTTCGACCTCAAATGTGCGGTAGCCGCACGACAACAGTCTCAGTGCACCGTTGGCTGCCTGAGGGTGTATTTTCTCCAAATTGAAACATATGAACTGAAAGCTTTCTGTCTTGGAAAAAAATATACTGCAAGCCCCGTCATTTTCATAGCCTTGCCTGGTCGTAAGGAGAGTGTGTAAGTTGGTGTTGGCACCTTTAGCAGTGTACTTGAAAACGCTACCTATATTGTCGCCACATTTTCATGTCGCCGACACATCACTTAATTTTTTTTTTAAATATATATTGTCTCAGTCAGACAAGAAAATGGACATTCACGCACAGGCTGTCGCAAAAAGGCGTCCTAAGTTTTTGATTCATCCGCAATGTGTGATACTCTGAAAACATACAGAAATGCAACATTGATATTGTTAAGACGTTACGACAATATGAACCTTTCATTACGACTTCTTTGTATTTGCCGGCAAGTTTGATACTTTGATCACTTTTCTGAGCACACATTTCCCGAATCTGGTGTTGCAAATCTGATATATGAAAATTTATAGCCCTTATGTTTAGCTGCGTGCTCAACCGACAAAAAACTTTTCTTCTGTTAGAAAAAATAGATGGTGCTACTAATAAGCGCCGTCGCGGTTTATTCCCGCCAAATACATACATACATACATTCATACATGCATGCATGCATGCATGCATGCATGCATGCATACATACATACATACATACATACATACATACATACATACATACATACATACATACATACATACATACATACATACATACATACATACATACATACATACATACATACATACATACATACATACATACATACATACATAGATACATACATACATACATACATACACACACCCGCCGTGGTTGCTCAGTGGCTATGGTGTTGGGCTGCTGAGCACGAGGTCGCGGGATCGAATCCCGGCCACGGCGGCCGCATTTCGATGGGGGCGAAATGCGAAAACACCCGTGTGCTTAGATTTAGGTGCACGTTAAAGAACCCCAGGTGGTCAAAATTTCCGGAGTCCTCCACTACGGCGTGCCTCATAATCAGAAAGTGGTTTTGGCACGTAAAACCCCAAATATTATTATTATTATACATACATACATACATACATACATACATACATACATACATACATACATACATACATACATACATACATCGTTTTTTTAAGTAAAGCACTGCGCCGACGTCTCAGGAGGCGACACTGCTGGAAATATAGACGGAAAGGAGATCTGAAAAAGTCGCCACTTCGTCCTCGTGGCAAGGCCGACGTATGCTTTCAACGTCTCTCCAAGGCACACATTTCCTAATTAGGCTGCTTTAAGTTCCACTCGTGTCTACAACGCGTGCCGTCAGGGCGAACAACGTGCTGTTAAAAAATATATAAAGAGACAGAAAGAAAGGAAAGAAGGCAGAAACGTGAAAGAGGGAACGAAGCGAAGTGGGTGGCAAGACAAAGCGGCCGAGCCGGCCATTTGACCGGCGCTTGAGCTGAAAGGATTCTCGTGTCGCTGTGCGACTAAAGCGTGAACAATGAGCGTGGGCGTGCCGCTGACTCGCGAGTGGTCTGAGCCTCGGCTTCTTCCTTAATGCACCACTTTCCCGTTCCTTCCGTTTCGCGGCAGCCGCTGGGAGTCGAGCCTGAGTTGATATGCGCGTATGTCTGTTTGTATAGTGCTGCAGAAACTTCCCTCCCATCTACGCACGTGCTTTTCTCGCCTCCTAAAGCAGGTGCTTTCGCTCGATAACTTAAGCTCGAGTTTGAGTAAGCGCATGGCACTTTGCTCCACTAAAACCATAGTAGCAACGGGTGGCGAGCCCCAAAGGCGGAGAACACGTGAAATCACTGAGAAATATATACATACTCCGCAAGATCGACAAGGACTAGAGGTGAGTATACAGGACAAGCACATAAAACAACCGCTGGAACTTCGCAGCTGGCTCGACATTGGTTGCAATTTTTTTAACGTTTGATAACGGCGCAAGGCGATTGATGAGGTAAGGTATAGCGAAGAGGTAAAGACTTGTCTGATAGGCTGGAAACACCAATTGTAGCACCAAATAGCAACCGCTTCTTTCGTATCAGTGAGCCTCATCGATTATGAGTCCCTGAATTCCCCGGACTGCTCGGAACTGCTGTGCCGCATTCGATTTCGCTCGGGCAGCTTCGTAAACTCCACCCACCAGTCCGATAGTTGTCAGAAGCGCGCTCGTTTTTTCACAGACCGGAAGTTCCGGACTGCTCGCGGCCTGTCGGGGTGGTCAGATCTTCTCACGGACAAGCGGAAGCAGCTAGCCGACGAGGGCTGTCTAAAAAAATGGTGCCCACGGCGTACGCCGCCATGTTACGAAAGAAGTCATGCGCTTCTGCGCACTTTGCGCTGTCCAGACGGCAAATATTGTACACTCAGCGATCACGTCTGATGCATCGGTGCTTTGTGTGCCATCATGTGAGCTTTTCATGAGCCGTGGGATTCTGCAGCTTTGGTTTTCCTATGTTATTTATTAAGAGACAAGCACAGCGATGAGGCACACATGCTTACTTTTCTTGATGCGTTTCGCGAAATATGTCAGGCTCACTACTATATATGCATAGTTAACAGCTATATTTCACCTTCAAGTTGAGTGAAACTGGTGCGTGAGGAAGCATATCATATGTCGTTGTTTCTCCCCGATAGCTGAGATGATATATGGTCGGAGCTTCTCCGACTGCTGTTCACATGGGCTCATCCCTTTTGTTGCCAAGTTCGAGCGCTTGCTTTTTGTACGGGCAGGATTAGTAGACGGTGCACATGCGTTCTGTCCGAGATGCGCGTCGTGCCTTTTGTACAGATAGCCTCACGAACTTTGACAATATCAGTGGCCCCTGTCTGCGTTAACAACGACGTGGCACGATTGCGACGTTGCTTATGTTCGTATGAGAATTATGCTTGACTTTCGCAGGCAATCAGATAGCTGAAATGCAGCGGTTAAGTAGCACCAAGAGCGAGAGCATGACGTAACCTGCGCTTTACGAGCACGCACTATGCGCTCAGCCTGCGATTGCACTATGCAAAGGTTATTGTTGCGTAAGTGATGTCGCTGCATCCTAGGCCACAACAATAAAACCGCTTCGCAGTGGTGCTGTCTACGAGCACATACGAGCAGACAACCGCAGCTCGGAGAATGACTTCCGGTTACGGTGCTTTCGAGTGAAACCTCGAACAGTTCCCGTCAGCTGGATTACGTGACCGTGGCGTGCCATTCTGTCAGGGCTAGTTAGACCAGAAGCCGCGGACGGCTTGCGGGCAGTCCGGGATTGCGTAATCGAAGGAGCCCAATGTGAATCGTCCTGCTTAAACCTTTTTAGGGCATGCAGAAGTGTAGGAAGCCTCTATGAACTGCTGTGATACTTTTGCACCCTCTTCTACTATTACTAATATTTTGTTACGTAAAGGTGCCAACACGCGAGTTGTAGCTGCTTTTGTATACAATACCCTTTATAGGAAAGGTACGGTGTTACTTGTCACAAGTCAATCAAAACCTTAAACTATAACACTTGATAACTAATAACTGGCTACTCTGACTAACGTAGAAGCCACCTTTCAAAAGCATCACGAATTTGCTTTTCAGACATTTCTGATGTGTAGCAAGCAAAAGTTGGAAGTCGCGAATCGGAAACCAGAATTGCTTTTTTGCGTTCTTACCCGCATTTGAACGCCAGATTGTTCAGGGTGAAAAAAATCGTACGTGCTTTCAGTCAAATGCCTTTCGATGTGGTGAATCACGCAGTTTCTTCGAGAGCGGAGTTTTCCTGCGGCTCTGATGGAGGGGCCCAAAGAGAAAAAAAAAATGAAGTCAAGAAATAACGAAACTTTTCATCGTTCTTTTGCTAACAGTGAAAAGGGACACGGACAAAAAAAATAAGTGCGAAAGCACGGCCGCTGAGAATTCTGACCAACTTGCCCTCCTTACTACCTTGCTTCAAAATTTTTATATTTAAGCGTGCCATAAAAACAAATTACGTGCATCAAGTGTAGAGTGAGAATTGCCTAACATTTTTCTCGTCGTAATGTGCATTCAACAGCATCGCGAGCCCTGCCCGCAAGCGGTTCGTGGGATCGTTGCCGTCAACTTCTCTGTCGTCCTCTACTTTGATTCCCTGAGTATATCGATTACGCCGAGTTAGACGCTCTCTCTCAACCCTTCGACGCCACCGTTTCAAGATTGTACACTCACGACAGGATCCCAGATAACCTCTCTTCAACCACGTATATTTAAAAACGAATATCATGTTTCACACAGTATAATGTTTTCTAGTGAAATTGTGGCGTAATACTTTTGCTCCTCGTCAGCCTCTCGTGCCAAGTTTCTAAGCTGAACCTTTCTTTTTCATGTTATCATTCCAAACAAGCACAGTTAAAGGAGATTAATCACATTGCCCTCAAAGTGAGAAGCCTTCTCTTATATGTCACAAAGTCTTAAATCTCTTTTTCTTGTAGCAAGTTCTTACGAGCCTTAAACATTCCTTGCTTATTCATAAATTATCCCCTAGCTTTGGAAACAAAAAAACAGTATAGCGCGCATAAACACTTTCGTTTCAGGAGTGTCGCTTCTGATTCCATGAAGATTGTCACCTCAGCTTTAGAAGAAAGTAATCGATCCGGAAGTTATTTTTTTATATAGAAAAAAAATAGACGAGTGGCAATGGTAGGCCAAACTCAAACAGAGCAAAACAAGCAAGGAGGAGCCTTCGAAGCGCGAACCCACCAAGTCTGCCGACTCGGTGGTTGGCCTCCTAATGATGGTTTCGAAAGAGATGCCATGGCCTTTGACTACGCGCTTTGTGGGCCACGACGCAGTCACCAGCGGGCTGCTTGCACGATAAATCTCCCTCGCTTGCAAGCGTTCATGCTTGGAGCGCTCGACCGGGTACTAGGCATGGCCCAACGCTGAGGGCTCAAGCGCCATCGAGGTTTTACATACTTGCGCTTTGTCGGTCACGCGTCAGTGTGCGCGAGGGCTGCCAAACGCTATAGCCCGCTGTACGGAGTGTATTTTTTTTTTTTTAGCAGCACCAAATTTTTGTTTGAGGCAGACAGCAGAATTCTAACCTTCGATCTAAGTTACTCGACGAGGCAGCCATTACTTCTACGAGAAATCAAAATGCCTAATTGAATAATTAAATAATTAACGCAAATATGCTAATCAACATTTCAATCCATTATTATATGGCGCATATCGTAATCTACGTATTGTAGCTAGTGAGTTCGCAAGGCGTATCCACTTGGAACGAAGTCTCTGGACGGCACCAGTTTCAACATAATTTTTGTAGTGCCCGACAAAATACATTGGTGTTCCAGTTACTTCTGTGCTTCAATGCATAAAACAGCGGTTTCTTGAAAACATTAACTGCAACGCCAATGCATTTCGTCGGACATATTGAAAGTTATCTCGAAACTGGTGCCGTCCTGAGAATATTCTTCTAAGTGGATACGCTTTGCCAACTCACTGACTATGATTCGCAGATTGATATATATGCCACCAATTAAAGTAACTTATTAAAAAGTTAGAGTAAGAACCTTAATCATTAATAAGGCATTCTGATTTCTAGTAGTACCAATGGCCGCCTCATTGAGTAATTTAGATCAGTGGTTAGAACTGCCCTATCTTCTACAGGCAATATTTTTTTTATAATTTGGTGCAGCTGAAAAAAAAAGAACCTGCATGAACACTGCGTATGTCTGTGTTTGCCTCAGCTGACTTAAAAAAATATGGTATCACCATTAGGCGAAGTCATGTAAAAATCGTATTTCTCACGATGGCAATATATACAGAAAGAACAGAACTTTCAGGGTGATGAAAGCGCTAAAGAGACGTATCATTGTCATTGCTAACTTACTTATTTGACCGAGATGCTTGCCTCCTATGCTATTGGTTCCCGTTCTTGGAAGTCCATATTTAATTTTTCAAACTATAGTCAGATAAATAAAGAGAATAACATGCATGCAGAAAGCTTATGAATTCTCTAGAACACGTCATCTTACATCAAAAGTTACGCTTTGATCACTAAGCGTTTTTTTTAAATAACTGTTCGGCTAAATGTTGCAGCGCATCAAGGTACCTGTCACGACTTCACATCGAACTGAGGATTCATGCCTGCCGATTCTGCTTGGCGGAGGACTTGTTGCGCAAGTTCGTGCTTGCATAAAAGACAACTTGACGCCAGGGCACAGCCTCAAGGAAAGACGGGCACGTGGGCACACATCACAAGGGCCCGTGATGTGTATCTATGTGCATTCTTTTGTGGCTGTGCCTTTTGGGCTCTGCTATAGCAAGCATCGTGCATGCCCCAAACAGCTGCAGTCGCACTCTGTATCATTTTATCGTTGCAGGACATATTTTTGTGGTATTCCGAAACCATTACCAAGATTAGTTCCCCGAGTACCTCTGGCTGGTTGGCAGGTAGAAATTCCAACGAACTGGCTGCGATTCTCACCATTCTCCGGAGAGAATGCACTGATGTGCTCAAACCGGCAAATCATTGTCGGGAGCTAGCTCTTGAGTAATTGATGTGTGCTATAGTTATAGCTGTATAGCTATAAAAAGATATAGCCTAGTGTCCGTCTGCCCAAATGATATGTCAAAAAATGATATGTTTGGCGAAGTTTACGAACGCTGGAGAGGATGGCGACCGAAGATCTTGAAATCTTTATGGTTGCAACATGTCTCGAATGGTCCTCTTGCATTGCATGTAAACTTGCACCATTTCTTTCAAAACCCATTTACTTAAGTGGGGCGACAGGATGTTCTTTTCCCTTTTTTATATTGTCAGAAGCGTCTTGTTCTTCCCAAAGCGTCTTGAGCTCTCTTGGTTACGGTTATTCCTTGCGGTTATTTCTTGCGTAAAATAATAAATGAACATAAGTTCTTGACTTTGTGGATATTTTCACAGTCGTCATCGAGTAGCACAAGAGCAATATCCTCCACAGTACTCATGAACGACGTCAATGATTCGAACCCTATTTTCTTCGGCGGTTTCGAGAGATGCGGATACTTTCCGTAAGCTTTACGAAAATGCAATCCACAAAAAAGCTTTACATAAAGTCTATCGGCTTTTAACGAAGGTTCATCAGAAATAATGTTGCCCTGATTTCGATTTCGTTTCCAACAAGTCCCATTGTTTGTCTCGACCTGTTTACAGGAGCTACTTCATTCATTCATTTGATCAGATTGATCCTTTACTCCTGAAAACAAGTGAAGACAAGGTGTCTACAGGTGTGCTACATTACTGATGCACACAATGCGAGCGGTACGTCTTGAAATAGCGCGGCACTTGGGTGAAACGGATTGTGCAGACATCAGTAACGCTGCACAATAAAAACAGATACCAAAGGACGCTAGTAAAGACACTTCAGTACATGTTGCGAAATACCCCAAGGCCGGAGGTACCCTGATAGGGGTGATCAGACAGCGTAGCCAATTAGAAACTGGCCAGCATGCAAGTGGTATGTGAATTTATTCCCTGCCTTTCAATTAACATCATTCTCTCTCTCTCTCTCTCTCTCTCTCTCTATATATATATATATATATATATATATATATATATATATATATATATATATATATATATATATATATTCCCTTATCGACTGAATATGCACACGAACTACCGTTCATATTTTCTCCCGATACTTCACCATGGGGGCCCGTGCTCTTTCAATAACTATGGTGTTAAAACGTGCACGCATAATATCCATTCATTATCAGAAAACCTCATATGGCACATTGACGCATGCCCAATAATCGCGTATGATCATAAGAGAACTCATAACACAAGGGTTCACACAGCAACACTGATGATCTGCCTTTCACCCCTAGATCCGTTGCCTAATAGACAAAGTTTCACCTTATTTGCAGAGTTCGTACAGTGGAGCACTCTCTACAGGAGATAGCATCTGAGAGCGGGACCTCAGTCGAGGAAGCTTTTCCAGTTTATTAGTTTAATATATTCATTCGAGTATCATTAAAACGGGTGTTGAATGTAGAGGCGATATAAATTACGTAAAAAACGAATGAAAGAAAATACATGCACTGTACTTGTTTGCCTTCTTGGTACTACCATTAGAGACGGGATTCTGCAGCCTCACATTGAAGTCGCGGGCTGTATTTTGTAAGGATTTATTTCATTAAATCCTATTAATTTTTTAATCATCCGTACAAACAAGTTGCCAATTTAGGCGATGGCGGTGGCACGGCTTCTTGTAAGCCAGTTCATCACGCACCAACCCACCATGCACAACGCCATCTGGTTAACAAGGCACCGGTAGGCTCGATCGTGTTACGAGTTTCTTGCCTAATTTATGAAGCAGTTACCGCAAAGCCTTCTCAAGTACACGAAAATGACCTCGAAATTGAACATTCAGAACACTAAACGCGTAGTCGGGCAGAAGTTTTGGCGGCGATTCTGAACAGCCAGCTGTGTGGGTAGCCATCTTCTACTTCTTTCGCAACGGTGCCATCACAGGCCATTTAAAAAAAATCCCTTTCATTCGAGATAATAATGCATGATTAGTGTGAACACAACACTTGATGTAGTGAGTTCCTGCTGTTTCATGAGGTCCCGTGATAGACAGACAAAAGAAGCGTGGCGAGAAATTTTTTATTTTTTGTAACAGCGAAGGGCTAATTGGCGAAGAAGGTATAAAGTACCGGAAATATTTTTCATTATTATTTTGTTCAGCGTGAGTGTGAATTTTCAGGGTGCACACGTCATTTCGAGGTGGATAATTTTCATGGTTTTATGACGTCGCGTAAAAACAGGCGAAGAGAGCTTGGCCCGAAAATATTTGACCAATCGCGAACGGTTAATTGCAGAAACAGAATAGAATGAAAAATAAATGCCCTAACGTTATCGCGCCCCTGATTTCAGTCATGTCTAAAGACTCTAGTCCAGCATCACTGACATCGAAGCCTCCTGCCTTGAAATCACACTGAATCACCGATGCCTCGCCTTACTCGCGAACATCATTCATCCCGCGTTTTTCAATATGCGATAAGAAAAATGTTCATAATTGACTAAATCGTGCGCATGCTCTCGTTTTCAGATCATTCGTTTCTATTCAATAAAGGAATCTTACTGCCACTGGTTTCTATAAGTTCCTTCGTATACCCTGCAATCGACAGCACCTCATTAATTCACGTGTTTGTTCGCGGGGCTCCGAGCTTTCTCTGCTTCACAATTGCGCTAGTTATCTCACACCTGCATCTGGAGAGACGCACAGTACAGCGCTTACAGCGTAACCTACGTTCACAACTCTCATCCCTTCAGAACCTTGCTATCTTTGGTGTTGACCTTACAGCGTAAGCTCACATGTCTTGATTACAAGAGTGAGGTAGGCAGGCAGACAGGCGTCCTGCTACTGCCTACTACTATCTTCCGCGGCCTTGTTTCCTTTAAGATTCAACTTAGCCTGAGCTTGAACTGAGAAAAACGGGGGGCGGGGCGGGGGGAGGGGTAAGAGAGGAGAGAGATAATCACGTAGCCTACGAGACCTCTGCTCGATAGGAATCTACAGCCTTTTCGTGAACTTTAACCATAAGTATTTCTTACCGACCAGGCTCCGAGGGCGCATACCTTATTACCCAGGTAATAACGGTTATAGTATTTTACAGCGTATGGGAGCTATCGTGCTGGCGAAAGAAACTCAAGAAGGGGCAGCAGGGGAAGCGAGGCGAAATAGATCCCGAGTTGAGCCCGTTGGTGAATCGCTTATGAGCTCCGGTGTTGGGCACCGTCCAAACCGCGAGCAGCCGAGGCGCAGACATCGAAGGGCTGCAACGCTATCAGGCTAACCGGTAGCCACACGCATGCCAGCCATTAGCGATAGCGTACGTAAGTAAAGAGAAAGACAGAAAGAAATTGGCGCGTAGGGCAAGCTGTGAAAGGAGGATGGGGGTGATTGTGCGGCCAGCAGGAGAGGAATACCCTTTAGCAACCCCCCCCCCCCCCCGCTATCTTTCATTAGGCGGGTGTTTCCAAGGCCGCTTTCGAGAATGGAGATGAAAGTGCACTTGCACGAAGACGCGATAGAGATATAAGATTAGAGGGAAACGTGTAGAGGGGGAGCGAGGACATTCTGGCGAGCGGTCAATACAGAGACGCCCAAGCACGTAACAAAACAAACCCTTCCCGGTCTAAAATGAACCGCTATCAACCGGTCAGGCCAACGCGAAGAGCCCTAGGGGAGAAAGCTTGTAGTTAACGAGCACTCTCGCAGGACTTTGCATCGGACAGCGTTCAATGTTGTGGCCCTCTTAGTTCCAAGGCTACAGGAACGAAGGAGAAAGACTGCTAAGTTTCGCCTAATAGTTGTATATTGGCAGTTTCTGGGCGTGGTGCTAGACCGTCGCAGAAACTAAGCGATTCTGCAGTAACAAAGGCGCAAGAGCAGATTTCTGGTTCACGGCGTCGACCGCCGTCATTTTAATGCTTACATCTTATGATCGAGTGCCTGAAATGAGGCGGATAGCGGTCGAGACGAGGTAGCTACATGGCTGTAATACAGTGCCGAAAAATTTTTTCATAACCCATGATGTTTTGTAATGGTAACGACTGAGCAACTGGGTACGCAGTCGGAGCGATGGTAGCACAATTTAGTTTTGCTATATGGCTACGAGTAAGTAGTTTAAAACAGTACTTTAGTTGGTATGCGGACTTCTGTAGCCTGCCCTTCTTTAGAGTGAACATTATGGAGCTGTCAAATGTTCGCACTTGGTACGTTCGTATTTGTTGCTATCAGACTTCGTGTACGTGGTTCAGGAATACCAAGCATTGGATAAGGAACAACTAAAACAGGAATGTGTTTTAATTTTTTTTCGTCAGATATAACGCCAGAGAACTGAGATACAGCTTTCATCATATCTGTCCAACACTGTCCCAATTGTAGTAGTGATTCAGCGACAAAAAAATTGTCAGTTATCCATAACCTAAAATTTTGCAACCTTGCAATTTAAGCACCCATCTCAACGTTGCAAATTCTTATCATACAAATCACGAAGCAGTATTGTTAGGGCGCTATGGCTAGTTAATTGCAGTGGCCATAGCGTAGTGGCCAATGGCCAGTGCAGCGGTCACATAAAGGCATCGAGCAAAGCCTTTGAGTTAGACAGAATTTGTGCACATGGCGACTGACATTTCGCAGCCCCGCAGGAAACCACGGTGTCAGCTGTCAATGTTATCAAGTGCGTAGTTAAGACTCGTGTCTCGGATGAGTACAATATTAACTTATTCAAGGCTTGTATGGAACATGCCTGCGAGACGCAGTACAAAAATAGAAAAGCTCAATGCCTACTGATAACGGTCAACATTTGTTGGCTGTACATTGGAAAGTCATCGGTTGAGCAACACAGCATCATAAGACACACACCGGTGTTATATAGTAAGCAGGATAAGCGTCTTAAAGTATAATAAGCAGTTCGACGAGTGAATCCAAAGGGGGAGTGTAAAGTGCGCTGAACTTTTTTATCTTTTCGAAAAAGAAACGTTACGTGATAGCACACAAACGCACACACTGACGCGCACCTCATCATGTTTTTAATGGCGAAAATACTCACTTACTTTTGACTTTGTTGTGCCTGACAAAACAGGAGGAGGAGAAAAGAGAAGAGTAGAAGGCAGGGAGGTTAACCAGAATAACGCCCGGTTGGCTACCCTACACCGGGGGAATGGGATAGGGGAAAACAAAGATCACAGGGAGAGAGAGGAGGGAAGGAAAGAAGGAAATTGCGGCGAGTTCGCTGGCACGTGTGGTCTTACAGAAATTGCATTAATCACAGATGGTCGCAGGGGCTCGCTGACAAAGCAGTGACAGGGCAATGGGAAACAGTGGTGCGCAAATGACATGGAATATTGTAGGTTGTCCCAGCTAACGTTAGCCAAGCTCGTAAAAATAAAGTATAGAATAACCGAGGACGCAGCCAATGGTATTCTGTCGGCAGTGACGTACCGCCCCATGACGATTTCTTTTCATGATTAAACGATGTATAATTAGATGAAATTAATTCACGAACTTTTCAATTACCGAATCGAGGGTGCTAATTTTGATAGAAAATTAATAATTTTTTTAAGACACCCGATTCGGTTGTTTTCAGTGTGTTGTGTCTCGGGCAATTGTTTTTTTTTCCCGCGTTATAAAGGAAACGTGCAAAATATGAAAATAGCCTCGTGATTACTCGTTCGCGCGCCGCTACTCTAGAGGTCCCAGGCATTACTCGGGACAATCAACTGTGCTCAGTGCCTTTGTCCTCCTCCTGAGTGCCGCCTGCGCACTGCAGTGGCTTTGCGCTTCACCCGTAAAAGGCAGCTCGCTGTTCGCGGTGACCAACGCCAATGCCAATGCTTCGCCACTTTGACGAGGCTGCCGAGTGAGGCATTGAGCAGAGTTAATTCTTCCAAGTAACGCCTGGGACCGCGATTTCTTTATAACGCTATAACGTACAAAAAATCGTTACGTGAGACACTGTACCCTAAGAAATAACTAAATCGGGATTTTTAATCGATCTAATATCACTTTTCTATCGGCATTCACGCCATCAATTCAGTAATCTAAAAGTCAGTCAATTAATCTCATCTGATTATCGATAGTTCAATTATGAAAAAAAGATCCTCCTGGTGCGGTACGTCCCTGCTGACAGAATACCATTGGTTATGTCCTCGTATGTTCTATATTTTATTTTTAAGAGCTTGGCTAACGTTAGTTGGGGCACCTTGTACACATACGAACTGTTCCCACGTAATGTCATATACAAATTTCCACAAGAAGAAATTGCTCAGAATTGCAGCCTGAGCACTTTCATGCGTTTACGCGTTCACAGCAGGCGTTGAAATTAAGTTTAGCATAGCTTAGGTAAACTCCAAAACTGTGCGCTAAAACTTGCACACAGCCGGCTGAACTCAGACAAAAAGATTCCGCACATGTTGAACGGCCACTTTTATTGCGCTCACACGTTTCAGCAGCCCCTTCTCTAACCATGCCACCTCAGCTAAGCCTAAGAATCGCATAGCAGCTGCACAACGAAGTCCGGTGAAGAACGCGTTGAGGCAGCACTAAAGTAGAGACGGGTTCCAAGTGGTACGACTTCGTGCAATATTCACGCATTCTTTCGCACCAACGGCGACGCGTGGCTTCTGTATAGGGCTTGGCGTTTCTGAGGCAGGCACAGGTGAATTCGAGATAGGCACAACGAGATGCTCTGGATCGAAATCTCGTTACTTGCGAAACGGCCTAAGCGCTCGTGGCGCCCAATGCTTGAGTAAGCACAGCGAATCCTTGAACACGGCAAGGAGGAGAGCACAAGGAGCCGTTTTCGTTACGCTTGCTGTGAATAATGGCATGAAAGCTTTTTTCCGGCACTATCTGTGAGAGTAAAGATAGGCACGTCGCAAAAATAAGCAGCACAGCGCTATCTATATAGGTTGAAAAATCGTCAAGGGCATTGTACTGTTCTGGCTGAGTGTTTAGGAACCACGATACAAATCTCATTATACCTGCGACGAGGAAGAATAACTTTTTCTCGCGCACGATGAATGAATCCTAGGATTGAGAGGGACAGCCGGTCATCGCGCGTTCCATCATTCCAAAAAACCTCAATTCGTGTGCATCCGTGCGCGTGCACGTTTGTCTGAGTGTATGTGGTTGTGGGGAAGGAGGGGGGGGGGGGGCAAGTATAGTCGAGGAGAAGCGCTCACTGAAGCCGCAAAAATAATCGTGAAAGAAATACTTGGGCGTTTAACATGTACACAAATACTACTATTTTACCTATGTATCGGCCGGTGGCCCGGCCTTCAACATAGTGAACGGGACAACAGAATATGTTCGTTTTCTAAGCGCCAGAACGTGAAAAAACACGTAGGAAGGAGAAGTGACTCCAGCCGAACTAAACCAACGAAAGTAGCTAAAGTAAAGGTTCTTGTTTATAACGGGAACTAACACATGGAGAGGAGAACACAACACAAGAGTGGCTGCTATGAGTCTCGGAGAAGCGATATCACTTTTTTTTTTTTTAGTATTTAAGGCGAAAGCCCTAAGTGGGCTCAAATCCTCGATGGTATGAAAAACGTGACGTGCGGTACAGAAAGTCGTGTGAGCCCACCACGCACAGACACGGCTCGTGCCACTGCTCGTGCGTTCGTCATCGTATTCTGCTACAGCTGGATCCGATGCCGCTTATCATGCAAAAAAAAAAAAAGAAAAAGGCAAGGTGAATTGAGATACAGTTAGTTCAGGCACTCTAACCCGCGACCTTCGGTGGGAGTCGAACCCTCGAGCTTATGGAGAAGTCGGAAGCCCGACGCTTGATCTTACGGCTAATTGAATTAAGTCACTGCTCATTAATACACAGAAAACACAGCAATACACAGCAAAGAACGCCAACCTAATCTTAATCCATAAGAAATGGGACGCCAAAGACTCGAAACATAATAGACCGATCAGCTTACTGTCCGTTGCCTACAAAGTATTTACTAAAGTAATCGCAAATAGAGTCAGGAACACCTTAGACTTCTGTCAACGAAAGGATCAGGTAGGATTTCGTAAAGGCTACTCAACAATAGGCCATATTCACACTATCAATCAGGTGGTAGAGAAATGTGCGGAATATAACCAACCCTTATATACAGATTTCATTGAATTCGAGAAAGCGTTTTATTCAGTCGAAACCTCAGCGGTCATGCAGGCATTACGGAATCAGGGTGTATACGAGCCGTATGTAAACGTACTGAAAGAGATCTATAACGGCTCCACAGCCACCGCAGTCCTCCGTAAAGAAAGCAACAAAATCCCAATAAAGAAAGGTGTCAGACAGGGAGATGCGATCTCTCCAATGCTATTCACAGCGTGTTTACAGGAGGTATTCAGAGACCTGGATTGGGAAGAATTGGGGATAAAAGTTAATGAAGAATACTTTAGTAACTTGCGATTTGCTGATGATATTGCTTTGCTTAGTAACTCAGGAGACCAATTGCAATGCATTCTCACTGAGCTGGAGAGGCAAAGAAGGGTGGGTCTAAAAATTAATCTGCAGAAAACTAAAGTAATGTTTAACAGTCTCGGAAGAGAACAGCAGTTTACGATAGGTAGCGAGGCACTGGAAGTGATAAGGGCATCTATTTAGGGCAGGTAGTGACCACGGATCCAGATCATGAGACTGAAATAACCAGAAGAATAAGAATGGGCTGGGGTGCGTTTGGCAGGCATTCTCAGATCATGAACAGCAGGTTGCCATTATCCCTCAAGAGAAAAGTTTGTACCAGCTGTGTCTTATCAGTACTCACCTACGGGGTAGAAACCTGGAAGCTTACGAAACGGGTTCTACTTAAATTGAGGACGACGCAGTGAGCTATGGAAAGAAGAATGATGGGTGTAACGTTAAGGGGGGAGGGGGGATAAGAAGAGCGTAGATTGGGTGACGGAACAAACGCGAGTAAATTACATCTTAGTTGAAATCAAGAAAAAGAAATGGGGGGCACAGGCAGGACATGTAATGAGGAGGGAAGATAACCGATGGTCGTTAAGGGTTACGGACTGAATTCCAAGAGAAGGGAAGGGTATCAGAGGGCGGCAGAAAGTTAGGTGGGCGGATGAGATTAAGAAGTTTGCAGGGACAACATGGCCACAATTAGCACATGACCGGGGTAGTTGGAGAAGTACGGAAGAGGCCTTTGCCCTGCAGTGGGCGTAGCCAAGCTGCTGCTGATGTTGATGACATTGCTGTTTCTTTCATCTTCACTGCCCTTCAACTTCTATTTCAATACTTCCTCCTTCCTAAAGAAAAGGCAGGGATTGTAGCTCTCTAGGTGGGAGTTGACAGCCAGCTCCTTCTCTATTTCCCTCTGCATACGTGTATTTGTGTTTTCATATCAAATAATAATAATAATAATAATAATAATAATAATAATAATAATAATAATAATAATAATAATAATAATAATAATTCCTACAGACATGTCTTAAGGTCTAGTACTGCATAGCGCTAGCTAACCAGCTGCAGTGCATCCCTTGAAAACATAGAAGCTAGTTGTATAACATGTGTGCAAAAAAAAAAATGGCGGAAGTGCGTAAGGGTACTTATCTTCGCTTCGGTTGTTAGACGCAGCCAGCAATGTAGGAGTTACATTCATGAAGTTGAAATACATAAATAGGCGATGAGAAACTACATGCCTTTGTTTTGACCTCTCGGTGTAATATTAATTTAACAAAGAACAAAGGAGGAATGCAGCTGCACTTAGCCTCCTTTCTTCTAGACACTAGATTCATCAACTTGTAACAATAAACTGAGGAAAGTGCTCATCAAGCACAAGGACGCCGATCTATTAAGAGGAAACAATATAATAAACACTAGCCTGTTGAGAGAATGCTAACCTTCAGGACTCCATTCCTAACGCGAACTGCTATCAATGCTTGAACAATGAAGAGTTTCGTCCGCTAGCGGTGGACGGTCTCCGTACGCACTTACCCGCAGCTAATTCTCGACGTCACATCCGGAGCGGACAAGCTACGCCGAAACACACGCCTCTCGGATCGCCGAGGCGGTGATACCGGCCGAAACGATGAAAGCGGAAAGGCACGTGATCGCTCTCCGTGGAGCCGCGCCGCACATAGATCCCCGGATGATGTCCCGTGATCCGCTAGGAGAAAACAGGCTATATACCTCGTCGACGCAACTCTCCGGTCCTTTCCGGTCTCACTGCCCCGGA
Organism: Dermacentor variabilis; assembly: GCF_050947875.1. Classification (NCBI taxonomy): domain Eukaryota; kingdom Metazoa; phylum Arthropoda; class Arachnida; order Ixodida; family Ixodidae; genus Dermacentor; species Dermacentor variabilis. Next base: position 51,436,793 of record NC_134572.1, on the reverse strand, counting down.
GGAAAAACGCGCGCCACGAGACTGTAGCCTTCGCGGCGACGAAACTCGAGCCGTTGGATCGGTCGCTACACAGCGTGATAGCGACGTCATTAGCGAAATCACTCACGTCGTCGACCGTATAGGACGGGCTATCGCGAAGCGTACGCCCACGGATTAGATGGGGGCGATAACTTGGCTCGCGTCTTTTCGTCCCATTAGACGGGATTACGAACGAGGCTGGGAGCGGCAAGAAATGGCGACACGATTTCCTTTCTTTTTTATGTCCTAGGTGTCGAGACTTTTCGAAACTCAGGTGCGGGCCCAGATGCACTTCTTCAGGCACTGCCCAAGTGGCCGAACAGGCCTCGGGTGTAGAAATTTTTCGCTCCAGAGCTTTTATTTCCTCAGTGAGCGGCAGTACGTAATGAGTTATAGCCATAGCTAGTGGCTTCTTATATGTTTGATGAACCGAACGAAAAAGAACAACGTTTAGTCAATTTAGTGAGGGTGGCTACCCTTTTTACGCTGCAGTAATAAAATAATACATATAACCTTTTTCTACGACCTTGCATATTATAAAGTGATTATAATATTAATATTATAATATTAATAACATTAAAGCGCAGGAATCGCAACGATGTCATACAGCTAGCCCCAGTCGAAACCCTATTGAACATGTGGGCGTCTAAAAAGCATGCATACAATTAATATGACACTAAATAGGCCGTCGAAAAAACAATAGAAAATGAGATTAGTATTAGATTACTGCAGTTTTTTATTGTTCCAGTAATGCATGGCGTTCGACGTAAGTTGTGACTTGCACAATTCAAGATAACTTCTTGCTTTTTAGCTATAGTTTGAGAGCACATTAAGCACCTCGAACGCTTTCGGTCCTTTAGAGAAACTCAAGGGGAGACTTCCGAGGTAAGTTTATATATATATATATATATATATATATATATATATATATATATATATATATATATATATATATATATATATATACACAGGAAAGAGACGACGAACTTTTTGGGAGACTTCTTTTACTTAACGTTTTCGGCTGGTGGACCAGCCTTCGTCAGATCGGGTCCTGCGTGCTGAACTTTGAAGAAAACCCCTATATATATATATATATATATATATATATATATATATATATATATTACTTTGGCAATCCTCAAAGAAGCCCTCCGACCACTTTCTGAAAAGTTATTTGGAAATCTATAACGAATTTAACTGAAAGTTAAGCAGCAAATGCTCTGATGCTTATTTAGGCCTTCAGCCTGGAAGTCTGACATTTTTATGGCCTGATACTTCGTTTTGCTACTTGGGCGAAACTGAGAAAGTGCCACAACGAAATCAATACGATGGTTATATTGGCTAGCTATACGCTCAGCTGCCACGGAAACAAAAATTAATCAGAGAAAAAATAGGAATTTTCTATCTGAAAAAAATTAAGGCCTACGCCGTAATGGGCCCTTCGGAATACTGAGCTGTCGCTGCGAATATTGCTCTTAGATACGAGATATTGACTCGTGTTTCAAGTTTTAGTTTCTTCCTTTCGCCCTGCTTAAAGCAATCTTAAGGCAATAAGACCAAATGGTCACTAAATGAAAGAGCGAATGCCATTTCAATTCTTTATGAATGACTGCAATCTTCTCCGTCCTTACTTTCATCGCCGAAAATGAGCATGCGGCTGTAGAAGGAACAATACGCCTTTGGCGGCTGCCTAATGGAGAAGTTGAGAGGTTTCGTTCACTTTGCACGAATGCCGGAAACTAGAAGCGCGGATTCGGGTGAAACGCCATATATTGACAGGTCGAGATTTCTAAATCGTCGACTACACCTTCAAAAGAGCTCAGCGCCTGCTCTCATATCTTCCCCCAGTAGATTGATCACCGCGACCAATATGTGTCACGAAAATATGCCTGCAGGCGAAAATTTGAGAGTGCCGTTATTGCCAAAGTAATCATATTTTGCCTTGGCATTATTCGCAAAAGTGTGCCACTCTCCGAACTTATTCAGACCGCGGAGAAAGATAAAGTGGAATGATTTATTGCCCGTCCAAGCAGCGCAGTAAGTAAACAATAAACTTCCTCATTTAGTGATATACTGCGGCGTAACAATTGTATTACGTACTCTCTTCTAGAATGTGCAGCACTGTTAAAGTGTGGCTCGTGAACTGAGCTACGTGCAAACGTGACACTTTTTTGAAAATTAGTGCATTTTTGCCAGAACTTATAAAACATTTTAAAAAGCAGGTTTCGTAAACCTATAAGAATTCCGTCAAGAATTTTGACAGGACTGGTTCAAGATACATAGCTGTCTATAAATGTTGCTCTTGATAAGGCGTTTTATTGCGCCGAAAACTTCGTGGCTCTGACACAACTTCAAAACAAATTGCGGTGATTACCGATAGTTTGAAGAAAACATATTCTTTACTTATTAGGCAGCTCTTTAGTCATCCAAACAAGACATTTACGCTTCCTAGTGAGGTATACGGAAACTTACTTTAGCAGTATACTGTTGGCAACCTCAAGAAAAAAGAGATATGCAAGAAACTACGCCTGTCGTACCGCGACCTGCTTCACATTAGTATTCGTAGCACGCGGTTTCGTTTGGCAACCATGGAAACACAATATATTATTAAACAAAACAATAATAAAAACAGAAAAAAGCTAATAATGCACACTCGAGACAGTATGTGTAGGAGTAACCCTAACTGTTCTTTGTCTCCCTTTCAGTTGTTCGCCTCGCTGGTGGTTATCATGGTGATGGCAGATTGGAGGGTTGGTGGACGTCGCAGCGTCGCATTATCAGAGGCGATACGGGAACGTTAACTAGAAGGGGTGAACTGTTTATTAGAAACAGTATATAGGGAACGATAAAAAGGAAAACTATTTACAACGACTTCAAAGACTGCGAACAGAAGTTCCAGTTACGTGCCAATTTTCATACAATCTGATTGTCCCACAGAAGAGCCTGTCACGTACTTAAAAATCCGTAAGCCAGTTTGCTCTCTGCGTTGTTCGTCCGATTACACTGCAACACGAGTAGTGCACGGATAAAAAGGCTCAAAAGTGGCGATGCTCGCCTACGCGCTCTACATAAAGCGCGGTTTTCCCCCACCCATTTCCCCAGGTTTATAACATCCTGCCAGCTGTCTTAGTGACGGCTGCTTTTCCTTTTGGCAACCGTTGCTGCTTGTTGCACCCTAGCCAATAACGCCCAAACTTCATTCTCATTTTCCTTTCCGAGTCCTCATTTATGTGTACAATGTTTGTTGACCCACCATGACAATGCATGTACCTGCGTCACAGAGATGTTTCTCTGTGTGTCTCCTAAGCGATTGTGAGAGCAAGCTACCCTGGAGAAAAACGAGAAAGAATACAAGCGTTCGCACCTGTTGTCTAAGCGGTAATTGATTTTCTATACATGGCCTGGGAGACGAGCTGCTTCGCGTCGGTTTGCCTGCATTGATGAAGAGCCCTTCTGCGCTGGACGTGAGGGGTCCCGGCGTGCTCTCGGGACAATCTAAAACCGGTAGTTTGGAGCCTGGGCACATGACACCAGCTTGGCCATTGTCACTTACTACAGTAGTCTGCAACTGACGCATGCATTAAATAACAGTGAAGTGCAAACCAGACCTCACGAGACTAAGTGGCAAATACGCTGTGTGTGCAATATAGAGTGCACTGTACTCAACACTATATAAGCTTGTAATGTTTTTTTTTTTTTTTTGTCGCTAAATACCAACATGCCTACGTGTGTGCAGGATGGCCAGGGCCTCTCAAGCTGCTTGTTTACTTTTTCGCCTGGTCACCTGCAACATTGTTGCAAATAAAATTCAGTTCATTTCAGTTCAGCTGCACACTAGCACACGTCACACACCCAACTGCTCGCCTTACTCTAACACGTTTGTCCATCTGGTAACTCTTTGCGGATCCCTAAACGATGCTGATAACCACGTAATTCAAAATACGTTGCGTAACACTGATTCCGCCAGTGCATATATGAACATGGGGGATGTCAAGTTGACAATACACGCACTCATACGACCACGTTGGCGTCTGGCGTTCTAATATTTCAGTAAATTGCAAGCCGAGTACAGTCTGTGGGTCGTCGTGATTTCAAAAAGGTGCCACGTATTTTGCTCCGTGTCAACATGTTTTTGATACATAGCGTTATTAGCTAGACTGCGAAGTGTTTCAGACCGTAGCACGTTTGATAGGTGGTTTTCAGGTGGAGCAGTTGCAGGCTACTTTTTGCAAAGCTAGATCCGCATGCAGTAAGCAACACCCCATTCCTCTTCTTCCACCAGTGTGCAAGATCTGCACATATTTATTTCATCTTTCTCATGCAGCCAGCTCAAGCCTCAAATAGTAGGGCACTGGCATTAGTGCTATCGCATAGATTATCGTACAGAACAACACCGAGTCTACACTCGTCATAAACAAATTCTTATAGCTTAAGGGTAATGAACGGCATAAGAAGAGTACGGATTGCACGTCCTCTTTCCTGTACACGGTATGTCGTTGATCCGTACATTTAAAAAAAAATGAATTACCAGCTATAACCCCCTTCCATATGTCACTGCACTATCTTTCGCTATACTGGCAGCGTGATTACGGTGGCGTAGTCACGCGACACTTTCTCGCGCACCCGACCCCACGGCCGGCCGCCGACGCGTGGTCGGCCCCTGCCATAACTCATGGCCCGAGTTTGACACGCCCTACAATTCGCCGTGGTCGCGAGGCCTGGTTGGAAAAGGAGTCGGGCTTCCGCTCGCCTTAACAGGAAAGTGAGACGAATGGCGTTCCTTCTCGAAGCGTCTCGTGTTTCGGAGGGCGGTAACAACGTGCCGAGCCGACACGTGGACGAGCTTGATTTTTTTTCCCTTTGTTTTTTTTTTTTTTTTTTGGAGCTGTCGTTCGTTTAACCACAAGGATAGAAAGCGCATTTCTCACTCGCGGAGTTCTCGCGCTGGAGAAATCTTTGTACATGTTCACTAAGTTTCACGAATTTGTGCAAGCGCTGCTAAACCTGTACGCGCACGTAACGGGAGCACTGAAAAAGAAAAGAATGGTTCCAGGCCACCCAACTCCGCGGATTTTAGGAATTCGTGCCGGTTGAGAACGACAGAATGTATACATAGTCGAAAAGAAATGCACATGGTCGAACGGTCCACTTAAAAATAGCAATTCCACAGAGCTGTGGAATGGCTAAGCGCCATGAGCGGCCAGGAGCACGGCAACTACTGGTATGGCATGGCACTGGTAATATATTACCAGTGCCACGTCATACCAGTAGTTGCTGTGCTATTGGCCGCTCGTGTCATTTTGCCTGCATTCGCGGGCTTCTTTCACGCTCGGAAAAACAATTTTGAGTAGTACGTATTGAATTACGGGGTTTTTGAATTAGTACGGGGTTTTGCGAGCGAAAAACGACGATTTGATCATGAGGCACGCTGTAGTGGGGGACTACCGATTAATTTTGACCACCTGGGGTTCTTTAACATGTCCACAACGCACGGGCCACGGGCGTTCTTCCACTTCATGTAGCACGTATTGAGCAATAGAAAGCTGTATGGGGAGTTTTTCATGTTGCTCTACAATTTCTTCATTTACACTTTTCATCTGACTACAATATTTGAGATGTTGATTCATTAATCATTTAGTAATTATAATGTATAAATAATTGTTTACAATATATAGTAAATAGTAATTAATACGTATATAATTATTTATACGCTTTCTGGGTTATGGTTATCCACTAGAACTAACCCTGGCAAGTGGATGGCAAAACGGCACCGTGGTAGCTCAGTTGCTAAGAGCATCGCAGGCGTAATTGGAAGACATGGGTTCGTATCATACCTGCGGCCAATTATTTTTTCATCCAGTTCTATTGGCATTTTTATCGTTGCATTAATTCAATTAAAAAGTACAAATAAAGTTCCCTGTGTCACTTGGTGCCCCTTCCTGTGGCCTTGTTATAAATACATACATATATATATATATATATATATATATATATATATATATATATATATATATATATATATATATATATATATATATATATATATATATATAGAGAGAGAGAGAGAGAGAGAGAGAGAGAGAGAGAGAGAGATAGAGAGAGAGAGAGAGAGAGAGAGAGAGAGGGTGTTTCACAGAACACTCTCAAAAATCTTTAAAAGTTGCCTGCGGCAGATACCACAATTCTAGTTCATAAGTTGGTCTACTCGAAGCGGCGGACAATACTGGCACAAAAAATCGAGATCCGTAATCGATTAATTAATAAAAATTCACTAATTAAGTTTTAACTGATTACATTATGGCTTATACTGCAATTTACAAATTCTAGCCGTGGAGTTCGCAAGGTGGATCCACTTGGAACGAATTTTCAAGATGACACCAGTTTCGAGGTATAAACTCCCGAACATTGCGGAGAAATGCATTGGCGTTCCAGTTAATTTGTTAACATAACGTCGTTTCATGCACTGAAGCACACAACTAACTAATATATATATATATATATATATATATATATATATATATATATATATATATATATATATATATATATATATATATATATATATATATATATGGTGTGTGTGTGCACACGCTCAAAGAAAATCATCGAGGCCTTTTGTAACACAAAACACGATACTAAAAGTAAAAATTCATATAACATCCATTAATAAATCCTACTGAATAACCGCCAATTTACGTATACGTGGCACGCCAGCAAAATAGGTGCCAAAGCTTATATTATGTAGACATGAATGCTGCAGGATTTTTCTTTTTTGTTACAAATCGAAATTTTCGGTTGCATGGTATAGCGCTGGTGCGTGTCTACATATGTAGCAGCTTTCTTAATAAAACATAATTGCGGGTGCAGCGATTATTTCGTCTACAGTGTTGCATGTTCGCCGTTCTGCGTTCTGTGCACCTCCCTCTCCCCCACCCCGCCCTTTTTTTCCCCATTCTTTGTTTTTTTTTCAATAAACGAGACAAATGGCGGAAAACATGCATTGGCTTGGATGCGACTCACCGTGAACTGACTATACAGGCGCGGGTATAAACAAGTTTGCTCAACAAAACGCAAGGGTACGTGTTGAGCTAGTACACGCATTATAGAAGACACATGATCCGAAGCCTGTGATGCACGCATTGAAAGTCTCAGCACGCACCGTCACCACTGTTGGGCAAAACAGAATGAAGTGCTGGCCACCATTCACAAGGTGCGCGCTGATGGATGAGCACCATCTGTTACCTACAGGCAGTCTGCCTTGCACAACAAGTGACGTCTCCTAGACAGTTGGCTTGCATACGTGTATATAACAGGCGTGTCTTCCGGACAAAAATGTCGCACCACGCACGCAAACGAAAAACCACGTAAGACATATCCTTTCGCTTTGCCTACCCGTCTCCAAACATTTATGCTCCTCAAAGAGACGCAAAATGCAGTGCAGACACGTCGGCACAGCATTATGCTCATCCATTCACTTGCATCATCTATTGCCACCCAGCTGACACTGGGCAACCAGGTTCTCCGCACAGCTTATTCATTTAGGCTATATTTATTCTGTTTATGTCGCATCATGACCAAGGTCGTGTACGCATAGGCCCTATCGCTTGATCCATCTTTTCATCCAACTGCGCAGTTTGCACCTAATATAGTCAAAAATGCTGTGCAGCTTTCACTTGCTCACCGCCAACAGTCACTGTGTCCCATCTACGAAACGTGGTCACCCTCCGAGCTCTCAGGAAGTCGCGCAATGAGGGCAAAATAACGTGCGCTCCAAGTATTTCTCATGAGGTTGTTTTGCTTCAAAAACCAACCGTCAACGAAGCGCACATTGACATCTCCTTCCAAGGTGGCAGTCTACCGAAAGACGCTCAAGGGGTTCTCCTTGAGCAGAACGCCCGTGCTGTCTTGCGGTGAATCTGCACATACCCTTGATGCTTGCGCCAATCACCGAGTCGCAGTCAATCTGGTGCCGCAGGAAGGGCAAGCGAAGCACGAAACGACGAACACAGCAAGAAAAACGGCAAAACAGCCATCGAAGCTAGCGTAGAGGATACGCTGGGGAACCATACACAGCGTCGTCATTTGGCACCGTGGGCTGAAGAGAAACATTCCTGGCCGCCATCTAGGCTCGTCAATTACCCACCGCTGCAGCCTCCTCTGTTGAAGTCGCTCCTGCCTCCTCGGGGACCAACAACATCCGCCACCAAAGGCGTTTTATACTGTATTTCGCTCCCGACTGCAAGTGGCGCTCTTTTGCTTGCCTTTCTTTGTCTCGCTGCTTTTGCTAAATCCCTCATTTCCGACGTGCCATCCAAGGGAGAAAAGTGCATCAAGGCGTTGAGCGGCCAATTCAAACTTTCTCCTTTCTTTTGTATTTTATTTTTCAACAGTGGTACAACTTTCTCTCCCGACCAATGCGACCTACAGCTGCAGTAGGTTTGAAGAAAGCGACGGATTGTTTTGCAACTCGTGTATTCGGATGCACGTATATTTGCAGATTAGAGCAAACAAACACGTGGTTTCGCGTTTGCACATAGATGTGACCAGTCACGTGATCACACAAGAACAAAGAAAAATAACTCGCACGGCATCTTGATTTGAAACGCGCAAATACACAAATATACGCTCAATGGAAAAGAACGGAAAGAGCAGGCTGGCGACTCCCACCGGAGAGAGCATGACGCTTGCCTGCTCTTCGGGGAGGACAACAAGTACCAGGGAGAGACGACAGCGATGCATCAACACACCACTGAAGAGCCAAACTAATGGGGCAGCGGGCATTCCTGCACCCACTTCGAGCACAGCCGAGAATAGATCGGCGAGACAACCACCGCGTGCATCCACGAGCTCACTCGAGAGAGCCATCTCGCCAAGGATTTGATGGGAACGAGAGTGGAGAGAAACAGGCGCCCTGTGCCTGTTGCACTGTTTCATGGCATGTCAGGCCGGGGCCGGATTTCGCTGTATATGCCATCGTAGTCCGCTTTGTTGTCCGCTTTGTCTCTTTACAGCGAGGCGGTATGCGGCTTGGGTTTCATGTATTTTTCTTCTTCGCGAACAAAAACTATCCTCATCAATGGATCATACCCCCGTGAGCATTCATGTTCCCGTAAGCAAGCAAAAAATGCAATGGCTCATAGCGCCTTAAAGCAGAGGCTACAAGCACTCGGCAAAGTGAAGCGAACAGCACTTACATTCTTTCTAATCAGGCATGTAACATATACAGAACAGCATGTCGAAAACTGTCATCATCAATGGCTCATACCCTCGTGAACAATGGCTCATACCCCCGTGAGCAAGCAAGAAATGCAATGACGCATAGTCCCGTAAGGTTCACGGCTACTCACTTTGCCTGAATTAGCTGTGATAACACTACTCTTGTTGTCGTTGTCGGTGATTTCAATGTGGATGTGTCGGTACCGCAAAGGGAGTGGTTTACGCGTACCCTGTTGCAGACATATCCCTTGCGATGCCACACTGATCCGGCCCAAGCGACCACCCAGTGGCGTACGTGCATCGATTTGACATTATCAAAGAATGTGGTTGCAGCTGCGAGTGAAATAGTGACCGTCAATCACGACAATAAATGAGTTCGTACCTTTCTTCAAAATTGTGTGTCACCTCCCTGTCGTGTGCTAAACAGCTTCGCTGATCAACCATCTTTACAGAGTGAAATGGCTCATGATTTTTTTTTTCAGCGTTATCAAGGATAGGGGCTTCTTGAGACATCGTTGTTACAGATGAACGGTACAAGGCCAACTGCTTTGAAAGAGATCACAACTTATCTAAAAGCCGACTATATTGCCTAAATTTCTTCACCACTGAACGAATATACAGCAGGGAAACCACATTTAAGATTCCTTCTTGAAACATTTACACCCTTTTTCCTCTACATTTACCAAAATGTCTCACGACTGCTTCGAACGAAACTCATAAAATAATGAAGGAATTTATCTATTGGCAAGTCCAGTAATCAGTATTGCAATATAAGGCATAACTGCAGTGTATTGACTAGAAAGAGCGGATCCATACCAAAGGGGCAATGCTTTTGTATTGTATACCATATGTTTCAGCGAACACTTTCAAAGATTATGAAAGGTTGCCTGTGGCAAATACCACAATTCTAGTTCATGAGCTGGCCTACTCAAAGAGGCGGCATCACTTGCACGAAAAAATTGAAAGGCATAATTCCCTAATCAGCGAAAAATCACTAAATTTTAAGCTAATTACCTATGGCCCACATTCCAATTTACAAATTCTAGCCATGGAAATCGCAAGGCGGACCTACTTGGAACAGATGCTCAGGATGACACCAGTTTCGAAGCATTCCTTCCCGAACTTTGCTGCGAAATGCATTGACGTTCCAATTACTTTTTTAACAGAGCGTAGTTTTGTCCACCGAAGCCCAAAATTAACTGAAAAGCCAATGCGTTTCTTCGCAAAGGTGGTAGTCATATTTGTGGTGCTGGTGTTGCAGCAGGCGTGGTTAGCCTGGCATACATAGCCAGCAATTGTTCCGCCTGAGCCTCCTATGAGTGTCACTGTGTGTGTCACCAGGTGTCGAAGAGCCCCGTGTCTCGAATGAAACCAAGCAGCAGTCATTGTGCACTCTTCCTGATTGCTGCAGGAACTCCGGGGAAAACGACGTCTTCAAAGGTCCTGTGCGAAGGAACATTTTATTTGCATTCCGTCGACCATCGCTTTCCTTTCTGTGTCGAACTACGGGCATATCCAAATGAAATGCTCGATGTCGGCGATATCACCACAGAAGGCACAGAAGGGGGAAGCTCATCCCCCCTTCCAGTCCAGTCTTGAATAACCAAGCTGGGGTGTACGTGGGGTCGGTTCGAATGCGGAACAACAGCGTTGCTTTTTTCCGAGTAAGTCCATGGGTCACACAGGCTGGCTGTGGAGTCTGGTGGATCGCCCTAAAATGAAAAGTGAATGCGGATTGGATTCTTAGGGTTCTGAAAAAAATTTGGCGCTCTTATTTTTTGGGACACATGTCAGTTCCCGGCGGGCAAGAGCGTCAGCTTTTTCAGTTGCTTCAATTCCTACGTGGGGTGGGATCCATTGAAATTTTACGTTAAATCCCTTGCTCATTAAAACTTTGATCAGTGCCAGACATTACCTTGTAAACTTGTCTCGAGGTGGGCGACGGTGTAATCATTGTAATGATAAGTTTGAGTCCGTCAGCACCACGAGGTCACGTGCGGAATAAGTGCGTAGTTTTCGCAAGGCCGCGGTAATGGCGACTGGTGTTATCCTGAGGATTCGTTCCAAGTGGATCCGCCTTGCGAACTCCGTGGCTGGAATTTGTAAATTGCAATGGGGGCAATAAGGTATTTCATTAAAGAACATAGTTAGCACATTTTTGTTAATTATTCGATTATGCATCATTTCATTTTTTTTGTGCAGGTAATAACCGCCTCTTCGAGTAGACCAGCTCATGAACTAGAACTGTGCTATCTGCCATAGGCAACGTTTAAAAATTTTTTAACCCTTATAACGATCTCGTTAAGGCCGTCTACCTGAGTCGCCGAGCCTTCTCCCTACCTCACCTTAAGTTCAGCCGGGCGCAGGCTACCACCCTGCATCTGCTAAAAACAAACACGTACCCTTCACCCACTTGCCTCCACTATATATTCCCAGACGTCTACACTACCCCCAACTGCCGGTGCTGTGGCATTCACCCGGCTACGCTTCCGCATATGCTGTGGGAGTGCCCAGCACAGTACACAAACATTAACACCACGACCCTCTCGTCGGGGTTGCGCGAGGCTCTGCGGAGCTCCGCCCTCGACGACCAAACCTGTGCGACCCAGCACGCCCGTGAGGTGGCGGCGAGGCAAGCCCTCGACGTCCCCTCATGGGAAGCTTAGACCCGGCCATCATAAAGTGCTGGTTCTACAATAAAAGTTTATTCCCTCCACCCTGTATATGTCGGCGCCCTGAGTGAAGATTTTACGTAAAAGAAAGACATGCCAATTCGATGTTATGTTGGAATCCAAATGACGCGAAGCTTGTTGGTGTAAGCGAAGTAGTAGCAACAGTTGAAACGCGCGAAGCCTCGTCGCCAATAATTGTTATATCTCTTTGTCACGAGAACAAAGGTAATATATGTTCCTTGTCGAGGGAAGAATGTTGGTGAGAGCTGTTTGACACAGACCAGTTCGACGCATGTCTAAGTAAATTTAAGGCTTCTATATTCGTTGCGGCGGATTGTCACATATACATGCCGTGGAATTGACCAGAATGGGCACGTACACAGTACTACATGGCCAAAGACCCAAGACTAGGATAGACCAAACGTAAGAAGTGCTGAAATAAAACCAAAGAAGCTGTTGCATTTCATGTGCTATTTTAAGAGTTCTGCGTGCTTTAGAGGCTCCTATGAGGTCACATGCGACGCATGGTATTTATGTCCTGATTTATTGCTTGATTACGCGTAACGGAGGCGCGCTGACCTGCACTACATTGTCGGTAAACATTCATGGCTTATGTAAGTTGTCTACTCGGCCCGAAAATTGGGTGTTACGCTCTTGCACAAAACCCCGTCGTGGATATAGGCAAAAATTGTTTTGCGTTAATTTAGCGCCACGCACGGAGAAAACAAGAATAAAATTTAACATATAGCGCTTAGCAGTGACGGCGCTTATCATATATATAGCAAAGTTCTGAAAAGCCACCACTAGTGATCCCCTATTTGTTTCTTCATCTGCTTCACGCCGTACTTCTAGCAGCGCTGTTGAAATAGTGTATAGTGACATTGATTCGTCAGCTAACCACTCCTCAATTTTTTCACCACTGCAATTGCCTTCGGTTCCTTCTTTCATTTCTACAAGTAACTGTCTTACGCAGCTGCATGAAAATTTAAAATGTCTCCTTCAAAGTGGGTTTTAGTTGTAACCCTTGATTAATTTGAGTAAGCACCATTTCTGTTGCATGACTTTCAAAGACTATGTATTCGTGGCGCAAGCTACTTGGTCATTTTGGGATAAAGGATAATGCAGTACCGCTTCGATCGGATGGAGTCGAGTTCCAAGTTACTTTGGCACTAGTTCGCTTTCTGTGGTTTACGGACCTGCGAGATAGGCTACGATAATGATGTATTGCCGCCTTAAAATCTTGTGAGCCGATTTCCATTCCACCATGCACTTTTATCCCTTCCTGTGCTTTAGTCCTTTTTTCGGTTATTCTTTCTATCCAGGGTAGCAAACTGAGCTTTCTTTCTGGTTAGCCTAAGTGCCCTGTCCTCTAGTTAAAGTCCTATCTCATGGAGACACAACGACGATTTCTTCGTATTTCGTGTCCGAAAGGTAGGTCACGGGATTATGTGAGCTACTGTCCATCAGCACCTTAACACGGAAGAACACGCAGTGTGCTAACGCAACTATTCCTGTAAAACCGCGGGTAAATAAAAATCGGTAGGCACGCCATATTCTAGCATTCCCATTTATCTTAGCTGTACTACATTTGGGGCTGCTCTTATATCAAATGCAACAGTCTACAAAGCATGTTACGATTACAGAGGCATCAAGAAGCGATATAGTTCCGAAAGCTCTATGTTGTCCTAGTTTCTTTTATTATTCTATAAGGTGCACGTGTCCATAGCATTAAAACACGATATCTGTGTTCTAACATTCGTGTTCCTCATTAATATGTATTGCTGCTTGTCAATTTTTGAGACCACTATAGGTACATAATGCAAAAAAGGGGTAAGGCGTGCAGACATGGAGGCAACAGAAGGAAAGGGGACAACACGAACTCCGACTACCAAATGAAGGAAGCACTGAGGCGAAAAAAGAAGAACTGTGTGTGTTCTTTTTTACGCCTAAGTGCTTCCTTCAGTTAATAGTCGGCGTTCGTGTTGTTCACTTCTCTTGTGTCCGTGTCTGCACGCCTTACCCCTTTTTTGCGTTATGAATCGTTACCAACTAGCTCAGCTTTCTGTCGTTCTAACCATAGATACCGCACGCATGTAGTCAAACACACAAGGAAAATGTGGGATAAAAATATTTTCGGCAGAACTCATCTCACAATGAATGTCGACGCTAATGCGATTAGCCTTGAATCAATGCAGCAACGGACCATATTGCCACGGCCGAAGCACGTCATGTACGAGGCAAGTATGCATCTGACCTAAAGGTAGGTCACGGGATTATGTGAGTTACTGTCCATCAGCGCCCTAACACGGAAAAACACGGAGTGTGCTAACGCAACCATTCCTGTAAAACCGCGGGTAAATAAGAATCGGTAGGCACGCATTGCTAAGCAATGATCTTCTAGCATCTCCCGCCCCACTGCGATGAATCCTCACGCATCCTGGACACATGGCACCATTTAGAAGCGCCACCGCAAAGTCCTGGCGTGGCGCGTGTGTGACATATATTTAGGCAAACGAGAAGAAAGAGGGTGAACCGAGGGGACCGATATTTATTAGTCATATCATAAGAAGCCAACAAACACGGACGCCAAGGACAACATAGGGTAAATTACTTGTTAAGCACGTCATTTCCCCTATGTTGTCCTTGGTATCAGTGTTTGTTGGTTTCTTATTATATATTTAGACAAGTTTGACGGAACATGACGGTGATACGATTCTCCGAAGCACCGAAGGAATCCTAAAGGATCTTTCTGTTTCATTTTCCGTCGTTGAAGAGGTGCACATGCGCATTGACCCAAGTTGGTGTCAAAGATGTGCATTGCAGAGTAGCACGCACAGACAGACAGTCGGATGGACGGACGGACGGACCGCAAACTGCGTGAAGTTCGCAAAGAATGCTAATCGCATGCTTTATGCATTAAGTTAGTTATGTATTTACAAATCTTAGACATATAAGACCATATGTCCACGCACCCATAGCCAAATCAATATCTAAAAGCACGACGCATCATAGAAGTGGAATAGACGAAAAACCCACTAGATTAAAAAAGTAAGCTTACTAACATGCACTGTTACGATCGTCCAGCGGGGGTAATGATCTTCTAGCATCTCCCGCCCCACTGCGATGAATCGCTTCGGGAAGCTAACAATGCGTCACCCTTGGAGAGAGCTGCGGCGCCCGGAAGGCGAGACACGTTTGGCGGACCGAGTATTGTTTGTTGGTTCACTGTCACCTTCATGCATCAATGGAAGCAAGAAAACTCTTCGAAAAGGGTGTGCTAAGGCGTTGCCTCATGGAGTCCGGTAACCGCCACGGTCGTTTGACATACGCTCCAGCTAATTGCGGGCTCATTCCAGAAACCAAGACGCGCCAGCTTGAGTCAATTGTGGCTATTGCCCTCTGCGAAGCGCCCCTCGTTTCTATGTGTTCAGGGAAAAAGAGTGCGGGAATGATTGTGTGAACAGTCGCCCTCAACGCAGGTCATTCGACAACTTTGGATGCTCTGAGTGTACGAAGGGGGTGGCAGTTTTCTCTTGCCTAGAGATCTAGGGAGGCCAGAGGGGGTCTTAAGCAGCGATTTTCGGCTCCTCGGTGCGCTTCACTCGAGTCACGCTAGATTGATGAGATGTAACGTTCACCACTCTTCATATTGAGATTATAAATATACCCATACTCCTTGTTCTCAATGAGAACATGTTCCTCCCTTCAACAACGTTTTTAGCGTGGATGAGTCGGAAGACGGCAGGGGCCAGCTACCCATTTTCACATGCCCGACCGCAACTCTTACAGCACACACAGATGCGTACATACGCATGCACAATGTTGTAGGGCGCACGATCGAAGACAGAAGTGAAGAAAACTGGGCATGCGCTAACTTTTCATGCCCTAAATCCCTTCCAGTGTCTAACTCACCCATTTTTCACACACACACACACGCACACCTCACGATGAACGAAGGAGGTTTTGTTTAAGCAATTAGTTAAACATGGAAGCTTCTTAGTTTCATAAATGGAAAACAAAGACAAATAATTCGGAGAATAAGAATAAAGCTTGAAGTAACGTACGCTTTGTCAAATAACGTCACTATAATATCGCGACAACTCCGGGGTCAAAGAGCAATAAGAAAGATCCTTTTCACACCCCAAGCAACTACATGCCTTAAGAAATCCGATTATCCGATTACCTTATTAGGCCGCACTAGCTGCCTCTGGTGTCGCGAAATAAGTGTAACGTAGTGCTATACGAAACTAGGGGTAATGGTAAGCAGGGAGAACGGATAAGAAAGCCACGGTCATTTGACCATATTAGAGCAAAAAGGATTTCGAGTCGTCGACCTGGTGAGCCGTGAACGATGACAGCAGATGTCGCCCTTCTTCAGTGAAAAAGCGCGATCTCAGATTCTTGTTGATGTTCCCCGTAGTGCTTCCCTTAGCAGTCGAGAGAGACAAAGTAAGCTCTCTTACATCGTAAATTTCATTATTCTATTATTGTGTTTCAGTGGTAAGTGTATCCTCTCGGTCCCGATCTTCTCAGATGAGTCTCGTGTCATTGCTCCTCGTTTCTTTTCAATGGCTCATGCTTTGAGCCTTGGTGCAGCTGACGCAATCAAAGACAGCGAGGAAGCAATAATTATCCCACTCTCCTTATTCCGTGACTATGGCCGTAATTTTTGTTTCGCGATGCCTGCCCAATACATAGTTTCAAGGGGATCACTGCTGCGGAGAAACTCAAGGTCGCGTACAAGGTTGGGCTTCTTAAGCGCTCCTATTTGTCTTGCACTAAAATCCTCTTAGCTGACGTAATGGAGACTACTGTCGCAGTATAGAATGAGACTGGACAGTCAAAGACAGCGAACCGTAAAGCTCAAATCATTTCGGGTTTGTTCCCGTCCACGTCTGTATGTTAACGAATGTGCTTTTGCTGTAAGTCGCTGTGCAGTACAGTAACATCTAAGGGTCGATAAGATATTCTCAAATGAGAGCGCTTTAAACGAGAGCTCGAACATTTAGAACCGTAATGACGCGAGCAAGATTTTTCTCGCCACTAAAGATCGTCGATTCGAAGCGGAATTACACATATATAGGAAGTATACTGCGCCGTGAAATGTTTCGGGCATACCTGTTTCAAAGCTGACGCATAGATGAAGTGCTAGCAAGTGCTGTTGAGGAAGGCTTCAGCTTTTTTACTGATCCCTGAAATTCGTTAGGAAAACACACATTTCTACAAGAGGCTTGAAGAGGATCTGACAACACTTTATGTTGCTCGTTAAAGTCTCATTCATTACATATAGAGCTTGTCGCAAAAAATTACTACAGGGAACTCTTGCGCTATGATTGTTAAGCTACCAGGCAGCGATGTCCAGTACACGTATTAGACATCTTTAGAATTGCGTTTGTCGCCTTAGGTACGTTAAACGCAAGCACCTTTTCTTGACGTCCCTCCGAGACATTTAGTTTAACGTACGGGAACGTAAAGGTAAGGAAGACATTAGAAGATATGGCGCCGTCTGATGCCTCTTGGCAAATGTACCCAAGACAAGACAATCCATTAGCAACCATCCTGTTGCTATTCGGACGCATCTTGTTAGGCTTACGTACGCCGGAACCGTCGAATTATCTCAGAAACTGGATGCACTACGCCCTAATAACTAATGTTTGAGCTGTGTTTAGAGGAAGCGAAAGCTCATTTCAGTAGTTACTGGCGATCAAGGAGAGTGAGAGGGTAGCCATCACGAGAATTCACGAAGCGGTAGCCATGGGTGCCGTCGTGTTCGACAACGCAATTTCTTCGCGTCCGTAAACATTACGAACGATAAACTCGCCAAATAACGTACATTATCATAGCGCACATAAACCACAGAAACACAATAACGTACGGAGCCTGCGCAGTGAGCAGAATACTCTTTACGTGTGTAATGAGTTTACGTTTGGTTGCAAACGCTATTCTAAAACTGTCTATATCAAATTTTTGCACTTGTGACTTAAGACGTTGTTGTGGTGCTCTTTTTTTACGTTTTACCTTTCTACATTTCAAAGCATGTCCCCTGTGGTGTCCTGTTTCCCAATTGTCTCTTCTTGTGTGGTGTCCTGTTTCCCAATTTTTCTAATTTAACAATCAGTCATTCCAAGCATGATTTTCTAAACAAAGCGAAACAATAGGTCTCTGAATGCAGGCACAATCATTACAATTTGTCGCGTACATAACGCAATAGGTTATTCTGAAAATGATTAATTTGCGAAGTCGCAAAGCCGTTTGAAGCTGGAAAGAACGAAGCTTAGGGCAACTTCCTGAACATCCGATTACTTTCTTATTGTGCGAACCACCCAGCACTAGCATCTCCTCAAGTAATTTTTGAAGAAAGCATTATGTTTTGATATTTATTACGAGTTAGCAGTGATATCACGCGTTCTTATGTGCAATTTCTTCTTCTGAAGAAGAAGCTTGCTCAAGTATGTCTCAAGATAAAAGATGGAAGTAGGGGGCAAATTTTTTACCTGCAAAAATTGCATGCTTTTGGGTACCACGAGTGACTCTCACCGGCAAAAATGGCTCGCCCTGAATCTCGATATTCCTCCGTCGCTACGCGGTCCAGTAAGCACAGACGGTGATCGAGAGCTAGGTAGGGATGGAAAAGTGCCTGCCGCGTGAACTGTCTTTTCGCGCAACTGGATCAAACAAGATTTCGGAGAGCCTGGAAAAAGGTTTCCCGAGTTCGGCCAAATCTCTCACGGCGAGAGGGGGGGGGGGGGGGGTGAAGGGAGGCTCGTTTTATACTGGGTAGGTAGGCAGTCAATCGAGGTGTCAAGTGCCCGATCCCATGCGAATACGTATACGGATATATGCAACTAAACTACAAAGGAAATCACACTTCAAAAGAAAAGTAACACCACTGGCATGGGTGAAACGAATAGAAGACACTGTTTCAAGGAACACTTTTCAACTATTCTGAGACCGACAGCTTGTGAAAAACGTTTTTCAGCAGGTTCTTGTCGCAACCAGATCATCCTAAGAATACTGAAAAAGGAACAGCTTGTGCTTTACTCGTACGGATTTCATAAAATGAGCTTTCCGAAGGTTATATAGGAATCTACAACGTCGATCGATATCGGAAGGACGAAAATGCAGGCACATCTGCGTAGTGCTCCCCAATTCTACATTCACAACAACCATATTGTCAGTGCATGTGGACTTACAGCACCATATTTACTTCTAGTGGTCTTAGCGTGAAACTCAGGTTTGAACGGCATAGTGGCGTACGCATGAGTCAAGATCAAGTGCATAAAAACGCCACTGCGCCCTGCGTGCAACGTAATGGAAGACATCGCCCGCTTAATCGGTGATTGCGGGCTATTAACGTGAGAAAGAAGAGCCCTAATGTCCGCATTGAACATTCATCAAACACTGCCATCCCTTGAGCTATGACACTTCCTTATCCGATGGGCTAACGCTGCCTGTGCATCTCACGCAACGAAGACACTTTTAAACTTTATAAGCGACTTAACGAGATATATTAGTTTGTTGAATGTTGTGGTTAGTTTTGCGATATATCTTTTCATTTTTCATCATACTTGTCTAGAGCGGCATGCCGGGAAACGTCTCCAAGATTAAAACAAGAGCATATCTCTCTCTCTATCTCTCTTTCTCTCGAACTTTATATGTATTACCGTTAGCTCGGGGCGAAGCAGAACACTTCCGGCGACACAAATCGGCCCAGGACAGATTGCGCCCGACGGCCAGTTTTCTGCAAGTGGTACCGCTGCGAGACATTTCGATCGCCGCCTCGCAGTATACAACGCTTGTTGTTATCTGTCGACAACCGTGGTGGGACTGGCGTTCATTGCGAAGGAGCATCTGCCACGCAGCAATCAATTACAGCTGCGCATCACCCCCGTGAAGCACGCTTTTCCCTCCTACTCCGTGCGAGAAAACGCTTGCGTCGTGCGCCGTCAGCAACGCATCGCTGGTGCAGCGACGGAAGGCGCCGCGTTACAAGATTCCCACCACGCACGCACGCACAACCGAATCGATTGCTGGCATACGAGAGGAATGAAAAAAAAAAACGTAGAACAATAAACACAAACTTCTCGCTCGCCTACCGACGCACTCGATCAGCTCGGTGCAGCCGGTGGTGTCGTTTGCGAGCCGAAGCAGTGCTTCCCGTTTCCGTGCTTTCTGCGGGACAATGCCGCTAACCACTGCGTCGACAGATCTCGCCTCATCAGGTTCCTCCTTTCCAGACCTAATTAGAGGCACGTGACACGACTTCACTCCTTGGCTCTGTGGGTAGCGGTCCTGTGGTTTGTCGGTATTTTTGTTTACTACGTTGAAGGAGAGATGGGCTTCTATTGCTCTGTTTCTCAAAGTAAGGGACGAGATATCCGACGTAAAGATGAAGCCCGCAAGCACGAGATATCAAATAAAATATATTTTCCTTCCTCGACGACATCACTTAATGTTGATGACGTTACATCCGCATATGTCAAGGGCATTATAAGAGAATAGAATCTGTTGAGAGCTGCCACCATTTTGCACGCAGGCGATGCAGTGACCACGAGTGTACAAACAGTCCTCGGCCTTTTGCGATGACTGCCGATTGGCGATTACGCCAGCACCTTATAGAGCAGCGTGCAGTTAATTTCATTGGTGGTGCAATGGGTTTTCATTAGTATATTCAAGACTAACGTGATTTTTACGTACTAGGGATCAAGCAACTGATCACCTGCTTGTCCGCTTTTTCAAGCAGATGCTCCGAGAACACTTCTAGCCTGCAGCTTTTACGGCGTGTTGTGTAAACCGAAGTTGAAACCACCAGCCTAGGACTGTAGTATACAAGCAGGTAGCGAGGCAATGTTTATCGTAGGCCGATGAGCTCGCCTGACTTTTATCAAAACCGGGAAAGTCACAGAGGAGATCTTCGTTGATCTTGCTACCAAAGAAACTTCGCAAGTATAGTCATCGGCCACATGACTTAGCCGATGACACTGGAGCGCTAATACCAGTCGTAGCCACTGCTGGACGGAGCATTGCCGCTACCCCCGAGGCGGGAGCTTGTGAAGCCGCCTGAAGTTCCACCGCTGGTACCGGAAGCTGGCGTCTCCTGCGCTTCTCAATGCGCGCAAACGAAGTATTGTCGGGCTGCAGCTGCTTTTATGCTCGCACTTGTTGCGTTATTATTTTTGGTATCACTTGCTCATGGTCGCTCGAGCAAGATAAGAGAGCAGGGGGCAGCCACATATGCAAATAAGCTTTGTCTGAACGGACCTTTCAAGAGGAAAATATATACACACCAACCTGACGTCCTTCTCGAATTGCGCCTTTCTGCCAGAGACGGTAATGCTTGTCAATGCGGTGTTAGGCTGTTGTGATTGCGTGTATATATATATATATATATATATATATATATATATATATATATATATATATATATATATATATATATATATATATATATATATATATATATATGTAGTCAGCGATATTACCATTCTTTGTATTTCGGGGTACTTTCGCATGAAAGGTCTCCTTTGAAGACGTTTCTGGTAGGCTTGTGCAGTTTATTTAGCAACAGGCAGGCACTGTTTTGGAAACGAAAAGGTACTCTGGCCTGCGGGCTGCAATCGAGTGGCCGCTGGCGCTCGCTTCCGAGACAAGGTGGGCGACTTCCGGCTTCACGCCCGCGGTCTCGAATCCAGCTCCCTCTACTGGAGATCAGTGGTCGCAGCATGCCTGAACAAAGAGGCACCAGTTTAAGCATAGAGGTCGAGGGATCGGGCATGGAGTCATTTGGTGTCCTTCCCAATTTTCGCAGAGAGAAGTAAATATGCGCAGAAGAGGCAACAAGTTTCTCATTTTCTTTTCCTGTCTTTCTTCCTTTCTTTGTATTTATTTATTTTTTATGTTTACTTTGTCGTTAGGGCTGCAGAATAAGTCTAGTTCAGTGCTGACCTGAAGAAAATGGTCCCTGCGTTTGCACCTTGGCGCATGATTATTGATTCATATCACATAGGGGGCCAATCTTTTATATGTAAGCGCCCCTATATGGTGAACCGTTTTAGGGGAGGAATTAACGTTTATATTTGTTTTCGTGATTGAGGCAAGTACAGAAAGAACGAAGTAAGTCTCTCAGCCAATTACTACTTTGTAATTACATTACATCTGTTAAACATTACACGAGCAAATAAGTTTGTTTCTAGATTAACTCATTAAGAGGATGCTTTAGCTCGGAGGCCCCTGAGGAAATACATAGGAAAGCATAAAAGGTTTTTTATCGGCAACCACTGCACCAAACTTAATTAAGTGTGTTGCATTTAAAAGAAATATTCAAGACGGGGCTTGCGCGGCCGTGCCATACGCAGCAGCCGCCGGATCAGAAGACCCCGTTGTAAAGATTCGCTTACTATCTAAGTTACCCATGGCGTCAGCGCTCACAGGCAAACATAAACCACGGCCGCTGACAAAAAGAAAAGGGTGCAGCCTGCCGCGTGAAGTGGGCTGTTATGGGAGTGACCGTCACAGCCGTAGTTGTATTCTGGGCCGCCTGGCTGGGGCGGCCGAGAATGGGGCGGAAGAATCTCGGGGACGTGACGCGTCGGTTTCCCCGGGCGACAGCGTTCGAAGCGCGTTACTGACGCATTTTCTATGCCGACTGGTGACGCCGTGGCGGATCACAGCGTTTTCAATACTAGGGTGGTTGCTTGAGTTAGTTAGTAATTCATGATCAAAAATAACGTACAGCGCGAAGGACAAGGACTGCGAAGACGACATACACAGCGCTGTGTATGTCGTCTTCGCAGTCCTTGTCCTTCGCGCTGAACGTTATTTTTGTTTTCAATACATGCGGCAAGCCGAATTCCAACTCGATGATCGCAGACATTCGCTGTCAAAACGCTGGCGTGAGGAATCGCGGCAGCAGTAGCGAGCAAAGTGGCCTTCGTGCTGTCCATCGCTTCAACGTAAACTCAGCACTGAGAACAGGACGCACGCAAAGCTACGAGTCGTCGGTCCACATAGAATGTGCCCTCAAAGCAGATTGCCTTCAATGTAAAGCCCCCGCGACCGCGCGCAAACGCGCCGTGAAAAAGTATGGTGGTACCGTTGGCAGGGTAGTAACGTTCAGTACCGCATGGTGGCACGGTGGTAAGGGGAGCGTTAGAGTTACTCTATAGGGAGCGTTCTCGTATTTTTCCCTCGTGACAGCTAGCGCTTTGAGACGCTGTCGTTGAGCAGCGTCTGCGATCACAGGCAGTGGCAGGCGAAGGACGAGGTTCCGAACGCGTTGCTTGAGGAAGTGGCGCTAGAAGTACCAGTTGGCTTCCGCGCACGGGTAACGCACGGTGGTAAGGGGGGAGCACCCCCCATAACAAAGTGCAATATAGCGCCGCAAATAACCATCTGCCAATGCATGCTCAACGTATGTTTATATAGTAAGTAGGGTTGGTTCTTCATAGATTTTTTCGTTATCCACTGATACCAAACATTTCAGTAGCGCTATTTCAAGCATATGCGCGTCAGACTTTGTGTTCAAAGAGTTATTTCAAAGAGTGTGAAGGATTTTTAACAATATTTATCCTCAAATTTCTCAGTTGTTGTCCATAGCGCTAACTAAATACGCAAACGAAATTTGGAGACAAACATGAGCCAGCACGGAGGCCCAGGTGCCTTCCTCATTCATTTGCTTCTCGGCTTCAGACAAACGCCGCCTATTTCACGAGCTGGCCAGTTACGCTTGCGCGTAAAAGTTAAAATCTAATTAATGTTGGTAGCAAGGTTTGGATTTAGGCCGTAATTTTCTTCTATCCTTATAAAAAACTTAAGTATCAAGAATTTTCAGAAAGCGAGACTATACGGCTTTTGTTTTAAATATTGGGTTAGTTTGCCTTGCGGCATCAATTAAAAGGAAGTGTTACACATAATTGTGAAGCTCTGTTCTTTATATAAGTCGAAAAAGAAGCGGTGATGCGGGCCAAAGTTCCACTTGTGTAAGTCTGGCGGCTCTACTCATTCAACAACTACAACTCTAACTCGGCAATGAAAAATGATATCACAGTTTTGTTAATTCTACCTATTGGTACATACGAAGCAGACAAAATTCATGTATTGTACATGGCTTTCAAGTAGACCGCTAATATGTGAGTAGGACTTTTGTAAAGCCCTTGTAAGCAATGTAATGAATTCACGAAAGATATAAATTGATGTATCAAATTCGTTCGATTTGGATGCTCTAACAGGTGCATTTTATAGAACCGCAATATCTGTTATTGGTGCAGAACTACAAATTTGTAAACTATGTGCTTCTGGTTTTTTTTCTTTCTCTTTTTTTACACTTACCAATCTTTGAAAATTCCTGTGAGAAATTTAGGCCCTACATCGAAATTTCTCTTCTAACAGGCACTTTCGATCTTCACTTTCTATGGTCAATTTCACTTTTATCTCAAATACACCAAATCTGATTAAAACGTGCTGCGTAGTTATCTAAGAAAAGCGTTTCTGCGTTTACATGCATTTGAATAGGCGGCATCACAGTTGGGCCCTTCAATAAAGCTTCCTCTTCAGGCAAAACCAAAAAGACTGTCATATTTCGTTGCAGTAACGCTAACAGCCTTTCGTTGTGAGTGTCGGGAATCGATAGGATTAGCAACTAGCTTTAACAGCCAAGCTCACGCTGAACAAGGCAGTGCGTAAACGACACAGACGTAAACGAAACAAGAGAAAGTAAAGGAAAGGATGCACAAAGCAGCTTTACGTTCTCCGACTCCGCACGCTGCCCCCTAATGAAGGTTTTCGGTCGGAGTCGCCCAACAAAAGCGTTCGGCCGCGCAGTGCGACGGCACGTGCTAGCAGAGCTAACGCTCGATAAATCCTCATTGCCAGCGCCACCCGAGCACGCGTTTTCTTCTTCCATATTTCAAATCGACGCTTTCCTCTGCTACCTTTCGCCGGGGTTTGTAACTGTGGGCGCTCCGGCCCCGCTGTTCACTTGCCGCATAAGCCGAGCAATCGCAGCGGAGCAAGCACGCGCTGCGATTGGTTCACGCTGCGATGGCGCTGCGATTGCAACACCACCAGATGGCGCTCACCTCGACAGCGGTACCGCCTCCGAAGGCATGCTTTCGTGTTTTTTTTTCTTCTTCTTTTCCCGCATGGCCGGCGCTGCCGCTTCCGCGGAAGCGTGGAGGCGAGCGCCATCTAGTGGGGCTGCAAGGAACCCAGTGGCGCGCATGCTTCGCTGTGATTGGTCGGCCGATTCGGCAAGGGAACAGCCGGGCTGCAGCTCCCACAGTGCACGAAACCCGGTGACGTTCGCAGAGGAAAAGCGTCGCTTTTAAGAGAACCAGAAAGCTTGCATCCGCGCGTGCGTGGCTGCTCGGTTATGAGGAAGCAAACGCTTCCTGCGCATAGAATAGATTCGAATTGCGCTACGTACCTATGCGCATGCTTCCTCTGAAACCATGATGCGTTCAAGGTGTCCTTCGTACTCGCCATTAGTCAGCAGCACCGCTTACAAAAAGGCTTGGTATAATTCCTGTGCGCCCGCGCTTGCGCGCGCTCGTGTTTCGACTCTTTATGCACTCACACAAAGTGTTGCTGTATATAGATTCCAACTCCATGGGCTCTGCTGCATTTTTTCTGTTTTTTTTTATGTGCCCTCGATCTAGTACGTTTTCCTTCGAGAACAACTCAAGCAGCAAAGGGATTCTCGGCGACAAGTCGTCACCTACGCAGGTATCCCTGCGCATTCGTTCTTATCAAACATTCCAGTTTGTTGGGGAAAAATTTCATTTGTTTTGTTCAATTCCTGCGGTTTCCTCAAACGGTTTTGTCGATAGGTATCATCGGACTATATAATATGGTTCAATGCCTTGTCCAGATCTGGCATAGTGGACAAAGTCACAGAGCCGAAAGCAGAGGACGTGTAATTGATATGTTCTTCTCAACTATCATGTTCGCAGGTGAACGAGAAGGTAAATAACTATGCTGATGTACTTGCCCGGTTTCGTGCCCTAATACGGTTGACCACAGACCTGGCGAAAGAATGCAAAGAAGGTTTCTTACGACGAATTTGAGCAGGAAGTACGAAGTCAAGTTTAAAAGCCGGAAGACTGAAGCTGCAGTAGCTGAAGCAGTTTCTGTAGCATGTATACAATGGCGAACAGCACAGACGACAGGACATGAAAGAAAGACGACAGACACGGGCTGTTTGCTTGCATGTTTGCACGTTTGCATGATTGCATATCTGCTTGCTTGCTTGTTCGCTTGTTCGCTTTTGCTGAGAAAACGTAGCTTGAAATAGAACCCATTCTAAAAAAGAGTAATAAACTGGACGAGAGAACGAAATTTGGCTATTTGGTTTTTGGATGTCTCCACAATGCGTGCTCCATCTTTCTTGTCCGGTCCTCTGCGGTCCGCCCCCTTCACGAACCAACCTGCCCAATTCAGTCCACTAACGTCGCTGCTTTTGCTGCACAAGAACGGAATGTCCAACTTCCCACGTTGCAGCAGAAAAAAAAGGAGCTCAATGTTACACAAGTTAATAAAGCGTAGCCAGGGCGCAGGCATCCGCGCAGTGGTAAAGCCATCCGCTGACGGTGGACAGCGCAAAATACGAAAAGAAGTGCCGCTTCCTTGCTACAGTGTTTATCACCGTGTCGCGTCCCTCCAACGTAGCTGCGGGTGACCTCCTAACGGCTGCGTTCAGGCGAAACGGGATATTGATGAAAGGAAGAGGGCGACGTGACACATTAAGCGATCGGGGAGGCCAAAAAGGCAAGTAGACGGTCGATACCTGGACACGCTCGAGCTCGCTGTCCCAAAGCAAGCCTTTGCCCACTGAAAATGAGCCGTTGCCAACGCCGGACTGCCTAACGACTAGTTCTCCGGGGCCAGAGCGCGCGCGCAGTAATGAGGCCCATAGGGGACGCGCTCCGGTCACCGATCCAGCTCTGTGTTCCGCGCTTGAAGAAATGCGAGGAGAACGTGAGCGCTTTAATGCATTCCCCCCCTTGTTTTTTTCTTCCCTTGTTTGTTCCCCGAGCCAACGCGGTCACTGCAGGAAGGAGGGTCCCGCCGGCTTCGCAGCGGACAATGCGCTGACCGCGGTCGGGTTTAACGAAGCCCGCGGGGGTGATTAGTATGCCGCTTTCACGCAGCACCCCGCCGCCATTTTCGCAGAGCAGCGGTCAAGGGTTCAGAGTCTCGGGTGTTGGCAGGGACAGTCTGCACGATAGCAGGACGACGCTGCCGAGCGCCCAGAAGTGCGTTATCGATAGAGAAGTTTAGGTGAATGGGTGTTACCCATGACCCTGGTGAAACCGAAGCAGCGATATTTAAACCAAGAGATTATGGCTTGCCTCTGTCCAGTAACTGTGATGCCGAAGAAAGAGTACTGACAGTCTGAAGCATGAAAACAGAAGCGATTGCTTCCACTCGTCCGTCAGTGCGTCCAATCAGATATCTTTATTATCGTTACTTATTTATTGTCATGTTGGGCAACAGCTCAAGCCTTATAATACGATAACTAAGATAACAATGAACGCGCGTAAAAGTTTACGCTAACTGCATCAGCAACATGATAGTCACAGATCAGAGCGTTAGTGCAGTCGCATGTCATACGTATTAAAGCGACTTTTATTACCCAAGAAGCGCTAGCATGCCCGTGCGACGCTTGGATGTAGCCCGACGTGTACTTCAAAGAGTTCCGTATAATTTTTTGCTGCTGCGTCGCGAAGAGCACTACAGACAAAATTGTTAGTATTAGAAGCCGACAATCATGCATAACACAAGCACTAAAGCGAAGAATTAGTCAAAGAGGATGGAGCGAAAGCTCCGAAGCTCCGAATCGAGATCGGGCGTCTGAGAACAGGGGAGGCACTAATTAACTTTCCTAACGCTGACGATCCTGGCGGTGAACTGAGAAAGCCATTTTAAACCTTATTAATAATTTCGATGGCCCTAATCTCAGGCCGTAGCTAGAGGCAACGTGATTAGGGGAACATAAAATTATCAGCAGTATCCTTTAAAGATCTGTCCGGGAATGAAGCTTTTATTAGATGTACTTACACTTGGAGCGATCGTCAGCCATGAAATTACAGAAAACTATATTTAAGAAGAGTCAAGTGAAACAATCCCTAGAGCTAGTGTACGCTTTTGAATTGTTTTGACCTTGCAGATTCACCGCCTCCCTGATTCTAAAAGTTCCTCTTCTTGCTCAAGCAGATAGAAGATTCGATCGCTGAGTAAGTTACCATACTTGTTATAGTCACCTTGCGCCCTGTCAGCAGACTTATTTCAATAGGAAGAGAAAGGCTAAGTAGTCAGGCGACAGGGCTTGCCTAAAGCGGTTGCTTCGTTGTGTTTTTGAAACCTGACGCGCTTTTAAATCCGAGCAGGAACTGCAGTGGTTTCATTACATTTGAGCACAAACGCTGTACATCATTTAGGAAATTCAGTTTAGTTGCTTTAGATACCGAAGCCGCCTGGACCACTTCTGTGCCACGTAAACCATAAAACGCGCGGGTGTGGCCAAAATCGGACAAACGCCCGCTTACCTTTATTATAATCTACCCATATTTAGAGTCTGCACGTTGAACAGTACTGACGTCTTGAAATGTCAAACAACAAATTTTCTGCAATCAAATAAATATGTTTGATCACAGGACCTGCCTCACATCTTTATTAACCGCTTTGCATGTCGGGGCATGTTGTGGGCATGACACGCAAATCTTATCTCATGTCCTTCTTTAGCTGCGCTGTGACGGGCATGTCCGATGTCAGTGGTGAGATGCTCACGCTGTTTCTTTCCTGCCACACTTCTTGTCGTCGTCGTTGTCGTTGTTGTTGTTATCCTCCTCATACTTTTTTACCTCTTATTTATCTGTCCAGTAGGCAGTAGCCAATCAGAGATACAATGTGGTTATTCTCCCTATGTTCCCCCTTTTTTTATATATCTCATTCCTTCGTGTTAGTGCGGCTGCAGTTGGGCAAGTAGACCAACTTTCGCCCCGACCGCAAGCCTCAGTGACATCTCGCAGCGGCAAAGACTGACTACCGATTCCTGCGCCCAACAAACAACATCCTCATGCGAATTATTAAGTCTGCAGACCTCAAGAAGAGGCGCACAGAATCACAGGGACGTTGCAGAATCGGAGCGCCACTTCATGGGTCCGGATCAATGTAATTGGCCAAACAACGGGCACCCGACGAGTGCAGACCGGTGCAGAAGCAACGACAGTTTGCGCAGTCGTGCGGGAGAAATCAAATTACGCGCCTCTCGACCGTAGAGACGCCACCGCGGTACCAACACAGGAACGTGCGGGAAGGTGTAACTGTGTTACAGCGTCCCCGCCAGCTCAAATGGGGCGCGGCCTCGTTCCGTGCACGCTAGCAATTTGCCGGGTTACCACGGCGACGTGACGTGGTTCGTAAGTTGAGTTGCTGTAAGTACGGCAGACGACTCGATTCAAATAACCGAGTGGTCACGGCGAAATGGACTGCACAGTAAGCGTCATCGATTCGTCCGGTTGACCCCTGAAAGCCCAAACACCAAACTACATCAAGAAAGGCTTTTAAAAGGGAAATTTTTAAAAAAAAGGCAACTATTATTTGTGGACATAGAGAACGCTCTCGTACAAAAAAAAATATTAAGGGTTCTTTGCGCAAAAACCTAAATAGTACAGTATTTCATCATTATGTAATTGATTTTCTGAAGTATCCGCAACTGAAAACTCGGTTCGTCGAGCCAGAAGTGGTACTGCTAGATTTGTGTTGCATTTACCTTGCTTTAAAGTGAATTTAGACGTACAATACTCCAGGTATCCGAAACGATACGTTCGGGCTTTGGGGGATTAAGTTTCCCTCTTTCCGCTTTTGGTTTTTAGTATTTAGGTCGTAAGTTAGGCTGCCTAGGACAGGATGACCTTTTGTTGCGTTTTCGTTTGAGTATTTATTAAATACGTTTAGCCAGGTAATCAGCCCCAGTCCTGCCCAGCGTATCGGAAATCACAAGTCAAGCTTACTTTTTTTGCTTTTCGTTTTTTTTTTAATCTGTAAGTTAGAGCTTGGGCCGTATTTTGGGCCGTCTTTCGTTTTTTTCCTCTAATGTTTGCAAGATGGATAATATTCATTACTAAAAAAAATTGTTTAACCCGAATACTGATAGCCCAATAACCAACCCAGCCCCGCTATTTCTGTTCCATGAGTTCGCTTCTTTGTCTTTAAGCAGAGGTAGTGATTCAGCTTTTATATCCATGCATAGTGTTTCGACTAAGAGTAATACTAACCTGACGAAACTTATGGTCGGTATTTCCTCTTGAAATGGAACTTGAAAGATCATGTACAGTACTCCAAGGTGGTTTCACTAAGACAGCGTTAGATGAGGCGCATACTCGTGACCTTAACTTGGTCAAGACCAAACTTCGCGGAGAGAATTGAATAAAACCGGGACATATTTACGCGAACTTATAACACTGAAAAACAAGGAAATGATAGCTTCTACATTTACACGGATACGCCATAATTTCCGCATATTCCTATGCCCGCACGCTAGATTTCAAATTTTATGGCTTGCTCATAGCGCAGAAAATGAACACCTGCAGAAAAAGAAGAAAGAAAAAAAAACGAAGTTTTCCAACTGTTGCTGATTTCAGTGGTCAATGATGCCTCTGCGCTCGAGCCGTTTCTCTTGCACGGTTTCCAAAAACAAGGGCTCCCGTTACATTTACCAAGGCACTACCTGTAAGAGCGACATCATCGACGTTCTTAGCGGAAGTGCTCCATCTTGCCAGTTCTGTACAAACTCTTTTCCAGTTTCCTGCGGGTATTATTGAACAAATATGCTAAGAACATTTGAAAGAACTGACGAGATAGCGTCTTCTCTGGATTTCTCGGAGATCGCCTTATATTCCGCACCGGTGCTTTTTGTTGTTGTAGCTGTTGCGCAGGCGACACTGCGGAACTAACGACAGTTTCCACATCAGAAGTTACGCCGCAATTTATGCAGAAAATGGACCTTGCGTGAGCTTGGGATGCGTATATAATTGGTATTCTGATACCAGTTGAAAACGAATATTTTGATATAACTCTGCACTGGTGCACGAAACCACGTAGTCTCTGCTTCTTAGCTGAGCAAGAAAAGAAAGTGGTCAATGGGGTTTCCACTGCACTGCGCAGAATAAGCGCTGCCCGCACGGGCTTATCGAGCAAGCAGTCATTACACGGACATAAAGGAGGGAACAAAACGCCATCATTCCGCATATCCCAATGCCCGCATGCTCGATTTCAAGTTCCACGCTCTGCTCATAGTGCAGAAAATGGACGCCCATAAAAAAAATAGAGAGTAAAGGTTTTACAACTGCGGCCAGGCAAGTACCCAGGATTTTTTTTTTTCGGGGGGGGGGGGGGGGGCAACCCAAGGTAACTTTTCTATGCAAAGGAGGGGGGGAGGGGGGGAGGTACCTTTACTAGTTCAAATGTGAATAATGCCCAGCATTCGCCATAAAGACGCGTAAACCTGCAAAAGAGAATTGAAATAAGGTGTAACTCACAGGTACGCCTGTGAGATATACCTCTCCTTTACTTGGCAAACAATTGGAACCACATGAAATGGGCTCGCGCAAGACAGAAGCGCAGGAAGAACACTGCCAAGAACAAGTAAACAAGCGAAAGTGTAAAATAAAGATTTGTAGTAGCGTTTTTTGCATTAGCTCTGGAAGAACTATAGAGAACTATACATATGTTTGCGAAACAATCAGACTTCTTTTGGATCCCTCGTTTACTGCTCTGCCAATTTCATTGCCAAAACCAACTCGTGTTGTTATTCGGGAAGTTGGGTAAGAATGCGTGGTCACCAGTCTCGTACAACCGCGTAGAGCGCAGGACGCTGCGGTTCTAGACGTACTGAGCCCACCGCGGAAGGTTACGAAAATACCCACATAGCACAAGGAAGTGGCTACGTCAGGCGGCTCGACTGATAACAGTAGAAGCGTCATTCAAAACACACGAAATTCTCCACTTCCAACAGCATTTTCTCTGCTTCCTTTTTAAATAAAAAGATGCTGATCCATAAATATTTTCAGAAAGAACGGTTAAATTTTGTTTCGCTTTTCCTTCCTATTTGGTTGTTGCCTTGGTTCTTTCACTTAGTAGATCGCTTGATTTCTCAATTCCTTGCGACTATTGTTTCCAGTTGTCAATTTTGCCCGAAAAGTGCTGTACAATTAGGGGAAAGCCAGACGAGGTAACGGGTGACCGTCATATTGTTTATGGGTTTAATGGTTACTGCCAGGTCTGATGATGAGCGCTGTTTTGCATATCACCGAATCGATAAGAAAACTGCCCTTTACACGCCAGGAGATGCCGATAATTACCGCCGTCCAAAAAGAGTGAAAAAAACAATGCCGTGAAGAAGAAGCTGCAGGCAAAAGTGGTACTAATAACAGTGACCAGCGTTTGGTTGCATTTTTTAGTTTATCCCCCCCCCCCTTTTTTTTTACGGCTGAATAACAACAAGGCAACATATGTGAAGCATCTCGCGTACATGACAGCGCTTGCCCGACAATGGCCTCACCGATTCCACCCCATAGTTCACAGGCCACGTGCACTCGACAATATGGTACAGACCCGGATATTTTTGGAGGAGCAAACGTTGAGCTTAGTCCTGGAAAGTGGAATGACAGTTGAAGCCAGACGTGAGAATTAATGGCTAAGGTCGGCGCAGGCTGCTCGTGGGCGAGGTGATCTTTTTAGATGCCTTGCTTATCGGTCGTGAAAGTGCGAGCCAGCTGATGGCACTCTTCGGCGTTACGTGTTACTACTGAAAGAGGGCTCAATTCATACGCATCCGGTTGATACGGATGCATGGTGTCGAGGGTAGAGGACGGTCCACATCCATTGATAAGAAAGAATGGTGACAAGAGGGGGGAACTATGGGCCAGTTGGTCCGACATGCTTAAAGAGGAAAAGAATCGCGACTTCAGACGGGATGTGACGAAGGAGTGGACATGTGTTTCATGGTAATAAACCTCAGTTGCTAGTTACCGCTCGTTCTGTCCACTCCTTCGCCACGTCGCGTCTGAAGTCGCGGTTCTTTTCCTAATTAAATAAAGAATGGTGAGAAGACCCTAGTGGCCTGAGTGGAATTATTGCGCATGTGGTGGCAACTGCGCATGTGGTGACCGCGTGCGGCCGCGCGGCCGTATCCTGAGAGCGATATGCGTTGGAGGCTGAGTCTAGGTGCGTCGCCGGCTCATAGTTTTGTGCGTGCTGTGTGTTCTCGGCGCTCACTTAGCGTTGAAGTGATAGAAAGCAGGAAGATCACTTCGCTCTCCGCTGCTGCCGCGTTTCCTCACGCCAGCGTTTTGACAGCGAGTGTCCGCCGTCATCTAGTGCGGTGTGTTCATGTTTGCTGTGCGCGCTGACGCGATGCTTGTTAGTTTAGTTAACGAGCGAATGTTTACAACCTGATAGGGCCGATAAAAGTACCATCCTTACTTCGTATGGCTGTGTGCTAATTTGCTATCGCAATCGATGCTTCGCCTTTCGGGCGAGACTGCGACTTTTGTTGATGCGTTAGGAGAAAATTTCAGGTGCGCCGCCTAGTCCAGGGTCCCTATAGCTGCTGCCATGTACAGTGTTTGGCGAACCAGTGCCCTCTCGCCTCTGTGGGCGTCCGTCACGCAGCACGGCTTACCAATGTTGAATCGTTGGGATACGATAGAAATAGGGGGAATACCCAGACCGGAGGACGATCCCATTCCAGCGTTACGTGAAATAACGTCGGAATCGCTCCGCAGACTAGACATCTGCCGGGGTAAGAAGTTGGTTGTAGAACATTAAAGTCTGCAGGACATGTAGCCGTTGTGGAAGCGGAGAGAACGTCAATGAGGTACGCAAATAAACATATATATTTTTGTGTTCTCAACAAATATTCTAAACCCATCAAGCGTAGCAATGAAGCGGTGGTCAGTTTATGGCGCTTCCTTGGATCGCTCGGGTGAACGGGACAGTACATCTACATCCGACGGGTTGCGTTATAATCGCGATTGAATAATGACACCATGATTACGATAGAATGACGTCGACGGAACGACAAAGGGGGCGTCGCGACGATGGCATGACAACAATCGGATGATATTTCTGAAATGATGTCGATGGTAAAACGACAGCGTGACGATGATGGCAGGACGACAATGCAACGATGACTGTATGTCCCAGAATGGCGTGACAATGATGACCTGAAGATATTCGGATGACGGAGCTGGAACGGTGACGACGCAATAACCACTACAGCATTATGACCACGACCTAATGGTCCAAGCAAGTGTGGGCCACTGGGTCGGGAAAAGCAATTGGAGAAAGGTTTGAACATAGATACAGGAATGTGCATCAAGTATGCTAGGAATACTAATCTCATTAAAACAAATCTTTACCAATGTTCTCAATTGTGAACCTCCACCACCAAATTACACGTGCACCACCACTTAAATGCTAATTGCATTGACGACGATCCTCAAAGGATGGTTTATGCCTAACGTTTTTATTGCTGAAATATTTTTTTTGCATTTTGGGCATTTCTTTGTTTAAATTCATGCTCCGTATACGAAATACTTTTCGCCTTCATCTGTGTTTTGCATAATTTCTGAGATCAAATGAAAACTGTGCAAGCCATTTAACAAATTTCCTCGCAGATCTAGGATGGTCCTCTGATATGGCTCGTTAGTACTATTGCCAAAGTACGCTCGGTTCTAAAGTGCTGTGAGACAGTTATCACAATCATTTACCTCTGTTTTGCTTTGTTCTGATAAAATTATGTTTACCTTCTCTTTATCGAGTTCGAGAGGAAGACGACAGATCCTTCGCACAAAGTTTGTTGAAATGGTTCTATAAACGTCGTGTGTTTATGTCTTTCCGCGCATTAACTGACGCTAAAATATTGTGAAAGCGTGCATATATAGAAGCTGAACACTAGAAGAAGCGCGGAGCAAGCGAGAGAAAGACGATGTGACTTACACAGACGACGTTGTTATTATTGCTGACATTCACCTCTCCTTCTATCCCCCGGCAAAACGCTATAGATGGCAAAATCGTTCCTGTGATGTGTTCTGTGTAAGGTGCATAGTTTGCGACATCCATGTAGTGTTTGCCATATTTGCTTGTTGTATAATTCATAGTTCATTTGGAAGTGCCTTTCAGGCGGAACGCCGAGTCTTCCAGCTCTACTCATTTTGTGAATTTCTTGGACTCTGCCTTGAACTGCTGTTTCCTCCTTAACTGCGACGGAGATGGAGTCTCACGCGCGTCCGCCGGACTCGGCAATGCCCGCGACGGCTGCCTCCAGGAAGCGCAACGGCACCGAGAGCGACACTGACAGCGACGACACGATGCAGTACTATGTCAGCGGTGAAGATTCTTGTGACGACACCTTCGAGAACTTCAGAGCGTGCAAGCACAGGCACTACGTGTTTGCCTAGGCCTTCCGCGGAGTGCCTCAACAGCAGGAACCCTTATAATGGCTCAAGACCACCCGATCACGACTTACATCAGCACCGACTCGCTTAGGGCCCATGTTCGTCATATTTCAAGGATTCAATCAAGCTTTCTTGCCTGTATGCCAGAACGACGACCACAGGCATCCTTCTCCAATGAGGTCAGCAAGCATCGTGCCTCGCTACCATCGGGGTTCACACCATCAGCACGTTCAACCTCAGCTTTGTGGTGCTTAAAACAACCTCAAGTGCGTCTTACGGTTCCAGGGATAAGAAAGAAGAACGACCTGCCTACCTTGGCCTTGAAGCAAGCAGCTCTGGATTGTTTGCACACTTTCTACTTTCACCGAGTCCACATATATACGGATGGCTCTTCCACCCAGACCAGCTCCACCGGGGCAGTGGTTATACCATCACGATCACTAAGCATCAGATACAAGATTTCTCACTTGACAACATCGACCTGTTCGGAGCTTGTTGCCCTCCGAGGTGCCGTTGAATATGTTAACAACCAACCAGCTAATCGGTGGGCAATATTCTGTGATTCAAAGGCGGCCTTACAATGTCTTCTGTCATCTCTTCGTCGCGGGTCCTGTGAACAACTCGTATCAGAGATAGGAGTAATGCACCATCACATGATTTCGAAAGGGCACGACGTCGTGTTTCAGTGGCTGCCTGGCCATTGCGGTATCTCCGGCAACGACCTCGCTGACGAAGCTGCTAAGAAAGCACACGATGGAGCAACCCTTGTTTCTATACCTTTATCGCGTACTGACGCAGCCCAACACTTAGGCAAGCTAGCGCACCGTATGACATTGGAGAAGTGACACACACCTGATTTCACTCAACATCGATTGCATTCCCTCGATCCATCTATGCACCTGCGGCTGTTACCAGGGCTTCCGCGTAATGAGGAAACAATGCTGTGCCGCTTACGCTTGGGCGTCGCATTCACGAATGCATATACGTTTTTAATTGGAATGGCTGATAGCGCCGAGTGCAATGCCTGCGGTGTCGAAGAAACTATAGACCATCTACTGTGGTACTGCCCATCATTTGAAAATGAAAGACAAGATCTCTGCACAGCTCTCAACCAGTTAGATAGAAAACCGTTCACCTTGAACAAGATCTTGGGACCATGGCCTCGTGTATCGCAGCTACAAAAGGCCACAAAAGCGCTGCTGCGATATTTGAAAGATACAGGATTGAGTCAGCGTCTGTGATCCGGACTGAGTGACTGAATGATATCCCCGGTGGACTTTCTCTTCTTTCTTTAATCTTTCCGTCCCCGTTTCCCTTTCCCCAGTGTAGGGTAGCCAACCGGGCTCAGTCCTGGTTAACCTCCCTACGTTTCATTTATCATTTGCTCTCTCTCTCTCTCATAGTTCATTTAATGTAGTCCTAAGAGCACTTTTCAAACCAAACTTTCTTCGCCTCTTCCTCCCATTTTTCAGGTGCTGACTGTTGTCTGGCTCACAGGATTGACCGGTATCGGACATAGTGCAAGCAATCACTGGATACAGCACAAACAGGGACAGTCTGGCGCTGGAGGGGATGGACGTAAGCGCTGATCTGAGCTGCACTACAAACACGGCGTCGATCGTCGGCATTCGGTCCCCGTAATTTCATAGCTTTCATCAAATTTTGAGAATCCTTTCACCGATGTATCATCATCATCGCTCCATCTTCTTCACTTGTTCGTTGTCCCTGCCTTGTCACTTCGCTGTCATCACGCTGTCATCACGCTGTCGCTATTATTCTGCCGTCGTCATGCAATCGCTGTCATTGAGTTGTCACCCAGTCGCCGTCATGCATTCGTGGTAGTTCAGTCGGCGTTATGCCTTCGGGTTCATTTCATCAACGTCATACCAGCTTAATCATCCGTCGTCATCGCATGCGTGAGTGAGATCCTCATGTTCGAGTGCCACCCCATGGAGCTGCGCACCCCGCCCCCTTACTCGCTCGCCTCGCGGCAACGTCAGTAAAATGCAAACGAATAAACGACAGTGTATACGGTGCAGCCAGTGCACATGGACATGTGAAGACTCAGGCGGTCGGATAGACGACTTTGACATTGTAGTGAGAAGTGAGCGCACGCACAGTCATTATGAGTCATGCAGGAAAAAAAGCCAAACGTCGAGCTTACCTTTTGGTACAAAAGAGTCGAGGAATGCGCTTTTCAACGCATCCAAAATGTCACTAAATATCCGAGACAATGAATCGGTGACTCCCATTGCTGAAGTACAATGATGTTCACTGCAGAGCCATAGCAAGAGCAAGAGCACTGAACTCTGGCAATCACAGTGGACACTGATCCTCTTATATCCTCTCGGCAATACAGTTGTTCTTATGTCCACGATGGACAAATGAAGAAGCGCACAAAACCACCGTTTGATCAGCATTCCTAGTGATAGGGTGGATCCTGACTTAACTCTGTCACTCACGGATTATGATGCCCTGTCAACAATTGTGTAAAAGTTGCGTAATAATATTTCATGGTGCTTTAGACACCACTGAAAAAAAAAGTAAATATGGTAGGACAACTCTTCGTGTATCTTCTAGTGAGTCTTCGTAATTCCACAATAAATAAATTTCCGTTTAATGCACAGTTAATCATCCGGCGTATTTTCTAGCTTCTTTCTTTCGCGAAAAGAGTTACATGCCTGGCTCGAACCACATGCACAAGTTAATCATTAGTCACAGGCATAACGCGGATAGAAAGAAAAATTCTTTACTATTGATGACGGAAAAAGTGGTCATAGATATCAATACTCTCCAGTGCAAAGTAAACTGGAGTCAGACTGTATAAGCGGACGTTGGACTGCAAGTAAATATCCGCGTGTTTTTTTTTCTTGGCAAACTGGCAAAAATTAAGCACGCAAGTGAATGGTCGTGGCTAAAGGGATTAAATTTAAAACGGCACGAGGCAGTCATTGCAAAAATCGTAGCCCCTTTTGACAAAATATGCTTTACGCTACAGTTACGAGTAAGAGCACGCAGTAACCAATATTCATACTGCACGTATAATTATTGCAAGGATGGCTTGCCGATCTCAGAGAAGCCTTTACGAGCAAAAATCTTTCTGAATTACGTTCCAGGTAAACAGAGCTGTTGAACTATGCATTAAACGTGCCTGAAACCATGGAAAATAACACATATTCTTCTCTTCATTTTTTTTCCCTTTCTTTCTTTTTTCGCAATACCATGTTCGAACCATGACAACTCGATCAGTGCTCGAACAAAGAAGTGACCGCACCAAAGTAGCACTCATCTCTCACTCTAAGCAGCTACGTACAAGCAAATATTTCGGACTGTTCTACTAATCGCAAATTGCTATATTAATTTTTTTGTAACTTAAGTGGAAAAAAGAAATACAGGAAATCAATCCCTCTGGGTCATACTAGGCGTAGAGCTTCCGTAGATCACTCGGTAAAAGAAGTAAAATGTTCGTTCATGAAACTTGTTACGACAGCTTATTGTGGACGAGGCCAGATTTAAAGCATACGCACGAAAAGCTCGTAATGACGTTCACTGACTTCAACCCATGCACTGTAAAATATTTTCAACCTAAAGAGTGAAAAAGGGTGTAAATGTGTCTATAACTCACACCCTTCGGGTGTTATCTATATGACGGACACCCCAAGGGTGTGAGTTATAGACACATTTACACCCTTTTTCACTTTTTAGGGTGTAAATTATGTTACAGTGTGGAAGGCGAACAGTTGCTAGAGAAGAACCAGCTATACGAGAGACGTGAGTTGGGGGTGGTGGGGGACCTATTGGAAGTTGTTCTTCATAAATCGATAGCACCGTAATTTCCTCATCTGATCCCAGCCTCCCCTACTAAAGAAATACATTGAAAAGGTTTTCACAAGCATCCGCCTTAACTAGATATTCTCGCTAACAGATCACAGCACTTACACCGCGCGGGCTCTTAATTACAATGAGCTATGTGCGGCGCTCAGGAACAGCTATTCGGTATGCACGGCTAGGCTGCCCAGTCGAATAAAACACAAAAGCTTTCTATTCCCGAGAGTGAGACGTTCGGGGCGATATTATCGCAACAAGATGCAAGGTGGCTCACATGATATAGATAATGAGAAAACGGCTTATTAGATTATGTGTCGAAACATTCCAAAGCCCGACAGGATATCATGCATAGGCTAACGGCAAACGCAGTGGGTGTACGAACGGATGACGGGTTGATTGCTACACATTTCCCGCTCTAATTATTATCTCTGGCGATAACACAAAATACAGAAAAGCAGATTATGTTATGCAGTACGTCATTCCACGAGAGCGAAGTACACAGGAAAAGTAAATTAAGTAACGCAGGCGGGAAAAAAATCAGAATGGCAATTCGCAATCGGTGGCGAAAGAAGCTCCAGTCTCTCATAAAACGGCAGAAACGTGCATATTGAACAGTTGCGGCTCGATTACCTAAATAATACTCTCATGCTTTTTCAGCTATCCTGTTTACTACTTTCGCGTAACCTTTTACTGTAACACATATTATTAGTTAGTAGCTAGTAGCAGTTGACAGAAGCAACTTTTTATAGACATGCGGTTATTGCAGGCTTAATTAATGTTTAATTATAACCTATAGTCATGCATGCCTTATATATTAATTTACTTAGCACAAATTGAATCTCGGATACTGCCGCTGTAGCCAAAAGCGGTGAACAAGTTCCAGGCGTATTCCCTTCTGTATGATTCACTGCACGAATACAGTAAGCAGCTCATACAGGAGTGATACGTAGCAGGAAGCCAATGTATCCCACCTCTTCAATTTATCTGCCTGCTGAATATAATCTCTACGAGTAAGAATAAAATTACCTAGGCTCACTCTAAAAAAGAAACAAAGAAACGAAGCAGACATGCGGATGTGCGTGACTGGAAGTTCCACGAACTTTGTTAAAGCCAATTCTTCACAAGTTATAATGTTCCGCTTATAAAACTATTTCATACAGCTACAAGGACCACCTTCAGCCGTCATGCCTGATCGAAAAAGCTGTACGTTAGAACAATGTCTTTTTTATTATTAGATTTTTCACTTGTGGTTTACTGAGTCTAAGTTAAGGTCATTGCTAACGAAGCCAGCAACCCATTTTTTAATCGCTATACAGTTTTGCCTGTTATAGACGTTATCATTTTACCAAACTTGACACGCTTACAGTTGTTGTGACCTTGGCGCAACATATTTCTCTTATCTTCTTATCTCACAAATTCTTTTTTCTTATTATTACAATTATATGAAAGTAAGTAGCCTTCATCATTATATTGACCAAACCTCTTATTTAAACATACTTGCATTTCAACAACAAGAAAAAGATACTACTTTGGGTACAACGCTTAATAAATCACACTTTATATGAACAAAGACCACTTCCGCGTCCGGCTTTTGCCCTTATTCCTTTGGAATCAATAATTTGACGAAATCTCGTTTGATCAGGGGGTACATTCATGTCACAAAACAAGGGACACCAACCAATAGGTACTGACAATTGCTAGACGCGACCAGTTCGACGCTATAGCACTTGCATTAAAACCTGATTACAATACATACAAAGCGTTCAGAAAATAAATATAGACGACGAGAGAATCGTGCAGCAGATTTGCGCAGACAAGATACCATCCCAAAGGATGACCAGCGTATTGGCGGCAGTGATGTGTCAAACTTCGCAGTAGCAGTTGACAGGACGATCGAAACAGGGCTGACAGGATTAATCTGTCCTAGTGTCAAGGCGCGGATCGACCGCGTCATCGGCGGGCCAGCTCAATGCAATGGACAGAAACGTTCTTGTTCCTGCAAAAAGCAGTGAAGATGGAAAGAGGCAGGAAACACAAAAGCACTTTGTCAGCTACTGTCCCACGCCACCTTTACTTAAGAAGCCAGCTCGTCCTAGTCGATAGTGTGAAATCTTTGCCAGTAAGCTACCCCAGCAGCCTCCCGGTCTGTTCTTAGTTCTGTTCCGCTTCCCGTTTTGTCTTCTTTCGACCGTCGGAAAGCGAGGCCGCCTAAATTGACAATATAGAGAAAGTTAATTTTACCTATATTAATAAATTATGCCTCTGTAACACCTGAAGAGCCACCTTTACAATGAGAAGACACTCTATAAACAAGATTTTACTGAAACACAAAATGCGGGTGGTCCGTCTGCGCCTTGAAGAGCGCACATAATATAGACGTGACGTAATGGATTTTGACGGCGCATTCTATAAGAGCCAAGGTACGAACGTAGGTTTCACGATATACGCTATTGTACTGTGTCGCAACGACCGGAATATAAAAAAGGACACATTCTTTGAAATATTGGGCGTCACACTATCGTACGCAGGTGGGAGTATCGGCTCAAAACTTTTTTTAGAAAATGCAAACTTTCACCTTCATTTTCTTTTTAATAGCCGCCTTATCTTCTCACGACGCTGGCTTGATAAAGAACGCCACCAGTGACCCTGCAGCAGTCGCACTTCGATGGCTCATGAGATGAGACCGACGGGGAAAGGTCATGCGTTAGTCGGTGCCCATTCAAATAACAAGAAAAGTTAGCTTTACATTTGCTGCCTGTTCCGCTAAAAGCAGTGCGTATACACAGAAGCTCAACAGGAAGCACTAGTGGGAGTATAGTGGGCATGCGCACAACGGCCATCCCAACAGTGGAAGGCAGAACGCTGCTCCTGGATTGAGCACAGTGTTTATGATGCGTCTACGTAGCTGCCTGTTATTTTTGCTGTTATTTTTGTTGTTGTTTTTTTCGTTTGTGTGTGTGTGTGTGTGTGTGTGTCAGCCAAACGCCCTCCGCCTCTCTGGAGACCGCGTCCCTCCACCACGCACGAGCCGTCAGCGGGACTGCACGACGATGGCGACGTCAATGCACCTCGAGCACACGTACAATTGCTATTGAAATAAAAACTTTCTTTGGGAAGGCTAGAAGGCGTCATATGGCAGTCATAGTAACTGTTTGCCAGTGTTCTAAGATACAGAGTATACGATCGGTGGAAACAGAAACAATATTAGGGGTGATGCGTGGCCGAATCTTAGCGTTTGTGGCTTAGTTGTGCTCGTTGTAAATGATTACTGAACACTCAATGTTCCTGCACATTTATGGATTTACAAAGCGCCCGCTGTGTCCTCGGTGGACTAGTCTCCTTGTTTCTGTTTTGTGGAAATAGGGACCAGGTTATGGGTTATGCCTAGACAAAGCTCGTGATGTGTGGTTCAATTACGTCGCATAATTTAGCCCGTTGTCATGGCAGAACTTTAACAGCTTTTGAGATTAGAGAGAAAGGAATAGCCACAGAGAGAGAGAGAGAGAGGGAGAGAGAGAGAGAGAACTGAAAGCAACAAAAGCCAATCAAGTAAACCACAACAAAAAAATACGGTTCGCTGAGGTGAAATCTGGTGAAACAGAAAAGGGGGGTGGGGTGACATTATAAGTGGTGTTAAAAAGAATTCTGGCCAAAGGTAAATTCAGGGGTTTTACGTGCACAAAGCTCGATGTGATTATGGGGCACGTCGTAGTGGGGGGACTCCTGATTAATTCTGATCATCTGGGGTTCTTTAATGTGCTCCCAAAACAGGGGACACGGGTGTCTTTTCGATTGCCGCGGCCGGGATTGGATCCCGCGACCTCGTGCTTGGCAACGCAACTCCATAGCCGCTAAGCTGCCGCGACGGGTGATATCACTGACGTTCATGCTACGTTAGAAGTGGGTGAGTGAAGTACGGTCTTTGCTAAACATGTCTGAAGCAAGTGCTGGAAAGCGGTTGAGTAGTATGCAGGCAAGATTTTGAACTGTGTGGTCTAATTAACAGTAACTGAAATTATATTGCAGTTGCACAAAAAAAAAAACACCGTCGCACATCGGGCCGTGGTTCGGCAAGGTCGCATAAGCTTGCGGAAATTTTTGTCCTTATATTGCCGTCGCAACGAGTCTTCATCCTTGCGAAGAGTGCGAGGAACATTTTTTTCTGCACTGCCATCACTTTATCGGAATGCTGGTGAGAGAATAAGGAACAGCCAATCTTTCAGAATTGTTCCGAAAAGAACATAACGTTGTTGTCCCTGCCTCGAAGCAGGCTACGCCTCTTGGGCTCACCGACAGGGAGCATGTCCGGGCCTCCGCTTCTGCGTGGAAGATTACCTCGTCGCCTCAGGCCCCCTGTCGCGCAACCTTCTCGCTTGTTTGCGATCGCGGAGGAGAAAAAAGCACTCGGGTTGACAGCACGTGCTCCAGAAGCTTTCTTTCTCGCGAACTTGGCACTCGCTC
The DNA here is from genome assembly GCF_050947875.1 of Dermacentor variabilis. Taxonomy (NCBI): domain Eukaryota; kingdom Metazoa; phylum Arthropoda; class Arachnida; order Ixodida; family Ixodidae; genus Dermacentor; species Dermacentor variabilis. Next base: position 51,393,139 of record NC_134572.1, on the reverse strand, counting down.
GGCCAGCAATCATTCGCCCCACGTCTAGTCTTTGCAATTCCGCTTGGTTCCTGTCACTCACACTGACGCTCGATATCAGCTTTGGTGATGAGTTCTGCTTCACCATGACTAACCATAGCATTCGCTAGAAGGCGGTTGATTTTCCTCTTTGTCACATAGCAGTTTTCGTTCTTGTCGTGGGATTTTCTGATAACGCCATTCTGTCTTTTCTTTTCTCCCTAACTACACTTCCACGTCCGAGATAGGTTTTCCTTTAGTTTTTTTCTTACTCAGTTTGTCGACCGCAACTTCTTCCGACGTGACCAGTGTTTGTCTGCGCTGTATGACCTTTCGCGCAGTGAGAATGCGATGTTCTGCACGAATGTTTGCGCCTGTGGAGCACGGTCACCCTGCGGGATCTTCCCAGTGTTTTTCTATTTACAGAGCCACGTCAGTATCGCAGACGCACAGTGGAGACGTAGCATGCTGGGGCGTCCTTTGGAGAAGAAACGAAGCTTCGACTCAGTGGCGTGGCTTAATTGTCTATTGGAATTTATACGTACGGCGGCGTTTATAGGACCGTCACTCGGAACAGATAGCACCATTCCCACCGAGCTGAAATCTTTTTGTTTGACTTGATTTTCCGTTGAGCAGCATCTGTAACATAGAGATAGACAAAGGAAAATGGAACTATGGGGAGGTTAAGCAGCAGGGGAAATGCGATTTGCTACCATACACTGGAGAACAGAGATGGGGGGTAAGAAGATCAGGATACATCATCATCAGCAGCAGCAGCCTGGCTACGCCCGCTGCAGGGCGGAGCCCTCTCCCATACTTCTCCAACTACCCCGGTCATGTGCGAATTGTGGCCATGTTGTCCCTGCAAACTTCTTAATCTCACCCACCCACCTAACTTTCTGCCGCCCCCTGCTACGCTTCCCTTCTCTTGGAATACGTCTACAGCTGCAGAGCTTGCGTCTCTCCGCGACGCGCTTCTTGTGATAAAGGCTGAAAGTCCTAGAAAATGGGCAGTCTTCTGCGATTCAAGGCCGGCCTTGCAATGTGTGCAGTCATTTCTCCGGCACGCAGCTCACGATTAGCCCACGTTCGAAATCGCGGAACTTGTCCATCACTTAAGAGAAAAAGGCCATGATATCTATTTCCAGTGGATACCAGGTCATTGCGGTATCATAGGAAATGATGACGCCGATAAGGCAGCTCGGACATCAAACCAAGAAGACCGCTGCGTCCCCATTCCTCTTTCAAGGACCGACGCCACGAGGCAACGTGGCATTTTAGCACGCACGATCTCCTTAGCAGAGTGGAACACCGCACATACAAGGCGCACAAGACTGCACAGACTAAACCCGTCACTTCAACTCAGACCTCCAGCCGGTCTACACCGACGTGAAGCGCCTCTTCTGTCTCGGTTATGGCTTGGAGTTGCTTTCACGAATGCCTACTCAGCACTAATTGGAATGGCTGATAGTCCTGCATGTGATGTTTGCGGATGCGAGGAGAACACTTATTGTGCCATTGTCCTAAATTTCAAGCACCAAGACAATTTTTGTCCAACACATTGAGGAAATTAGATGATCGTCCTCTGAGTGAATAGACGTTTATAGAGCACCGTCCCGACCGATCATCGGCTCAGAAAGCAGTGAAGGCACTTTTATGCTTTCTCAGAACTTCTGGTTTGCGCGAGCGTCTTTAACTCAAGTGCTGTCCGTACACGTATCTACACCTTCTCTCTCCCTTCTCTCGCTTCCCTTTATCCCTTCCCTCAGCGTATAGGGTAGCCAACCAGACTATTGACTGGTTAACATCCCTGCCTTCCTATATTACTCTCTCTCTTCTCTTGGAATCCAGTCCGTCTTCAAGATTATATATATATATATATATATATATATATATATATATATATATATAGATAGATAGATAGATAGATAGATAGATAGATAGATAGATAGATAGATAGATAGATAGATAGATAGATAGATAGATAGATAGATAGATAGATAGATAGATAGATAGAGAGAGAGAGATAGAGAGAGAGAGAGAGCATGGACACACCTTTACAGCCGGTCACTATCACCGCAGACTACCACAGCACAGTAGCACTTGTGGCAATGCGAGCATCAATTCAGGTGACAGCCGCTTGTGCAGGTTTGCAGAACTTAAAAACTGCAGCAGTGCACTCACAATGTAAGACAAATACACGCATAACGTCACACAGAGAAAAGTGTGGCACGATCACCATTTATGGCACGATCTGGTCTCTCTTAAGCAACGCAGCAGCGCCTTCGTAGCTGCTCGCGCAGACGACGTTCGTCTAAGCTAGTGTACAACAAAAATTTTGGTTTCTGTGAATGTCCAGCTGGTCTAGCGTGAAGAAGAGCGGCTGCTCTCAGCTGGTTGAAACGGGGGCACTCGCAATTCAACACACTCCCTACTGTGCATGCTATAGAGCAAAGCATAAACCGTCTGTTGACATATTATTCAGAATCCCTTAGCACGTGCATCATGCACTGCTGACAGCATCAGATCCAATATTTTGACACAAAACGATCAGTTGAACTAGAAAAAAAAAAAGCTTCCTCAACGCCATTTGCATGTTTGGTTCACGGCAAATTTCAGTTTGGATGCATGCTATCCGCGTACGCGAATGCTATGGGCACTGTTACAATACAGCTTGAACTTTCAATAAAGAGAATAGTGCGTGCTTGAACTGACAAGCAGGTGGCATTCCCGCGTCCGCGCACTCCCTTCACGACGTGCGTGGCTGTTCGACGCGCTGGTCCCATTATTGTACGCGGCGTGTATTTTTCTCGGACTGCGGGTACGGGCACAGCGAAGTGCATGTCTCTCCCAGCAATATAGCTTCAAAGAAGGACCTATCGATTCCCTGCATGCTCCCAACGACACGAGAAGGAAGGTGACGACAACAATAAAATACAACAGAAATAAAATCAAGTACAACAAAAAATACTTCAAAAAGAACTTACACTTTCCTCCTAAGCGACAGCACGAGAACGAGCAAAAAAATATAGAAGGCAAGAATGTTAAGAAGAAAAGGGAGAGAGAAATGAAATGGGAAAGGAAGGGAAGTTAACTGGAAGAAAGGCTTCTGGTCTGCTACCTTTCGCTGGGCGAAGAGTAAGTGCAGAAAGGCAGAAAGAAAGAAAACAAAGAAAGGCAGAAAGAACAGCGGAGAAAGAAAGCAAAAGCGTGAAAAAGTAAATACAGTTCTGCCCATATTGCGAAGCACTGACGCGATAGCTGCGCATTGTGTTGCGCAGTGATCAGTTTTGACCTGCCTCGTCTGGCGTCAGTTGGAGTAAGCCTTCGCAGGTGCGACAGCTTCATAAAACATGTTCGACAGTTTTTTCACTGCCGTAACTCGTCACAATCGGCACTGTCGGCCATTCCAATGAGGAAAGCGAAATATTTTGTGAATGCTACGGCAAGTCACCGTCGGCGAAGGGTTGTTGTGTCCGTTCGGGATAGTCTAGACTTTGGATGGAGTCGAAGATATAGGCCGAGGCGTCGCGCCCGTGTGCGTGTTCTAAGAAAAGCATGTGGTTAAAACCACTATTCACTGGATTAAAGGAAAATACGAAGGAAACGATGAGTGAGAGCAAGGTACGACGCGGTGAATGTTGAATGCGTCTTGGCAGCATCACGCAGCCAAAGGCCCACTCGCAAAACGCAGCGAACGCAAGCTGGAAAGTTACACGAAATAAGGCTCGCAGTTTTATTGGCAGGTTAAATTGGGGTCAACATTCGCTTATTAAGTAAACATGCGTGGTACCACGTGATGAATAACGCAGGTGTATGCAGTGTCTAATCGCGATCACAACGCTGGCGTGAGGAACAGCGCCAGCAGCGGGGAGCGCACGCACTTGTACCAAAGTGAACATTACTTGCTGCCACTTCCGAGGCGATCACCGCTTCCTTTTATCATCGTACTACGACGAACCTCCAATATTCAACGTAACACGTGACCTACAAGATTCGTCACGCAAGTCGCGCATGCGCCGTTGTACCGTGTTCATCACGGTGGCTGCGGTGACCGTATAATCACTACACACAAAAAAAAAATAGAGTAAACGCCGTCACGATTAATCACTGTGGCAACAGCTATAGTTTGCTGCGCTACATATGTTAATTTAGGTGCACGTGTTTGACTTCTTGTGCAGTCTTCCAGTAGGCTAAACATTCGTTTTCCAACACCCGATATATAAGAACATCAAAAAAGTATAAGAAACCCTCGCTTAACTCTTGCCATCCTTAAGTTCGAAACACTGGCCAGAATCTAGTTTTTTTTTTGTATTACTTTTATGCCGTCCAACTGGTGCGGATTTTTTACGACTCGGGCTCAATGTAGGAAAAACATTCGTAAGTCTTTCGCGTAATAAATAGCCACATCATTTATACAGAGCTGATTCCGACAAGTGTACATTAGTAAATATAATAGCAGTGAAGTATCCAGTATATATATATATATATTGTTTTCTTTCTTCGTAGCATCACATCACTCAGGCAAACATCAGAAGCCCCACTACAGCATTGGACATACTTGTCTATATATACAAGCTGTAGTGTGCCAGTTTACTTTTCTCAATGGGAATGCGGTCCAAAATTGGAAACGACGCTCCTGCAAGCCAGTTTCCTCACGCGAAGCAGCTTCAAAAATTTCAGCTGGGGGCTTATAAAATATTTTTTGCTTTTCCTAGTCCCTTTTCTTTTCAAGAATATCGCGATCTTTGTCGGCGCCAGATGTCGCTGAATTTGTCAACGATCCAGGAACTCGGGATGCGCTCCAACTTCCGCAACGATTTTGCGCCCACCTTCAATGGAACACGCTCTGGGTCGCGGGGCTGTCTTCGGAGGAAGGTGGTCGGCTTCGCTTCTCCAAGGAATAAAAGTTCACTCGGCGCCCGCAGTCAACAGCCGCCAACTGGGAGCCGCCTGCTGCTGCAGTTTGTCGGCGAACATTTTGCTTAACCTACAATTTCTTCTTGTGCACTGCAGTGAAACGACGTTACAAATATTATTCATCCTTTTTCCTCTTTCCTTTTTTTTTTAGAGTTCGAAGTAACGCCGGTTCTTGGGGATTAGCAAGTGAAAAGAGGATTGAATGAAAAGCGTCATCTACCATTCCTGTTTCCACAGGCATAGAAGCAAAACTTGCACCTCAATAAAACTTGTCTGTGTTGCCTTCAAACAACTTAAAGACTGGTATACTTCAGTAAACTGAATGTACGTAATTCCGAATTGAATTGAATTCTCGGGTTTCACGTGCCAAAACAACGATTTGATTCCTAGGCGAGGGCCGTAGTGGGGTGACTCCGGTTTAATTTTGACCACTTGGGGATATTTAAGGTAACCCCAATGCACGGGACACGGACGTTTTTGCATTTCGCTCGCATCGAAACGCGGCCGCCGTGGCCGAGATTTCATTCCGCGACCTCATGCTTATCAGCGCAATACCACAGCCGCTAAGTAACGTTAGAATTGTGTGGTAAAGTACAGTCTTCCCTAAAAACTTCTTAAGCAAGTCCTCGAAAGCAGTTGAAGTATGCGGGCAAGATATTAAGTTCTGCGGTCTAAATAAAGGTAACTGAAATTTATTGCAGTACCTCCAAAGAAACAGCTTTGCAAATTGAGCTGTGATTCGGCAAAGTCGCATAAACTTGCAGACTTTTTTGTCCTTATATTGCCGACGCAATTCCAGTCTTGATTTTCGCAAAGAGTGTGAGGAACATTTTTTCTTTTCACCCCTGTTTTCGCTTCATCCGAATGCTGTTGAGAGAAGGAACAGTCAGTCTTTAAGAATTGTTCGGGAAAAAAAAAGCACCCTGTTGTTCCTGCCTCGTAGAAAGCTACGCCTATTGGCCCCACTGACAGGGCGCATGTCCTGGCCTCCGCTTCTCCGTGGAAGATTATCCCGCCCTCGTTATCTAGACTCTATCGACGCTGGCACTGCGATGACCTGCTGAGGCATCTTATCCGTGGTGGCGCATTTGTTTGTTCGAGTCAGTTTATGTTTGATAGGTGTACCGTTTGACGATGCGAGAAGTAGTAGTCATGGCAGCACACATGATGCCAAGCTCTGTTACACGCACGTAATTAAATATGGACATAAAACAGAAGCAAAAGAAGCGACCACTCAGTAAAACGCGAGGTTGCGCCGTGGAAGTTGAGACCGAGAGCCAAACCACGTTTGCGTTGTCGTACCACCCCTTTCAGCCATGGAGTTTCCTACGAAAATTATTAGAGGACACTCTGCTGATGGTGTACACGAAAGGGGCAGACACGAAATTTCAGTGCGCACTATAGCGATGTTTAGTAGATGGATTTGCCCAAACTTCGTCCTCCTGGCTTCAAACGGACTTTGTGACTTTGCAAACTGGCAATACTGAAGAAAAAATTTCGTTATAAATGCCGCACTTCTCAATGATTATGCATGCACGAGGAGTCTTGTAACCTTAACTGAATTGGGAAAAATGGCATTGCTTCAAAATTTAAGCCCATAAATGCGGATAAAGCACAGTAAACGAATCCACAAGGATTTATGAAGCTGGAAGCACGAAGATCGCACAAATCCGTACACTAACCATGATTCCAAGCCATGCTAGTGGAACGATCGCAGCGCCAGAGGTCTCTAGTAATTTCAGTAGGAAACTCTACGCGTGCGGTATTCTGGGTCACAGCGCGAAATTTGGTTCGTGGCAGGTTGCCCACATTGTTTCGGTTCTGTCAGTCTGGGACTTGATGCTTTCAGAGGAGTGGCGTAAACATTCCCGCCTCCGCGAGCCTCGATCGACACGCACGAAGGCAGAACCGCCCCGTGACCAATCATATGAATAAACAGTCTAGAGGAAGGCTGTCAGTAATAACCGTCAGAAACCGAAAAGAGCAAAGTAGAAAGCGAAGTTCGATCTACCCGTTCAATCCTGCGGACACAGCGTCTCGAGGAATCATGGTGAGTACGGTAGCCATGTGGTCAAGTGCTGTGCACACAACCTACATGCAGCAGCGTTACCGCGATCCGCGCGGTAAACTCGGCACACTGTATGATGGGAGAACATAGGGGGATGACAATGAATCTTCGGTTGGGGCTAGTTGGTACATGGTATGTTAAAGGCAAAAAAATTCAGCGCGAACACCCAGGACAACCCACAAAGAAGAGACGAGCACTAAATTAAGCCTCATGAGGACAAGACGTCGCCAATCGCTCCCGCTTGGAAATGACGAAACTTTGTTAAAGGCAAAGCAGGCGTTATGCGATCGCGCATAGCTGGCGCTGTGAGGAGACTTGCTTTTCTCTCCACCCCTGTAATTTTATTCTGAAAATAGGAGTGAGATGAACTGGGCTGGATGGGGAATGTTGACGGGGGATCGAGACACGTGAAATACGGGAGGAAGCGTAGACTCTCGGATGTCTCTCATCTACAGTTCATCCCATTTCGCCTTTTGTGCTGTTCGGTCCTTCATATTATGGCCTTTAGCGTAACAAAAATAAACTGAAGGCAATTTAAGAAATACTTTGTTTGCTGTACCGATGAACTCACACTTCAATGCAATGTCGAGCGATTTTCTCCAAATCGCCACCAACGCTTTGCGATAGCTTAGTATTTGCAAGCTTAGAATCACTATTATGTGGCAGCATGCGTAACTGCTAAAACAAGCCATGGATGGAAAGAGCCACTGACGTAGTGTTTAGAGCTCAAAAATTAAAATGCGTACAGCAGCGAACTCCTTTTACTTGTGATTACGTGGAAGTGCGACGTGTTATTGCTCTGTAGCTTGTTTCTAAGCAAGTAGAGGTCCCATCTCTCGAAGCCTGAATTAAGCCGCTGTTACAAATGCACCTGGAAACGAATCAGCAGATTGGAGTAGTTTGGAAATTTTTATCATTTCAATTTTTTCGCACCCTATGGGCTACGCCTTCTTGCTTCGGTTATCCAGCCGAACCCAGAGTATCGGCAGCGGATTCCCAGAGTGCCGAACAATATTTTTGACATCTACTCGCCAGTCATCAACTTTCCTTTTTCTTTTTTCTTTTCTGTTTAGAGTGAAGAGAAACATGTTATATACAACAACGGGAGTAACTCAAAGGTTGCCTGCGACACTGTTGCATAAACATGGGCCGGAATAGGTTCGAAAAGTTATGAACTCGATGCACATGACAACCTAAGAAAAACATAAGCAAGCACGATGGTTCCTTGTTTTGATTAGGCACACCACACAATTTACTCTTATAACGCTGCCTTATCTTGCGTGTACCCATGCATTTTCTCTTTCTTCCAGTGGATTAACAATACCGTTTACTCGTTAGCATATATAAGTATTCTAGAAATACAAGTAGACTAAGTGGCTAACGTGAGAAGCACTAATGGAAGAAAATCTGAAAAGATTAAAGACTGCAGCTTTTGTTTCCGGGCTCTCGTATAAGAAGGAAGGCATTAACCGCTAGGGTTATTACGGAGAAGTAATCTGCCGTAAACTGCTCATGCAAAGCGTGCCTTTCGAAGCTAAACGCGATCTTCTCGTTTATTTCATGAAAGAAAAACCTTAGCTTGCCGCCCCGAAAGGTTTATACCAAACCATTAATTATCTTTATTGCAAATAAAATTTAAATAAAACGAGATAGATATCTCATAATCTGGGGAGTGTGGAAAAGACCTTCGCTAACGCTCGTTGGAGGTTTCAGATAATTCTGGCTCGTTTTGAGGGGCAGATGTTTCGCGAGCATGCTGGCTACGAAGGCTGATTAACGATGCAATTAAGTTTCTTCATCAATGGCAATTAACACATGCTTTCAGGTAACACATTTCCTCGGAACCTTTTGTTTACTTTCTATTCTGTCAAACAATGGCTAATGCCTTTTGAATAATGCATTACGCGGCTGCGCGTAAGCGCCGCTCATTACCTCAAGCTGAGAAACAGGTGCAGCCAGGCCTATGGGAACGCTAGGAATTTTGCTTTAGGCGTATTGCATTTCTTTACTTTTTTAAATTTTCTGTGCCTCCGAAAGTCCTTTCAAAATTTCAGGATTTTCGAAACTCCCGCAATAGCGCGCGCCACCGAACATGAATAGTTGCACACAAGCTCGACTTCTCAATTTGTGAGTCCGGAAAAAAAATAAATGTTGAAGGTAACTGATTATTCTCTACAGTCAAATATACGCAGGAGTACTCATGAAGACAGAGCGAGCGAGATAAAAGCTTTAATGATATACTGGATATGTTAATATTCATGAAGCATTAACCGCTTGACTATAATATACACTGTTGCCAGCCCTATACGGCATTATGGGCTGCACTAAAATCTGTCTTGAACATACGCGGTAGCCCGCTGGGGTACCACCGTTTGCTTGCTTGGACCTTGGACCAGCGTTATATAGTGCTTCACGTGTGACGAAGGCGTTCTCAGTTTTCTCAGGAGACACTAGCCCGGACAAATATGCACAATCACGCACAATGACAAGTAGCTATAGTTACTTGTTACTGTGCGTGATTGTGTATTTCTGTGTTCACCATCTGCGAATGTGTCATTCAGTACGTTACCTTCGTCATCGGCAGTAGCATGCTAGTCTAGTGGGCCAAGCAAACACGTCTAGTGTTCCACTGAAGAATGTTTCTCGCTGGCTCTCTCTTCAATTGGCACCGACAGCTCCTGGCCCTTGACGCTTCTGAAGTGAGGTACTCACCTGTGACGAAGGAAAAGACGTATCGCATTGTGCACCAATGCAAAAAATTACGAAAAAAACGTGATACCTGTTTATGCTCTCCACTTGAAGTAGTAGTCCGGACTTTAATTCATCGCTTACGCTATGGGCACTGTACGTATTAGGTACATCATAAATACACGGCAAAGATTTAAACAAAATGCCCCAGTAACGCACAACTGTAAGATTATGAATCTATATGTTCTAATCATTTCTCTGTTATTTGCACCAAACTTAGTACTTCAATACTATACGGGAGCTTCAGCCCAGCGATATCGAAAGCACACTGCAAAAGCGCAGTATAGCATAAGGACGAGAGTCTAAAGGGCTCGTAAAGAAGAGTCATATCTTATAATTAATTATTTTTTACACCGTAGATATCGTTTTCCTTGTACTGACATGTTCACTTGCGAGTTTGTGCTCGAAACAGTGCCCATATTATGTTTGTACATGTTTGTTTTCTCTCTCTATCTTCAACGCATAAATTTACTGTTTGTTTTTCCTTTCTTCTAAGAAATAGACAACTGTGAAATGTTTTATTTTACTGCTGTACTTACGGGTGCTCAGGCACCATGAGGCTCCCTTGAGCAGCTTCGTTTTCGCCTGAGTTTCCCCCACCGAAAGTGTTGGAAATAAAACACATTGATTGATTGATTGATTGATTGATTGATTGATTGATTGATTGATTGATTGATTGATTGATTGATTGATTGATTGATTGATTGATTGATTGATTGATTGATTGATTGATTGATTGATTGATTGATTGATTGATTGATTGATTGATTGATTGATTGATACCAAGCATATTACAGTTCAGAAAGAGAACAATTCATTCGTGGGAAGGCGACATTAGATATCAGAAGTGAAGCGAACCGTAAACCAAGCGCATGGGTCGTCGTCTTGAAAACTTCTGCAACATTCGTGCCTACTCTATTTGGTGATCTATTGTTATATAGTCAATGGCAAAAGAAAAAGACTAACCAACGGCAAATGTTTTCATTTATAATTTCTCCCAGAAACTGCAATATACTAAGCATCTCTCCTCTTCGAAAATAAATTTTGATAGCGCGTTGCCGCCGCCCTACCGCAAACTGTTTGACACCCTTTCACGGAGATTTCTAAATAGTTCGGGTTTTCGTGTAGCCGTGCATCCATCAGATGCACGTGTATATTGAAACAACGTTGTGCGAATACGTTACTTTGCTTCAGGCAGACGATGGTGACACGTGCTCTCCATACACCCTCCCCAGAGCAAAGTATGGGTTGACGCAGGTAGAAAGGATGGCCGATATCCTGTAGCCACAAATTAAGTTTCAGCTGTTACATGCATAATGCATAAACCGTCGGGGACAGATCAAATTATAAACCAAACGGGTTGAGGCAGACTGACTGCACAATCCAGCCATTCTGCTTTATATCGCGCTTCTAACCATAAAGTTATTACACAGCAACTTCATTGCCCCTTGAGGCCACGTTTCGAAATTAATTTAAATTATGGGGTTTTACGAGCCAAAACCGCTTTATGATTATGAGGCACGTCGTAGTGGCGGACGTCGTGGCCGGGATTCGATCCCGCGACCTCGTGTTTATAGCAAGCAGCGCAACACCATAGCCACTAAGCGACCAGTGCGGGTGTTTCTAAAGTGGCGAGGTGTTTGAAGATACACATCGAAATGTATGTGAGCCACTCTTATTTGAAACGGCAGGCATATCCACCGTGTGGGTCAAATGCTCTGCTGCCAGCAAATGGCCCGCGAAGTTTCACCAGAAAAGTCAGTTTGACTAGTTACACTTCATTTCTTAGTAATCATATTTTTTTCATATGTATTGTATGCAGATCTCAGCTATGGTGAAGGGGCGTTGAAAATGGAAGCCTTTTTTTTAATTTTCTGCTCACTTCATCTGAGAAACCAATTTCTCAAAACATCTTTCACTTTAATATGAAAAGTGAGTATTAAAATCACAAGATAACGACATAAGAGTGGCAGAAAATAGTGAATAAATAAACACACTACTGACCAACGAATTACAACACATGAGCTATATGCAAGAAGCTATAGAGAAACCTGACGCAACGATTGCCTTCGTGCCCGTTATAATGAGGAGTCGTTACATAAAGGAACACGATATCCTGTCGAGGCAACGGTAATCTCGGCATAATTGGATATGTCTTGTTGTCGGCTTTGCAACATCCATGGACATATTCAGAAGGCTTTTTCCTGTCTTTCATGCGTAAAGAAAAGGCCAGAGAAAAAAAATAGTCGGTACAAGAGAAAGAAAAAAATAACTCCATTACTCAAGATAAATAATTGTGACTTCGCGCAACAAACAGCTGAGTCACTGACAAGGCTTGATTGTAATTGGCTCGCCGGTGTCGTGACGCCTGCAGAAAAATAGAAATCACATAAGAAAAAAAAACAACAAGGGCGAAGCCCTCAAGAGCAGGAAACGCTCCGATTTATTACGGTCACGGCCTAATCGACGCTGATATTCGCAGTAAAGCTAATTACCGCTCACGACCACGCGGACGTTTCTTTGTTCGTTTTTCGTCGCGTTGCTTTTACGTTGCCTTTACGTATATTACGTCAAGGCCGGAAGGTAATCAGCGCCCATGAAGCAGAAAGAATGATGGAATTGCAAACAGCAAGAAAGATAAAATTTTACGTACGGAAATGCAACAGGACGGCCCCACCTTCTGAGCGCCGTGGAATGAATGGTGGACGGTGTTAGGGTTGGCGTCTGGCACCACGTGCAGAAAGGAATTTCATCCGACCATCCTCGTTGAAATTAGGCGTGACTTCTCCTGCGATGGTTGGCGTCGCGCACCACGTGCAGAAAGAACTTTCTCTCACCCGACCTTCTTCCAACAGTCCTCGTCGAAATGAAGCGTTACTTCCTAATTCGCCATGACCATTTAGAATGTCTGCCGGTCTGGCAGAATCCCCGCAGTGCGTGCGTGTCTGTGTGTGTGTGTGTGTGTGTGTGTGTGTGTGTGTGTGTGTGTGTGTGTGTGTGTGTGTGTGTGTGTGTGTGTGTGTGTGTGTGTGTGTGTGTGTGTGTGTGTGTGTGTGTGTGTGTGTGTGTGTGTGTGTGTGTGTGTGTGTGCGTGCGTGCGTGCGTGCGTGCGTGCGTGCGTGCGTGCGTGCGTGCGTGCGTGCGTGCGTGCGTGCGTGCGTGCGTGCGTGCGTGCGTGCGTGCGCGCGAGTTTAGAGAGACCCTTTCCTCGAACAAACTACAGGAGAACCTCCACGAACACGCAACGCGCAGAAGAGACAGAGAGGTGTCAACAATTCCAGGAGGCGGGACGACCTCCTCCTTGCAGCATGCTCGGTATAACCGGAGGAGGAGGGGCCCTCTTTCTGTGCCGGTCACGTGACGTCGACGGAAGCAAGATCCCTCCCACGATTGTAGAGAGCCTATTTAAGGTGCTCCAAAATGTACTTTTGATCACTTCATGCTCTTCTCATTTTATTCCATCTACCTTTGAATAAACCGTGCAAGTTTCGCACTAGAATTCGTCTCACCCTTGCTTTGTCGCCATGGTCGACCTACCGGATGCCTGCAGCCCGCCGACAACGCCACGCTACCCAATAAGTAACGTCGGTCGAGCTTCGATAGACAGGCGCCGCTACTTCTCGGCAGCAGTACGATACGCTACTATGGAGTACGCAACAAGGAGTATAACGAAAGAGAGATGCAGGGTGATAACGACAAGAATAATTACGCGATGAATGCTGGCTGTTAACGTAACAGCTTGCTTAACGGTCTTGAGTGCAGTCCTATGTCGCGCACAAATTTCATCATTGCACTGCATGCTATTGTTGTAGCACAGCACGGGTGAGACCGAGGATTCAAAATAAGGACCTCTGAGAACACTACCGTTTATCGTTGCCAGAGAAGAGGCTAAAGTATGTCGTGTCAGCGTGTGTGCTGGGCAGACACAGAATGCGTCTGCTAGTTACTCTGGTACGTGCCAGACGACGCAATCCAAGCGGCTCTCAGCACCGACGAAGTGCGCATAGATAGTTCCGTGCGAATGCAGCGTCCGGAGGCTGGCGACTCGGCGCAGCCTAGGCCAATCGCGTGAGGCGAAACTGAACGCGAACGGAACGTACGTTTCGAACAACGACCTCCGAACGTGCCTTGGCGAATGGCGTTTTGTGCAGGAAACTTCTGTCGCAGCGTTTGAGCTCAGGTACCCCTTCGCTCATCTCGGTGCCGAAGTTGTGCCAGTTGCATGGTTTACTTGTGCTTCGTGGTTGCGCCTAGCGACCGAATGTGGCGTTCCGTATTGCGCGAGCGAATAGAGGGCATGTGACCGCAGTCTTTAAAATGTGATGTGCACTACAGTGCTATCATGCAAGGCAAGGCAGCTCTTGCCGCGCTCTTGTCTCTTCGCATGCCAGTGAGTGCTTTGTATCTCGCTGCTTTCCGGACTAAAATTCGCCGCACTTTTAGGACTTCTTGACTGTAGAAATCAAGTGAGCCTACGTTTTCAAAGATCGAAGGGAAAAACTTTCATTCATGGGAATGAAGCACGAAAATGGAAAGGAAGCCGTACGCACTAAGCTTTCAATCTTTCCTAAATCCACTGTTCACCTTGCGGATCACGATTCCAAGCGCTGCGATTTTATGGCATTTTAAACATAGATTTATTTGCACAACATGGATAAAATCAAACCAGAAAATCGCAATTTAGCAGAAGTTTATTGTCTTTGTATATGTAGTTTACCGTTAAGCAGTTGGGATTTACGAATTAATATAGGGAATTTGTGTTTGTGTGAATGAATGAGATCGTCCTTTAAGGAACAAAACTGTTGCACTGCGTAAATAAATTATCTCTTGCCCCAAATGCGTCAGTGGTTATTTCCACGGATGTTATTTTGTTTAGCTGTGTGTAATTTTTTATAAAACCTTAGTTTGCGTGCAACGTAAATCTGATTTATTCAGACGAGTGAGATTGGTGTGGAAACTCTGTCGACTCGTTTACAGTGACAGCTCAACGTTTATATCTGATGGGAGCGAAGCATTCATTGCTTCTTCCGTGTTTCGAAGTCGTTAATGACGCATGACGCGACTTGATTGTAAAACCATTAAGCAGCGCGCTTAATTCACAACAACAGCGCTACTCACTCATTACAGCGTATCGCGCGTGTTTTCAGGCGTAATTACTTTCGCAATCACTGTTCGAGTTTACAAATGAACTTATGCTGCGTTTGCCAGCAAAAAATCAGTAAGGGGGTTAGCTCAAACCTCAGGAAACCTGGTTTCTAACAAAAGCGAAAAACAGCACGGCTTGCCTCGTGGTCGAAGCTTCTCTCTTATCATATTGCAATATAATAACATTGAAAAGCAGCCCATCATGATATTTTAAGTGTTATGAAATGTAAAGTGCGCCGCTGTTACACCCATCATTCTTCTTTCCATAGCTCTTTGCGTCGTCCTCAATTTAAGTAGAACCCTTTTCGTAAGCCTCCAGGTTTCTGACCCGTAGGTGAGTATATTTCGTGATGCATAGCAGTTCATTACCCGAGATTCGTCAATCTGCTTGTCGTGCAGCTGCATCGGCTGCTGTGGTGCCTGGAATTTTCCGAGGCCACGGTATCCACTAAAATACTATTGCGTGCCTTCTTCTCGACATATACAAACATTCTTAAGTTTATTTCGCTTCCTCTGATATCGTTACGTCCGCATAAAGCAATGGGTGGGCCTGGGCTTCGCTGCAGTGCCTTGATGCCGGTGCACGGGAAAAAGGCGCACAGCGCTTTCATTGTGTTCGATGCACTGTAGGAACCTAAGGCAAAGTTTAAGCACGTTGTGCAAATTTAAACAAACGACCTACAGTGTATGTTCAACGTGGACATTATTATTATTATTATTATTATTATTATTATTATTATTATTATTATTATTATTATTATTATTATTATTATTATTATTATTATTATTATTATTATTATTATTATTATTATTATTATTATTATTATTATTATTATTAAAACATAGAAACACACAAAAGCAACAGGGAGGGAGCAAGCTGACAACTGCCACCGAGAGGGGTACAACGCCTGCTTACTTTTTCGGGAGGAAGGAATGAAAAGAGGTAAAGAGGAGAAAAAGATAGGAAACAAAAAAATAGGTAAGAAAATACGAAATAAGCAAATGACAGAGTCACGGAAAAAAGAAAGTAGGAACACGGAAAAAGATGTCTATAAACGGGAAGCCAAAACAGTTTTCTGCATGAAACTTAGCAAGTGCAACACTCCCTCACGGAAACAGGCAATGATCAAGGGTCGTACACTTGAGTCCAATCAGTCCATATTCCTTAATTAGCAGTGCACATTGTGTGACGAATGCGGGGCACTCCAATATAAGGCGTTCAAGTGTCTCACAGGAGCCACAGGATGTACACGACGTACTGTCGACACGTTCTTGACGATACAAACATTCGCGCACCAACACAGAGCCAACTCTCAATTTCACTAACAGCGCTCTGGCACTACGAGGCAAACAACGACCACGAGCACGGGGAGAGAACGAGCCGTTTGCAACACGCCCCTCTGAGTGCTGCTTTAGGAGGTATCGGCGGATTAACACACGGGCGTTGTCTAACATACAAGAAATTTCTGGACAGTCACTCCCGTTGTGAGCACAAGTTGAAGCGAGGCGATCAGCCTCCTCATTTCCAGCAATACCCACGTGCGAATGTATCCACTGTGCAGTGAGGGACACACCACGAGAAGTAATTTTGTCGGCGGACTCCATTATACTGCGGAGGATCAGGCTATTGGCATCCTTTCTCAACAGCCTGCTCAGGGCAACACGAGAGTCTGTAAGGACGACGACCTTCGATGCGCGTATTTCGTCCCGTACGTACTTCAGAGCAACATCAATCGCTGCCAGCTCCGCAGTTGTTGATGAGGAGGGATGAGGTATTCGAAACACTCTTCTTATTGGTCAGTCGAAGGGCCGAAGAAATCTCCTGCAATGCCTTGAGCGTCGCTGCTTACCGATGCGTCCGTAAATACCTTAAGATGGTCTCCATATTTTTTTTTCAAATAAGTGCAGCTGGGCTAACTGTAATGGCACCGAAACAAACTGGTCAGACTTTTTGTGTATCTCGGGAACCGAAAGATGAATAGGGAAGAGGCATTTGTTGTTGTGTTCCTTCGGAGTTGTCAGTGAGGCAGTATCTTGTGAACTCCGAGTAATGGTAACGAACAATGCCGCCATTTTCCCCATGCCCATGAATGGTCGCTGAATCAGACGTTTAATAAGTGCTTGTCCATCTGATGCTCGGTGCACACGCTCTACGGGATTTAACTGTCTCTTGTCTGCTTGCAGCCTCAGGGTCAGCTGGTGTGCTTCAATGAGAAATGCATGATAGTAAACCTGAAGAACACAATGCATCTGCGAATGCTCGAACACGATGCAAGCGATGTCACACATTATGCCAGGATACGCATCGCCTATAACTGCATATTCAAGCAGTAGTGCGTACAACAGACCTCAAGTCAAACCGAGAAGCATGTTCGGTTTGTCAAAATCACGCAGCTTGCGAAAGTCACAGATGGGCTCAATACGGTAGAAGCCTTCCGTGTTCCTCCATCGTATGTGCCATCGACCGCAGTATTGGCAACGTGGATGAGATTATAGATACGCAGGGCTAGCTTGGAGATCACATGAAGTTCTAAACACTGGTCTCCTATTACTCCATTGAACCTCTGCGTGGACACCAAAAATACAACGTCATGGTGCAGGCAACTTTATGAATGTAGCGCTGAGACGCCGTGGGCGACTAATATGATTCAATATGAGCAAACAAAACTTAAAGAAGGACAAGCAAAACAATCAAGATATAGAAGACTGTCCTCCTTCATGTCATAAAACTTATTCACGTATACAATCCTTGTTTCTGTCCACGCTGCTGAGCCCTGTATAAGAAAGAGGTACACGAACGTTCTAGCATATGTGCGCATATTTTTCTTTTAATAATTGACCGAAAGCTTGCTTTTAAGGTTCTTTAATTTCATTCCATCATGGAAATAACTACTAGTGTTGCCCGATTTCAGAGCCTTGTGAGTCTTCACGAAGCTCCACGCTAGCATACACATAGGTAAACATCATCAAGCGAAAATACCGAGATAAGCCAATTGCTGTCAACACTGAAAATTTATTCAGTGCGGGTGTTCTTATTCTACATATATTGGCTTTGTGCTGACTCAGACGGCAAACAATGTTGCTAACAGTGAGGTTGTCCTTAATGAAGTGCACAAGTACCCACCTTCAGTCTGTCTGTCGAATGTCCCGAGGAAGAAAAAGCCTCGCAACAATAGCGTGGACACCAGCCGCACTGGCAATCAGCGCAGAAAGAGCCCCTTTCGTTGAGACTGCTCGGGTGATTGACAGTACGGGCACAAGTGCTAGCAGACAAACACCACGAATCGGCTCGCAGCACTTACAGGCGGACGCTCTGGAGTGCTCGAGTGATTTCCCAAGCACCTACACACTATGGCTATACTATTCGTGGTGCGCGCCGTTGCCCTTCAATCAAGGTACCGCATTTAGTTCTCTGTAGTATTGATCGCCTGCACTGTATTGATCGAAATGCGGAAACACTTTGTGCATAACCAAAGTGCCAATAGGCGAGATGCGAAATTTTGCAAGTGTGCTTCCACACGCCACTGATCGGTCAGGATTGCCCAATGTAAAACATGCGAAGCCTGTGACCACTGTGAAGCACAATGTGAACCTTGCTTCCCTCCATGTAATTAACCGCAACGTACGGGCTTCGTAAGTGAAGATAACGATTCACTCACTACGGTCACAGAGCCCGCGTGCCGTACAGCCAATTTTCACCCCCTTTTTGTTATACTGAATAATAAATCACGTTATAGAAAGTCATTTTCGAAGCAACGTAACATATTTGTCGACAGCTACAGCTATCGTGACTTGGCATACAGCTTTGCTGCGCCTGACATAATTAACAATGGTAATATTGTTATCAATGCTGCCTTTCCTGACTTCTGTCATCTGTGAACAATAGACATTCCTGTTCATCATTATCCAGTCAAGACGCAGCAGAATCACCTTATCATTATTCTGGCAATGCAACAAAGTAATGCAATGACCACTTGCCAGGCTTCAAAACCGGTATGACAAGAGCGCATTTTCAAGTTGTTTCAAGGCGATCAGCCTTCCATGAATTCTTATCTATGTTGAGGAGCTGAGCATTAGCTTGTTCAGCGAGATCATGGCGTAGCCTACGCCGTCTGAGCCCGGCGATGATGACTTGTTCACCTAGGCCGAGGCAGCCAATAGCTCCGTCATGGTGGAAGGCTCGTCTACAAGGAGCGTATCGGACGAAGCTTGTCGCTGTGACAGTCGTCGCTGATATAAAATAAAATTTATTCACTGCACACAGGTTGCCAATGCTTTGTTCATGGGCGGCACAGCAAAAATATGTTGGAGTTGGCGCAGTTCAGAGACTTCGCGCGATGCTCTAGATACTTGTAAGTGGTTTCTCTGGGTCAAGCTTTGAACAAAAGGACCTCCACTTCCTTCTCGCTAGCTTGTCAAATGGCACAGGACGTGCTTTAAGCGTGCACCTTACTATACGAATGTCTTCCTGGGAGAGCGTTCTGCGAGCGCGTCTTTCTGTTCTGCGGCGTAGAGCGCGAAGCCTTTCGTACTCTGAATCAGTAGTCGAACGCGACCTCGGCAGTTTAAGGACTTTCGTACTTGTCTTGCGGTCTTCAGTTATCCCGTTTACAAGTTCTTCGTAAGTTCCCGCAGGTTTGCCAGAACTCTAAACCATAGCGCTATCAACGTTTCCCACTCCATACGGCAAACTTCACTTCCCCGCGAGTTACCTGCAAAGCCATAAGTCGGCAAGTGGTTTTTCCGCGCCCCCCTCGCCCCCCCCCCCCCGAAAAAATAAAGAGATAGAAAGTAGTTGCCAAGAAATAAGAGACATCAAGGGCACTGGAGACGGCACACTTGTACGTTGGCTGACCGTCGTAGAGAAGATGCAAGTCACATTGCTCTGTCAAATTGAGAAGATTACTCCCTCAAAATGTAATTTCAAGACTGCTTCAGGCAGTCTTATTTTGAGATCATTTTGTTTATAGGTGACAGTAAGGATGACATTATGTGTGATGCAGTTTACTCATATAACCACTCGTAAAAGAGCACAGTGGTTTGTCAGATCATCCCCGCATCAAAAACATTGTCTAGAAGGTACACGAAAGGTAAACGCATAATACACTTAGGCTGATAAATAATTACTTTAACCTTTACCTTCGTTAATTTCACGCCAATAGGTTGATTATTCGAAGAGAAAATGAAGGTCAAAGTTACCCACCTTCAATTTCATGGCAAAACCCCAGCGGCGGCGTACGTGATTGACACCCCGTATTTCGAAGCGCTTTCTCGTAATGTTGCGATAGCAAGTATACGGACACGCCAGGCAACCTTTCGCTGACGGCGTCGCTGTTGCCGTGATATCCGCTTATTAGGTATATGTATGCTGGATATTCATCCTTCCCGTATATGCAACGTAGATGCTATTGCTATTCCACCGCCGAAGTTGCTCAAACCCAGACTTACGTTCTTGACTGAATTATTCCTCAAATCTTTTTTTTTTCTCTAGAATCGCATGCCGCAAACAAAAGTCACGAAGCATTCACAGGACATGGCTTTTTATCTTAAATCTTCTCAGACCATTAAAAAGTACAAAACAATATCAGTGCTGATATTCTGAAAGCGATGTAGCTTCCCGGGCACCGCTCTTTACGGGCACCGAAGTGGCGCCTGTGCGATGCCATTACATTCTCTACATGGCGTGCTAAATCTTTGAAGAGTGCCAGAAATTTCGGCGCACCTGCGTATAGCCGCACCCACCTGTAGTTAGAACACCGTCCTAGGAGTTCAAGCGAGACACCATACCTTCAATGTTTCACCCTTTGGGCGAAACTACAGATTTTAAGTTGGTTATGGCCAAGTCTTCAGTTCTGCCACGTTCAGTCTTTTGCTCTGTTAGAGTACAGTGTCGTTTATCTTCGCGGTTAAAAAATTAACTTTACCCGAACAGACGCCGCGAAAATTCATGACGTCACGGCTAGTTGTTGCAAAAACTTAAAGGCGGCGTCGCCACCCGTCTCTTATTTTTGCTTCTTTTCTGGCCTTTTTACCAAAAAGTGGCTTTTTTACTAATGTAGAATGATAATTTACTAATACAGCTCGGGTTATGTTTCCCATTAGTGTTCCTCGTAAAGGGAGAAAAATCAAGGAGATGAAAAGAAGGGAGTTGAACCCGACAAGCATCCGGTTTACTACCCTAAACTGAGAGTAAGGGAAAAGGACTCTTCTCTTTTCTTCTCTTTCAAGTCCTTTGTAGAGCTCTACTCACTTAGAAATGGCTACACTAAGTTATTTTATTCTTTCCACTCGGCTTTTTTGTGCATATGATTTCCTAATATGTTGACCTTTAATATCGCTTTCAGTTACTGACGGCCTGTTTCCTCAAGGAGACATTTTGCTACCTTTGGCGTAATTCTTCGCCTTTTAAGCAACGTGCAGTTCTCTCCACTATTTTATCACTAATCAGAGCTCACTTTGAGAAAATGTTAAGGCAGCTTAATCAAAAGCATTGGGTGCCTGCCTAACATCGACCAGTCCTTATTCTTTACCGAGTTGCGGTAGCATTTTTGACCTAACGCACTTACCATGCCCTCAATTTGTTTATCGTTTTTGGAGGCCGCAGTCTCTGGCAATAGGATATGCTGAAAAGTCAACTCACGCGTAAAAACTGTACCACAGAAGCAAAAAAAAAAAAAGAAGAAAGGCGTCGCGACCTAAATAAGCGGTTCGTGTAGAATGTTTTGTACAACGCACTCGGGTATTCCGGTCAGACAGTCGACTTATAAACGCGTCGGAAGTGAGTTAGAAAAACTTTTGCTTCTGAACTAAAAGAAAAGCTCTTTCTTTCAACTTTGCTTCAATTTATCTGCCGTATATAGCTTCATAAACGTACGTTCTTTTACTGTTTTTCTCTCTGCTCGTAAACTGTCCTGATTTCGTTCCGAGTGGCGATCGACCTTCGCCCTGGGGGCCACAGCTGGTTCCCGGTCGTCAGCACTTGTTCTTTTGCACAGAAAGCTTCTGTCCTGTATAAACATGCCGCAGAGCGTCTTGATAGCACCGCCGCTTCGCAAACAAAGGGCGAAGGCCGCTTCATAATTTCAAATCACGATTTCTCTTCCTAACAACTTGGATTACCCTCCTAACAAAATTGCTTCGGGGATCTCATTTAGTTTTCTCTATACTTGGGATATCGCGTTGAACGTCAGGACTCACGGTTGTCAGGAAACTGATTTTATTACGTTATCCTCTCCTGCGCTACTTTCGCCTTGTCTGCGTTCCTAACAAACTTTGCAGGTAGGTTGCCCTGGTTTGCACAACGTTGTTGCGATGTTCCCGGTGACAAAATAAGAATCTACTTTTCAATCACTATGGAACAAGACAAGCAGTAAGAAGTAATTAGAGATTAAGTTCAAAGAAACAAAGTTAATGCGAGGGCCGTCCTCATAAGCAAACGTTTTTTTTATGTCTTTCCTCATGGCTCCTTCTTAAGATTTCAGAACAGAAGTATATTGGGCTATATTGATTTACAAGCCCCCTCCCGTCACCCAATAAGGAGTCACTGAAAGCCTTCTAGCTGTCGATATCGGAAAAACGAACAGTATGGCGGCTGCCTTAAAACGTCGCAACGACGCAACGCCATGGCGGCTATGTTGAAATTTTTGGAAAGCCTAAAATTCTGCGTATTTGTGGCGTGAAGCATAATGTCATCGGTTTTCTTTTTCTATGCCATGGCTGTTCCCGAAAACAAGACCATTGTGCTGCGATGAATAGTGAGCTGCACTGCTGATGCATCAGATCTTCGAGGCACAGCTCAAATCCTCGTGTTTTGTGCAAAGCCAGGCCTCATGAATTAGTAGAACAGCTCTTCTGCTTGTGTCAAGGTCTCTCAGCGTCCTAAATTTATCGCATAATTAATATCGAACCCTTATTAATACTTGAATAGACTGGATGACAGGCCATTTACATAAGCAAAGATCTTGGGAGCATGGCCTCAACAGTTCATTAGCCCACAAAGCAGTTCGAGCGCTTCTTCATTACCTGAAGGCCGCAGACTTGAGTGCCCGACTGTAGACATGCTGCACCTAGCTTAGTACATGTGCAAGTGCGCTATAGACTCATGTTTTCTCTCTCTCTCTTTCACTCCCCATTCGCCTCCTCACGTGTAGGGTAGCAAACTGGACTCAGTCTGGTTAACCTCCCTGCCTTTCCTTCTTCCATTCTCCCCCTTCTTATCAATACTTATAGCGAGAGTGACCTAGCTGCACGAATCCTTGGTGTATTTTCTATCTTGATTTCATTTCGCTGAAGTATTGCTTTCATTTACTTGAGGCAAATATTTTCGCGTTACCTGTTGGGCCAAAGTGTTCGTTTAAAATGGCGCCCCTATACGTTTTTGGTTCTGAACCATGTCGGTTAACAGAAATGTCCGCGTAAGTAAAGAATTTCGAGGATGCTTAAACATCGTCTTTAAGAGTGGAACGCGATAGTATCCAAAGATCCCTGACTGCTTCTCACGCTTCCCGGCAATTGGAGCATATGTAACCGAAATGTCTGCCGGGAGACGCTGGCCGCGAACGCTATGCACGAAAGCGGGCTTCTGGTAGAAACGCAGCCTCCTGCGTGGGCCGCGATGCAGTGGAGGCGAGCGCCATCCAGAGGCATTGCAAGGAATCGGGCGCGACGCTCCGTGGCCCCCAAGATACTAGCGCGCCGGCGCGCGCAAACGGCGGACGCCGTGGGTCGTCTATGATTGGTAGAAACGCTGGAAAAGGGGTTTCTTGGAGTTCTCGCGTAACAGAATTATGTTTTCTCGTATAGTCAAATTACAATCCGACGCTGTCATGTCTGTAGGTTGTGTGTAAGTCGCACTTTACGATTTTCTACGTGTTTTAGCTTGAGAAATTCAATTGGTTCAGCAATTTCCTTGCGCCACATAGAGCGCCTGGATATGGGTGGTTCGAAAAATTGTTTTTGCCGAGACGACGTCCGACACCGGATTTCTGCGACACGGGGCCCTTCATGCTAGCGCGTTAAAATACTCTCAACGTTCGGGTTGGCGGTAACCTTAAAATTATAGGCAAGGTCGATCCAAATAGGTTGCGAAGCTTCGGGCCAAAAGCGGTTCAGTGCAAATCGTCCCCGACATCAGCAAGGGGTGTTATGGGAGCAGCGATTGAAGCGCGAATATGTTTGGAGGGAAGAAACATTGGGAAAGAAAAAAGCATTTCTTTAATTCATGCGAGACACAGATTCATTCAACGAAAATAATATTCCTGGTCAATTTTATATATTTGCGACGAGTTAAGAAAATACAGGTTTATTGTTTTTATTATTATTATAAATGAATTTCTTTTCAGCGCCCATCGTTATAGGGGGCGTTGACGCCACTATCACTCGCTATGCAATGCACGTCTTCAAATGAGCAGAAAGGCGCGCTCGTAAAGTTCACCTGTTGAAATACGCCCCTTTTACACGTTGTGCTTTTTTGCTTATCGAAGTTTGTCTAAATTTGGTGACGCGTGTAGCTTCATCGCTTCTTAATCTGTTCAGTCAAAAGTAGGGAGTTACGACCGCCAGATAATTGTGTAGTTGTTTTCGTGAGACTGCGCTTGCCGACGAACTTGGCGTCCGACGATAGGACCAGCACTCTAGACCTAAAGCTTTCGTCGGCCCCCAAAGAAAGTGTGTTCTGTGCAGGGGTGCGATTTCGATAACGGAACGGCTGGCCTTTTCCTGCATCGCTTTCCGCGCTGAAAGCTCGAAATGCCCATCAAGTCGAATGGCGGGGTATTTGAATATATAGCTCCAAAGGCAGGCCAACAAAACAAATTTCGCGCCTTCGAAAACAAAACGACGTCACTTCTGCTTTTAACGGACATGGCGTCACATTTTTTATTCCACCGGAAGTGTTCCCACCACATACAGATGGCGCTAAGCCCCATGAACCGCCGATGGACTGCCATGTTTTGAACGTATGGGCTCCTATGGAAGCTTCGCTACCAGGTATATTTACCTTGTTATAGGTATTAGGACAGTACTGGAAGTTCAGAAGGAAAAAAGTGTGGTCATAGAGTGCCGACAAGTTATTATTCGACGGGTATATTATTTGATTTGAAAACTTATATGCATCGCAAGCGCCACCGGAAGCGTGACAACGCCTGCGCATGCTCAAAAAAGAAAAGAAGGAGAAAAACAGAATTTGAAAATAGAAAGAAAGCAAGGAAATGAAAATGAAAGAACAAGATGACTCTCAAAGGCTAAAGTAAAACAAGGACAAATAATATGGAGTAGTGCAGTAGGGATAGAAAAAGAAAGTGCAGCAGGGCGCGTTATTAAAAGAATTTTAAAAATTGGAAATAATGTTCAAAATCTCATTCGCAGTCAAAAAGAAAAAAAAAGGTACCTTCATTCAGTTCCCCACATGGATATTGGTCCGCGCAGGCACTTCTCTACAGAAATTTGTTTCTCCAGGTAACAAACCGCGGATTCCGGAGTAAGCCTGAGTGTCCACTTCGTGCCATGCTTGCGGCGAATTTAACTTCGAAACCAAGGTTACAAGGACTCTAGCCTGGGGCTGCTTTGTTGAAGCATGCTGTTGGCGACAGCCTTATTGATATTCCCGCTTATATTTGTTCCTGCAAGTGAGCGCATTTTTATGCCCTGCATACTACCGAAACGCTTTCAAATGTCGTTCCTTAAGCCTCCATGCAGTTTCTTTATTCGCCTGCATTGCTTTTTTGTTAATTTAGGACATGTTCGTGCCTTCAGACGTCCTCTACCTACTCCCTCTCACAGAAACCATAACGCACGTTCAAAGATACCTGCTTTCGTGAGCAGTCAATTTTGGGCACCTGTTACACCACCTTACCTGCAATCTTAGTGAGACCTAGAATATAAGATGTGTTCGTTTATCTAGATCTGCCTCACGCTTCCAAACAACCACGTAAACAAGAAAGAGGTGTTCAGTAGTGACGGTGCACTGTGTCCGGCAGTAGTGCGCCAGAAAAAGCATCACCATCTTCGCACGGCCTTCTTCTGCAAGGCCGTTTGTTTCAACGTAGTGGTAGAATGGGCCGGAGGAATGCTCAGACCAGAGCGCGCGAACCAAACAAAAGAATCAGGCAAGATCCCGAAACTGTTAAGTGGACAGCCTGCAGAGCTTTTACCGGATCGGTAGCGCTGCCCATCTTAAGGGGGCGAGAGTACATTGGGACGGAGGAGAAAACAGAGAGAGAGAAAAAAAAAAGAAGACAGCGCTTGCGTCAGAGTCTGGCACAAATCGGTCGCCGCCCTGGTGAGACCACTGCACCGCCGGCAAATCCCCACCGGAATTCGCGTGTCGGCTCACTCGCTGTCACAGCTGTCTCCTGCTCTGGCGCTTTTAGCCTGCTTTGGCTCATTTCGGGCTCGTAAGTTTTCACGCCGAGACGTAGACGCTACCGAACCTGTCGTGTTTCAAAATAGGCGCAGGGGACTACGTTTAATCTGTTATCCATTAGCTATTTTATGCTCATATTGAGACATTTATTTAAAGCTGCAGTGTCTCTATCGTTTTTCCTCGCCTTCCGTACGTGTTTTTCTCTTGCACTTTCTTGCGACAAATAGTAGAGGTCGCCGCAAATAACAACATCTAGTGCGCCATTAGTAAGTGATGTCTGTAGGAGAACGAAAAGCCCAAATGTGAGTGAGCTGTACTCACGAACAAAATCATGTGGCAAAAAAGTGAAATCATGGCTAAGTATGCTGTAATTAACCGTAACGGTTCATGTGGGCACTTTCTTAAAAGCGTCTGCCGGCCTCAAATTGCTAAAGTTGTTTAGGCGATTGATGCCTCTTAGCAACCGTTTGAAACACTATCAAAGCTACTATATCGCAAGCATTCAGCAACAAGCCTACCGCTTTACAAACACACACCCTATAAACGCAGCGATGTTTCGCATAAGCAGTAAAATATTCGTAATCCAGTGACTAATAAGACGCTGTCACCGTCGTCTACACACGCCGAGGAAAGTCGACACCATTAACTGGGGTCGAGACACTAGGGTTACCGAGCTTGCAAATTCAACAAGAAAAGCGAGTGATAGATATTGACATAGTAAATACCACTGTGCTCGTGGGACCAGCACGTTAATCAACCGATGGAAAGGGGACCACGAAACGTAAACGTGTGTGCAGCGACAAGACTGCGTATACCGGCCAGTTCATTCAATTTCGGATGCGCAGACATATCATCATTGCAGACTTTGTTCACCTTATCAAGCGACTCCGCAAGCAGCCTTCGAGAACTGCCTCAAAAAAGACAATATCAATGCACTGGAGAATTTCACGCGGGAGCAAAATAAACAACAAAAAGTGGAAACGCATGCCATTATGATATCAATATTAGGTGTAGAGAGAATGAGCGCAGCCAATAAACGTGACTCTTAGAGAGAAGAAAACATCAAACGCAAAAGAAAAGTTTTGGGTGAACAGAGAAGTTTGCTCATAAAGTTGTTGTAATAATCGAATACTATTATGACATCTTTTCTTTCTTGTCGATGACGACTAAGCGTGAGGCTGTACGTTTTTCAATGAAAATGGGCAAATGCTAAACGCAGACATTCGCAGCAAGCAAGCAAACTGCACAGATGGGCCGGTATCAACTAAAATCTGCCGAGATAATTCTAACTCACTCGGCTCAGAAAGTAACTAAGAGAGAGAAAAACAATGAATGAAGCGAAAGTTGAGAAAAAGAAACGTAGCGAAACAATGAAATAAGACACCAAGATTCAGCCCGACTTCGTCGACTCGATTTTCTCCGCACTTTTTTTTTTCTCGTTATTTCTCTCAAGCAGCGTAACGTGTGAGGGGGGGGGGGGTAAACCAAATTAGCTGGAGTGCCGTAGTGACGGCTATAGTGGCGTGGCGGTACACCTGCACGAAGATGGCCATTTAAGCTCGCCTGGATTGTTCGATCCGCAGGAAGCGAGGCGGTTCATTTCACCTGGCCCCATCTCCCTTTCTTTTTTTATGTTCAACAGTATAAGCTTCAAAAAAAAAGTGAGGGAGGACGGCAGGGTGGTCTTGTTCTCTGGTGGGCGAGCTCGCGGCTTTGATAAATTAGGCGTGCTTCGAAAAATCCTGACACGATAAAATGAATGAAAGACAAGCTCGTGTGATAAAGAAAAGCACGGACAACATACCATTTTATACATAACAGTGGAGCTACGGATAATAATTTTTCGCTGCTTCAATTCATAACGCAACAGAACCATAGCATCACTGAACTGGAAAGTTGTTTTTTTTCTCTCTCGCGCTCCATAAACCAACCCCATAGGAGCTTACAAAAAAGGGGCTGTAACGTTGGTCATTCTCGGTTGAATGACTGTGGAGGCTTTTGCTTTCATCCCCTGCTTACGTCATTTAGCTACGACCCAATGAGCCAGCCCAGCTGTGAATCATGCTAATGAAATAACAATTCAGTGAATGTTTTCAATCGAGGTACTTCAGAGTAGAGTGCAAAAATTGGTTAGACAACCATCGCATCTGCGTATGCTACACTTACGTAAGCTTAGCTCCTTCCGCTTCGCCCACGTCACACCTTGAGTAGACAGTGCGTAACCGTGAGATTATGCACCGCTAAAGAAATGCCGGCCACGTAACGATACTTCGCATAGCAAGGCAGATCTGAAAGAGAACCATACCGCAAGACACGCATGCTCATTCTGGGGGGTATTATTGCTTGCTTGAAGATCCCCACAATAGGTAACGAGTGACGTAAGGCGAGGTGACGTCAGCAGTTATGCACACGAGATACGCGCTACGTACATTTAGCCTCGTAATGAGGCTGCGCCACAGAGGAGAGTCAGAATTCCAATTCCTTGCCGTGAATGCGCATCTCCGTGCAGGCGCAATGCGAAAACGCCTGTGAATCTGTCGTGCGTACAAGGCAAAGAAAGAAAAGTGAACACAATTATTCACGAGCCGCCTACTACGGCGGCTCTCAAAGTCAATGTGCTGTTTCGCTTGTTAAAGCTCATACATCAGTCAATACGACAGTCAGCCAACAGCATCAGCTAATATAGCTTGAAAATATTTGCACGGCAACAGCAATGTCAGATTAGGTAAAAGGCTTGCATTACCTGGACGTTTGTAGTAGTTGGCTAAACAATGACAAATTTTATCCGCGACTACCCAGTGTTGGCAAACAATTCGTTTGCTAGACAACATTTTTGTTCGAGACTTTTGCATGAACTAGCTAGGAATTAACTGCACAATTTGGTCGCGCAAATAAATAAAACATAATGGAGAAAAGGAAGCTTCACTTAAACATCTCGTCGCACCCCAGCCCCAACGATTACAACGTTTACATTTTGTGTGGCGTGCGCATCCTCTGCGATGGCTCAGTGGCTGCGATGTTCTGCTGCTAAGCACAAGGTAAGTTGCGGGATTGATTCCCATACACCTCAGCCGCCGTCATATTAGAGCGCCGGGAAAGAATGGTTAACGATATTTGAAGGGCAGAGCCTGAAAAACGCACAACACACGTATTGGTTCAAGCTGTACCCCTTGTTTCCATTCTCGAGAAGTGACGCGCCGGTGCTTGTCTCAGCTGTCAATGGGGACTTCATGCGCCATGCAGTCTCGATAGGCGTGACCGAACGTGCTTGCGCCGCATTCGCTTGAATTGCTTGCCTCTTAAAAAAAAATATTTTGTGGCTTAACGACCCGAAACTGCACAGGCAGTTATTATGGATGCCATAGTTGAGGACTCCGGATTAATTTTCACCTCACGGGGTTCCTCAATGTGCATCAAATTCACGGTAACACGAACGTTCTTGCCTTTCCCCGCATCGGAATGGGGCCACCGCGGCCACGATTGACCATACGACCTCGTGATCAGCAGCGCAACGCCATAGCCGCAGAGCTATGCGGAGCATTCACAGTCGCTTGAATGTCGTTTAGAACATACATTATTTATTTATATGTACTTGGGGCAAAATGAAAAAAAAAACTAAAAACAAAATCGTGCGCAGAGATGCCCGGGTCCGTTAAGAACCCAAGGATGACAACGTTACTCCTAATCCTTCCACTTCGTTGTCTATCGTAGCCCAGGTAATGATTTGAAATGGAGACCGCCGTCAATGAGTCCCTCAATCTCGAGAGAGAGAGGGGAGATAAAAGGAAGGCAGGGATGTTAACTAGTCAAGAGACCGGTTGGCTACACTGCGCTGAGTTAACGGAGATGAGGCATAGAAAGAAGGGAGAGAAGGACGCAAGACGCTCGCACGCTGCGAGAGTAGGTAGCGGCAATACCGATAGTGCAATGCACTCCGACATTCTGCGCTCTAGAAAATTGGTTTCCGTCTAGAAGCATGCGAGGGTAACACGCTCTAACAAGACGAGGGGACAAAGAAAAAGATAAAGGTACAAGCAGTAACCACCCCCCTCCCCCTATGGCTGCACCGTCGCTTAGCTGCGGTAAAGAACGTGTAGGCAGCGCTTGTCGGTGTTTCTGGAATTGATCCCGCACCTGACGCTCGCTGCGCCGACCTGCGGCAGCCACAGCGGACATTTCATCGCTTATTTACGACAGCGGCGCCGCAGGAGAATGGCTCCGACTCTCGCCGCCTGTGCCTCCTGCTGCCTGGACCTTTTTTTTTTCGTTATTAAGTGCGTGCAAGAAAGTACTTCGCGCGTAACGACTGGCCCCAAGGTAACGCAGTTGTCCTTGTTCTGCATTTTCCATCCAGCGGCTCGGGCAGAAGTGCCCGACCGGGCCAGACTCATTTCAGATCTCCTTTGCTTCGGAGACGCACTCGACAACAGCTCTGCGTGTCACGTCTGCGAGGCGTCGATTTGCTGGCTGCGTCGGTGCGAAGGCCTGTGCCCAATCGCCTTTCATATTTTTGACAGTGACGTCGAGGGGGACACCCACTGCGGTTGCCCAGAGGCTCGAGGTCGCGGGTTCAGCGTCGGTCATGGCGACACATTTTGCTGGGGGTGCAATGCAAGAACGCTCGTGTACACAGATTTTGGTGCACCTTAAGAAACCTCGGAGGGTCAAAAATAATTCGAAGTCCTCTGTTACGGCGTGTCTCATATTCAGATCACGATTTTGGCACGAAATACCCCATAATATAATTGACTTAATTCCAAGTCATAGAGAATGACAGCCGCCGCCTCAAAGATGGTCATTTCACATGGTCATTAGGTAGCTTCTACATTTCATGTAGCCTTGTTGTGATGGATGACTGCTTAGTTTCTATTTTGGCAGTTTCGCCGATATCTTATCCTTCTATTTTTCACGCGCAACTTGTGCGGCTGCTTTTCAACGTGTGTACTGCACGAAGGCGTGAAAAGATGGAAGGAGGGGGAATTCTATAGTTGTAGAAAAGCAGAGCGGTAGTCTTTAGCTTATGCGTTCTAAACTGCTACTCTGCGCTGGGGAAACGAAAAATGGTGACTAAAGTGGAGCGAAGATTGACGATGACAAGAATGAGAA
The DNA here is from genome assembly GCF_050947875.1 of Dermacentor variabilis. Taxonomy (NCBI): domain Eukaryota; kingdom Metazoa; phylum Arthropoda; class Arachnida; order Ixodida; family Ixodidae; genus Dermacentor; species Dermacentor variabilis. The sequence continues at coordinate 51,361,793 of NC_134572.1, read as the reverse complement.
TCTTAAATATCTAATGGCAGGTGTAGTCCTTCTCTTGGGAAGAAAAGATGTAGGGGTGGTCAGGCGATGATTGGCGCTGACAGGCAATAGCCGTAAGCTTCTCGAAACTCTGTTCGTGCTTCTGTAGCGCTCCCTTTTTCTTCCTTGATATCGGTAACCACCTGCTTGCCATTGACCGTATTTGGGTCATCTCGTCAGATTCCATCGTGTAAGCCTGAGGTTCTCTTCTTTATTTGTTTCTTACCACCTTCAGGCTTGTCTTCGCATGACCTTATGTGGCTTTACGTCGCCAGTCGCCTCTTCCCTGCACACCATTCGTCACACCACCACTGGCCCTATTACTGCCAGCGTCGTTCGGCATGCGGCACAAGGAATGAACGTTGATTCGCAGATTGTGGTATTTTTTCATGCTCTTGCAAGCAGAGTATTTGCAGTGCGAATAAACCGGGCATGTAGGCACACAAACCATGCACAGCGCTCAGCGATTGAAACACGATACTCGGAGCGCACGGCTGCTGGTGCTTCCTGTGCCACAGGTGGGCGCGCTGGGGCACCGAGCTGATGCATTATGATGTACAGTGAAAACTAGGGCCTCTGTGACACAACGTCACCGCATTTGGTGCCCCAAGGACATGCAGCGCTAACCATTGTCGCTGAGAGCACTGGCCGCCATGCAGTCTGAGTATCGCGCTTCAATCGCTGAGCATTGTATAAGGTCACGCGCCAGCTTATTGTCGTTGGCACTGCACTGGCCGGCTTTCGCCAGCAGGGACTGTAATTCTTTAGTTTTGGTGTTTTTAGTAATGTGGACCGCAGCTATAAATTAAATGAAGTGGAATGCTGCGGTAACGATATTGGTGCCCTTCATTATTCTTGAACAGGCAGTACGACAGTAAGGACGTAATTAACCCACACGCTCTGAACTTTGTGTATACACACCACCCGTGGCCTGCCCCCTTGTTTTCGCCGAACAACGTGTATCGTTTACTTATCGATGACACCTGGCGAACCTGTTATGCACCTCTTCGATCTCATAAATATACAGAGTAAACGAGCATTCAGTAATTACTTTCGAAGCTCATAAATAACTTACAAGCTTCACACTTTCGGTGCATGTCACCCATAGCACGGCCACCGATTTCTTTATAAAAGAATTACTGCCTATTTGCATTTTTTGTAGGACAGAGGGAAACTTCGTAAGGTTTTCGTATACCGCCTTTATGAAGGCCGATATCGATGGTTTAGGTATTCATTTAGTGCATAATTAACCCACACCCTTCGAAATTGGTTAGTACATTCCTCCTGGCACGCCTCCCATTTCCATTAATACAATATCGGTAAATAATCTAGAACGCCCAAGGGACAATGAAAACACGAATATAACATTTTCCAGCGCTTTCAGTTTCACTAGCAGCTTCGGTGCAAAATAGTTCGCAGCGTTGCCGTAACACTTTTCACGACATGCACTTTTTGAGGAAGTGAAACCATGGAAATAATTTGCTCTACACAGTAACTAAACATCGTCTCGTACAATAGTTATTGGCGCAAGTTCGCTAGCGCTTTATCATTCTCTCATAAGCTTCTACATAAAAGGCTACAACTGTGAACGGAACATCGTTGCTCTATGACGGTGCGGTAGGCGATGGCGAGGTCACTGAACTCTGCACCTGGCCCGTCTCATCACGGCAGAAGTCGACCCGGAAGAGACGGCACATTGCTTCGTTTCCACTGAAGCAGCGTATAGAGATTTCGTGAGATGGAAGGCCCCCTAGGCCTTCTTCTTGGGCACAAGCACCGAAGCTTGAACGCACTGCCGAGATACAGTCGTCGCACCTAACACAAGCACTAAGTTACGTAGACACGTTCGGAACAATCGAGTTCCAAATTCTGCGACCAGTTTGTGCAGATCGCTGAACTCGCACTCCGCCGCAAAGAGCACTGGTCGAGCGCGTTAGGTTGAGGCGCCGTGCCGCACTGCGCCAACAGAAAAGATAAACGAGACCCGAGCATAACAAGCGTCGGCGCCCCCTGCTTCGGGAAGTACGCAGTGCAGACAGAGCTTGTAACGTGATCTTATCTGCGCGCTTTGCGCACTTTTATGGGCGACCAATGACGACAAATCTACCCGGCTTAGTTTTATTGTCATTTCCCTTCTTGTTTCGATGTGGTGCAAGGAAATACACATCAGTATATGCAAAGACAGCAAGAATATACAGCCGCATCGGATAATTGAAGTTATCTACACTTGTAGAATGAGGAATGTCTTGAAGTCAGGCTCCATAAACATTCCTCGTTCAAACACTGTTTATCATTTCATTATTCAGCTCGACTGGAGCAACATTTGCGACATGGTACTGCAGAACGAGACAAATATTTGTTTGCTACAAATTCCTTAACAAGGTGAGTCATGTAGCTCTAAAAATTCGCGCAAAGCTGCGAATAGCAAATCTGACAAGACCCCTTGTGAGACAACAACGTGTTAGTGGATTATGTTTCGACGTGTCATGAGACTCTGTCTTATTTCGTTGAATTCTTTGTTGCTTTTAAAGCGAGCCCGATGTTCTGATGTGGATAGACGAGAAGACAATATGTGAACAACGTTATTTACTTCAAGCTGACTTCATGGTGGGCTGGCAAAAGAAAAGCTAATATGAAGAGTGACCAATAACATTATATTTGATTGACAAAAGAAGACACAGACTCAGCAGCACCAAGTCCATGACTGTTCTAAGCAGCTCTACTGCTCTGTAACCTCTTCACACGACCCAGAAATTCCAGTGATACAACCACAAGAAGGTTTACATGACCAATGTTCAAGATTGGCCTTTACTTGAACGCTACCATGCACTGCTGAGACGCTGTCACTTTGTGGCCTGCAAATGAGAAAATTCATCTTAAGAGGCGTTTCGTTTATGGGTGACACCGGTGAAATTTGTAGTTCTCCGAAACGTGAGAGAGATGAGTCGGTAACGACTCTTTCAAAGCTGTATGCCTCAACAGCGCAACTTACAGCAGGGATTGTGACACGAAGATTATTGTGCGGGATTCCGGCTTGGGGGGGGGGGGGGAAGGAAGCATGCGGTGCGTGCATGCTTCAGCCACGCGGGATCTCGGAGGCCAGCATCGATGCAGACAACTCCGCGGTGTTGTGAATATCGGCAACCATGGCGTTGCCTAATGCTCACCTGCATTTTACGCTTGATGGCGTAGCACAACTGCTCATTTCACAGTGCTTTTCAAGTTTAATTTCATTCACAAAAGCGATTCCATATTTTCTGCTGGTAACAATTCTATTGCGATCTACTCTTTTCATGCTACCACTCCCCTCTGTAACTCACTCGGGCGTTGATAGTATTGAAATAAATTAAATAAATACCTTAAATTTTACCTATTAAAACATTTTGTGATCTAGGAATATACATTTATAATGCTTTTTTGCGAACGACGCATGCAGTGAGGCGGTGTTACGTCTCAACACCACAAAGGCGTTAATTAGACGTTTGCGACAAGACAAATACCCACCCATCCATCAGTGCCTGCCCAGACGTCAACACAGCGTGTACAACGACTCTTGACGGGTCCACAAAAGGCCACCAGCCCACCACTACCGGACAACCTGATCTAAGGATGAAGGGGGGACCCCATCCAATGCTACCGAATACGACGGCGACGTGGGATTCGCAGTTAATACGACGTTTAAAAACACCACGCATCGATAAGCGCCTATCCAGAAGTCAACGCATTTTGGACACCGACTCTTGACGGGAACACAAAAGGCCACCACCCCACCATTACCTGACAGCCTGATCTAAGGATGAAGGCGGCCACCATCAAATGCTACGGAACAACGAGGGCGACCTCGGATTCGCAGGTTGCTATCCTGCCGCATATTCCCTACCATCGGGCTTCGGAGTTAATGCGGAGTGTTGGGGTTACTGCGGAGTGTTGAGAGCATGGGCGTGGCATCGCAACGGATTCGACAATTGTGATTTGCTGCTTGACAGTCTTCAGATTCCTTAGTCGACTCGCCTAGGGAAGACGACGGTGTTAAAAGCGGAGACTTTTCGAGCAGTCGGACAGAGGGTCCTGATTCGAACTCCGACGTTTAACTTCCTCCTGCATGTAGTGGGCTTCCGTAAATGGAGCCGTTTAACTAAGCCAATAAACTCTTTTCCTTCATTCCTACAACCTGACGTAGCCGTCCATGGGCTTGGTGGATTCCTTGCCCTAAAGCCGCCCTAAGCCGTAACACATGTAACCCAAATAATGTGAAGCGAGAAGATAACAATCTTAACCAGTACTTAGGTTGATTCGAAGGTACAAAATGATTTCAAATACAATGGCCACTTTTGAGAAGCAATCTATTTCTTGTGTGGCGCGCCTTTGTTAACCTCCCTCTCTTACCTGGAAATCACATGATCTTTGTTGTAGTGATGTTTTAAATGTGACTTGAGCCACGAATAGTTGAGAGACGAAGATGATAAGCGCTGTTCATTGTTTAATCTGTTCTGCTATACCTTAACGTATAATGAAAAATAGTAATGAATGTAGTTGATATTTTTATGATACGTTTAGTATACATGATCCGTTGAAAGCATTTTACGAAGCTCAGTATAATAATAAAGCAATGTTAGTTTTGTCTTTGCGAGATGTAAGAAGACGACGAGAAGGAATAGATCCTTTTTTCTTATTCGGATGGGGGGGGGGGGGGGTAGGGGTGTCGTGACACGCAAAGAATATGTGGTAAAGAAATGAACCAAAAAAGAGGAGTGTTGCTTACTCGGTTGGTCGTTGGGTACTCTTAGAGCCTGATTTCGACCACAAAAGGGGAAGTTTTGTATTTTCAGCCGTTGTGTTTGATTCATCCAAGTGTCTTGTGAATTCTCAGATTACGCCTTAATGCAACCTTTCTCCGCCACAAAAGACATTGCAATGACGGAGTAAGGGTAGAACACCAACCTCAAATTCTTGGAGCTCTTGGTTCAAACTCACGCAAGCGTGTGAATTCTTTCTTGCTTTCTTTTTTCTGGCGCATTGAGCGTGATTCTAAAAGCAGTCGTGATGTTACACGACAACATGATGTTATTAAAACGCCCAGACACCGAGCTCATAATTGCATAGCATAGTAACAGCACCGTCTGTCATAAAGACTCTGCGACAGTGGGCTTGCAACATCTGCACGGTTCAACAGCAACGAAATACCTTGAGCAGACGGCACACAAAGACGTCTTTTAATGAACGCGCTTCACAAAACCCCAGGTGGTGCCGTGCAACTTATCGCTGCATAAAAAGGAGGAGAGACAAAAAGGAGGAAAGGCAGGGAGGTCAGCCAGTGTAAGTACCGGCTGGCTACCCTGTGCTGGGGATAGGGGATAGGGGAAAGTGGATAAAAAATTGGCTTGTTATCCCGCCGTAATTTTGGGAACTGCAGCTAAGGAGCTTGAAAAGCATCTCTTCGGTGGCAAGCCAACATTGTTAACTTAGTGTTCTGCGTCGAGATCGAAGTGACATGAAAGAAATCTAAGTGGGTGGCTCTCAGACATGCAGCCTTTCATAGAAAATAAGATTACCGTCTGGGTCTGTCTGTGCAACAAGCAGCACTAACGGAGTCAGAAGTTTCAGCTTAGCGTCTGTCGGCTCTTGTTAACTGTCTCGGTCATAGCTAGCATGCACGCAGATATAACCATATATAGTTACCACCAACGAAGGAGCCGGCTAGACACTGTTTGCCCGTAATGAGACGTGGCAGCTCGGGAAGTGGACATCTTCTTGAGTTAAACGTTTCTTTATGCGGCTTAATGCCGCCCTGGATGACTTCCCCAGAGTTTCAATCTGAGAAGACTCTTGCATTCTGCAGCCTGTGCAGATGCATATATATTTTCCTATTTCACATACTCTTCGTCGCTCCCTCCGCTGTTTTTTTTTTTCAGTTATGCTCCTTAATCGGTGAAATATGCTGAGCAAAAGTAAACAAAATTGTGCTGCAGTGGCAGCACAAGTTCATATGAAATAAAATCAGGAATCTGTTTCTTCTCACCTTTCTTCGCACCGGTCGGTCTTTCTGCTACTGCAACTTCATCGCATGACAAAAAATAACAGATCCGAAGCCGACCGAAACGCACCTTTTACCGGAAGGTGTTGTCTGGGATGCGAAGTCGATGCGAATTATGTTAATGGCCCTTTACCAGGGTTTCGTCCTGAAATCACTGATAAGCGATGTACCTAGTTTTCATCTGTTCACGCGTTAGGAAACATCAGCGATTCTGCAGCAACAGTGTGATTTACGCCATAAAGGTGCAGATAATTAGACGATAGGCTGAGTAACAGTGGTAATTATCATAAATATTGTCAGTACGTTGTACCTGGTACGTGTCAAAGCAGCTCTATGTTACCTGCTTGTGCAAACACTGCGCGCATGTCTAGTTGGAAAGAACGTAAGCAGCTGCTACACTCACGAGTAGTTTGCCAGCTTGCATGGTGGCAAACACGCCAACACGCGCTTGCAAGATGTAAAGAATAAAGCTAAACATAAATACGCAAGGAAGCCGTATAATAAGCTTCAGAGCTGCGTCAGAACTTTTTGCATAAAATTATCGTTTAATTCTACGTCCGCGAGCACCGCATCTAAGTGCAGCTTCGGGATTTAATGCCCCGTATGTTATTATCGGTGCTTTGTACAAAGAGAGAGAGAGAGAGAGAGAGATAAAAGGAAGGCAGGGATGTTAACCAAAGTCCGGTTGGCTACACTGCGCTGGGGCAAGGGAGAAGAGGATTAGAAAGAAGGGAGAGAAAGAGAGAGATGGGGGTGAAGAGATGTGCACAAACAGTACTACAGAGTCAAAGGCGCTCGCGCAAGCCAGACGTTCTCAGAAAGCACAAAAGTGCCTTTAGAGCCTTCTGAGCCGATGATTGGCGGGGACGGTGTTGGACGGTTGGATCGGTAGGGACGGTGTCACTCAGAAGACGATCATGTAGTTTCCTGAATGCGTGGCAAAAAAATTACTTGCAAGCTGCGGGTTGCACCTGAAAGCAGAGCAGCTTCGCGAAAAAAGAAAAGAAAACACGTTGAACATTTAAGAACCTCTCTGAACATTAATGTCATCTCTTTTCAGCACAGCATGATGAGACAAATTTAGTTACAGGGCTAAATATATGAAGGCACTGTCTTTTAGCAGCAGTAATTCAAATGATGGATTGGTGAACACAAACTTTACAGAAGCGCTTCGTATGTACACCAAATAACAGTACTTCCTCGTCAACCATAGCTCGCATATCTATTTGTTTTACCACGACTTAAAAGCGACGATATATCACGGCATAAAAGTTGTACGTTTAATGTAGTCTCCCAGATATCTCAAAAGCACAGAGATAGAGAAATAGAGAGAGAGAGGACTTTTACTATTGTACAAGCGAAGCGTTCTTCGCCCTCAGTGGGAAATTTCCTCATTAAAGAGCCATGTTAATAGACTAGTACATGATGATGAATGAATTATTTGATTTTCTCAATCTGGTTACCTCATTCTTATCAAATGCATATCCCATCGGATTCTCTGGCTTTTGTAGCATGGAATACCGAGCAATAAAATAGTACCAGTGAGGGCACCTATCCCATGCATTTTGAAGGAATTTACTACTATATAATACCTGTAAGCACAGTGTTTCCTTATTGACATCTCTAAAACGCATGGACCCCCCTCTTAATGTAACAGTACATAATTCTCAACGGCTTCTCTCGCTTCTTTACATTTCCTATAATTGGCCTCCCTTATTCTCGGACCACTGGGTGTGTACCACTGAGTACGTGCCACTGCGACCCCCACAAGGGCACAGAAACCTTAAATGGTTTCGCATATGTATTGCGCTTCTCTCGTTACACATCTCCTCACCATTCTATCGGCAAAAATTTAAGCAGTTCGACGCTCCTCCTGCTCCCATCAAGCTAGAGGTGACGCGAGAGTGCAGTCTACAGTGACTCCGCCTTATTCTCTCACCCCCCCCCCCTCCCAACTCGCAGAGGAAGGCGTCGTCTTTCATCAGCATCAACTAGACGTCAAATTGCCTTCCAAATTCTTTCTTGTGCTTCTTGGAAGTGTTCCATGTTTATTTTAAATCGTTGTGTATAACCTCGACAACATCATTGCCTCAACTACTGATAAGCTTGTGTTGTAGACCTAAACGCCAAGTGTTCTTTGTTCCTTTTTTAAAACTGTTGTATCAAACGCGTATTATTTTATACGTGCTTTACCGCTGCTACTGTGCGGGGCGAGGGATCACCTTTCGTGCGAGTGCATTCGAATTCTAACTTACTCGTATATTTCATCTTCTTAGTGTGTTTTTTTGCTGTTTATTGAAGCTCGAAAGAAAATTGCACGCGTCAGGAATATATGAAGTAGTTGAAAGAGCGCAAAGGCGAGAGTGAAGAACGCTGTCTTTAATAGAAGGAATTCGACAAGAAGCGATACACTGAGGCGGAGAACAAAGAAAAAGGAGGTAAGTTAGAATTGCTGGTACGCGTGGGCATAAACAAAAAACAAAGTAAATAAACCTTTTTTTTTTCGTTTATGTCAGTGGAGAAGTTACGTCGGGCGCAGTAAACGGAGTAGCGAATGCAGCCGGCAGTGAGTGCTATCGGTACGATGCAATACATTTTTTTCTGAATGGTTCTTCTCCTACATCTCCTTCTAATGACACCCCCCCCCCCTCTTCCTTATCACTTTTATATTTATCGTAGGATTGCTTGCTTCTTTTTATTTTCATTTTTATTTTTGTGACGAGTAAAAGGCTGACGAAATGAAAACTTCCATTTGCAAGGGGAGTTCGCTTGTTTAAAGGTTCCCTGATCACATCCGCCAGTATTTTCTCCTTATATTTCAGTAGTTCTTGCGTTATTTTCAATGCGCGCGCTCAATTTCCTTGATTTCGTTGTTCGATTACCAACCCTCTTTCTACGTGGTCCCTAGGTCTTTTTTTTTTATCTGCATGATGATACATCCTCCGAGATGTGTTTTTCTGAATTCAGCGCACGCGTAACGCAAACGAGTATCCAGAACTTCGTCATTTGCACTCTGTCGACCCTCTTTGTATTCAACTCCAGTCTACATACAGTTTCCTAAATAGCCTAGATAATATCGGCTTCTCCTTCCCCACTGTTATTCATCAATAGGCTCTTGAAGATCGCTTGCTAATTTGCTGCCACTGCCCTGGCACAGAGAGGACAAAACAGCCAGCTGTGTATAGGACACATTTAAATGCATTAACGGCAAGTCTTCTTTTTTATACCGAAATATATACAGATCAGGAGCCGAATTCGCAAAGCTTGTCGTTCACAAATACTCTTTGCGATTGGCTGGCCACTTTCGCTAATAATATTTCCAAGATAGGGATTGGTGGGAATTTACTCTTACGAACAAACCTAGCGATAAGACCTATTTTGTGAATAGAAGCTCAGCTGGCCTCAGCGCTCTGCTTTAGCTTTGTACTAAATACCAGCTTTGCCACATTCTTTTGGAAGCTTAAACACTGCGTTTGTCAATGCGTGGAGGCGTTAGTTTCCGCTGAAAGAATGAGAGTGAAGGAAGGCAGGTTAACCAGATGCAAGTTGCCCGGCTCGTATTCATAAAAATTTCTTGCAGTAGAGAGAGAGAGAGAGAGAGAGAGAGAGCAGCAACTTTATTTGACTAAGGGATATGCCTCACACAATAGGCGTAATATCATTAGCGTAGGCGACCGGCCAATGTTAGGGAGCGCTACGGAAAAAAAAATGTGCATTTTGCCCTTGCTTTTCTACATTGTAGATGGGTGAATGACCACGGGTTTAGAAAAAGAAGATGAAGAGAGGAAAGGAAGTAAAAAGAACAACTAAAATCAAATCAGTTAGTACTAAGAAATGATCGATTCTTGCATGCAACACTTTCTCATCCTTAGGGCCATTTTTCTCACAGACTTCTGTTTTATTTTTATTTTTTTAGTTCCTTTTACGTCAATGGTTTTACATGAATGTACGAACAGTGATGTAAGCTCCGAGGCTCTAAATTTTGCTCATTTACTTGCTTTCGTAGCCAGCCTCGTTATCCCCAACAATGCACCGACTATTAGTGGAGCTACGTAGCAGATATAAAGGTCGCTTCATCGTTTCTGCTGAGTGGCAGCCGATTTAAAACAGCGGCAACCATGGTGGTTTGGCGTGCCGAGTGCTAGCACTAACTATCCTAAGAACATCAGCGTCGTAATGCAGTCTCAACCGACAACACTCTCAGAAGGCCGAACACTCTATGCCCGCTACAAAAGTATGCAAAATGACGCCAGCGATCTGTCCGCAGTTCCTTACTTCGAGTATGAGTGTACGTTGCTGAAACAATTGAATTATGCGACGCCCGGTTATTAGCTTTCAAGACCGCATCGAAAATGAATCCAATAGTGCCGGAAATGAATTGAATTCCGAAGTTTTTAAATAATAAACAGCCATTAACATCATTACTAGTTTACATCATTACATTACACGAAATAAAGCGCTGTTTATTAAAAGTACAATTTGAGTATCAGAAACAATTAAGCCGTTTATTCGCATGCTCGGGACTCATATGGGAGTGTGAGTGATAGCTGTTCAGTCTGAAAAGTCGGGCTCGCTAAGTGAAGTCGAGGTCCACTACGAAAATTATCATGCTTCTTGTCTACTATGTTCACGCAGGTCAAATTTGACCTATCGTGTGTCATGTCTACTACATATGTTCACGTGCGTGAAGTTCGACTTTTCGTGTTTCATGTGTACTATATTGTACACGTGTGTGAACTTCGTCGCATTTTTGCTCCAATGTTATGACTGATTGAACACAGTTGGCAATTTGAAATGTTCAATAATTATTTCAAAAATACTTGTTTTACGAAAAATGATTGTTCGATTCGAAGAGCGAATCGTATATTGCAGTATTCGATGTTTTACTCGAAAGTTTCGAATATGCCACATCCTTGTTCTCCACGGGAGGACGACATACAGTTTAAAATGAATGCTCCACGTCTTGGCGTTTGAACGTTAAGATTGAAAAGCGAAAGACCTCTTGGCTCTTTAAGATGCTCAAATACACAAACAACCCATAAAATTCAGACTAGTATAGACGTTCTTAAAAACCTTCGCACTTCCTAAGCGTAGTGCGATTCATTACACTGGAACTCTCTCATTAAAGTACGTTCAGTGCATTTAGGAAACGAGGCAATGATGCAACTTTGTATGTCATCCTTTTTTTCCTGTATGTGTGTATCTGTGCGCGTATTTTACGGGTATAAAAAAAGCTTCTGAATATACGTATCACTTCAAAGGTGGCGTTTCCTGGCCCTTCATTAAAGTCGGGCCTCGTGGGTCATTAGTTTCCTGTAGATCGCTGGCTCCCGTCATTTGTAATGCTAAATATACGTTGCGATTTGAACCTCTTCACGAATTAGCGCATTTGTAGAGCATTGTACTTCGCCGTAGGCGCTAGCCCCTCTGCGACATTTATTAGAAGCTAAGGTCTTAGGAGCCAAATATTTCTCATACTCGCTTTTCTTTTCTTTTTTTTCGTTCTCTAATGCATGCAGCCTCTTAATGGGCGAGGTTGATTAATTTTGCAGCATTATTACTGCAACCTTTGCTGTGTTCTTCCGTCTGTTCCTTCCAGAGAAACTACTTTCTTTATGAGCACTTTGAACGTCGGTCGTGTACACGAAATTCTTGCAAAATCTAGGAAGAGGTGTAAATCTGTCCGAGGTTCGAAATAAAAAAGTTCAATGGCACGCAACGGAATGTTCGATTGCGACACTCGGAACAGTGCCAGCTGGTCCCGCGACAACAACCTTAGTAGGAGGCTACTCTGAAATCAGGGGAACGCATATTATCATGCCTGCCGATCCTCCCGAAATACTTGTAAAGTGTACGAATTTGGGGGCTCGTTTTGCGACTTTACGAAGGTTGCGTTGAGTTCTACGAAAAGTAAATTATGTTCACTAAAAAGGTTCGCTCGTCGGTTTCCGAACTTTCCTTCGGGTGTTTCTTTACAGGGAATGGACGCCAGAGTGGTACTTGCTTCAAGCAAGTTCCTGAAGCAGGCGAATTGGCCAACAACAGATTTGTCGTATAAGTCATCGTGATCTAAAAACAATGCGTTGCTTGTCAGTCTTTGATGTTCTGAGTTTGCGGCTGCTTGAGTGCTGCGTCTGAAGATAAAAGATTGTCAATGAAGTCTGTAAGTCTCCCCTAAATGGCATGTGCTCCAAGCAAGCTTACAGAAAAAAATAAATAAACGAAAACCTTGTTGCAACTACCCCTACGAGCAGTTATAGGCGTCTCATAGGCGTCGTGCCCAGGATCTTTGCGAATTTTAATGTTCGCAGGTACGATATTATCACGGTATGTCACGGTATGATATGTCTCACCCCTACTTAAATATAAAAACAAGACTGTTACCTTTCTGTACCAGAAAAAAAAAAAGAATGCTTGCAATTTCCTAATTGTAGCAAGTCTCAAACCAGTTCTGTTTCCGTGAAGCGCTGCTCCTTCACTTGCTCTGCGCACGCATAAATATTTACACGAGCAACGAAAAGCAGTGCACGCTCGAAAAATTGAGCGTTGAGGTGGGCTAACGTTAGTGACTTTACTGTTAGACAGAGATTTGACTAAATACACTCTTTCTTTTCCGTCACGCAAATTATTTCGTTTTAGTCGTAAGGTGGAGCCTTATATTTCGTGTGTGTCGAGTTTGTTGAAGAGAGAAACATAATTATTTTGCTCTGACACTTCTGTAAAGTATAAGAAAGCAGAACTAAGAACGCATCTGGCAACGATACTCTGTTTAAGGTAGTCGAATGAGGAAAGAAGCACCAGAGCGAGAGACTTAATGAATCTTTAGCTCCAAGGGTGCCTATCTGAATACACTGGAAGGGACGAGGAGGAGGGAAAAAACTTAATTTTTGTCAGACATTCGAGTTCTTTGAATTACTGCGTTATTTCTTCTGCAGGGCGGCGTGAGTAAGCCCTTGAGCCCAGTTGACGGTCCGCTACAGGACTGCGGGAACCGAGCTGAACATCGCCACCTCCCAGTCCGAAGTGTCATTAAGTTGGGGTTCCGCCCTAGGCTTTAGCCCGGGGCAGTCGCTTAATATACGTGTCAGATCCGCCTTATGGACGTCGCAGTTCCTGCATTTAGGTGAGAAGCGGCCCGAATATATTAGTGAGTACTTGTAAGTATTGGCAAATGAGCCAATCTGCAACTGTCTCCAGGTAACGCGTTGCAGTTTATTCAGTGATTTGAGTGGAATAGGTATTTTTGTCTGCCTTCGCGGTAGTACATAGTGACTTCGTGGAACGTCACCGTGCGACCCCCCGCTGAACACAGATCGAGGCCTCCCACCGCCCGGCTGACGAAACCTCAGGCATAATTGTGGGCAGCCTCAATTCTCGGGTGCGAGGAATGTGCCGGGACCCAGATGATTTGACTCTGGCGATCAGGTGGTAGATATTTAGAATTTGCGGAGCCGGTTCGTGAATTTTGCCACTGGCAAAGTTCGAATCGCTAAAATGGAAAGGGAGAAATCGCTTTTCTCGGCAGCCCTCGCGCCGTATTTGATGGAAGTGTCTTGCATTTAAAAGAAAAGTCTTAAATTTAGTGACTGTTGAGCGGAATCTTGAGCTAGGTCGTCAATCATTTAATAGAATATCCTGAAACTCGCAAAATTCTAAGAACTAAAAGATCACGTGTACAACTCTGTAGCTCAGCAATGAAAAGCATTATCGCAATTTTGCAAGCTGCACCTGTGAAAACGTCTATGCGTATTATTATCGAGGTGAGAGATTGAATACTTGAAATGAAAATGAAGCGTAAAATTTTATTCCTCGAATTTTGCAACGAAATCCTAGCGCCGTTGCGTCACCATGAGGTCACGACTATTCATCATCATCATCATCAGCCTGGTTACGCCCACTGCAGGGCAAAGGCCTCTCCCATACCTTTCCAACAACCCCGGTCATGTACTAATTGTGGCCATGTTGTCCCTGCATACTCCTTAATCTCATCCGCCCACCTAACTTTCTGCCGCCCCCTGCTACGCTTCCCTTCCCTTGGAATCCAGTCCGTAACCCTTAATGACCGTCGGTTATCTTCACTCCTCGTTACTGTCCTGCCCATGCCCATTTCTTTTTCTTGATTTCAACTAAGATGTCATTACCTCGCGTTTATTCCCTCACCCAATCTGCTCTTTTCTTGTCCCTTAACGTTACACCCATCATGCTTCTTTCCATAGCTCGTTGCGTCGTCCTCAATTTAAGTAGAACCCCTTTCGTAAGCCTCCAGGTTTTTTCCCCGTACGTGAGTACTGGTAAGACACAGCTGTTATAGACTTTTCTCTTGACGGATAATCACCACCTGCTGTTCATGATCTGAGAATGCCTGCCAAATGCACCCCAGCCCATTCTTATTCTTCTGATTATTTCAGTCTCATGATACGGATCCGCCGTCACCACCTGCCCTAAGTAGATGTATTCCCTTACCACTTGCAGTGCCTCGCTACCTATTGTAGATTGCTGTTCTCTTCCGACACTGTTAAACATTACTTCAGTTTTCTGCAGATTAATCTTTAGACCCACCCTTCTGCTTTGCCTCTCCAGGTCAGTGAGCATGCATTGCAATTGGTCCCCTGAGTTACTAAGCAAGGCGATATCATCAGCGAATCTCAAGTTACTAAGGTATTCTCTATTAACTGTTATACCCAATTCTTCCCAATCGAAGTCTCTGAATACCTCCTGTAAACACGCTGTGAATAGCATAGGAGATATCGTATCTCCCTGCTTTTGTTTCTTGCTTTATGGAGGACTACGGTGGCTGTGGAGCCCTTATAGATCTCTTTCAGTATTTTTACATACGACTCGTATACACCCTGCTTCCGTAATGACTGCATGACCACTGAGGTTTCGACTGAATAAAACGCTTCCTCGTAATCGATGAAATCTGTATATAAGGGTTGGTTATATTCCGCACATTTCTCTATCACCTGATTGATAGTGTGAATATGGTCTATTGTAGAGTATCCTTTACGAAATCCTACCTGATCCTTTCGTTGACAGAAGTCTAAGGTGTTCCTGATTCTATTTGCGATTACTTTAGTAAATACTTTGTGGGCAACGGACACTAAGCTGATCGGTCTATAATTTTTCGAGTCTTTGGCGTCCAATTTCTTAGGGATTAAGATTATGTTGGCGTTCTTCCAAGTTTCCGGTACGCTCGAAGTTATGAGGCATTGCGTATACAGGGTGGCCAGATCTTCTAGAACAATCTGCCCACCATCCTTCAACAAATCTGCTGTTACCTGATCCTCCCCAGCTGCCTTCCCCCTTTGCATAGCTCCCAAGGCTTTTTTTACTTCTTCGAGCGTTACTTTGGGGATTTCAAATTCCTCTAGAATATTCTCTCTTTCATTATCGTCGTGAGTGCCAGTGGTACTGTATAAATGTCTATAGAACTCCTCAGCCACTTGAACTATCTCATCCATATTAGTAGCGATGTTGCCGGCTTTGTCTCTTAACGCATACATCTGATTCTTGCCTATTCCTAGTTTCTTCTTCACTGCTTTTAGGTTTCTTCCGTTTCTGAGAGCATGTTCGATTCTATCCATATTAAACTTCCTTATGTCAGCTGTCTCACGCTAGTTGATTAGCTTGGAAAGTTCTGCCAGTTCTATTCTAGCTGTAGGGTTGGAGGCTTTCATGCATTGGCGTTTCTTGATCAGGTCTTTCGTCTCCTGCGATAGCTTACTGGCATCCTGTCTAACGGAGTTACCACCGAATTCTATTGCACACTCCTTAATGATGCCCATAAGATGGTCGTTCATATCTCCAACACTAACGTACTCTTCCTGAGTTCAGGCCGAATACCTGTTCTGTAGCTTGATCCGGAATTCCTCTATTTTCCCTCTTACCGCTAACTCATTGAACGGCTTCTTATGTACCAGTTTCCTCCGTTCCCTCCTCAAGACTAGGCTATTTCGAGTTCTTACCATCCTATGGTCACTGCAGCGCACCTTGCCGAGCACGTCCATATCTTGTATGATACCAGGTTTAGCACAAAGTATAAAGTCTATTTCATTTCTAGTCTGGCCATTCGGGCTCCTCCACGTCCACTTTCAGCTATCCCGCTTGCAGAAGAAGGTATTCATTATCCGCATATTATTCTGTTCTGCAAACTACTGATAACTCTTCCCTGCTATTCCTAGAGCCTATGCCATATTTCCCCGCTGACTTGTCTCCATCGTGCTTCTTGCCTACACTGGCATTGAAGTCGCCCATCAGTATAGTGTATTTTGTTTTGACTTTACCCATCGCCGATTCCACGTCTTCATAGAAGCTTTCGACTTCCTGGTCATCATGACCTGATGTAAGGGCGTACACCTGTACGACCTTTAATTTTTACCTCTTATTAAGTTTCACAACAAGACCTGTCACCCTCTCGTTAATGCTATAGAATGCCTGTATGTTACCAGCTATATCCTTATTAATCAGGAATCCGACTACTAGTTCTCGTCTCTCCGCTAAGCCCCGGTAGCACAGTACATGCCCGCTTTTTAGCACTGTATGTGCTTCTTTTGTCCTCCTAACTTCACTGAGCCCTATTATAGCCCATTTACTACCCTCTAATTCCTCCAATAGCACTGCTAGACTCGGCTCACTAGATAACGTTCCAGCGTTAAACGTTGCCAGGTTCAGATTCCAATGACGGTCTGTCCGGATCCAGGGATTCTTAGCAGGCCACCATTGGAATCTGATCCTGGCAACGTAACGACTATAAATGGGGTTTAACTCATTTGAGCCGTTTTGGCGCAGTGGAACTTCTCGAAACTTGCCGAATTCAGCCTCTCGCTCCTCCGGAACAAGATGCAGTTCATCATTACCGTTAAAAATTTAACTAGACCCTAGGAGAAGCTGTCAAAATTCATGACGTCATGGCATCCTGGTGCGAGAATTTCACACCAGCCCCACCGCCTGTGTTTGGTTCTAGCGTCTTTTCTGGCTTACCACGCACCTTTTCGCGGCCAGAGGGGCTTTTCTGGTATTGTAGATGGATAATTTACTAATACATATAAACTTCTTTTTTTCTATATAGCGTTCCTTTAAAGAAGCATTGGCACAGTTTGAGCTCTAGTTTTTTACAGTAAATAAAAGTGAGGGACCTCAAAACCCTAAAAAGCGTACCGGCAAACCTCAGAGCGCTATAAATAATGTAATAAAATACCTTTCTTGCAGCCGATCTTGGTTTCGTTTCCTAGGAGGTCACTGTACTGTGACGTCATGACACAGAAGGTAGTCATGAGGGAGCAGTACATTGCGACGTTTTGATACCCGCTGCGACTAGTTCGACCACCTGCGATGCTGCTAGTCGTCGCGAAGCCAGGTGTAGCAGCACAGCAGACCACCGAGTGAGCCGGGCGATTGTAAAAGCGTCGCAATGGTTTGCTGTAATGAAACCTATTATATTACATTTTTAGGGCACTCTGAGGCTTATCAGCATCATATATCTGGTTTAGAGGTGAAGGACCTTCATTTAACGCAATAAAATTAGCCCAAACAATCATATTTAAAGAAATTGAAAACACACCGCTGTCAAAATTAAACCTCGTATTCGCAAACCTTGTCTTACGCGTGTGCCATCCGCGATATGACGTGAGTGTCGCACACCCAAACCGGCTAATGTGTAGACGCACTCGCGTAAGAGAAGTATTGCGGGCGTGGGTCAAGGTTCTTTACATTTTTGCGAAGAAATGCAAAATACCTTTAATTGGTGGGTACCTACGTTATCTCATCCCTCACTGGTACTTATATTGGCAAGAATGTCCGGTAGCTGGTACGCTTAGGAAATTATTGAGAACATCATCGCTCGTGCAATTTCCTTCTGAGCGATGTCGTTTTCTTTTCCGACCGACACGCTGAGGCCGAAGTTCTATTAAGGCTTCAGGCTCTTTGAAATTGTTGCGTTATAGAACACTAATACGCCCTAAATTAGAATATGCTACAGTAGTCTGGGACTCTAATAACATAAGCTTAACACATTATAATTAGTTCATAATAACACTGCTCGTCTTATTATTATTATTTGTTAAATTATAACAGAACTGCCAGTGTAACAGCTATGGAAAATAGCCTTTCTCTTCCATCTCTCGTAGATCGACGTGAAGTTTCTCATTTATCATTATTTCACAAAATATTTCACCATCCAACACTGCATGTATTCCGTCGCATCGATCATTCTTACAAGGTTCACGTTCCTTCTTGCAGCACAAATATATTTTCCCGATCATTCGTTCTCAGATGTCACTAGAGTGGAACCGCTTTCCCGCAAGCATTGTATTCATCAGCGATAATTTCTTGTTTCGTGATGCCTTAGGCAACATTACTTACTAGATGGCGATTTCATGTACCTGTACAACCTGTATTTTTTGTAATAAATTTTTTTTCCCTCCTCAACGTTCTCCTAGCGAATTATTTGTCAAATTATACGTATTATGTTGTATAGTGTTTTTCATGTATTTGCTCATATTACCTGTCACCCACTCCCCTCTGTAAAGCCGTTACAGTCCTTGAGGGTACAATAAATAAAATGAAATGAAATGAGATCACCACCCTATCCTACAAAGATGTTCTCATAGAATTGCCTGTATAACCGTGAAACGTTGTGGCAGTACAATAAGGTGACTCGAAACCCATTCTGCCGCAGTTCACACGGCAGGCCAGTTTAGGTTTCGAGAGCAGCACATCACCGACGGACCAATACAACCGCGCGCCAAGCATCACCACCTTCCGCCTCCACATTCTAAACGTGCCCGGCTGTCGACAAACACATAAATATAGTTCCTCGTTCCAGCAGCCTCGAAAAGTGGTGAACGCACTCTCCTCAGAAAAATGCCAAAGCTCGCTGGATCGTTCTTTGTCGTTCCATGATTGCCTCAGAGCCGCCATTTTCGTTGGAGGCCAGAGAATCAACACTGCGCGGGTTCGCCTCTGCGTCGGTGTGCCGTCGTGCGCCTCCAGTAGCGTAGGTAGCCCGAGCACCAAAAACCTCGCGGAAACGGTTTCCAGTGTGCCGCTGTCACTGTCCGCGCTATATAGAACCCAGAAAGGAACTGCATTGCAGTGTTTATTTTTTTTTTCAGCACTGAACTCAGGCAGGCGTGACCTCCAGATGCTTTCCGCTGCGCCCATTTGGTTGTTTTCTTTTCTTTGTCCTTCAAATAGATGCCCATTCTCGTTTATATTCGGCCTCAAATCGCACCGAAAATGGAACGGGAACATTGCGGAAGCTTTGACGACGCTACTATTGCGAGCACCGTCTGAGAGAGTTGCATTAGAATTGGTTCGAGTGTCCTTTCCGAACAGTTTTTCTTCCTGGTTATTCTTCGTCTTTGTTTCTTCCTTGCGACAACGTAGCTGTAAGTGCAATATATAACCTGGAGTTCGCTACAAACTCTAGATTTCGCACTGTTCAATGTTGTCACCATTTCCTTTCTTGCTATCCCCCTAAAAAGGACCTGTTTAGATGCTATCAAGGTGATAGCCTCTTCCGAGTGAAGCATACTCTCCAGCCACGCTTTAACAAGTCTGCTCTATCTGTATTCTCATGTAAGGCAGCGCTCACTGCTCGCCACACATAACGTCCTGGAATAGTCAACTCAACGCTACAGAATATAAAAACATTGCAGCATGTACATAATGAAACGTAATTCAACGCCGGTACGAAACTCGACCGTCTGCTGCCTTCTCAATTTCTTTGTAAACTTATTTTTCTCCAGTGCATTCCTTCCATAATGTAACTCATATACCGAATATATCTTACCCAGCGTCGTTTCCTTCCTTCTCCTATAGCGATCGAATACTCCTCATTTCCTATTTCGACCTCGTCTTCGCGTACCGTCGGCAATTTCCCCACGTGCCCGTATTTTCCGGCAACAGGAGCAGTGATCCCGCTACCGGATGAACCGAAGGCCATGCGTGGCGCGCTCCAGATTGTCTGCCGTTGTTCGCGGCCAGTAAAATATTACAAGTCCCGACAAGAGCTTACCGAGTGTTCACAGTTCTCCCACCGGCAATTTCCTCTCTATATCTCGCGCTTGTCTCTTCATATACAACGGCTGCTCTCGACCTGTTCATCTCCTTTGTTCGGCCCAGCTACTTATCGGTTGATTTGGCACTCTCATTTCTCTTCAACAAAAAAGTTTTGTTGCTTTTGGAATTTTCATCAAACGATTACTGTCGATATGTAGTTTCCCCGATGCTGCTACGAGTGTTCTGCAATGCAGTCCTGGGCTATTTCTGCTTGCTTTTATAAATCAAAACTTTTTAAATGAGCAAGCTTGGTTCACTTCGGGCACTTCTATTCTTCTTTATGCTATTAATGCATTCCTTCTTGAACCTGAAAAGCTAATCTCAGCCGTTCAACACGTGCTTCGAATGGACGACCTCTCATACCTTTGCTCGCCCTCCGCTGTTCAACTTACTGACAGCGATGGTTGGCACGTAATTTGTAACGCCTGGCAACCGTGTACTGTGAATAGGTTTGCTAGCTTTGGTTAACTTTCGTCAAGCTTATTGCTTCTCCAGTGGTGGCGGTGGTGCTGTAAGCGGAGTCAGCCTAGTGTTCTTGGCGGCTGTTCCACCTGGGTTTTGTTGAACGTTTAACAAAAAGCTTACACCGGCGGCGAAGCCTTTCGTCTGTGGGGCCTGCGACAGCCTCAAGTGAATTTTGTTATTCCTGGAATTACAAAAACGTCCAATCATCCAGCGCCGGCTCTGAAGCAACTTACGCTCCTATTACTGCACCTGAGGTATCATGATCACATTCATATATATACCGATGGTTCGACTTCACCTACCAGCTCAACTGCCGCAATCGTCGTTCCAGCCAAGAACGTTACAGTTAAATTCAAATTATCGCACACGACTACATCTACATCGGCAGAACTTGCAGCTCTCCATGCCGCTATGATGTACATCACCTAAGAGCCAACAGAGAAATGGGTCGTATTTTGTGACTCTAATGCAGCCCTTCACAGCATCAAGTCTTCATTACGTCACAGAACTTACGAGCAGAGGACATCTGACATCAAGGAAGTGCACCACCATGCTCTGGAAAGAGGACACCACATCATATTTCAGTGGATTCCTGCTCACTGTGGCATCGTCAGCAACAACCTAGCTGACAAGGCTGCCCGGTGTGCCCATGAAGATACCAAGACGCGTCCAACCTCTTTGGCGAGGTCGGACGCTGCCAGAAAACTTCGCCTACTTGCATGCAAGAAGTCACAAGATCTCTCCATTTCAAGTGCCTTCAATTGCAGATTACGTAAACTGGACTCCACGCTACGGCTACAACTGCCATCTAGCCTTTCCCGCGGCGAAACAACCTTGTTGTGTCGCTTGTGGCCGGGGGTGGCGTTCACGAACGCATACTCCTACCGTATGGGAATGGCCGAGAGCCCGATGTGCGACTCCTGTGGGTGCGAGGAGATCATCGAGCACCTATTGAGTACGTGCCCTCGCTACGATGTACAGCGCCTCTCTCTGCGGGTAACTTTACGCCGACTGGACTCGAGACCGTTCACCGAGTCAAAGATACTCGGACCATGGCCACACTCGTCACTTGCTCGAAAAGCGATTCGTGCACTAGTGCAGTACTTGAAGTGCACGGGTTTAAGAGACCGTTTATAGTGTCCTTGTGTACGGTGTCCCTCCAACACGTACTCAGTGCATGCTTACTCTCTCCCTTTCTTCCTCTTTCTATTCCCCTTTCCCCCACCCCCAGTGTAGAGTAGCAAACCGGATGCTGTTCTGCCTTTCCTACCCTTCTCTCTCTCTCTCTCTCTCTCTCTCTCTCTCTCTCTCTTAACAAAAAGCAATCGACGGGCGCAGAACTCTCTTCCTAATAACTTCGGACCTTTACGGGAGCACTACATCCCCAAAGTCCACGTGCAGAAGACTTCTCTTCTGTAGACCGCGAAGTCACTCTTTTCTTTTACCCACTAGACGGAAAGTATCTTAGACGCACAGAATTTTCTTCGAGTAGGCTACATCCACACTGCAGCTGATATGGGTGGGAGCATTATAGTGTGATTATATAAAAGTGTTAATATTATTACATTTTCTGCCCACATAGATATTACTTTCGCAATATAGAAGTTGCACTGACTCGTCAACATTGACGAGGCAATGTCATGAAGGTATGTGTCACGTGATAGTGGAGCTTTCATGCGTAGAAGCACCTAAGTTCAGAACATCGGGGTTCACGTACACTGGCGCGCCCTCAGTGTGGCGTGGGCAAGTTTCTACTTAAGCGGAAACTACTGCGACGTTTCATCCTGCAGAAAGAGAACGACGCAACCCTCTCGCGACAAATTCACAACTAGTAATTCAATCATCTATCTTATCTCCACACGCACAAACACGCGTTTGTGTGCATGCGCACACACAGCCACGCCTACATATATTGATACTTGATTATACTTCCATTGTTGCACTAAATAAATTATGCATCTGCCTATTCATCAGTGCCTGAGTATACTAGAAGCGTAGACCTATGTTGAACTTTGTTGAACTTGCACCTATAGTTGAACCTATGTTGACTGTGGCTGCGTTGCTTTTCAGAATTTCATGGCCACTTTCTGAGCTCGACATTAGGCAACTCAGCATCCCGCGTCGAGGCAGAACCTGTAGCTCTACCCCTGCGCTGCGCCGAGCACAATAAACGCGTAGATACACGTCGGCTACTCGAAGTGCTAGAACACACAGTGCCGGCTGAAAGACGATATGGCGTCCTTTTTTTTTTCTGTCGATGTAGGTGGTATAAACTATAATGAAGCGCCCAAGTACAGACGAGCATGTTGGAACTTACACTAGGAGGAGCGATCGCGAATGCTACAACTACACTTACTCAGTATTTGAATTTGAACAACACTTGCGTCTAAAACCCTTCCTAGCCAAGTTTTCTACGAGTAGCAACTTCAAAAAGAAAAAAGAAAGACGACGCGCCACGTTTTGTTTACCGCTCTCAAACATATTCCTTAATCAGTAGAGTGGAAACTCGGGCCGATTGGTGTAGCAAAGTTAAAATTCAGGAGGGCCGGCGCTTAAACTAAATACGCTCTTCTCTGTGTACTTCATATAAGCGCTGCGAGCGCCTCGTAATGCTCTAGCGTATGAGGAAGCCGTGACATGGCGGAAACTCCAAACAAACGCGTATTCACACTTGAGTCTCTACTACGCCATACACCCTGCACTGCATTCCTATAAATTCCCACACTGCGATCAATGTGCAACGATTTACCACATGGTACGGGCTTGCGCAAGCGCACCAGACCTTGCATCCATGACACATCCCACCACATGGCAGTGGGAGGCAGTGCTGTCCAGCTCCTACTCGACCAACCAGCTCGACCTGGTCAACTGAGCGAGAAGTACAGCTAAGGCCGCTGGACTCCTGGACAGAGGTGAGCACCCACTGCAGAGCGGAGGAGCTGCCTACGCTCGTGTTGCCCTTGTGCATAAAGTTTATCCTCTCCGAGCGCTGGTCTTCCTGAATTTGAACTACGCTCCTTATATTTGCGGGCGTGGCAACGTAAGTGGATAAATTTACAGAGCTTCGTATAAAACTACACGTCCACTGGTGGCAACAAAAGTAGAACTGCCTGTGTGTATCTCCACGCAACATCATTTCCATTCCGTTTTTACCGGAGTGGCAACACTCCGAGCTCTATACAACAAGGAAATCTTTGATGCATACCAGAAGGAAAAATTACGTGACAATACCTTAGCTGACAGTCTCCAACTCCGGCGTTCAGCGAACCCTCACAGAATCGAGGAGACGAGAACGAGCCATCCTCGGCGCTGCCACTGTTCCAGTCGGTCCAACAACAAGGACTTTCGTGCCGTGAAAGCAGGCAGCCGTGCGAGGCAATCTCTTGTCCACGCCAGTGAAGCGTGAAGCTGTACGTTTGGAAGAAGTGAAGCTTTTTGGTTCCGATGCGAAGTGAAGACGTCGCTGTGACTCTCACGCACAGGCGAGTGCCAAAACTTTCAGCGATATTCGAGGAAGCGTCCCACATCGGGTGGCGAAATCGGGTCGAGCATTGCTTAGACCCGTCGGTTTCTCTTGGCACACCTGCACAGCACTAAAGCGCGCACATTTCTTCCTGTCACACGAAAGGTAAGAACTGAGCGGTAATTTTTTTTATCGGTGCATTTGTCACAGTGGCATCCATAAATTACAATGCCGATTTTTGTTTCACACCACTTTCAGCAGGAACGATGAGAGCCGCTGAGAAGTTGCCTAAGCATTCCAGGCTAGCATAGGGGACCCGTTTTCGTGACTTTACAGTAAAAGTTGCGGCACTGGCTCTTTGAAGTGGCGTCTTTGAAGTGCACCGCCAGCTGCGATGCCACGCTAAGAGATCCGGCGAGGAGCGGCGGGTGTAAGCGTGCGCCACCTCGGCGTAGGAGCGCGTCGTCGTCGATGCGCGCTAGGGGATGTCGGCGTCCTGTGTGGGCGGCGGCGGCGGCGAGAACCCCATCGAACGGCGGCGGCTTGCGGCGCTGTGTCCGTGATGCGCGGTGCCGCTTCTGACGGGAGCCGCCAGAAAAGACGGAGAGGGAGATGAACAAAGGGAAAGGCAGGGAGGCCAACTAGATGGGGGAACATCCGGTTTGTTACCCTCCGCTGGGGAAATTGGGAAATGGAGAAAGAAGGCAGTAAAAGGATTAAGAATGAGAGAAAGTACGCATCATGACGAGTGAAACACAGGTGCGACAAAAAAAGAAAAGATACGCTAAATTGCTGCCGTCGACTGCACGGGCCTACTGTTCGAAGGAACCACACCAATTTTTTTTTTCAGCGATATTTGTGAGGCTTATATGGCGTACACGAAATGACGGTAGCTTACGAAGCGTTCCCCTTCACGAAAGATGCCGGCACTGCACCCAAAGTGTCGGGTATATGCGTAGCACTTTGAGCATATCAGCAAGATATGTCTGTATTGCGGTCGTTATTGAACGTTAACCGCGTGCTTACAATATATCGTGGCGGCGTTTAAAACACCTCAGTCTAGAAAGTAGAGGAGCCAGAAAAAAGATATTTCCAACAGCCGGCTGTTTTTTTTTTTATTTGAACCTACTTGTTGAATTCGGAACGCTTTCAGGAGCTATCATCTGGCGCTAAGTGCCCACCACCTACGTGCTGGCACCCTGCAAGTGGACGCTCCATCGTTCAACGTTCGCCTTGGTATTTGTCGATATACGAACTTCGGCGATCCTTTCCCTGCTTCAGGACGGCATCATCGCTACTCTATCGAACCGAAGGCACTTAAATGGAAGCAAACACTGACGAGTTTGTACGTGCTTATTCTTAACCCTGCAAGTAGTTGTGTACAGTACCCACGCTGTTAGGATCGGCCAGCGGGGTTATGTCCTGCGACAAATCGCTTCTTGAAGCTGACAATGCGTCGCCCACGGACAGACTACCAGCGCCAGCAAGGCGAGACACGTTTGGCGGACCGAGTATAGTTAGCTGACTCCCTGTCGCCTTCACGGACCAATGAGAGCAAGAAAACTAGTGGAAAAGGGTGTTCTACGGCGTTTCCTCACGGGCCCCGGTAACCACCACAGTCGTTTGACAAACGCCCCAGCTAACTGCGGGGACATCACGGGAATCAAGACGCGCCAGCTTGAGTCAAGCGTGACAACCCCTGTGTACGATACCCCCCACCTTTCTGTGTGTTCAGTGAACAAAGTGCGGGTGTGAGTGTGCGAACCCTCGCCCTCAAAGCGGGTCGTTCGACAACTTTGGACGCTCCGATTGGACGAAGGTTGGACAGCAGTTTCCCTGGCCTAGGGATCTAGGGAGGACATATGGGGTTTTAAGCAGCCGTTTTCGGCTCCTCGGTGTGCTTCACACGAATTATGCTAGACTGATCAGATGTAACGTTTTCCACTCCTCATGCAAATATTGTAAATAAACCCTGTACTCCTCGTTCTCGATGAGAACATCTTCCTCCCCTCAACAACGTCCTTAGCGTGGATGAGTCGGACGCCGGCATGGGCCACCTACCCCTTTTGACATGCCCGACCCCAACTATTACAACGCCCCACATCGCCAGTTTGTTGCGCTGAACTCTAGTCACAGCTGTTGCTTAGGGTGGTCGAGTGTGCTGAAAGTCACAGCCCACGAAGGATGCCACAGTTTCTGCGCAGTATTAAGTGACGCGAGAATTTATACCTGCCCCAAAGCATGTTATCGGTAAAAAAGGGTGGTGATTACCTTATGGTGCCAAAAAGAAAAAGATGTATTTCTTTTGGGTGGTCCGACCTGCTAATTACATGTACAGTGATGGCCAGGCTTTATTGAAGTTGTGCTTTAAATTTGTTCACTATCTCTTCACACTACAGTTCTTTTGTCGTTCTTATCATATCGTGAACGCGTCAACGTTATATTTATTCAGCTATTGTAATCTACTGAAGCGCGATCTGAAGCGAGATTGTTGTGCTATAGCTTAATGGAAAACGAGTTTGTGTCGTAACTGCGCATTGTGGCTGGGCTTCCAGACCAGCGGTGATGGTCTGGAATCCTTTATTTTCACTGGTCTTACAGCGAGTGTGATGAGGCGGCCTGTCTACATGGCCATGACCAGCAGAAACATATGGCAGAGCAAATACACAGGCTGAGCGCGCATTGCTAGAAACAAACTAGAATATCAGGAAATTAATTAGATATCTTGAAATCATCTGGAAGACGTTGATTTATTACATCCTAAAAACTCATTCACACATGTACATTGATGTTCGCTACATTTGTGGCTACACAGAGCCCTTAATTTCACATATGTGTTCATGTATGTTTTTGTATGTTGAGATGTATTGTGGTAGTTTCTAGTTGTTTTTATTCATCTATTTATTTCATGCCTCGCATGGACTGCATTCAGGCTTGTGTCTGACTTACGAACTATTCACGGAACTCATTCTTCAGTGTTTTGTGTCCCTATGGCTTTGTTCTTCTCGTATTTGTTTCTTTTCTCTTTTTTTTGCATATTGGGTGACAAGAGTAGCCGGCGCCTCTACGAGACGCCAGCATCTCTTTCTCCCATCCCCCAGTGTAGGGTAGCCAACCAGACTATTGACTGGTTAACATCCCTGCCTTTCCTGAATTCTCCTCTCTCTCTCTCTCTCTCTTTCTGCACATTTAATAAAAAAAGAAAAGAAGGCGGCTACGACTGCTGCCGCTAGTGGTGTGACGGAAAGGACAGTCACATGGATACAACCTAACCAGATTTCGAACTTCTAACCGCTGTGCCCATGAAAAACTGCCTTAATGCAGGAAATATGCAGAGCAATAGTTGCTTGTGCTTGCGGCATCAGCCGTATCCCATTTTAGGCATTCTAGTTCGAGTGCAAGAAGAAACGGTTTGAAGAACACTCGCCTGATAGTTTACGCTTGTAGGATTGAACAGAATTCGCTACGTTCTGTGAGCTCCTCCAGTCTTGAAACAAGAAAAGCAAGAGAAAAAAATGCGAGCAAAGTCACCACAGTGCAACAAAACCGCAGGAATTATTTTCGGCGTGTCATCATCATCATTATCAGCCTGTTTACGCCCACTGCAGGGCAAAGGCCTCTCCCATACTTCTCCAACAACCCCGGTCATGTACTAATTGTGGCCATGTCTTCCCTGCAAACTTCTTAATCTCATCCGCCCACCTAACTTCCTGCCGCCCCCTGCTATGCTTCCCTTCCCTTGGAATCCAGTCCGTAACCCTTAATGACCGTCGGTTATCTTCCCTCCGCATTACATGTCCTGCCCATGCTCATTTCTTTTTCTATATTTCAACTAAGATGTCATTAACTCGCGTTTGTTTCCTCACCCAATCTGCTCTTTTCTTATCATTTAACGTTACACCCATCATTCTTCTGTCCATAGCTCGTTGCGTCGTCCTCAATTTAAGTAGAACCCTTTTCGTAAGTCTCCAGGTTCCTGCCCCGTAGTCACCTACGGGGCAGGAACCTGGAGAGTACTGGTAAGACACAACTATTATACACTTTTCTCTTGATGGATATTGGCAACCTGCTGTTCATGATCTGAGAATGCCTGCCAAACGCACCCCAGCCCATTCTTATTCTTCTGAATATTTCCGTCTCATGATCCGGATCCGCTGTCACTACCTGCCCTAAGTAGATGTATTCCCTTACCACTTCCAGTGCCCCGCTACCTATTGTAAATTGCTGTTCCCTTCCGAGACTGTTAAACATTATTTTAGTTTTCTGCAGATTAATTTTTAGACCCACTCTTTCGGCATGTACGTCAAGATAGACTTTTTACGTGCACTACAACCTTTAGCAGCTGCATTAAATAGTTTAGTTATCTATACAGGTCGTCTTATGCGCCACTGTAAGATAAACGGACAGTTTCTTATTTAAGCTTCCTTTTTTTAGCGTGACGAAACAAAAATTGTTTTTGACAGCCCATTAAAACCAAATAAAACACGCGGCGGAAAGCATCTTCGTTGACTGAAAGCGCTCAACAAGAGATGGGCAACATCTCACACCATAGGACATACATACGCTCGACTAAACTGGTGTTCCTGGCATAGTACAAGACTGGGCAGTTTCACTCGTGTACAAGCAGAAGCCAAGGAAATCAATGCTGTCGTCCGAGCCTCATCGCTTCACACCTCGAGAGAGGCATTCCAGGCATGCGGCCACCGCAAGAAGAGAGAGGCGGCATGCGAGACAAGCATGCCGATACCGCGTTGGGAAGCGACGGAATACAGCTTGCTCGCAAACACGGCGGTAAAGGGAGCGCGCCCTCGTGTAATATTTAGATGCTCATCTCGCGAACCATAACTAGCGGCTCAGCATATAACCTCGGCGGTACCGGTAAGAGCTGTACTCGGAGTGGATCGAAAACCTCGTTACGCGTTCCCGACGGCATCCACGTCAGCGCCTCTGAGTGGAAACCGAGTGGACCTCGCGGTGGCTACAGCGCTGCCTGAAGGGACAACGCAGCGGTTCTCCAGCTCGAGTTGAGATGGATGTGGGTTGGATCCAATGCTGCTGATCGGGTAGTTCTAGCCCCGCACTTGGGACGCTCTCTATGACAGCTCTGTGCTGTTGTTGTCGTGCTCTAAGTGGTTCCCATTTTTTTGTCATACTATAATCCTTCATGATTCTTCTTTCTTCGTTGTGCTTGTTCCGCTGCGCAAATGTTAACAGGCTAGAGCCCACGATTTCAGGAAACCCTTGTCAGCCTTGAAGTGATAATTCCCCCTCCCTCACTCACTGTCTTTAGCAAAGGCAAAATATGCTCACTTCAATAGAATCTATATGTAATGTGTTAGATTTATGCCGCGCTACATGTGACAGCCGGAGTATATGTTTATGAGCACATTAAGGCTGAACCAATAATACGTGTTTCTGAATTTTTATGCGGGTCATTTCAGCAAATCCGTAATGAAGCTTTCGTCACCAGTATTTTTCCAGAAGGCATACGGAAGTTGTCAAGGTAGCAGTTGTGAGAACAAAGGTGGTTCTCACAATGACTTGAGCAAGTACCGGCCTATATCCATGCTACCTTTATTTTCGAAATATTGCGAGTACGCTTTAAAATCATGACTAATCAAGTTGATCGATTTCTAGAAGAGTTGATTGTTGGGCTAGTTGGTCTTCCATAATTGAAGTAGTAACTTAGCGCGATAAAAACACGGAAACATGAAAGGTGGACAAGGACAAGCGCTAAGAATACAATGTACGAGAAATTAATTCTACGAGAGTTGATTGTTGGACTGGTTCGTCTTCCATAATTCAAGTAGTAACTAAGCGCGAAAAAAAATACACTGAAACATTAAAGGTGGACAAGCGCTTGTCCTTGCCCACCTTTCATGTTTCCGTGTATTTATCGCACTAAGTTACGACTTCAAGTTCCTTGATGATTGTCAAATCCTCGTAAGGCAACAATTTGGTTTAGAAATAGCCACTGCTGGATAGTCTAGAAAAAAAATTGTTGATGTTATTGATAATAACCAGTACACCCTTGGATAATTTTCGAATTTAAGAACGTTCGATTTCATCAAGCATACTATTTCGTTACATAAACTCCCTCATTACATGGTCCGAGGCATAGGACTAAATCTAATACGTAGTTATTTATCTGGCAGGGTGCAGTTCACTTGCTCGAACGTTTATAGCTCCCCCTTGCAGACAATAAATATGGAATACCGCCCGGCTGTGTTCTAGGAACGCTATTTTTCATTATCTATGTAAATTACATCGTGCATTCACCGCCAACTCCTGACATAATACTCATGCAGGCGACGCAAGTATTTTTTTTTTTTACCGATGATCACTTAAACGATCTTGACAAGGTAGGTAATAGATGGTTAATCAAATTGTCAAAGTGGTTATTGCAAACGGTCAATTGCACTGATTGTACATGTTTCTTTTTAATGATAATGGTTAGCTTCCAGTCAGGAGCTGACAATGTCGTATGCGCTCCAACCCATTTTTATTCTGCTGTGCATTCCCTTCGCATGATCAGGGTCTCCTGTAACTGCCCTAGGTAAACGCACTCCTTCACAGAGAGTAGAGGCTGACTGGCGATCCTATATTCTTGTTTCCTTGCCAGGCTATTGATCATTATTTTTGTGTTCTGCCAAATAATCTTCAACCCCGCTCTTATACTTTCTCTGTTAAGGTCCTCAATCATCTGTTGTACTTGGTCCCTAGTGTTGCTGAACAGGACAATCTCATCGGCATACCGAAGGTTGCTGAAATATTAGCCGTTGATCCTCATTCCTAAGCCTTTCCAGTTTAAAAGCTTGAATACTTATAAGCATGCAGTGAATAGCATTGGAGAGATTGTGTATCCTTGCCTGACCCCTTTCTTTATAGGTATCTCGCTACTTCTCTTGTGGAGATCCAAGGTAGCTGTGGAATCTTTTGTAGATATTTTCCAAGATATTCACGTATGCCTCCTGCACTCCTTGATTACGTAATGCCTCCATGATTGCTGGTATCTCTACTGAATCAAATGCATTTTTGTAATATTAAAAGCCATATAGATATGTTGATTTTACTCTGCAGATTTCTAGATTACCTGATTGATGACATGGATGTGGTCCGTTGTAGAGTATCGCTTCCTAAATCCAGCTGTTCTCTTTGTTGACTGAAGTCCAGTGTTCCCCTTATTCCCTTGAAAATTATCCTGGTGAATATTTTCTAGAATACTGAAATTAAACTAATGGGCCTATAATTTATCAATTATTTAACGCCTCCCATTTTGTGGATTAGTATAATGTTGGCATTCTTCCAGTTCTCTGTAACACTTGAAGTCGTGAGACATTGCGTATAAAGGGCCGCAAGCTTTTCAGGCATGATATCTCCTCCATATTTGATTAAATCGACTCTTATTCTATCTTCCCCAGCCGCCTTTTCCCATTTCATGTCTTGCAAGGCCCTTCTAACTTCATCGCTTGTAATAAAAGGAGTCTTTCTAACCTGTTCATTACTACTTTGAATGGAGGTAACGTAGCTCCTTTATGTAATGAACAGGTCAGTATGAAATTCTTTCGCTGATTTTACTATATCTTCTAAATTGCTGATGATGTTACCCTGCTTATTTTTCAGTGCATACATCTTGGCTTGTCCTATGCCAAGTTTTCTTGTCACTGATGTCATGCTGTGTGGATATTTTTCTGCTTCGTCAGTCTTTCTCATGTTATAATTTCGAATATCCTTTACTTTCTCCTTGTTGATCAGTTTTGACTGTTCCGCGAATTCTATCAGATCTCTTGTGTTTGACAGTTTCATACTTCGTCGTTTCTTTATTAGGTTCTTTATTACTTGGGACAGCTTACCTACTGGTTGCCTTGGTTCCTTACTCCCACTCCAATTGCTGCTTCAGAAGCCAGCCTAATTACGCTTTCATTCATTGCCTCTATGAAATCGTCATCTCTCCGGTTTAAAGCATTATATTTGTCTGCAAGCGCCAGCCTGAATTGGTCTGCTTTTACCCTTACTGCGTCTAGGTTGGCCTGTTTCTTCTTGGTTAATTTTACTCTTTCTGTCTTCATATTGAAGGAAATCCTAGACCTCACTAGCCTATGATGGCTGCACTTTAGCCCACTTAACACTTCGACATCCTGCACTATGCTGAAATCGGTAGAGAGTATATTATATATATGGAATCTATTCATTTTATTTTTTCTCCATTAGGGCTTTTCCAGGTTAACTTCCTGCTGCTACGCTCCCTGAATAAGGTGTTCATTATTCGCAGCATATTCCTTTCCGCGAATTCTACTAGCATCTCTCCTCTAGCGTTCCTAGAATCGATGCCATTGCTGCCAACTGCTTGTTTACCAGCCTGTTTTTTCCCTACTTTTGCATTCAAGTCACACATGACTACAGTATATAGAGTTTGTACTTTTCTCAACGCTAATTCAACATCTTCACAAAACTATTCCGTTTCTTCATTATTGTGACTGGAGGATGGAGTGTAGGCTTTTACTACCTTTATTATACACCTCTTAGCAGCTTTATTACGACTACTGTTACCCTCTCACTATAACTGTCGAGTTTGTCAAGGTTGCGCTCTACGTCCTCATAGATTAGGAATCCTACCCCACATTGTTTCTTATCTGGATGTCCTCTGTAGCAGAGCACGTGGCCGTTAGTCAGCACTGTATAATCCTCCCCAGTTCTTCTAACCTCACTACGGCCAATAATATCCCACGCAATGCCTCGTAATTCCTCAAAGAGGGCTGCGAAGCTAGCTTCACTTGAGGTGGTTCGTGTGTCAAATGTTGCCAGGTTCAGTGGCAGTGGCGGCCTGTCCGGGTTCAGAGATTCTTAGCAACCACTGCCGCGTCGCAGGTGCGACCGCCACCTTGGTCAGTTGCTTCGCAGCCACTGGGGACTGAGAGCTATGGGTTAATTGTGGGAGTCATCAGGGAGACAGGGGCCGAATACTGCACCAGAGAGGCCAATTCTTGTTCTGGTGCGGCAGTATCTTTGTTGAAGCTTAGTGAGCCTTCCTAATTTGGTTGCACTTGGGCTAGTATAGCCCAGTTGCTCTGCTTTTTTTTTTTTTTTTGCGGGTGTCAGGCACAATTCCAAGCCTGGGGGAAGATATATTTTACTGGAGGAGGATTCGAAATCACGGCGTTCAGATTCGAAGCCTGATGTACTACCTCGATTAGTTTTCTCGAAAATTCGAAAGAAGTGAAGTATAGATTTCATAGGCAAATTGTGGTTCCTTTTTACATTCCTCTGCATCATAAAAAACGTTTCTCATTTTGTTCTAATATTTCTTTGTTTTCCATGTCTTTCTTTCTCATTATTGTGGTGATGTAGAGAGGCGGAAGAGAGAGCATAAGTAAGGGTTTCAAGTTTATAGCGTGTGCCCTCGCTTGGCAATCCAAATCTCCACGACAGTTTCCCGTCGCTCTCTTCCTTTGTCGCGAAAAACAGGACAGGACCTGAACGACCGCATTTCATGCGGCATCTGTGACCTCGCGAGTGCTTGGCAAGGATATCAAGAGAGAATAAGAAACGAAAATCCACGCCGAAATATTCGCGGTGCTTCTTCGAAACTTTTGTTTCAAAGTTCATGAGTTCCAATTCAGCTTCCTGAAAAAGCCTCTTTGAGTCTGGCTTCAGGCTCATGGAACAAGAATAAAGTGTATGAAGTTACGCCCCCCCCCCCTCCAAGTGCCCTGTTCTCACGAATCGCAGGCACTGTCTCGGAAGAGAGAATTTATATTGAAAATAGGGAAGGCACCTTTATTGAGTCGTCACGAATGAGAGATGTCGTGGGAGGTTCCGCATTTTCCAGGTATAAGAAGAATTTCATGCAAAGCAATATCGGAAGTGCAAAGTCTGTTAACATGACAAGTTCGACTATCATGTACGTGAAACCATATTGCTTATGCTCTATTAATGTGAGACATTTGTCTTCGCTGCTTGTTTGCCTAGATTTTACAGTGTGAATATATGTGATTACAACGTTGTTGATGGATTATGTTTATTTTTGTTTATTTTGTGTGGTATTATTGTGAGGTTGCGTTGCGGTCAATGTAGTAAGTTTAGAGAACTTGTGGACACAAATGATGGGTTTCCATCATTAAACATAACAACGTACAAGCACCTGCCTGCCCACCGTAACCACCAAATCCGTAACCGCACAGCATGCATTGCAGTTTTCTTCCGGTAAAAGTGACAGATGGTGCAACCGTTACGTTGCAGTGAAATCATAGCTCCCTGTGTGTGACCATACGCTAGGCATTCATCTCTCTCTATCAAGACCCAATCTCAAGAAAAACAAGTTAACATCCGAGTATTGCAGCCGAGGTGCGATGAAGCGCAGTGAATGTCTGCAAAACCATTCACTTCCCGCGAAAGGGGAAAAAGGGTTAGAAATGGCTAGCCGTTCGACCTGACGCAGGCAAGCCCAGGCAGGCCAGGTTCCGCCATGTCATCAGATGACATATATTACGTTGCATCCGGAAGTCTGCTGTAGAAGTGAATAAAAACTGCGTCTGTAGCAGGCACGTACCCAGGATTTTTTTTCAGGGGGGGCCCCAACCCAAGGTAACTTTTCTATGCAAATGAGGGGGGTACCTTTACTAGTACAAATGTGAATAACGCCCACCATTCGCCATAAAAACGCGTAAACCCACAAAAAAGAAATGAAATAAGGTGTATCTTACAGGTACGCCTGTGCGATACGCCTCTCCTTTACTTGGCAAACAAAGAACCACGCCAAATGGACTTGCGCAGGAAAGAAGCGCAGGAACAACACTGCCAAGAACAAAAAGAGAAACTGTAAAATAAAGATTACTTTAGTAGAATAGAACTAAAAACAGTATTGAAAACAAAGGCACACGGCCCGCGCGGAGTTGTGTTACTCCGCCAGCCAATGACAGAAGCAAAAAAAATCGTCGTCATCCGGCCTTTTCAACATGACGTCGTACTTGATACCTCTGCTGTTCTTCAAAAGTCTTTTCATCGGCGGAAACAATGAGGTGTGCAACAGACATGGACAAAATGTATCGACTCTGAGCATTTCACTATTCAAAAGTCTGCTGCGCAGTTCATGTCACTGCTGAACCCGTTTTACTCATGAAACTTCACTGCCAACTGAAGTAAAACTTCACAACAAATAGTTGTAGCGAAGCAAGCATGTTATTTCAGTTCAATAATGAATTAGGCATTTGCCATTCAACTATAATAGGCGAGGAGAAAGGTATAAAATTACACGCTAATAATTTTATTTTTGTAGTTACCGCCTTATTTGGGTAACAGAAGAGGGTTGAAGCACGAATTATTGGCAGCCTAGCGGAGGAACAATGGCTGGCGGCTATGAGGGCGCGGGCAGGGCCGGTATTTTGTAGCGATGCCTTTTCTGATTCTATGCTTTTTCAGGCTTTTCGCGCTTGGCCGGTGGTCAGAGCGACGGTCTACCCACATTATCAACGGGATCAGGCGGCCGTGTGTGGTGGATGATAAGAATAGCATAGAATAAGGCATAAGGCATCCCTACAAAATAGCGGCCCAGGGCTTCATTGCAGACTTAAGAGGAAGCTTTAGCTCGGGTGCTCCTATCTAAATACATGTAAAAGGAGAATTCGTTTTTCTCAGCAACAACTGCACCAAATGTGACGAGGTTTGTTGCATTTAAAAGAAAAACTTAAACTCTAGTGACTGTTGGTTTCGAATTTTCGCTTTATATTGTCAATTTTCATTAAAAATCATCAAAATCGAAAATTTTTAGGAAACGAGACTATCAAGTTTACAACTCTGTCTTTCAGCAACGAAAAATGATATCGCAATTCTGTGAATTGCATCTAGTAGTACACTTAAAGCGGACAATTAAAAGTGATATGTTACATATGAATCTCAAAAAATTTAGCAATATGGAAATACACCTTTTGCAGAACCCTTGTAAACAACGTAACAAATTCACATAAGATGTAAAACGATATATCGAATTTGTTCGCTTTGAATGGTCTAATCGATGCTGTTTATAGAACCGCGACATCTGTTCTTGACGCAGAGCTATGGATTTGCAAACTTCGTGCTTCTATTTTTTTCAAACTGTCGAATATTTGAAAATCTTTTAAACAAAATTCAGGCATTAATCCGAAATTCCTTTTCATGCAGTCACTTGAATTTAACTGTGTCTCTCAAATGCAACAAATTTCATTAAAATCGGTCCAGGGGTTATCTCAGAAAAACGTTTTTGCGTTTTACGTGTATTTGAATAGGCCGCCTCAGAGTTGGGCCCGAGCTAAAGCTTCCTCTTAAACTGTACCCCACCATAGCAGCGTTTTTTGAATTATCTCTGGAAGAAATATACAGCAATATATATTTGCAGAACAGTCACAGTTCTTTTCGATCCCTCGTTTACTGCTCTGATAAGTTAAGAGCCACAAGCGACTCTTATGGTTATTTGGGAAGTTACGTAACGATGCGTGGCCGCCAGTCGCGTACAACCGCGTATGGCACAGGAAGCTGCGACTCTGCACGTACTGCGCCCACCGCCGAAGGTTGGAAAAACACCTGCACAAGCACAGCAGAGAAGTGGCAACGTTAGCGGCTCGAATGATAAGAAGCGGCTCGAATGATAACTGTAGAAGCGTCATTCAGAACACACGGAATTGTCCTCCACTTCCGGCGGCGTTTTCTCTACTCCCTTTTTAAATAAAAAGATGCTGATCCATGAATATTTTCATAAACAACGGTTGCATTTGTTAATTTTCGCTTTTCCTTCCTGTTTGGCTGTTGCCTTGGCTATCTCCCTTAGTACATCACTTAATTTCTCAAGTCCTTGCGACTCTTGTTTTCAGTTGGCAATTTTGCACGAAAAGAGCTGTAGAATTAGGGAAAAACCAGACGAGTTAACAGGTGACAGTCATATTAATTTGCCCATCAGTTTCAAGATTATTACAGGGCTTGATGATGAATGCTATCCCGCATTATTTTACTTTCCACCTTATCTAACCCATATCACGGGTATATGGTTCCGAGAATCTGTCAGCGTCGCGGTGAGCCGTCACTCGAGGAAATATTGAAACAAAAAGAAAAGTTAAACGCGAGAGAGAGAGAGAGCTCTTTATTGGAAAAACAGAGAATTTAGCCGGCGCGTATATAACCGCTGGCATGCTACTCTGTATAGGGATGGGGAACGGGATTAAAAGATTCCAGAAGAGAGTGGGAGAAAAAGAGGAGAAAAATAAATATGAAATGTCCGAGTGGACCTGATACTAATATTTACAGGTGACATGGAGGGTAAATTTAGGCTTTTGTTATGAAGGGTGTAATTTTTAAAGCTTTCCGATTATACCAATTTCTGACAGGTATGTGAACAATAAATCCAAAACCCGTCGCTGTTTTGATAGGCCGGGCATTGGACCTAAGATGCTCGGTAACGTTAACGGTTCGTGGCAAATCATGTCCATTTGTTGCTCAACAAATTGTCTCTCGTCGCGGTACGCGGGGCATTCTAGTAATATGTGCTCAATTGTCTCTAGGTTGCGACAGTTATCACAGTATGGGTTAGTGGTAAGCCCTATGCGGTACAGATAATTAAACGCAAATGGCGTTTTCTCTGGCCGCAACTCGTTCCACGTGCATACAGACCAGCTGACCACGAACTGAATCCCTTTCCTGGTCCCTGGATCATTCTACACGAAGAAGGTTGAACTTACGAAGCAACAACGATGGGCGGGACCGTTGAATAGACGGTAACAACTGAATGCATCTCGAGTTAATCGCGCAGGCACCGAATTGATGAGGAAACTGGCCATCACATCCCAGGAGACGCCGATAACTACCGCCATCCAAAAGGAGGAAAAAAGACAGCAAAATGTTGACCCCCGAATAACTGTCAAGTCGCAACATTGATTTGGCGGCGCCTTAGGAATGTGTGTGAGAAATGGGGGCGTGAGTGGGGAGTGGGGAGTGGGAGGGGGGTATGCGTATGAATTTCGGGGGGGGGGGGCCCGGGCCCCCCCGGGCCCCCCCTTGGGTACGTGCCTGGTCTGTAGCAAAACTGTATTTAGCCCAAATGTACAGTTATAACCTTGGATATGGCTTTATTTGCCCCTGTTTTAATTAGGTAACCTTAAATTTGACCAGCTTTCGGCTAGTATCTCTTTATTCCAGTAAGTACACAGCAAGACAAGTGGTCTGCTGCACAACACTATGGTTTAGTGGTTGCCCGCCCACTGCTACATAGCGGGCATCGTTTAGGCTGCTGGAGCCGCGGAGGGCGACTCATTGCAGCTGCTCTCCGTAGCATTCCCCCAACTTCTTTTTGAGTGCCAACAAGTGGCGCCCTCAGCGTGCCATTTGCTGCGATGCGCAGCGACAGTACTGGCCCGTTTGTGGCAATGACAAGTTTGCGATATCTGGGGACAGGGTAAAAAGATTTATTTTAACAAAAAATTATGTCGATGCAGCGCTCATGTTGGAATCTGTGTGAAACGAATCTCTCAGTGAAGCGTTTAACTGAAACTGGCACACGCACAGTGAGAGGCGTCGACGACGCAATGTCAAGAGGAGGAAGGCGATGCATCATGCTTGTCGGGCAGGAAGTGGTGACGAGAGGTGTAGGCACATAGAAGCATGCAGAAAAATACACATAACTGAATGCATTTGAAGCTTATACACCTTGTGTCACAGTGGCACATAACTATTCTTGGGGATTGACAGAAAACGGCCGCGGAGCCTGTGACATAAACCAGGTGCACATAGCCGATCGCTCAGGAAGGGAGTAGCTCAAACATAAAACAAAACAAAACAAAACTTTGGGTATCACGCCCTATTCAATTAAGAGGCGTGTGTGCTTTAGAGATATGTGTCAGGTGAACTATTTGAACCTGTGCGCAAGAGCACATGAATCATAGGCTAACCGAAAAAAAGACTCGTAATTCAAACGCACAAACTACAATCGGCAAGTTCACTCGCAAGTTCCTAATGACAAGTTCGGACTACAGTCTTCAATTTCCAACTATATTCACTGGTGGAGAAGAAAATCGGCCTTATCGCGGATTCCCCGATCCAAGGAAGCGGGCATTTATGTTGAGACGTATTCTTTTGTCACGTAAAACAGAAGCGCGCTTACTAGCACTAAATTGTCGGTCCTGGAGCGTGGCTCGTGTGCCTGTCATGCGAAAAACTGAAAACCAATCAACCGCGCCGAATTCCGGGGCGACAGAAACCTTTGCTTTATTGGTAAAGCACTCTCTTCGAGTAGTCATATCACTTCTTGATGTGAGGTCACAGTTCTTTACCAATTTCTTACACTTTGTTTCACCGTAGACTCACCGTTTTATCAGGTATCCCAATAAATGACTTTCCCTGGCATAGTCACAGGCGGTCATATTGTTCAGTGGCCCTAAAAAAGCTATTATTCAATAACGGGGTTTTACGCGCCAGACCTACTATCTGATTATGAGGCACGCCGTAGTGGGGCACTCCTGAAATTTGGACCACCTGCGCTGCTTTAACGTGCACAGAAGTATAAGTACACCGGTGTTCTCCCATTTCGCCTCCATCGAAATGCGGCCGCCGCGGCCGGGATTCGATTCCGCGACCTCGTGCTTAGCACTAAGCCCAACACCATAGCCTGCATTAAAAAAGTGCAGTAGCTCTTTAGTGGACGCGCACGTACAAGGCTACCTCGCTTCTTAAAGCGAAAGTTTCTTTTGGAGCCCACGGGGGCGGGGAGAAGAGGTAAACAGATAAGAAGAAAATAGAAAGAGACGCAGCAGCTGCACATGGTCATAGCCGGTCATGATCACTGCACATGATCACGTGCACCACAGTGAACACCAAGGCTAAAGTAGTTTGTACAGGTTGTCTTTAAGAATCCAGGCTCGCTTACAGAACATGCACAGATTACCGAATTGGAAAGGACAGCTTGAAGCATTTCGAATAGGACCGATGTTGCGCACCCGCTTATGAATAGAATCTCCGCAGGCTGCTTACTTGCTCCGTGCCTGTGTATTTCTACAGGAAAAGCTGGCTCATGCGCTCTAACACGGAACTCAAGTTCCCTTCGGGATTGAAGTGCTCCAAATGCAACACCCTTGTGTAGCCTGATTAAAGGCCCGGTGAAAGATGGCAGAACTTGGGACAACGCGACTGGCGCGCTGAGAGGACGTCATTAGCGAAATCTCTCACGTCGCACTGCGAGACACAAGCAATCAAGCCGTTCGTGTTCGGATTAGGCCAGCGACGAGTCGAATGATGGCTGCCCGTTCCATTTGGTCGTATTAGGCCCGGCGGTAGGAGACATGGTGGCTATGCTTCCGATCGGAAATTCTGCCCGCACGGGGCCTCGCTTCCATCAAGGTAAGCCTGTGCTTGCAAACAGGTGCCCCTCTGGATGGCGTAGCTTATGCGGTATACTTTCGCGTAATCACGAGATCGGCGAGAGTGCTCTCTGAGTTGAAAAGATTTTGTGTGAAACACTGAAACTGAACTACGTATGTGTGTGTGTCGAAGCTCTTTCAAGTCAGATGTCGGATGAGATTCGTTCAGAATTCGTTAGCTTTCGTGTTCTTTTATTATCCCTCTTAAAGAAGGGTTTCAGCGAGTGACAGCGAGCGAATTCAAAGCAATAAACAGAGCAAAAGCCTCGCTAAGTAAAAACAAATGGCAACTAACAGACACATAAGGCGGCTAAAAGCATCCTTAATTTTAGTTAGGCGTGCAGTTTTTTTTTTTTTTTTTTTTGAGGCAAGGTACCTAAATTTTACCAAGGCACACGAGACGAGTGTGAAAAATAAGAAGAAAGAAGATGCTGCTTCAATGTTGCGTCATTGCTGCCATGTGTCTTCAGGGTGTTTCAGCGAACACTTTCAAAAATTCCTAAAGGTTACCTGTGGCAGATTGCGCAATTCCATTTCCCGAGGTGGTCTACTCGGAGAGGCGGGCCGCAAGAAATTAAAATGCATATTCGATTAATAACAAAAATCACTAATTAACTTTCTAACGAATTACTTTATGGTCCATCTTGCAAGTTACAACTTATAGCCATAAAGTTCGCAAGGCGGATCCACTTGGAATCAATTCTCAGGGTGACACGAGTTATGAGACATTAATTCCCGAACTTTGAGAAGAAATGCAGGAATGCATGAACGATGTTTCGTTAAGGAAGTAAGTGGAACGCCAATGCATTTCTCCGCAAAGTCCGGGAATTAATGTCTCGAGACTGGTGTCACCCTGAGAATTCGTTCCAAGTGGATCAGCTTTGAGAACTCCAGGGCTAGAATTTTTAAATTGCAACATGGACATTATGCAACATGGACTTAGTTAAAAAGTAAATTAGGGATTTCTTAATTAGTCGATTATTTATTTATTTATTTATTTATTTATTTATTTATTTATTTATTTATTTATTTATTTATTGCAAGTAACGTCGTCGGCTTCGAGTAGACCAGGTCAGGGGATAGAATTGTGCTATCTGACATATGCAACATTTAAAAGAATTTGAAAGCGTTCACTGATACACCCGGTATTCATGTACAGGAGAACTCATGGTCTACTTTGCACCTGCTAGTTACACCCATTTAACTCAAACTTCTAATTAAATAATGCCAGAATTGTCTTTATAATTGTTTTAGTGGAGACCTGACATGTACGATCACGCGATATGCTTAATTACGCGACGAGATTTTCGAGTGCTTCATCTTCATCGATGTGTTTGTGCAATGAAACTTATAAGAAAGTCTAAGGATGCATGAAAAAGATAAGGATAGTTTCTGAAATAATATCTACGGGAAGGAGACAAGAGCCTTGTAGTGAAGTTCTTGAGTAATTAGGCACTTGCGTAAGTAGGCAGGTAAGTGTGTCTTTTGTTCTTTTAGGGAACCTTCGTTCTACACCACTCCTTCGGAATCCAGCGAAGGCTCACTAAAATGAACGCTTCGGCAGGAGAAATGGTTCGGGCTTTACATTTGGATTCACCGAAGTTTTTATCCCTTCGGGCATCGAAACTTGTGAGCACGTGCTTTCTATCAGTCTATTTTCTTTTATTGTTTCCTTATATAAAGGCATCTTAATGTAGACATCGTGTGGGGAAAACGGGGCCCCAGGTGGGCAGAGGGAAGGAGAGGAATCTACATTTTGATCACTATTCACATTCTCTGTCCGTACGTTTTTACAGCGAAGCTGTATATGGCTAGCGCATTTCCGTCATCCATAGTCCGCGATTAGCCCGCGAACTATTCTCGTGGACAACTTTGCGTGGCAACGAAGGGAAAGCTACAGGCGCATGGCTGTTGCACACGTGTTATGGCGCGAAGTAGTCCGGCAGCGTTTGACAGTGCTTTGGGTTGCTCGGAACAGACGCCGAATCGACGCAGCTTCACGTGACGCGGTTTCGCATTTGTCCAGACGCGGAAGGGAATAGCCGCAAGATAAGTGAACTTTTACGTTCGGTGGTGTGTTTTCTCTTATTTAACTGTTGCTAATAAGGCGTTTATGCTTTCTCTTCCCCAGCTTAAACTAACGTGGACGAAAACACGGGACTCTTTTCAGAAGCGCTCTCACTTGTGCGTGCTTTGGCTCCGTAGCTTTTCCTTCCCATTGCCACAGAAATATTAAACACCAAAATGGTTATGCATCTCTTTGTTGTACACTATACTACCTACACAGTTTCACAGGTCATCCACCTTCACAGAACGGAATGGCTGCCGAATTTGTTTCTTACCTTTC
Source organism: Dermacentor variabilis (assembly GCF_050947875.1). Taxonomy (NCBI): domain Eukaryota; kingdom Metazoa; phylum Arthropoda; class Arachnida; order Ixodida; family Ixodidae; genus Dermacentor; species Dermacentor variabilis. The sequence continues at coordinate 51,319,032 of NC_134572.1, read as the reverse complement.
TTGTGTTCTTTTTTTTTTCTTACTTCTTGCTTTTCGCCAATGCAAATTTCCTGAGCTAAACACTGCAATTTCAAAACCGCAGGATTCAGCAGGCTCTTTCACGCAACGACCCGCTGTTACTGATGAAATTTGGCAGCATAATGGAAAGCAATGGACGTAGAATAAGTAAAATTTGTGCCTGTCATCTTCATGTCGCGCACACACAACTACAAACCCCAGAGGCCACCGCGCATCTGGAGGCAAAGAGAACTATGTATGCTTGCTTAAGTATTAGTCTGCCAACCCTCTTGAAAGGAAATAACTGTTTGAACACAAAATACGAACAGTTCTATGCTAGTCCATTTTAGGCGATCCAGATTTTTAGCTGTGGGCAGTTACAGTTACCGTATTTACCTCCACCAGCCAAGATTGATTCCCAATGGTCCTTGACTAATTCAAGCACCGTCGCATTCTTCTGCGGCCGTTCTGCAGCCTCTTTAAGCGTTAAATATAAAGGATGCTCGCACGAAGAAATAACGCAGAAGTGAGCTTTGGGCGGGTAGCAGAGAACAGTAACTGCTGTCGCAGTCGGCATCTTCAACTGGACTTGTAGGTTCATGTTCTACCAATATTCACAACAAAAGAGTTTATAATCAGAGTTTTGCGCGATCTAGTGTAGACACGTTTTTTATGCTTTCGCTGTAGCATTTGCGCTATCCTAATGCGCTTATATGAGCGGCTCAGCTGTTTCCACTATTCAAGGAGTCTTAGACACCTTCATAGAACTCTGGTGATGGTGCTGATAAATACTAGAAAGCGTAAAATGAAGTGATACACCTAAGACACTTCTAATCACGGGAGGACAGCGTCAATAATAGGAGGTTAGGGAAACGTAGCAAAATAGAAAGAACGGCGGCTATGCACTGACAAATTTTCAAAAGTACTTGAATTTACGCGAACGCCAAAGCATGTGGAAATGCCTAATAAGCGGGCTTGACGACCACGCGTTACGCCTTACTTTGTGACGCCCTGTGAGCCATCGACAGCGTTGACAATTGCAGCCAACTGAGATTACCAAGCAGACTGAACAATGTGGCACTACGCAAAGTTTGATTCTAACAACAGCAAACGACATCGGGGTGAGCCCAGTCTCAGGCATTGGTCGTATCAGCACAGTAATTCTTTACGCCATGCACTAGCCTTAGCGCTTTCTTTATTTTGTGGAGGAGACTGGGTGAGAACTTCTACTGCATCTCAGCTATTGACAGAGAACAATCATTCCATCGAGCGCATGCGCAGTACCGCGCCCGGTGGCGACAGCCTCGCTTGATCAATTTCCCTCTGTTAGCACACGTTAAACGGCGTCTTAAATGCCGAACTTACACCTTAGAAATAACACAGTTATCTCAGTCCAAACGGCAGCTTCCTTGCCCTGCCCCATATCGAGGCCCTGTCCGTCCAATGGTGTTTACGGCTGAATGATTCTTCTCTGTAAGGTAATCTCGTTTCGCGCTATATAGTCCTGAAATATGTGTCCATCCATTTATGTTTAACGAGTAGAATGAGAGCATAGAGAGGAAGGTTACCAAAGCGTGCTGCTACGTTGAAACATCGGGTCGTAAATATGCCTACAGACCCTTTTCGTGGCGATCCCGTGAACACTGCCATGTTTGATCACGCGGTGATGCGTCCATTGCTTGCCTCAGCCGCCTCCCTTGCCTCTGTGTTTACAATGGACGTGGACGACGCGCGGTGCCGCTCCGGAAACCACTGTTTCGATGGATATCGTAGACTTGACTGGGTGGACGACACGAAGCCTTGGCCACAGCTTCAGAGGAAGTGTAAGCTTCCACAACTCATTACGCTTTGTGAAAACTGCGCGAGCAGCGTATACGGTGCTTATACTAGAAGTGGGGCTAGAAACGTACTTCAAGCTGTACAAGCTTTCCGCTTATGAATTAAATCAGGATGAGTGTGTTTTGCTCTCCGTTCTTTATTTGGCAAAAATTTTGAAGAAGGGGCTTTTCGTCTTTCTGGCCCAGTGACGTTCTTCGGTGCGGTAACTACATTTGATTGTTTCATTTTCTGCCTAATTGCTCACGGGTGTGCTCAGTTGCTACTGACCCGTTCTTGCTGCGCACAGGGCTTGGAACGTGGATCCTCTGTACTTGGTAATTGCTTGTACTAAAACGTACTATTGCTAGTTCCTCGGTTACTTTGTGGAACGTCATGAAAAATCCAACTTCGAACATTCGTTCGCTGTCGTTGTAGTCGCCATCGCCATTCTTCGAAGCATTCATTCAAGAGCGCACCCGTCCACTTATCAGTGATATGCTGATGATAGAGACGGCGTAAGTTTCCGTACGAGTCGGGGTAGATGCGTGTGGATAACCAACGAGAATCTTGCTATGCAAGAAGGCGGCGCTGCTCCTTATGTCTGTGTTTAGCGGGTGAGGCGAACTATTGCCGACGTGTCGCAGCTGAAGTTCTTTCCTTGGAGCACTAGCGACACAACGCAGGCGGATGAGTGATTATTTTCATCAACCAGGAAAACCCCGCATTGCAAAGGACCGACAACACAGACAGTCCTCATGTAGCAGCGGTCCATGAACTTTGCCACACAGATTCATTCCATTGCGTAATATGTCGATCTTTGCTGCCAATTGCTGCACCATGTCTTCCTCTACCACTCCAAATTTGCAGCACGAATAGAGCATGGTGCTTTAGCGAACACCAAATTGTATTTCCCTACAACTGATCGCGCAGTAGCAGGGCAGAAGCGGTAATGGTTTCGTATTCGTGTGCGAATTTGCTGAGGCAACGTGCGGCGCGCCGCCGGTAGCGCCATCTCGTTCCTGTGGGGCAAACTGCTCCGCGAAGTACAAATGATCCGGCCAGCTCCATCAGTAAAATACTTTCATGGCATAAATTAAGATTTCGTGGTCACAATATGCAAAAAACAACGCTATTCATAGGACGTATACAGAACTCCGTAAATTCGCGACTGCGAAATTTACAGAGTTCTGAAAGCGTCGGGTAAAGAAGGAATACCGATTTTCATCGTGGCGGCCGCATTTCCATGGGAGTGAATTGCAAAACCAGCCCTGTACCGTGCATTGAGTGAGCGTTAAAGAACGCCAAGTGGTCAAAATTAAGCCGAAGTCACCCACTACGGCGTGCTTCGTAATCATATCGTGGTTACGGTGCGTAAAACTCCCTAATTTATTTTTTATGCCGGTATTCATCGTCGATTCGCCTCTGCCCGCCTGTTCTCTAAGCATATTTCTATTTACGTTCGCATGCAATAACTTCAACACCTAGGGTCGTGCACGCATGCATGGGCTCATGCGTGAGCGTACGCCGATGTGCACGTGAGCGGACGCATGTTTATCGCACACCTATATTGGGGATAGTTATGGCGACGCGGTATACTATTGACGGCAGGCGCATAAACATGACGGAGCAATGGTCTTTCACGGATAAAAATTAAGAGAATGTGCACGAAAATCGTAATCGCTCCTACTTTAATCTTTGAGATTTGTCATATTGCTCTTTCTTTCCTCTTTCTTCCCCTCCTTCCTATCTTCCATTTCTATGTTTCAGTTTCCTCCTTTCTGAACAATGGGCAGGCGTGGTGCCCCTTCCAGTGGCAGTTGCCAGCCTGCTTCTCCCCTTTCCTGTCAAATGTATATAAATTTTCAAAACAAACAAACAAAAAAATTAATAATAATAATAATAATAATAATAATAATAATAATAGCTGCAAGTCTCATCTAGAGCAGAATGAAAATAAGACACCATGTTTTGCAATGATTCAAATAATTTCTTATTTTTTCTGCCCTTCATCACTGGTTCGAAAAAAGCCGTGCCACCACTGTCACAAGGGGCAATATGCAGCTCCCCGGTTCCCTATACGAAATGCATTGTAAAATACATTACAGACTACAATACAACATACACCCCCAGGGTGACCATATTTTCTAGGTTCTTTTCCTCCGATTCTATTCGTTCTGTCCTCATCAATTCTGGCGACAGCGGGGCAGCGGCTTCGTTCGAACTGATGACTAAGGGCAAGGAGAATATAAACTGATACGAACCGTTAGGAAATGAGTCTCCTGCGTAAGTGGGTACATAAGTATGACGTACGTAGCTGTGCAGCAAAAAATGGTACTACGTAGAAGACTACACACAAATGCCTGCTACCAACTGAGTTTATTGATAATAGTGACCGTTTTTTATTCTATTTTTTTTCAATAAAATGAGCTTGGAGTCGGCATTAGTTTTCTTGTTTTCCTTGTACATGGGATGGCGCGTATACTATTCCATTGCCCCCCCCCCCCCCATCACGTTTCGATTACTAGATAAAAGTGCCCAAGGCCATGGAATGCGGCCAGGCTTATTTTTCATCCTGGGTTCCTTGGAGATGATCTCAAGTTGGGCAACTCGGTAAGGAGTATGCTTTTTTAAAAAATAGCAGTACACCAAGCCCACGACAGCAGAAGGGGTTTGTCTTATTGCGAGCAAACCGCGTCTTTCATTCTGTTTTCCTAAAGTCGCTGGTTCCCTTGTTGAGATTAGACTCCGTACCTCAGATCCTATTTGCGGGCTTATTTACATATTCTGTGAAATTTCGCGCATTCTATGGCAGAGCAGTACGACCCGACGTCACGCGCCAGGCGTGATTTCAGGCCCTTCATTCGGAACCAACGCAGGTGAATGGTGGTGGCGTCGCTGAGAAACTTTTTCACTTCAGTACAAGTTTGAATCGGCGTAAGAACATTCCGAAGTTTGTCCATTTAGGCATACTAATTTAGGCATACGATGCCCGGTATTGTAACGGCTGCATCGTTTAGGGTGTGAGTACGCGTAAAAGCTAAATCAGGCTCACTAACGTGAAATGAGGCTTCATTGGCTGCTTTCGGTTTCGACAAATGGCATTGTGGGCAGGAACCATGGCCTAACAAGCTATGGGGGGCGGAGCGTACTTGTAGATTCAGTGTTGCGCGTAATACTTCTCTCCGGCCCGTCAGTAACTTAGCGCGGAGGTCACTCGCATTGAACGCTCACGTATGAATGCAGGACTGGATTAAATTACGCAGGTCTTTCTGTAAGTATTGACAAACTACAAAATAAGCGCAACAGTGCCGCGTACACGTAAAAATTACGGTAGATATAGGCTGGATTACTGCATACCAACACTATACAACCTCTTAAAAGCACACATTAATTTCAGTGCCCCACTCGGCACGTTTAAGTCAGAGGTGCGTGACTACCTGATGAAGCAATGAACTTTTTCTCTTTTCTCCTGGCTGCTACATTTCCTGCAGTGTTTATACATACTGTGACAGTGTACACCATGTATGCTGTATCTGTATCAAGCAAGTTCATTTCTTCTTCATAATGACTGTATGTATCTACAATTGTTCGAATTTGTGAAATCCACTGCCTGTTGCTCTCTGTAGGCCCCCAGGTCCCGTCAAGCTGTCTGCGACAGTCTTTTGCCGGGGCCCCCCAACTAGTGTGTTGTAAATAAAGTGGATTCTGATTCTGAATATCGACAATATCGCGTAGGCATGATTTGCTGTGCTGTGCAGCGGGCCAGTATCTTTTTTTCATTGAGCACTGTTCTTATCAGAAGACTGGCGCGGCGATCTGGCCTGGCGGCCGAATAATGATAAAGAGACAGAAACGTTTATTAATGGAAAATTAAAATTTAATAATTAATAACAAAGAAGCGCGAAACAACTGCAATGACTGTAACGATGTCATTGCTGCATCATCTATTTGAATTTGTCTTCTCTTCATTCCGTCTCTTTAGGTTACTTATCTGGCTGTGCGTTCGCGTTGATTTCTCTGGATATAAAAACAAATCACACGTCTTTTCCAAGCTCTCAGTTCTCTTTTTGTCTTCTTTTTTTTTCTTTTTCTTTCTTCTTTGGCGGTAAGATATTTGAAGGATTACCAGGAGCGCAGTCTGCTTATTTCTAGCTTTTTCTTACCAACAAAGTAAGAACTCGAATAACGAAGCGTTAATACAACATATGTAAATACGTGATAGCGCATTATTTCTCATTTTAATGCATCTAACTTAACAAGCCAATAACCAACATAGAGCGAAACAACTGCTACATTTTTTGTTGTTATTGACACTTTGATTTTTGTCAAAAATAATAAAAAATGTGAAGCCCCACAGCCTATTCTTTTCCCTCGACTTTCCTACACCACATCAGATCAAACTAAAGTGCATCGAATAGAACTTCGGTGAAACGGTGCAGGAATAAAAGAGACCACTGGAAAGTTTCTGACGAGCTTTGACATTTATCTGCGACACTTCAAAAGCTAATACAAAGGTCGGGTAGAACTCATCGCCAATTTTCAGAGCCACTTCACCGATAACCATAAAAAAAAAAAATTCACGTCATCCACCAAGACTTCAATGCGCCTGATGTAAGACAGGAGCTTTTGACGGGTTCAAAAGGAAGTTCATAATTCGCTCGCGTCACCTGCCCAGAACGACGTGACACAGAGAGAGAGAGAGAGAGAGAGAGGGAGAGAGAGGAGGCAATAAAACGCATTCGCGGCCCCGTCGCAACTAGTTGCCTCTGTGCGCGATGCGGAAGCTACGTGACGCCCAAGCGCTGTCAGCGAGCAAATACCGCAGTACCGGTTGACTCAAATCGATCGCACTCGAGTCGTATTGGCCAACAAAAAAGTGAAGCCCTGCCGTAAGGAGGGATCGTCAAACGTACCGCTACGTTGGCGCTTGATTTCACTGAGCAGTCTACTTCTCGACTTGCGGCCCGCTCAGACATTCCTTCCAGGAAGTGCTTCACCATGCAAGTACAATTGGTTCACAGCAGTCAAGAATTGGTATAGGAGCATGAGTTCAGTTTTTGTTTTCTCCTTTTCTTTACTTGCATTTTTCTGTCAGGCGACTCATGGTTTCCTTACTTTTTCTTTTTCCTTTTTTTTCTTGATTATAACATGATATCAAAAATGCACATCACGCTCAGTCAATGGCGCTTGCTTATGGCAGAAAAATATAAACAACAAATATATTTTTTCAAGCTATGATATAGGCAAAAAGCAACACAGGTCCAACCGCGCAAGAGAACAGCTTTGGTCGACCCCCAAATGTCGTGTCCTCCTGTGTAACCCGCACGTACTCTCAGATGATTGCCTCGAATTCCGTTCGCTGGCGTCCGGGATAATAGAATTTGTGTGGTCGCTTTGTAAACCGCATGAAACTTTCAACCGCACTTCGATTCTCCCTGTTGGCCGCGTCCAGAAAAGCCGAAACTGCATTTGTTCGGATCCAGTTATACTTTGCAGCTAAAGTGTCTAAACACATATGACAACGCTCTAATACAATGCCTAATCGCGTTGTCGAGCATACTCCAACAAAGATAGCTGCAAAATGAGAAAGTAAAGTGAAATGGAGAAGGGAAATTTTATCGGAGTGTTCTGCCTGCGGAACATATCTGCTAGCTACGACCTTGCAGCTCGTAATGATGTCTACCCCTGAACGCCTGTATTACTTACACTTTGAATTAGAACTTAGGATGGTGTCAAACGTCACTAGACAAAAAGGAAATCCTAGTGTCGCCGGGTGTGACTGGTTTTGAGACTACCTGCTGCATACTTCGCTAGAAATTTTTACGCGATTTTTAACTACAAGAACCCCAAGACCGATTAGATAAACGCTAAACTTATGTGGAGGGAGCACATCCGTCATTATAGCTGCATGAACAAATGAAACACAACCGGCTGAAGATGTCGCATCCCGGTTAAAGAAAAGAAGCTTAGAAAATTCGCGGCCTCCTTGAAGATAGTTGCATCAAAGGAGGGACTGCCAAAACACAGTAACTATCCTGAATCATGCATACCCTATTGCGTTATTTCCAGTGAATAACGCTTTCAGGGGTATGAGCAACCAGTAAGGTTTCTTTATGAAGCTAAAAAAAAAATATGGTCATTCAAACCGACGAAGTACTTTTGGAAGATACAAAAAATTACACTTTCGCCCTGTTGCAACTTAGAGCAGGCGAAGGCACGAAGAAGACTTATGCAATAATCACAGAGTATAGCAGGGTAATAGCATTCATAGCATGAAATACAGCTGCTAATATTGGCTATAATTTTTTACTAACACGATAAGGTCGACGTAATTGCACGTGAAATATGATACGAATATCTTATAAAATTAGTGAATAGTGACAGAGACAATACAGAGATATAATCCACATTTATTCATCGTATCATTGAAGCGCCATATACGCAGACGTCTTCTTTGGCAATAACATTTGGTTGCTCCTTTTTCTTTTTTTCACTTGCGTCAGTATTAATTATAGCTGCTTATGCCAACGCTACACGCAAGGTAAATCGACAATTCCAACGTGTAAAATGCACAACTTTGCACCTCTTCCAGAGGCGCTTTTCATGCTCTACAGGTCGAACCTCCATATGACAGCTAAATTTGCACTGCAGCCCGAGATTAAATTCAGCAGTAGTAGCAATGGGCCATGTCACAGGACCATCGTAGGTGCTCGGAGGGCATTAAAATACTTGCGCCAATATTCTTTTGATATTAGTAACTATGAAAAAAAAACAGTTAAAACAGGAAATTATTTCGCATATTGTTGTATTCCCTTAATGTAAAAAAGTTTACGTGCGAGAACCCATGATTTGATCGTGAGGCACGCCTTGGTGGAGCACTTCAGATTAATGTTGACTGCCTGAAGCTTTACGTGCACCTAAGTCTAAGTACACGAGTGTTTTCGCATTCCGCTCGCATAGCAATACAGTCGCCTTGGTCGGGCTCGAACCCGCGACCTCGTACTCAACCATGCAACCCCATTGCCATTGACATACCGCGGTGGGTTGCCAATGTTGAAATTTACGTGAGGCGAAGCATTCGAGAAGCGGCTACTTAAACAGATGCAATGCGTACAATTGTCTACATTTGCATTTACTGTCGCCCTATGAAACGTGTAGTAGATTGCAATGTTTATGCACCACAGAGGTTATAACTTCAATGTAATGCACTGTCTATGCGCTACACTGTTCACAAGCTGTGCGGAAATGCTAACATTAAATCCGATGGATGCACAGTCTGAGACATGAGCGACGTTTACATGAATGTGGCTTGTGGCCCATCGCATCGCACTTCAAGCACATCGCGTCCTCTAGACGTTGGTAACGAGCTAGTAAGGTGAATCGCATTAATGCGTCATGTGAGTGTAGTTCGAGACGGGGTAAGTCGCCTCATGCCAGGCGTGTTCAAGATAATCAGAAAATGTACTTAAGGTGAGTTACTCAATACAACGCGAAAAGTATACTTCAGTAGAATAATAAATAGAGAATTCAGAAATGCCTCTGCGACAGAGCACTAGATACTAAAAAAGTATTTTGTTACTTCGACGATGCTTACAAGATAACTTTTGCTCCGAACTGTTAAACGAAAGTAGAACGAACCGAAGTTTTTGCAAGAAAGATTTACTGGCTCGTAGGAGGAGCTGCTTTTCAATGTTGCCATCTGACAACTTACCCCCTGCTGTCTGTAAACACCTTTCCTCAGATGCTGAAGGGGGCACTCGACAGATGCGCACGATGGCACGGCGACGTTGTTTAGTAAAAAAACTTGTTGAACCATCTGGCCGATATTTTTGTACAGCAGTGACATCCATGGATTCACTCTGTAAATGCGATTGTCGCACAAAGGATGCATCACAAATTTTTTCTCCCACCGACTGAGACTCTTTGAAGGACAAAAAGTACCATCATGCTCAAATTTTGAGCACTGCTCTTCGTGGAATACAATGGGAAGCTTCGGCAGCCCTCAACACTTTCATTCTTTCATTCCTCAAACTTGTAATGACTGGAACCACTTGCGCACTTCCATTGTATCTATTGCGGACCCCAGTTACTTAAAAAATGCGCTTGAACTTGTTACCTATTATTTGCTTTGCGTTTTTCTTTCTCTATTTATTGTTACCACTCCCTTCTGTAACGCCCTACTGGCCCTGAACGTATTCAAATAAATATATAACTAAATAAATAAATAAATTCGTCATTTCCCTCGTCAAAAGGTCTGGAACTTTCTGGCGTTCGCTTTGTTCAATCCATTGCATAGTAAACCGAGGAACCGGCCCTCTGTGCACAGCGCGTCCGCCGCAGCGACAAGCTCGTTGCGCGCTGATACCGCACCTGACAACGATCAAGGGCATATCTTAAATACTGAGTACGAGGCACTCCGATAAGTATTTCAGGTAGAGCACGAACACCGAGCTATCAAATTACTTATAATATACGAAATTACTTTGGAAAGCATTTAAGATAAAGCATCTTGAGCAGTTGTTAGGTTACGTACAAGCCTGCCTCACGCTGTGCATACGAACGCTGGCGTATCCCGTCGAGGGAGAAAGGAAAGCCGAGACTTCCGCCGGTGCGTGACTTCCTCCAGTCACTGGGGAAGCCCACTCGCCGCAAACAACTTCGACATAGTTTCCAACAAAGGTGGATGCGCCACGTGCAAGCGCTGCCTCGTAGCAATACCGTGATGCGCCAAACACCGTACGCCGCCCTTTCGTCTTTTCTGAGGGGCGACTGGCCTGTGTGAACGCATTTTACTTGTTCAGGCCCTCCGCGTGTGTGCGCGAACTCACCGCGAGCTCACAAAGAACGGGCACGCAGCCATCTGGCTTACTAAATGTATGGCCTAGTGCGAGCGTCATCTTGCACGTGACGGCGCAGCCAATGGGGACGAGGTGGAGCCACGTCATTAGTGTATAAAATGAGTGTATAAGAAAAATTTGACGAAGAGGACTACAACGTTTTGGCATTCCCACACGCAAGCAATCTTAAGTGTCTCTGCCGAATTTTTTTTTAATACGGTCCAGGATTTCTACGCCAAATAAAATGCAACGCGGTTCAGCGTAAGCGCATGGTTCGCTCGACTGAGTGCAGCTGAGTGCACAGAGACTTCCATAGAACCATGGGCTCGGTATTCCCCCAATCGGTGACTGGGATTCAATTTCCGCCTCAGGGCATTGTCGATCAAAAATAAATAAGCTTACGAATAAGGACAGTATAAACGTTCAGCCTGCGCAGCGAAGCGTGCTCTGAAAACTCGAGGTGTGTGGGCTCGGGCGGGGCTCGTACCCACAAGGCTCCTATACGCTTGGCCGCGACGCGCTGCACAACCGTGAGTGCAGCGCACGCAGGAGCAAAGAGAACAGTGCGCGGAGTTTTCCTGCACGTCGCCCGCTTTGATGGCTCGTCGTCCGTCCTGTTTGCGCGCCCTTCTTCGCACAAAGGCGCGCATTTCCCTAGAGGCCCCCGAAGGCCCAACGAGAGTGCAACTTTCAACTCGCTTCACTTCCTCTATTATTTATTTGGCTCCCTGCCGCACTTTGGATTCGGGCTTTCTCCGTTCGCTGCAGTGCCCCTGTGTTTTTTATGTTAAAGCGCAATTTTCGCTTAGAATTTGTTTTCATTCAGTTTTTTTTTTCCATCCCTCTCATTGTGTGTCATTCTTTTTTCTCTTTCTAGTGAAATCTGCGCACGTATACATACGGCTTGACTTGGCATGGCTGTTAACTCGGTTGAAAACTACACGCTGGCCGTTGACGCTAGAGTTACCGCGCACTTCAGGTGGCTCTTCCTTGAGCTAGAGCGTCAGCTCGCACTTTAGCGCTGAGCACTTCGCCGTGTAAATCCGTGCACTTTCAGCTCAGCGGAGTGATAACAAAGGAAATAAAGTTAAAGTTGAGAGCGCTCATTTTTTTTACTCTCTCTTTATTTCTTTTGTCCTTATTTTATTCTTTGCCGTCTGTCTGGGCGATTATTTGACTCTGGAATTACTTTCCAGTCCCAAAACAGTTCAGCGAAAGTGGCCTTCTAGAGGCTTGGTTGCTTCTGGAAAAGCAATCGAAGTAATATAACTGCTATGATATGGCACTGCTCGTTGTTTAGTCAGCTTTAACTTCTACAAAACAGAAACATTCGACACGGATCACATATATTTCCAATCATCTAAATTTTTTCACGTTAATAAAGCTATGTAAAAGCCAAATGTTTCTACTATAACTATCAGCGTCCGAGTCAAATTGCATGGTTAAAGCTATGCCCTTCTCTAGGAAATAATCTGGCAAAAACAGCACATTATAGCTCGCTGTATAGGTAATTTGTGCTTCTAATCTACGTTATGTACGTACAGAGAATTGTAGAAACATGTGAGAGAAGTATAAAAATGTAGTTAAATATAAAATAGGAACTTCGTAAAACGCCTTTCAGCTCCTCGAATTTATGCGCGAGTAATAGCAACAAAAACGAACACAAAAAGAAATTTTCGAGGTAATTGTTGTACTTATCCCTGAAATCATATGCAAGTTTCTATCAATCTCTTCACGAGTTGGAAGATGAACGACTTAGCATTATTCAAAGCCCAAGCAATCGTAGTAAACTTCAACGCTGGCACAATCCTGATGCAACAGCAATGAGTGTGGGGAGTAATCACCTAGAAAGACTTTTCCGACAACGATTAAGTTTTTAATGAGTTCCTTACTTTTCGCATACTGCCGGGCTCCTAATTTTTACTTCCATCGTCTCCCCCATCAAATCAAGAAGTTCTCGTTCTACTTCATCGACTTTACTCTCGGAAGTCGTCAAATCAAGGAAATTTCTTTCTCGCGTTCAGCCTCGCAAGAAAACTCGTGATTGCGCCCAATCTATTAAAATGCACTCCAGAATGAAATCTGTATCCGTCGTCGAATCTTTTTCGTAACATCGAAGAAGAACGACGACGAAGTGTCTTTTGATACAGCGCTGTTCTTTCTAGCTCCGGTTTATTTCTGTGAAAACCTAAGTTCATCCGCTTGTCCTCGCTCCCTGCTCGGTCGTGATGGAAGTGGACGACCCCTAACGTCTGCCGGCGACGGCGGCGTCAGCGGCGGCCGCCTCCAGGAAGCGGATCGGTCAGCAGAGCGACACCGACAGCGAGAACACCCATGTCTACTCTCTCAGCAGTGGGGACACTTCCGATGACGACTTCAAGCTTGTGCAGAGCAGCAGAGCGAAGAGAAGGAACACCAGGACGTCCTCATCGTCAAGCACGCAAACAGTGAGACAGACGCAGAGGCCGGACGCCAATACCATCATATTTGTGCCCCTGCTTCCCACCGTCAACATGACGCTACTTAACAGGCAATCTGTGTCGATGTCACTGGAAGCCCTGGTGCCAAATGAAATATTGGACCTACGAGTGAACACCCGAAAAAATCGACTGGTGGTTGATGTCCAGCATGCGGCTGCTTTGACCACTCTACGCAGCGTAACGGACCTCGATGGCATTTAGGTGCGCTCTTACATCCCTCTGGGATCTGACGTAGTCGCCGGCGTTATCTACGACGTAGACGTCACCATCCTTAATGACGATTTGCCGATTCTTACCTAGCCAGCCAATGATGAAGTCATCGTTGATGTTAAGCGGCTAGGCAGTTCACGCTGCGTGAAAATAGCATTCAAGGGTAAATATATACCCTCGCATGTTAAGGTGGGACACTTCAGACATGCAGTGCCACCTTTCATTGGAAAACCTCTTCAGTGCCGCAAATGCATGAAACTGGGACACGTGAGCAGCGTCTGCGAAAATCAGGCAGCATGCCCCCGCTGCGGAGAGCCCCACGCTGCAGATAAATGTGGCGCGACTGTAGTGAAGTGTTCAAACTGCGGAGGATCACATGAAGCTTCATCGAAGAAATGCCCACATATTAAGAAGGAAATGGCCATCTTGAAGGAGATGGCAAGAGATCATTCATCTCATTGCGAAGCCGCTCCTCAAGGAAGGCGCATGCCACTTCCTACAACACCACCTCCTCCTCCGCCGCCCAGGCCAGACAATGTGGAAAGGACCGCGAAGAGCAAGTCCACTGAGAAGACCACATCTGACGAATCTTGGTCGGCTCTACCGAAACGACAAAATTCACCAACGGAATCACAGCAAACTTTCGCTGGACAACCCCCAACGTCTACTGTCGGTGATTTGTGCGACGAAGACAGGCAGGTGCCTGATATGCTGCAATCGCTAATTAATACAATGCGCATTATACTGAACAAGCTGCAAACACCAGCAGCTCGAAGCGCTTTGCAAATACTGGATGCACTAAATCCAGTGCTTGCTAGCATCGTTTAAGCATCATGGCTCGACCAATAATCCCCTTCCGCACTGAACTTAATTGTGCGTCGATCTTTCAGTGGAATGCCAGGGGTCTAAGGACCCGTATATCAGACTTTCGCCAATTCATTTTTGCAAATCGCTTCCCCATACTGGTTATTTGCGAACCAAATACATCAACTCCACTCAGACTGTCCGGTTATGAATCTTTCGTCTGGTCCACATGCGGTGCGAGCACGAAAGTGATCATCTACATCCGCACGGACTTAACATATGTCGCTAATGCGGTAGCGCCTCATGACGACAACCAATATTTCTGCCTAAATGTCCAAAAGAAGAATGCGTCATTTACACTAATTGGAGTCTACATATCCCCAGCGGGTCACTTTGACGGCGAACGACTTAAGAAAATATTACTAATGAACCATGGCCCCTGGGTTATCAAAGGTGACTTCAACGCGCATCACCAGCTATGGGGAAGCACTAAAATTGACTCCAAAGGCAGGAGCCTTGCCTCCTTTGCTGCCGACCATGATTTGTGCTTTGTGAATGACGGCAGCCCTACATTTCTGCGAGGCACGACCTATAGTAGCTGCTTGGACTTAACTTTGGTGTCACGGCGCTTTGCCTCGAGCGTTAAATGGTTTACGGAGATAGAAACACATGGAAGCGACCATATTCCAACATACATAAAGATTAGAGGAGTTGAGCAACGCTCCTTTACTGTCTTGCGGACAGTTGATTGGTCAAAGTTAAGAAGGATATGGATGACACATGTCGGGAAGGCTTTTCACACACTACCGAAGAAGCAATCGCAGAGGCATTGAAAACATCCATCTGCTCGCTTACAAGGTCAGCAAGGCGAACAGACTTGGACATGGAACTGGAGAGGCTGCGTGTGGCACGCCGACAAGCGGAGAGGAGGTATCGGCGCACGAAGTCCCTCTTGGATCTGAGGGCTTCACGACGCATACAAAAGAAGGTCCAGCGTCGCATGGATAAATTGGAAGATAAGCGATGGAAAAGTTTCTGTCAGTCGCTTGATCCCCAAAAATCGCTCTCGCACATATGGAGAACGGTTAGGGGTCTTCGCTCATCTTCGCATCAAAGGAAGCCCTTCACTGCTCTGGCCCTCTGCCAACTCCGCTCGGAACTTCAAGTGGCTGAAGAGTTCTGTGCACGGGTTGCTGGGTCCATGGCCATCATTACTGACGTAGCATCGAATGACATCCCTGAGGCACGTGTACCAGAAATGAACGTGCTATTTTCACTCGAAGAGCTCGATGCTGCGTTGGCGACCTGCAAGCGTGCTTCGTCACCAGGACCTGATGGCATCACGTATGCTGCCCTATGCCACCTTGGACATGACGCACGTGATGAGCTGCTCAACTACTACAATGAGTCTTGGCAGAACGGCGCCGTCCCTAAACAATGGAAATCGAGCCACTTGATCCCCATTCTGAAACCTGGAAAGTCTCCGCTTGAGATCTCATCGTATCGTCCGATTGCGCTTTCGAGCTGCGTTGGCAAAGTGATGGAAAGAATGATCCTTGCTCGCTTGGAATGGTACCTAGAATGATTCAAAATCTATCCGGACGCCATGACAGGCTTTCGTCGAGGTCGTACGTCCATCGATAACGTCATTGACATCGTAACATGGGTCCAAAATCAAAAAAGCCTCAAGCGCCTATCTGCGGCACTTTTTCTAGATATAAAAGGAGCATACGACAACGTCGCCCATGAGGCCATACTGAACTCACTTGAGGCTGTTGGAGTTGGTGGCCGGATATATAAATGGATTCGGGACTATTTGACTGAGAGGCGTTTTTTCTTACAGACCGAAGACGGCCCAACTTCAGACCATTACATCTGCCATGGTGTCCCGCAGGGTGGAGTGTTGAGCCCTATTTTGTTCAACCTCATCCTGGTAGGACTAGTGGATTACCTACCGCAAACGGTTCCTGTCTCAATATACGCCGACGACATTTGCATCTGAGCCTCTGCGGTGACTCGCTCTCAGCTAAGAGCCAGGCTTCAGCGGGCGGCAACCATGACGGCGTCTTATCTCCGAGAACAAGGCCTCAGAGTGACTACTGGAAAGTGCACATTACTTGGTTTTACGCGCAAACAAATGTCATTGTATCCTGTTTCCATCAATAGTCAAGCTGTATCCTGTGTTAAGACGTATCGCTTTCTGGGCGTCATCATTGACCGCAAGCTCTCGTGGAGCCCTCACTCCGTCTATCTGAAGAAGTTAGTCACCATTGCTCAGGTCTTCAAATTTCTCTGCGGGAAAAGCTGGGGTACACCAGTCCGTTCTATGTTGCAGCTGTACAGGGCTTTGTTTCTCGGACTCCTACATTACAGCCTACCAGTGTTGTCAAATGCTTGCAAGACGAACTTTCGCGCCTTGGAGAGCATACAAAGTCAAGCCCTACGCACGTGTTTAGGGCTGCCTCGGTGCACGTAAACAGCAGCAACAATTGCCATCACTGGGGACCATATGATCCAGACACACGCAGCTGTCGACTCTCTCAGAGCACACATTCGCCATCTGTCAAGGTTCCCTGACAGATGGCGATGGATGACATATTTGGCCTCCCTACCAGCCGAGAGACCTCAAGCGACCTTTTCACAAGTGATTAGCGCTCATCAAGAGTGCATACCGGCATCTTTTACACTGGCGGCGAAGCCTTCCTCTCCCCTGTGGTGCCTGCGACAGCCTCAAGTGAATTTTGCTATTCCTGGAATTACGAAAAAAGTCCAATCATCCAGCGCCGGCTCTGAAGCAACTTACGCTCCTATTACTGCACCAGACGTATGATGACCACATTCATATATATACGGATGGTTCGACCTCACCTACCAGCTAAAATGCCGCATTCGTCGTTCCAGCCAAGAACGTTACAGTTAAATTCAAATTGTAGCACACGATAACATCTACATCGGCAGAACTTGCAGCTCTCCATGCCGCTATGATGTACGTCACCTAAGAGCCACCAGAGAAATGGGTCGTATTTCGTGACTCTAAGGCAGCCCTTCACAGCATCAAGTCTGCATTATGTCACAGAACTTACGAGCACCACCATGCTCTGGAAAGAGGACACCACATTATATTTCAGTGAATTCCTGCTCACTGTGGCATCGTCGGCAACAACCTAGCTGACAAGGCTGCGCGGTGTGTCCACGAAGATACCAGGACGCGTCCAACACCTTTGTCGATGTCGGACGCTGCCAGAGAACTTCGGCTACTTGCACGCAAGAAGTCACAAGATCTCTGGATTTCAAGTGCCTTCAATTGCAGATTACGTAAACTGGACCCCACGCTACGGCTACAACTGCCATCTAGCCTTTCCCTCGGCGAAACAACCTTGTTGTGTTGCTTGTGGCTGGGATAGGCGTTCACGAACGCATACTCCTACCGTATGGGAATGGCCGAGAGCCCTATGTGCGACTCCTGTGGGTGCGAGGAGACTATCGAACACCTATTGTGTACCTGCCTTTGCTACGATGTCCAACGCCTCTCTCTGCGGGCAACTTTGCGCCGACTGGACTCGATACCGTTCATCGAGAAAAAATATACTCGGACCGTGGCAACACCCATCGCTGGCTCGAAAAGCGATTCGTGCATTAGTGCAGTACTTGAAGTGCACCGGCTTAAGAGACCGTTTATAGTGTCCTTGTGTATGGTGTCCCTCCCACACGTACTCAGTGCTTACTCTCTCCCTTTCTTCCTCTTTCTATTCCCCCTTTCGCCCGCCCCCAGTGTAGGGTAGCAAACCGGATGCTGTTCTGGTTAACCTCCCTTCCTTTCCTATCCGTGTTTTCTCTCTCGAAGAAAAAGAAGAAAATTGGCGTTGAATTACCAAACAAATAAAAAAGCAATCTAGTCATAAAATGCTTGTGGCAAAGGGCCTATCAAAAGAGTTTATTTGTGTATGTAACTTAGAAAGCGTGCCGCTCCCCACTTTTGATTGAAAAACTGAAAAATAAGTGACAAGGAAATGTTCTATGGATATTATAAAGTCAAAAACAAGCTTGATATGTCACATTGTTCCCAATCTGTTTCACAATCTGTTTCATTCAAAATCTAAAATAAGTTTCGCTACACCGACAGCGCCTTTTCATGTATATAAAAGGCGCCTTTCTTTGCGCATTATTCAGATTTTGTTCAAGATACTCACGCGTACCAGTTTCATTAGCTCTGCACAGACTTGTACATAAAGAATTATATGCATATACTTACTTGTAATCAATTACGTCTTTCGTAATTTTGTAAGTTACAGATTACCTTGTTTTCTCGGTAACGCTCAATGTAATTCAACTACTTTTCTCAGTAAACAATTGCATGTAATCAATTAAATTTTTCATGCAACAAGCTCTGACAGGTGACGCAGCTTTCAGCACCTAAATTTGGCAGGAACAACTACAGAGTCAAAAGGGAGAAGAACGTATACATGAATCACCTACTTCCCGCAATCATCTTTCGGTAGCGACGCCTAGACTATCTGAGCATGGTGGGCCTGCAGATTTGCACAATTCTCTTGGAAGCGCGACCTCCGAGCTTTTCTTTTACAATAAAATTCTTTTCGCCTCTGCTGGAAGCACTTATAGACGGCCTTCACAGACGGTAAAAGCTGTTACCCAAGTCCTAATAATAAAATAATTTTTGGCCGTTCAAATCGCATGTTTCTAGCTGTTTATAATCGTTCCCAGTCTACAAAAAGTCTAACTCGTGGTCATTTTTGGCTGAGATTTCACTCAAACCAAGGCATTTCCGTCCGTTTTATGTAGCTGAAGCTAGCGCAAAGCAAATTTGACCGAAGCTCCCGGTAGACAAAGGGGTAACCTTACTCGTCATCTGCATTCCCGACGTTTCACAAGCACAACCACTCTTAAATTGTGGCGGTTGCAGCGAACATCGCCAGTGTCGTATTTGCGGTCATGTTTAGATGCAGTTAATAATGATAATAATATATGGGGTTTTACGTGCCAAAACCACTTTCTGATTATGAGGCACGCCGTAGTGGAGGACTCCGGAAATTTAGACCACCTGGGGTTTTTTAACGTGCACCTAAATCTAAGTACACGGGTGTTTTCGCATTTCGCCCCCATCGAAATGCGGCCGCCGTGGCCGGGATTCGATCCCGCGACCTCGTGCTCAGTAGCCTAACACCATAGCCACTGAGCAACCACGGCGGGTTTAGATGCAGTTCCGCAGTATCACACACTGTTGAATCTGCGTTTATTTAAGCAGGTGTTGTTTCAATTAAAGTAAGTGTCTGTAAGAACCGCCTGCTTCATATTTCATCGCTAAGAAGCAGAGATGGCACTGATTCATGTGTTTCTTTTCCGACTACGCTACAAAGTCTCTGAAAATAGTGCGTTTTAAACAAATGAATGCGGAGAAGAGAAAAATTGGCAAACATGACGGCACAGGCAACTGGCGATAACGTGTGATTACGCCCAGGCACATTTGCAAGCGAGGCTTGGGATCTGGGAGGGAGAAAAACTGCATCCATAAAAACAGCCGCATTAAGAAGAATCTCGCAGAACAGAAAAAGTAATTGGATACGACTTGTTTGCTTCCCTCTGAGCATCATTTGTCTCTTTGTTCGAAGGGGGAGATAAAACATGATTTACAAATGGGGTCAGCCCCTGTTAGTCTGGACGGTAAATCCGTTCTAATGCTAAAGCTTTATGCAAAGCGCAAGTCGGATTCATTAGGCAACTGTTTAGCCTGCTATCCGTCTTGCGTTGGCGCTTACGAATGTTTTCCTTGGCATGTTTTGCTTTTAAACGCGCTATTGTGGAATGCAGCCAAGAGTAGCATCCGTATTACATACATTCGTGGTGGCGCAGATTATGTGTCACATCATTAATTAAATTTTTGTGCGCATTAAAGGCGGAAGCAATGTATTGACGATAATGCTAACGGATAAAAATGTGATGCTATAAAGGTTAAGGACGTACAGGAGGCAATCATAAATGCAATGTAATACATTATAAAGAGCTTCCACTATCCTTCAGAACGTTCCTCTACTTTATACGTTCTTTTTTTTTTCATCACTTAATGTTTGATTTGACATTATTTATGGTGATATCAGGAAACAGCATGTCGTCGCAGCTAGACATCAGCTGCGTCTATGCCATGTGCATCGAGCCGTTCTTAAACCGTAGAAGCGTTCTCCTACATAGAGCCTGTGTGGTATAAATAAATAAATAAATAAATAAATAAATAAATAAATAAATAAATAAATAAATAGAAATGGGGAATGGTTTGATGAAGGACAAAACCGCCACTCCCTCCCGTCGCCACAGAGCGTCTTTTGATGTTATTGCTCAGGTGTTTACAGTCCTTTACAAGAAAATACTTCCAGAAGCAAACGCCGCCTCAACAGCGTCTCCTACTTTCATATTTTCTGGACCACTTGCGTTTGTTTTACAATAGGGGAAGTTTATTAGCACGTCATGAACTGGAGGTGCAGCCAGACAATTTACCAAGAAATTTTCGGTAATACTCACAGGCGCTTTCACTGCACGAAACCACTATTCTCATCGTCCTCCTCGTCGTTGTTTTGATATTTGTCCTCATTCTCGTGTCGTCGTCGTCATCGTCGTCCTCGTTTAACTGCGACAGTATGGTAAGTTTGGATACTGAAGAACCAGCCGTCCCGAAATCACAGCCAAACACAAAGAAAACCTAAACAAGGGAACAATACCGACAGAAAAAATATAACCTTTCACAAGACACACACAGATATATACACAAGACACACAAATAAAGAGAACATGCCAAAGTTGCAAATATATGCCTATCGTGCGATAATGCAGAGACGGCGCATGACTTTTGATTAGAGGTTACTCATGCGGAAAGGTTCATGTGATAGCAAAGAACATGAAAAATTACTAACCTGGAAAAGCGATTATGACAGTTAACCGAGATGAAAAAAAAATCACTTTAAAGCATGCGATATAACACTGACATGAGAAAGTCAACATGATGTTAAATTGTGACAGAATAGAATGACAAATTATACAAGTTGTTGTCCTAAAAAATGCGAGGACTTTCTCAGATTCTCTTTGTTTACAGAGACTAAACCAGATCCCAGCAATGTTTACCGTTAGGGGAAACCTATCCAAACCTATTCAGACGACGACCACGATGGGCCACTTGATGGTCATCAAAACTGTGGGCATTCGATGAGGATGAGCCCTACAGAAACATCCAGTGTGTCGGTGTACGAAGTCCGGAGAGGACCTTCTTGCGTATCCGATAAATAATGCGGAACATGCATGCCACTTCGATATGTAAACGTATGTAATCGAGCATGTCTGGAGCCCATTATACCTCGAGGCTAAGTGAGAAACGTAACAAATGCTCCATGTTACACAATGGAGACAATTTTGTCCGCTTATCGAACGACATGGCCCTTGGTATAACTAACGCCTCAGTGCTGCTTTGGCGTCCGATGCAGGTAATGGCCGTAGAGGTTTCATCTCGCTAAAACTGTGTCGCAGCAGCCATTATGTCCGCATTTTTTTTATTTACCTGTTATTTCAATTTGGCTTGCATTCATTAGAAACAAGTCTGATGACTTGAATAAAAGGCAAAGGCAATATTTTTTATTTATTTATTCAAAACATTTGTCTTGATTCGCAAACATACCCCATAACAAGCGCAAGGAAACTTATTTTGTGGGCAATCATCATTCAGCGCAAGTTTGCTACCGGTGAAGCGAGCTATCATATGCTGAGGTGTAGCACCTCAGTGTGAAAGTTCACGCGTGCGCTAGGTTAGCGCACAATTTCTTTTTCTTATTAATCTCTTATTAGCCTTTTTCCCCTTCACCCAGAGTATGGTAGCAAACCAGGCTTAAGTCTGGTTAACCTGCTTGCCTTCCTGATCTGTATCTGAACTGCTATTGAACCGACGTTTTCGCTTGCTCCCGAGACGGCAGTGATGCAGCCATTCAAGAAAACCTTCCCTAGCAAGTCATGGATAACTGTTACTTTGGGCAAAATGGCAAGCGCACATAGTCCTACAACTAAGTTACATAAAACCACTACATAACTTAACGGTTGACGTAACTAAGTATCGTTAACCGTTGTTTATAATAATTTTTTTTTCTGTGGTATGCAATGCTCGCATCCGATTACAATTTGAAACCACCCTTTCGACGGCCGTTTTGGGACTCGCTGCGATTGATGAGGCTGCGAGAAGGGGGTTGAATGCGCCAGTTTCGGTTAGGCAAGGCAGCATTGCTCGGAAAACCACCGCATCGGAACGCTGCAATCTGATATCACTTTGCTAAATGACCGTCTCGCTACGGTGATTATTCCGGGTCGCAACCTTTGCCCGAAACGCAATGCGTGGCTCTGAGTTGAATCACAGAGCGCTATAGAAACGAAGAGGGAGACGAGAAAGGGAAAGGTCGGTTCGTGTTCCTAAGGATTCGTTGCGTTCGCAGGAAGCACTCAGAAGATTACACGTTAATTATCATATGCACCGGAGAATCAGAGCAGGGTCAACTTTTCTTTTTTTCGCGCGTTCTTTACTAGCTACTCGTTAATGAATTCAGTAGAAGCTGTCCATGTAAGCACTCAGGCTGCAGTAAAAGCTTGAGAGTCACGTTTACCATACGAATACGCGAATATTCATTCGCGTATCGGTGGAACATGATATCCATCACATTACCACTTTCTACTACTTGCATCTGCGTCTTGAAATTCACGAGCGGTATGACATCTCTTGATGCTGGAAATTTCTTTAGAAAGGGTACCATAGCAACATAAGAACACCCTGTAGAATTAAGGAGTATACCCAGTGGTCAAGGTGAAAAACACATGTGCGAACACGAATCTTTAAATAGAAACAGCTTACTCTTATTCCGCGCACTCAAGGTCTGGTCATGACTAACCACTCACGCGAGTGAAACGTTAGAGAATAATTTGAAAGTCGCCTACCATAATTAACTCTGTCATACGGCTGCATACGGCAGGCGCTCTCACGTAGTTGGTTTGTTGTTTTGATTATATAAAAAAGTTGGGGTGACCACTTAAGTAAATTCTGTCATATTCCCTATATCGCACGACGTTCTAATGCGCCGGTTTTCTGATTTTTTTAATATTGTTTTTTTAGGTGGGTGGCGATTTGCTTTCTACTTCATATATACGTTATGCGAAACCCTCACCAGCCCTATATTTACAGCCATATCCGACATACTCCTCTTGTCTGCTAACGCAGTCAGTCTCAACTAATGGGCATCAGAGTGCCGTCGAGTCACCGGATCTCTGAAATCTCTGAAACTATCTATGAAACTATAGCCCAGCATAATCACGTTCTTACAACCCCAGTCTTCAAAATCTTATAATCTTCGTAGCCTGATGAACGTATCACGTTTTATTCGGCAGAGGAGCATGCACGTTTATTGAAGCACGCGCTATTTGTAACCAACTTCGCTATAATGTCAGTTTAGTAAGCTTAACTACAGATAGAAGCTGGCACAAAGATACGAGCAACAAACCATGCCCTCCCTCAAGAAGCATTTCGTCACGCCGCTTGTCCCGGTTTTCCTATCTTTCTTGTTTTGTCCCTGAGCAAGGCCACATAATGAAATGCCATGCAATCACATCTCTCAATAAGGATGATTTATGCAAAGATGACAAAAAAGTTACAGACGAAAAGAAGTTCTTCGCCTCGACATGCTGCATAATATACCGATGACAAGGATATTTACCTCAAACTGCAAAACTAAAAGTCCCACTGAACAACGAGTACCGATACGCGGAAAGATGACTGCATAATAAAGCAGTTCTTTTCAGCGCTTCCCAAACTGCTTTCAGTGGGACCCTATAGGCTACATCTGCGTTTGTTTTGTTGAATTATAAAACAGTTTCCCCCAAGAAAACTCGTAACTGACCCGTCACCGGAGTCGTAACTGCCGCACCTTTCTCACGTTAACAGATTCACTGACAGTGAAATAGGAAAGCAGCCGGAAAACGCACTGAAACCAGCGGTGCAAGAAGTAGTTAAAGTAATAAGATTCATCTTTCAAGAAAAAAAAAGAAAAGCGCAGATCGAGACAGTAGTTTTGAAGTGCGTAAGGCGCCTCTGGGCACGTCACCAGGTATTTGCTCTTAACTGAGAGTGCATTGACCGCACTTCTTTATATTGCATTTGAAATGCGCATCGTAGAGTAAGAATTCTTCTGTAATATGTCTCGAGCAAAGCTTTCACCTCCTGTTCGCAGATCTGCAACATGTTTTCCCAATCTTTTTCTGACAGACCCATTACGTGATCCAGAAGAAAGAACAGACCATAGGCATATAATGAACTGGTGATCATGTCCTATTCGTGCCAGTCTCACCTTCTTCGTACATCTTAAAAACTTATGAAAGACTGCTTTATTAACGAAATTTGCTGTCAGCAGGGAAACACCTGTTCAACGGGTGAAGCAGGTACAAAGCAACACATAGCAGCCAAATGGCAAAGTGCTGGCGTAAGAGATAAGTATAGGCACTACACTGTGACCTCGAGTTGGCTAGATAACAAGCAAACCCGAGCGCAAGCTCAAGCGTTTTGCAGTGCAGCATCCCCAGGGCACGCGATTGCACCCACACACCTTTTCCAGCTTCCATTAAAGCAGTACATGAAATCCAAAGAGTAGACGAGTACGATGCATCAGCGATTCTATGAAGCGACTGCACCTACTATTCGCTGCTTTGGTCTGAGATGAACTTAAGAGGAAGCTTTTGCTCGCGTGCTCCTATCTAAATATATGTAAAAGGAGAATTCGTTTTTCTCGGCAACCACTGCACCAAATTTCACTAGATTTGTTGCATTTAAAACAAAAAGTTAAAACCTAGTGACTGTTGGTTTCTAATTTTCGATTTATGTCGTCAATTTTTTATTAAAAATTGGCGAAAATCGAAAATTTTCCGAAAGCGAAACTATCAAGTTTGCAACTCTGTAACTCAACAACGAAAAAGGATAATACAATTCCGTGAATTGCACCTAATAGTACATCTAAAGCGGACAAAATTGATATTTTACACATGAATCTCAAAAAATTTATTAATATGGAAATATAGCTTTTGCAGAACCCTTGTAAACAACGTAACCAATTCACGTAAGATATCGAATTTGTCCGCTTTCAATGCTCTAATGGATTCCGTTTACAGAACCTCGATATCTGATTTTTATGCAGAGCTAGGAATCTGTAAACTTCGTGCTTCTATTTTTTTCAAAATTTCGAATTTTTGAAACTCTTTTAAACAAAATTCAGAATATAAATAGAAATTCCACGACCAACAGTCACTAGAATTTGACTTTCTCTCTCAAATGCAACAAATTTCATTAAAATCGGCCCAGGGATTATCTCAGAAAAACGTTTTTGCGTTTTACATGCATTGGAATAGGCCGCGTTGGAGTTGGGCCCGAGCTAAAGCTTCCTCTTAACGCCAAGACAAGTTTATCTGCAGAATGTCCTCAAATCTTTTCGATACTCCAACTTTGGCATAACAAATTTCTGATTGAGGCTCAGAAAACTTAACACTAAGCCCATAGTAGCGTTTTTGTTATGCTGGAGCAAAGCTGAAGTTGTGGATAGTTCATAAAACTAATTAGTACACAATTACTGTACGAATTACTTTTCTCCCGAAAAACAGTTCAATTTCTGTTGTTGTTTCTTGCGCAGGCATGTGCGCGTGTGTGTGTGTGTATGTGTAATCTCCACGCACAGAAATAAAGGTAAACAAGTTGTTTTAAGTTATCTTGATATGGAATACTGCTTAGGCTTTGTGAAGTTATGAACAGCATGTAAATAAGCGGTGACTGAACTTTCCTTCCACATTAACACAATGCTGGCTGCCTGAAAGGAGGAAGGGCCAATCTGTAGAACAATAGCTTTGCATGACATTACCTGGTTTTGTCGACAAAACGTTTTGTCTATCATTCAAGATTGTTAAATGTTCTGTTACTAAAATGTGCTTGATTGAAATCGGCGAAGAAAATTACGTTGGCTGCGTAATCACGGTTATATATTGAGTTCGACGCAAAATGTATATAGTCTGTAAAAATTTCTTGAAGAATGAGCCTGTACTTCTCAAACTAAGAAATGTTCCTGCTACCGATAACTGCTTAACGCATATGAATGAACTTTGTTGCACTCAGGAGCAAAAGTTAAACTATATGAAGGGATGAACGCACGATCGTGATTAATGGCCTCAAGTACTTCTTAATTGTCATTAGCAAATTTTAATGAAGTTTAGACACAACTTTAACTATGCACCAAAGACAATAATAATAATAATAATAATAATAATATTTGGGGTTTTACGTGCCAAAACCACTTTCTGATTATGAGGCACGCCGTAGTGGAGGACTCCGGAAATTTCGACCACCTGGGGTTCTTTAACGTGCACCTAAATCTAAGCACACGGGTGTTTTCGCATTTCGCCCCCATCTAAATGCGGCCGCCGTGGCCGGGATTCGATCCCGCGACCTCGTGCTCAGCAGCCCAACACCATAGCCACTGAGCAACCACGGCGGGTGTGCACCAAAGACATATCTCAGCTTTGGAAACTGCATCTGTTAGGCCGCATGTAGCGAATAAAAATGATGTATTATTTTAACTCTATTTTGCAAAAAAATGCTGCTCACAATTAACCGGTGTGTTTCAGTGCTCCCAACAAATGCAGTACAGAGAACTACGATTTTGTTTTTATCACTTTGTTACGCCTCCAGCTTGCAATTCTGAGTATTTCTGAATAGTCTTTCTTTTTTTTTACTTTCGGTAATATTTGTAAAAAGACACTCATGACCTAAATAACAAATCTACAGTCGACAATCAGCATATCGCGTTTTTCTTTTTTTACTTCTAAATGCGATTCACTCTAACAGAACTAACCTGGCAAAAAATTTTCTTCATTTCGATGCATCAAGATCGGAGCTCCCCGAGCGTAAGCTTCCTCTTAAGTACATATAAATACATAGATATTATGCAGTCTTCGGCAGTCTGATATAATGATATTGCTTTAGTGCTGCTGATACGAAAAATTAATGACAAAAGAAAAAGATATTTCGGTTTCGTTAAAATTCGGAATCGTTGGCTAGCGATATAAGGCTAGTCGTAAAGAATGTTTTCAAAACTAATACGACATTCATATTCTGAGATGGGGAAAATCGACGAAATTGTAGAACGTGTGAGGTTTAACGAAGGTTTTTTACTAAAGCACAAAAATACTAAGCACAAGTGTGTGTGTGTGTGTGTGTCTCAATGCATGCGCCTTTCTGTGACCTGACCGTGTTTGCTGTCTTTAGTGTGCCAATGAGAGCTGACATAACGTTCCACTGTCATTAAGTTGCCTTTATAGTGCATTTATGTCACTTGACTTCATAGTTGACATTCTTTTTTCTTGTCATCTTCCAGTGCCGGCTTGTTATTTCCTTTTCGGTATCTATCCATTCTACACGAATAAGTCACTGGCGCCACTCATGCGCCAACGCCTTTTAAATATCACGTGTACAGTAAATAAATCATAGATTGCACATCAGATTTTCTTTTCAAATTGCCAGATTGTTGCACAAATTCCGTTTTTAAAATTTTCTGTGATAATGTAATAATAGCTCTTTAAAGCGGGGATATATTGTGTCTTGCTGTGAGTTTTTGAAAGCGAGCAATGTTTTAACATAGAGTAGTAGCCGTCTGTTTGGTCATTTTACCATAAGCCACGTTTCCCGCATAGCATGTCATATATCGGTGAGTTTCTTTCAATCAGTAATCTTGCGCTTTTTGATCCTAAATTGTGTTTCCTTTCATTTTTCTGCATTGTGGATGCATCAAACATCAAACAATATTTATCGTCTTTTTTACAAAACATGCGCAGATTCTTCAAGCAAGATGGCGAAAGGGCGAGCTCGTTAGGTTTAATTTCAAACATGGTGCACAGCGTTAACGAAACCATGGTACCTTACGCAGACAAATTGCCTTCGGACGCAAACAGGTTTAATGGCATCAGAAAGAAAATTTTGTTTTACTGGGCAACCTTGCAACACCCTAAATTTTGTCAGTGCATCGCATTGGCCGAACACGCCTTCATTAGCTGTACCGCTTCACCTGTAGCTCCATGCCTGGGCTACAAGCATGTAGAAGAAAGAAAACTTCCGTTACGTCTGTAGTCTCCAGAACTTTAATCGCGACTGCACCACAATGCCGGTACCTAAATACCGTGTTCTTTAATCTGTGCGCCATTCTGTGAAGGCATGCAATCAGCGTACGTCTGCTTCTTTCATTTTATCCCCCTTTTATTCTTCTTTTTTTTCCCCCGATTGCGCTGAATCGCAATGCACATTTCGATGTACACGTTTGAATACCGTCAAAAACAGAAAGTGAGGCCATTCTCGGAAATCCAGCTTCCTTGAAGCGATTAAATTGTGCGGAGAACGCACCCTTCGGCATATGCGAACGGCATGGGTAAAGTGCTGCAGTAAATATAGGGGCTTGGTATTTTGCTGTTTTGCTGTTTTAGAGTGCCTCAAAGCTTAGCCCAATATTGATTTCACAGACCAAAGAATATTTCCGACGCTGTGATCGTCATCAGCGTTTAGCATAACCCGGGAGTACTATTCACCTTGTGCTGAGCCTATACAGTATAGCTCGTCATACGGGATGCGGGTTGCCGATCGCCTAACCAGCCAGTTCAAATGAAAACGGTAGAAGGAAGTTTCCTTCTACACATTACTGCGATGCAGAAAGAAAGGTTTCAAGTGCCGTTCTTGTTTTTTTTTTTCTTTTTTAGTGAGTCATGAACGCGCTCAGAAACGACTCAAGAGCTATTGAGGTGCGCTACCGCTGCCACACTAGAGTTGCTATTGTCTTTGAAAATTAAGAAGCAAACAGAAAAGCAATTTAATAACATTAATACAAACAATACAAGTTCTTAGTCTTTCATTCTGCATGCGGACAGTTTATTTTTTAGTAAGTTTTGATACAAAGGCGCAACTCCGCCTTTTTAGGCGGAATACTTCAAAACCTGGAAATTACTTGCGCGACGATTCTCAGTCTTCACTTTGATAATATGCTTCAAGATTATTTACACGATGACCTTTCCACGATTTAAAAATTGGCACTTGTCGTTAATCTATAACAATCGTTCCCTTAGCGCGGAGATCCTGATTTCTATTAATGTCGCAGACCACTGCATCGTAAGCGTAATCTTGTGCAATATCCTTTACTGTTTTCTTTTTCTCCTTCCTTTTCTTTTTTCATTCAGACGAAAATATGCCTTCAATTCCTCGCAGCAGGCTACTACACCGAAGCCTAACTGTGTAAACACAGACAAGAACATGCTTTTTTGGGCGAACAGGTACTTGGAACGTCACAATATCTTTCTCCGAAACAAATCAGAAAAGAAAAATTTGTTTACGCTTGACCACCTTACTTTGAACTTTTCATCCTTACACTGCCTGCGCATGTAGCTGAAATACGCTGCCCCATTCGTAAAAGCACAAGGATGCCGTCATTTCATAACTGGCAGCACCATTAGTGCAGTTTTGAAAATGTCGCCACCCGTAGGCAGGCATCTTAATCACCCATTCGTGAACGTCTGAGAGAGAGAGTGAGAGAAAGAAAGAGAGAGAGAGAGAGAGAGAGAGAGAGAGAGAGAGAGAGAGAGAGAGAGAGAGAGAGAGAGAGAGAGAGAGAGAGAGAGAGAGAGAGAGAGAGAGAGAGAGAGAGAGAGAGAGAGAGAGAGAGAGAGAGAGAAGTTACAAGGAAATGGCAGAGGCGGTAACCAGGCTGAACCGGTAGGCTACGCTTCACTGGGGAAGCGGGAAACGGGATTGAAAGAAGAGAAGGAAGAAAGAAGGTCACAGTTTCCTCTGTTACGCACACAAGCGTGCACCACGGAGTCAGTCACAGGTGGTCGTACAGGCTTGTGCGTTTCAAGAAACGCCCCAGCGGCTTTGTGACCTTGCACATAGTAGACGCACGAGGCGACGGGTGCAAGATCTCCTCTGTGATAGGACGGTCGTCCAACTGCCCCAAAGCTGTACGAAGGACACTCCTCTCGTCTTCGTATGTCGGGCAGTCACACGGAATACGTTTGGTTGTTTCTTCGACACCACATCTGCTGCAATTGGGACTGTCCGCCATTCCAATTAGGAATGAGTAGGCGTTTGTGAAAGAAACACCTACTCGCAGTCTGTACAGTAGCGTTTCTTCCCGTCGGTTATAACCAGGTAACAGTTGCAATGGTATCGAGGTGCTTTCACATATATCACGTTCTTCACGGGCAGCTGCACTTTCATTGCTAGCAACGTTACAGCGCCCGGGTAGCCTCTGAAATACCATGTCGTGGCTTCCGTCCACCGCTTGAGTGTAGCGTAATCGTATCTCTGCTACCAATTGTTGATGTGGGCTGTGGCGCATAGATGATAGGAGTAACTGCAGAGCTGCCTTTGAATCACAGAATACGTCCCAGTGATTTGGTGGTTGTTGCTGCACATATAGCACTGCGCTACGGAGGGCGGAAAGTTCGGATACTGCTGATGTTGCGACGCGGCTCACCTTAAAGTTCTTGCAGATTGACATCGACGGAATGACTACCGCTCCATTAGAGCTGGTTAAGAGTCGAATAGCTATCTGTATAAACGTGAACTTTATAGCGGTGTGAGTCATGCAGTAGATGCAGAGCGGCTTGATTCAGGACACAAGTTGGCAAGTCGGACGTCTTCCGAATTCCTGGAATTGATAGCCGCACTTGTGGCTGCCGGAGACGCAGAAGAGAAGATCGGTACAAGACTACAATACCCGAAAAAGTTGCATCTGGTCTTTTTCCTAGAGAGACGCAAGGCGTTGAGACAGGAGTCTGGAAAGGTGACAAAGATTATTTCTAAGTTCGTGTATGACGACATATGTGCCCATTGGATGTTCCTTGGCGATGGCAATTGTTGCGGCTCTTGAAGTGCATCGCGGTAGATCCAAACATGTTCTAAATCGCTGGCCGTCGAATAGTTCTGAGGTGGTGGGAGACCTTACATAATCGCTGAAATTAAGAAGCACTTCAAAGGTGGGCGGTTGGGTCGTCGTCGTCGTCGTTGTCGTTGTTGTTGTTGTTCACACTGGTGCGTAAACGGAAATACGTGCGATATTAATAACATGTTGCTTCCGTTGTATTGATTCCGGAGCGTGCTTCCACAATAAGATTTCTTTAACTACTTCCAGCCTGAATAACAGCACGCATACCATTTGTTTTTTCTTTCTTTTTAGGCCCTTGCGCGTAGCTTCCACGACGCCTTCGAGAATTTGTGCAAAATAAGTTTATGCGGTTTTCCCGTAATTATTCCCAGGTTATGCAAGCGATAATAAACTGGTTCAAACCATCCGAAATGAATATTTTTCAGCTCAAAAATCGAACCCGAACGAAAGCCGAGACGAGAACTATTTCAGTTCGGCACCCAGCTCGGCAGAGAGGCCTAGTAGAAGTGGAAGAGTAGAATGGCCTGTGAGCACGCCGCTCTTGAACGACGTTTGCGTGTTCTTCGAGCGACAAGAGCATCAAATGAAAACTCAAACGCTAATATAGAGAAAACTCACCGGTATACTAAAAGAATCAGCAGTTAAAATCTCTTTCTTCAAGGTATATAAAGGTGAAGGGAAACGCAATTGATCCAACAGATGGAACTCGCAAACTGCGCTCGAAACGAAGGGGACTTGCATCGGCAACGAGAATTCCCTCTGTTTCGAGCAAAGACAAACGAAATCGCTGCGAGCGAAAAGAAAAATACTTCGCTATTCGATTACCTTCTGTGTTCTCGTAAGGTTCTTTCTTTCTTCTGATTGCGAATGTCTTGTTTTGATTTACCCGCAGGCACAATAACGTGGCGTCAAATCTCTTCTCCGCAACCGCAAGCTTGCCGATAGTGAGCTGTATACTTCTCATTCCCAAAGACTATTGCGAGTTCGAAAACAACGCAAATTGAAGTCAGAAATGCAAATAGACATATAGATACATATAAGGTTGATTCATCGCAGCAAAAAAAATCAGAGGTTCGATTTTGGACGCCTATAACATTATGCCGCCATTTTTATTTAAGGCAAGAAGGAAAAGTTGCATCCGTTGGGAGACCATTCACCCTGGGGAGATTCAGCGACACCGCGCGGGATAAAAGCGCCGGTATCTGGCATGCGTCTTCAAATAGAAGGCATATTTTACAATACAATGCAAGTTTATTCCATGCATGTCTGGTATAGAAGAAGGCAAATACTCCCACAATCTTCTTCCGTCCGTCCGTCCGTCTGTCTGTCTGTCTGTCTGTCTGTCTGTCTGTCCGTCTGTCTGTCTGTCCGTCTGTCCGTCTGTCCGTCCGTCTGTATGTCTGTCCGTCTGTCTGTCCGTCTGTCTGTCCGTCTGTCCGTCCGTCCGTCCGTCCGTCCGTCCGTCCGTCCGTCTGTCCGTCCGTCTGTCCGTCCGTCTGTCCGTCCGTCTGTCTTTCTGTCCGTCTGTCCCTCCATACGTCCGTCCGTCTGGCTGTGTGCGTGCGTGGTCGTATGATTGAGCGTGCAATAGTCAATGCTTGCTGGCAACGCAAAAGAAGTTAATATCTTTTTATCCGTCATAGTTTTATATCGCCCAGAATTTTTTTTCTAGTGGTTCAGTCGTTTTCCAAACTTAGGCTCGGCAGAGGCATTGCCAGTCACAAAAATGGCGAAAGTAAGCTTAATAAATTCTCAAAAGCAAGAAACAAGTCGAACATTGCTTGCAAAACTGACGCGACGCCTTGTCCAACGGGGAAGAGAGCCTTGCACAAATGTGCCTAGCTTCCCACGGGCCCGTCGACCTCCCGGCCATTTGCGACCTCGGAGCATATTTTTCGCACGCACGCATTCAGCGGACACCCCGTTCCTTCGCACTCTGGACGCGAGGAGGAACGAATACTCCGCCCAACGCTATTAAAGAGCCCAGAAGGCAATAGAGAGGGCTTGCCTTTCAAGCGCTTGCGAAAGCTTATACATCTGCCGGCTCGCAGATGCCTCTTCGAGGCGCCTAGTGCCTTTTACGCCCATCAGTATAACGCACTACTGGGCCATTCCCGTACTCGCTGTAGACACATGCGGCCACCAATCCTTGTTTTAAAACCCAATCTTGGCTACCACTTTCCATGTACGGCGTTCCTATCTCCGAAAGGCCGCTTTTCTATCCCTTTTACCTCCTTGTCACGTGATCTATTTCTCCGTGTAGCTAGGCTTGTGCAAGCAGCCCCTCCCCCTATTCATTTATTTGCTGAAACAACACAAACAAAAAATGGGCGCTCGTGCGCGCTGCCTATTCAAACAAATGGCCGTCATAAATTGGGTTCAGCTAATAGAACTACGGCGGGCACCGGCCGGAGAATGTGGTAACAACCCCTCCGCCTTGCCCGCTACTTGGTATAGGAGCTCCTGGTTGGGAAGGCACACAGTGTAATTCTTGGGGTTTGGAAGTTGGCAGCGTAAACAGGCGATCACTAGAGGGGATTAGTGAAGCAAGAAAATGTTTTACACCAAGAAAGATTGCAAATGCGAATGCATTTCTTTAGCTACTTATTTTCTGCTATCGAACCAGGTGTAGGAGTGAAATCTGGGTAAAAAAGTCACTTGATCTAACAGACGCAAAGGCATGCCTAAAAAACGCAAGTACATGCCCCATTGATACTTCTCGTTCTTTCCCGCATATGAACCATACCACGATGTGTCATTTTCGGTGCAAGCATATTTCTCTAAGCAAGCATCCGGACGCTACATTCATGAACATCACCGACAGTGAAAACGGCTCATATAGTTGAATATTTAGAATGAAGCAAGCCCGTACCATAAATGTTGGGGACCACTTTTCTTTTCCTCTATCCTGTATAAGGCGCAATAGTCATGTTTTCTACAATAAATCCTTGATTCAGTTGGTCAATGTTTGGCTGGAGCTCTTCGTGCTGCCTTCATAACACATAGGTTTGAAGAAAATTTGAAGGCATGCCTTACTCTGATATTGGTTTTTACCTGTCAGGACTCAAGAATGCTAACATTTTTCAGTCAGACCTAAATTCTATATCTAACTGATGCAATACTTGGCTAATGGAATTAAATAATAACAAGTGTAATGTGATGCGCGTCTCTCGTACATCTAGTAGTCTTCTTACAAGTTACCTGAACAACTCTCCCTTAGCCGCGGTTTCCTCCTATAAATATTTAGGTGTTCATATCACATCTAATCTAAGTTGGTCTTTGCATGTTGAGAAGATAATTAACAACGCTAATCGGAGGTTGGGTTACTTACACCGTAACTTTTCAGCAGCTCCTTCATCTTTAAAGCTCTTGTTACACTCGTTCGATCTAAATTAGAATACGTCACTCCAGTGTGGGATCCGAGCACTAACAATTCCATTACTTCACTAAAAATGGTACAGAATCGTTCTACTCGCTTCATCTGTTTTTGTTATAACCGCACTGCCAATATAACTTCCATGAAATCGGTTATCTCTCTTCCGTCATTAGCATCCCGCCGAAAAATTTTTCGCTTGAACTTTCTTCATAGACTTTACTATCACCCAACTCTCCGTGACGAACTCATTCTTCAGCCATATTATATATCGGACTGTGTTGACCATCGCTTCAATGTTGGTATCGAGCCATCTCCGTACTAAAACCTTTTCTTTACTCTTTTTTACCTAGCACTTCACAAGAGTGGAATCGCCTTCCTTCCGACATTGCTTCCAGTTATAATAACACCCGATTTAAATCTGCTTTATCTAACATTGTATAATTAGGAGTTGTCGTGCCTTAATACGCTTTGTTATATTATTGCACACTATGATTTATTGTATACCCACTCCCCTCTGTAATGTTTCGGCCCTGAGGGTAAATAAATAAATAAATAAATAAATAAATAAGTAAAAGTGATACGACTCAGGTATATATTAGCTAATCTATATCTGTGAATAATACTCCAGAATGAATGCCATCGACCAAGGTCATCACCTCGCAACTGAAGGGCCTACAAGATTTTAGGTTTATCCAATGCGGGTTTTATCCACCGTATGTCACGCCGAAACCGCGCTTCCAGCGCATCGGCACAGGAAAGGACAGTGAAAGGGATGCACTCAGCGAGAGATAGAGCTGTCTGTTAAATGCCGATTGCCTCTCCAAAGACAGCTGGCATCTCCTCCAGCCTCTATTTTGCAGTTCTCACAAAATGCCGCTCGAACCATCCCGCCCTCGAAAACCTGGGCAATGCCGAATGAGTTCGAGTGGAAGCGGTGCAGATACGACGCGGGCACCGGGATCCAATTTTCTATCCTGCTATGTCGAAGTAAGGCGCGCAGTGAAGTGAAAGCGCGAAGCGTGCTCGGAAAACCCTATGGCGTCGGTGCGCGAACGCAAGACTGCTTCTTT
This sequence comes from Dermacentor variabilis, assembly GCF_050947875.1. Taxonomy (NCBI): domain Eukaryota; kingdom Metazoa; phylum Arthropoda; class Arachnida; order Ixodida; family Ixodidae; genus Dermacentor; species Dermacentor variabilis. Next base: position 51,283,452 of record NC_134572.1, on the reverse strand, counting down.
TGTCGGCGGCGTTCTGTGCGCAGCGGCGTGGACGAGCTCCGGAAGGAGAGAAGAAGGCGTCAACTTCACTCTAGCCTCTTCATCCAATCGCTGACCGTCTCGATGCCTCAGCCGCTGGTCGCGCGGCAGGACGCGGCGGCAAGTCGTGCTTCAGACGACTGAAGACGAAAGAGGCGTCCGCTTATCTATGTTCTTGCTTGTTCTCTCTACACCCCCATTTCGAGTCTCTTGCCACTGTCGTCGTTCTAAGGCTTCTTTTTTTCTTCGTCTTATTCGTGGGCGTTGCTATAGCTCGCCGTGTGCACGTGGCCGCGGAAAGTGTCCCACATCTATAGCCTTTCGCTAAGTTTATAAGTGGGAGGCCATGACCATGTGTTGCAACTGTCTTGCGAAAGTCATCCAAGGAGCCTCTTTCTTGGGGGGCGGGGGGGACTCAGGAATCATTTCGACCACTTAGGATTCCATAACGTGCACCTAACACCTAAATCTAAATACACGGCTGTTATCGCACATCTCCCCCATAGACATGCGGCCGCCGTTGCCGGGATTCGATTCACCGACCTCGTGAAAGATGAGGGATATGTATACAAAAATGCTACAATGAAGAGCACATACAGCATACTTAACTCAAGCAGGCTAGGTGACTATTTGTCACAGCTCCGTTCCAAAAGGGATCCCAATAAATCATCATAATCATCATCACCATCATCATCATCATCATTATCATCATCATCATCATCATCATCACTGCGATACTGGGCGCATCGTAAAGAGTACGTTATCCTTGAGAAGATGTCGGTGCCCACCGTGAGATCATGCCACTGTCACAGCAAGTGAGTTCAAAGCCGGATGATTCGGTGGAGTCTGTTTAACCTTCATCTTTTTTTAAACCACCCTACAAATCAGTTATTCAACGAAGCTAGGCGAAAGGCGCGATAAAGAGCGGCAACATACTCAGGGAGCCCTTCTTGTTTGTTTGTTCTTTTTTTTTCGTATTTTTTTTTCATTAAGCATCATAGAACGGCTTGCCAAACTGCTGTAGCAATTAATGAAACCAGCCAAGAAAACTCGCTATCTAGCTTTCTGGATGTGCGGGGCTTAAAGAAGGGGGCCGTGGAGAACACCACATTCGTTTTCTCTGTTCTGCTAAATCGCCAGCCCGAACATTTGCACAACGGTTGCGCACAATCCGTCGTGCTAGCTGCGGCGCCAGTGATAAGCAACTGATAAGCGCATTACTCCTAACAAAAAAATGGGCATTTATTCACGAATAGACGTGTTTTCGCAAGTAAACAGTGCCTATAAATGAGTCAATAACGTACTCTTCGCTGGGCCATATGCTTAGCCTCCTAGGCATTTTCTTTAGCGACAGTCTGAATGGAGTCGTTAAACGCATCACTGGTGCATTGGCAGAAGACGAAGCAGCGCGTAAATTTAGTCGGGATCGAATCAGAAGCCGTCGCGGCTCTTGCGCCAGGCTTAAGTCTGATACGGTTGACCGCCGGTGAGTCTGGAAATAAGGTCCATTGGGTTGGTGGGCCGTATCTTTTAGTGCATCAGAGGGCATCAACTTCGTTGTTCGCCCTCAGCGCTTAAATCGCGCGACGTCCCAACCATCCGTTTTACGAGCGTTCGCAGAAGACTTGGGAACCAAATAGAAAGAAAGAAATTTTATGTCTGAAATCGTCACTCTCCCAAACGCGAAAGATTTGTCGGAACGCTCTCCCCGGCTTTTCTACCTTTAATCGTAAGGAATTATAAGATTTTACATCGAAATGGGCAAGAAGCTCATGCTGCGTCAGTAAACTCGTAACAGCAAACTGCGTAGCTACGCATGCGTTCAATTCCTTTTATAATCTATTCGTATTAGGCAATACAGCTCTACAGCCTCCTGAAATCTGAATGCATCCCAAAGGCATAATCGCTTTGCAAGCCGGTTTTTAAGAAGGTTAAAAACCAATTTTTTGTCTCAATATTCTGGTTAGATGCCAAAGGCAGGACCTTGTTGTGCCTGGCGTTCCTTATCCGTCGGTGCTACACCGACGAGCGGGCAGCTATGAAATGCCATCCTCGCTTCATGGTCTTTTCGACGCAAGAAAGCTGGCGACGAAACCAGCGTCACCTCAAGATAATTGACAGCGACTTCGTGTCGCGGCTTCGTCTGTTCGACGAACCCAGAGCTGACGAAGGAGACGAGTTCTGGGACCGTAAACTGCAATGGGTCATACCGTGTGCGTCTTTAAATGGCAACACCATTCTATGTGAGCTTCGCGCGAAGCACCAGCGCCCACCGAGGCAACGATGGGGCCCGGCGCCGACTATCTACGGGCAGACGAAGAACACCCCTTCTGTGGTGTTGGGTTGATGAGCACGAGGTCGCGGGATCGAGTCCCGGACACGGCGGCCGCATTTCGATGGTGGCGAAATGCGAAAACACCCGTGTACTTAGATTTAGGTGCACGTTAAAGATCCCCAGATGGTCGAAATTTCCGGAGTCCTCCACATACGGTGTGCCTCCTAATCAGAAAGTGGTTTGACACGTAAAACCCCATAATTTAAAGAACACCCCTTCAAGGTGACCACAACCGCCGCATTCTTCGGAGACGGTAGCGACACTTAAGACTAAAATCGCCACAAGCTGGCCCTTGCGGATCAAGAGCCGCTGACGACTTCTGCGGAAACAGCCTCGACCCGGTTTCACATGAGAGTGGCTTCTTGATTGCATCGAGGGCGGGTCGCAGGGCGGACACCATAGGTGGAGTCCGGCGGCGGGGTGGTGCACAGCAAGGCTGGAATTTTGCGGTCTGCGCGACAATTTCAATTGGCCGAGGAGGACATTGAATTCCTTCGTCGAGCAAAAGGGGGAAGTAAACTGTATAACAAGCGAAGCTGCAGTGTTGAAGAGAGTGTTCGGACATATAAAGACTACGACATGTAGTGTTCACCGAGAATCATGGAACTGTTCTCGTAAGCCATCGTCATGTAAATTTGTACATAAAGCTTGTTTTTCTCATTGCTTGGACGTCGCCCTGGTCTCTCTTTCTCCCGGTACCTGGCAGGGCGCCAGACATGCAACCATCGTGGCCGCTCTAACCACCAACTTCACAACAACCTTTGTGTATGGGAACAAAGTAACCAAACCCTCATGTTTGATGTGCTAAAAACTATACTGCTGTTTGCATAAACAGAGAGACGAAGAAGCAAAGTCATGCGGTGAGTTGCCATATTCACTCTGCATCCTGTTTTTTATGTCATTTCACGGTACTCGTAAAGCGCTTGATGGCTGCTTTTCGTCGTCTGCGACTACACAACGCTCTATTCCAGGTTCATTCTCTCGAAAGCTGGCTGTAAGAATATTACTAAATCACTTCCATACACTTACACATGCACCTGACCTCATGTTCATTATAAATGTTTCACTAAGGTTTTTGAATTAGCATTGAAAAGGATTGAAGCCAATGCGCAATATAATGTACTTAGGATCTTCAAAACCTAAGGAAAGGTCTGAGGGATATAAGAAAGGGAGAGGGGGTATTCAGTTGATGCCGTTGGTAGTAGGGGTGTCTGGTTATTTAGACCTGTTGGAGTTCTTTCAAGGGTGAAATCGCAATTTACTAGCGTTTATGTAATATCCCATACTTGAAAGGTGGCCGCTAGGACGAGAAATAAACCCAAAGAGTTCGTTCTGCACGTCGAAAATGAACTAAACTGAATTAGTGTAAAAGCGATAGCAGCTTACGAAATACGCATGACAGTTCATAGATGCAAGCTAAAAATCTGCGGAAACAATTCGTCTTGTTCTTTGCCAGTGCCCGCAGTACAGTGTGCAGAGACAATCAGTGTCCGTCGTGCTGAACTAGTTGGACAACCATCCTCTGTCAGGAGAAAGAATTTGGAAACATCAACAAGACTTAATATCGCATCAGAAGGCCCTGCAAGCGCTACTGCGCTTCTTGAAATGGACCGGCCAATGTGAACGCCGGTGATTGGAACGCCTTTTCCGTAACCATTCTTTTCCTTTTCTTTTTTCTTCTCTCTTTTTTGTTCTTGTTCCTCTTCTTTCTTCTCGCTCTTCGTCCTCTTTACAACGCCTATATCCCCCACTATAGTGCAGGGTAGCAAACCGGAAATTCGCCTCTGATTAACCTCCCTGCCTTTCCTCTCTCTCTCTCTCTCTCTCTCTCTCTTTCTTTCTCTCTCTCTCTCTCTCTCTCTCTCTCTCTCTCTCTCTCTCTCTCTCTGCAAGCTGTCGCTTAACACCGGCTGTGAACCGTCTGTAACATGTCTGCAAAAAAAATTATATATATCTTGTCATGAGAAGCCAACAAACAAAAACACCAAGGACAACATAGGGGAAATTACATGTACTTACTAAGTGAATTCAAAAAATGATAAATTAATGGCCATGAAAGTGGATGAAAAAACAACTTGCCGTAGGTGGGGAACGATCCCATGTCTTCGGATTACGTGTCAAATAATAAATTAAGGAGAATGAAAGTGGATGAAAAAACAACTTGCCGCAGGTGGGGAATGATCCCATGTCTTCGCATTACGCGTCGAATGGTAAATAGCGGCAATGAAAGTGGATGAAAAAACAACTTGCCGCAGGTGGGGAACAATCCCACGTCTGCGCATTACGCGTGCGATGCTCTACCAATTGAACTTCCGCCGCCAAGGTTTGTGAGTGGTGGCGCTAGCTAACACTCCCAAGGTTAGTTCTAGTAGTAACACATAAATACCCCAGAAAGTGGATGGGAAAACTGCGCCGCGGTAGCTCAATTGGTACAGCCTCGCAGGCGTAATGCGAAGACGTGGGAGCGTACCCCACCTGCGACAAGCTGGTTGTCATCCACTTTCATTTCCATTTATTTATCATTTATTTAATTCAATTAGCAAGTGCAAGTAATTTCCCCTGTGTTGTCCTTGGTGTCATTGAGAGAACTGAGTCTTGGAGCGTGCAAGATTCTCACCACCATCTTCATCCTCATAATCCCCTAATGTCATCTCTATTCTTTCTTTCTACGCCCTTTCCCCTTCCCCCACCGCGAAGTAGCAGGTCACAGCATTGATTCAGGCAGACCTATCAGCTTTTCTATCATAATAAATACCTCTGTCGTGGTGTCATTGTTTGTTGGCTTCTTATGCTCAGATCAATAAATATCGGGCTCCTTGGTTAACCTCCTTTCTTCGCGTTCATATATATATATATATATATATATATATATATATATATATATATATATATATATATATATATATATATATATATATATATATATATATATATATATATATATATATTGAGGTTGCGCATCAAGGAAGACGACATATAAAGAAATGACATAACTGGGATGGCCTGTCTTCTTGAGACGAACTAAAATTCGTAAGAACATCCTGGCCACCTCCTCCACTTTGTTATCTCCACTTCACCAGAGGCTTCAACTATTGCCACCAGTCCTGCTTCCCACTTTAGCCTCATTCCACGTTCTAAAGGGCTTCGGGAGAAATACAGGTATGCTACAACTGTTGCATTTGCTTTATGTAGCAGAGCATCGTATTTAGTGTTGCAGAATATTTTGTCTTGAAATCGTAATGATAAGTTTAATTGGTGCTTGTTGAATATTCATACCTCGTAATGTTTCTTAATCCTGTATCCTCTCGTGAGAAGACGACTCCACATGCAAAATGGCAAAACCAATAAGCAGACTTGAAATCATTGAACCCGACAAAAATTATCAAGGTGAACTATTCAAGCACAATGCAATGCTTTACTGATGCAGCAATGCAATTGTTCGAACAGCACGTGTAGCTCGGGGGTCATAAGGAAACAATGTGCTTTTTTCTGCACCGTAAATCATTTCCACGACATATGTTCACGTGAACGCTGTTACCATAGAAAGGCTAGTTTGTACTTCGTGTGTTACCCTAGGCTCCCAGAAATCAGCTGTGCATAAGATGTGTAAGAATATTCAATTTCCATGTGGAAGCGGTAAAATGCATGCATGCACTGAGCGATAACCGAGACCTCTTTAGATGAAGCAATAAAACGAGGTCTTACAAATTATGCACGACGAGCTGCGGTTTTAAATTAATTTGTGCGCGTATGCAAATATCCAATTCAGCCCATCAGCCCAACCTGACACCCCATCCTCCCCTTCTCCTTCCACGTTCTTTTCAGAAACTTGCCGCAGTGTTAATGAAGACCAGTGAACATGCGTTGGCCCAGTAATGCCTTTAAAACATTAAACGCACGACCAGCGCAGCATCTTGACCAACCACCGAATAAACGAATAAACACGTCGCACCATAAAAATTGCTTCGCGAGCGCTCTCTTGTTTATGAATAGCGCGTACTCGAAGAACTTTCTCTTCGTTTTCAGCGGGAAAGGAAGTGACGAAAAAAAATTCAGGAGAACGAGAACATGATCAGCACTTCGCAAAGAATGATTAAGGGGCTGCGACAAAGGAGGCTAATGGAGGACGCACTAAATACTGTAAGTAAGCTTTTACGCACTGTTAGGTTGCCCTGCACAATATAACCGACCTCCCGCTCACGGTACCGTTGGGCCGAAGGTAAGCTTGCGAATAGCGAGAATATAGTAGAGAGAGAGAGAGATAATATTTAATGGCAGAAAGGTGGAGAGGTCCGCCTGAGTGAATTGCCTCTAGCTTGCTACTCCACGCTCGGGAAGGGGTTTGGGGAATAAGAGAGATAGGATGTGAAGAGGAAGGAGGCTGGTGGTATGGTGAATATGATGAAGGCTACACAGCATACTGTTCCTGTGCAATGCGTACGTGTACACTTCACAGCAGAGCACAGTCATCTTCGCGGGCAGAGGTCGAAATTACTGCAGTGTAGCTAGGAGACTGTCTATAGCCTTCATAATTTTTACCGCTGTTAGCGCTACTGGCATATTTAAACCGGACAGTAGCAGCTGCAGGACGTCGATTATTTGTCGCAGCATGGCTATGATGATAGAGTCCGATGGTGATATCTGAGTGCACCGTCCTTGCTTGTGCCGACAGTCTAAGGCGCGTGTGTGCGGCAGCAAGCGTGGCCATACATTCGATTTCAGGCTTGCACGGCTGGCTTGGAGCAATGTTTTGGAAAGATCTATTGATCGCTGATTCAACTACCTTCTGCTGTACCTGCGGAATTGGAGCCAGGGAGCTCTCGTTTGGACCTACAGCTTGTCCACGCCGACGATGCGTTCATCTCCTCCGGTGTTGCACTGACGCTGCCGCCTCCTAGTGGGACACACTTGTCTTGCTCATTTGCTTCAGTATTTCTTTCTCCTTTTTCTGTTTAGGACAATCCTAGGAATTTTCATCGTAGGGTCCATCGAAATTCGAGCACATTTTTTTTACTGTGCAAGAAGATACGTCATGGCAGCCGGCACAGCGGAGGCATGCAATCTGGCCATTGCAGACAGCGCTGACATGGCCTAGCTTTAGGCACTTGTGACACTGCAGTGGTCGGGGCGCCTAAGGACGCAGCGGGTGTCTCACGTAGCCCGCCGTGACATGATCAGGTAGCGTGTCTCCCTCGGAAATAAGCTTGACGCTCGTCGAGCGACCAAAGTGCGGAAAATCGATGACTTTCACAATTGTAGCTCTCCGTCGCTGATGTCAATCACGACATCAGAAATAACACCTGCCCTAGTGCGACCACTGTGAACGACGAACGACCGGACTTCTATGTGTCCTAGTACGCGCACGGTTTTCAATTTTTCTATAGCGGCCTGCGTCGCTACTTCCACTGTGACAACGTTTTTCTTGGTGTTGAAACGCACTTCGTTAATTCCATTTGGAGCCACATTACCAAGGTATGTGTTAAGAATCTGTCTGTGTACGGAATTTAATTTCTTAGAGACGTCGAGAGGCGCAAAAGCCATCCTGTAAGCCGGAGTATAGGTGGTCCGTTGGGGCCCTGCTGACTCACGTCTTTGGTTGTCTTGCGTTATTTTCACATCAGTCACTCGCCCTCCACGACGGTGTAATCGTTGTCGGAGTCCATTGGCTCGCTGTTGGAAAAACCGGGACCGGAAATCTCCATGTCTACGTTCCAAGCCTTCCAATATATCCCTGCGAGATGCAGTGCGAAGAGGCGTGCTCGACGCAAATGAAAGCGTGCCGTCTGTCGTCGCCACGGACGGCTTCTCGTCCAAGAAGCACAATTAAGCCTCCACTATGACAAAACTAACGCAGCAAGGCAAGAAGCGACGCTGATGATGATGATGATGATGATGATGATGATGATGATGATGATGATGATGCTGATGATGCTGATGATGATGATGATGATGATGATGCCCCTGATGAATTTGGTGCATACCCACTCACGAGGATTGGCCAAGAGTCGGGCAGACTTTGCTTATGTGTTCAGGTAATGAATTTAAAAATCTATAACTTTGTTGCCCCCCATGCTCAGATCACTTCGTCTTCGTATCTCGTTATGTAATAGTAAGAATGTAGTAAGTAAGCGATGGAGGGTATGGGATATTGGCACCAGCTTGTACGCTTCTCCTTGATTTCACTTCCGCGGCAACGGCGGCCATTATGCGTGGGTCAAACGAAACGTGTGGGGAAGGGCAATTTCAACTGTTCGGCTATCCGCTGTAGGAGGGAATAATTCAATTGCTCGCGCTTAGCCTTCAATGACTTACACTTAAGAGACCCAAAGAGGACAGAAGTTCAAAGGCAAACAGAGACGAAGAGATTAACAGGAGTCCTGACAGAGACCTTTATTCGGCCCTGTTGGGCTCTTCTAGAAATGTTGCCTCTAGCCCGAGACCACTGTTCCACATATTTATTCAAATCACATTTATTCTGGTGGTCATCAAACAGACAATCATCCAGACAGTGTTTATGTGTCTTGTTTGCTGGAATTCCTTTTTTTTTTTCTTTTTCTTTGCTACTACGCTGTCTGCACTTTGGTTGCGCGTACGCAGCGCAGCAAGCCGAATTCTTATTTTCTTTCCTTTTTTTTTACGTGGACTGACATATGCCTAGCCTCTCATTCACCTCATATTTACTTGAAGGGATTAATCATGTGGATCCGCTTTATCTATGTCTGCCTTTTGAGGGAAGGTAAAAGACGAGTTACTGCAACAAGTCGTTACTTCATTTTGAGCGTTGATTGTTCCTTTGCTTCGAGTGGCAGTTTTCGAGGGTAAAATACCTAAAGTGATCATACGTGAAGTTATGTAATAAAAAGCACACATGAATTCATTCAAGCAGTTTGCGCACAGAAGCATAAACCTAGATAAAGGATAAACTTGCGCTTAAATATATGGAGCGTTGGGATTAGGGAAGTACAATTATTGACTACATAACTGTAGCGGGTTAAAAGGTAGAGTGCGTTGACTACAGGAAAGACAGTGCCATAATAATTCAACGGGAGTGTTGGCGATTGGCTTGAAAAGTAATGTTGAATGCGGAGCCAAAGCCAAGTCATAGCCGACCGCGACGCACTCTCACTGGGGGCACAAAAAACAAAGTCGAAAACGGTGCCGAAGTCGGTCTGGTAAGTCAGAGGCTACGTCGAAAATACTGCAGCGGCGTTCTGTGAAAGTCAAGTAGCCCTCACTTCCTCTTGTGGCTTTTCAAGGACTACCACCAACGCGCTAGGTTCGGGTCATGTACTTCCTAAACATCGCAGTGGCATATTTGCGCCCAGTATGAAAGCAAACCACCGTTCTCTACGGCAAAGATAAATGTTGTTAGTGCCCGTACGCATTAGTTTCGCCACCAAGAAGCTTGAAATCGCGTAGAAGGAGCCGAAAAGAGCAGGAAGAAAAATTGCCATCAAGCTGAAGAAATCAAACGTAGGAACAGAAGAAAAACAAGTGGCGACTGCAGTAGGGCATCGTTATTTGGTTCAGCGCGTCGGAAAGAAACATCGCCGTAGCCACGACGTTGCTCGTTCAGTAGTCGTTTTTGTTTCGCGTGCTTTCTTTTAGGGACTGTCGGCAGCGAAAAGCAGTGCTGGGAAAACTCGCTCAGCTTGTGGTACAGCTTGCCTTAGATCGCTGTGTCGAGTGGTGGTGGTTAGTGTTTCTACATTTAGCCTGGTGATCCGGGCAGGCAATTCATCCTCTTGAGTGTCTCTTGCGTGGACATGCAGGCACTACTCTCCAGACTCTTTTCAAGCACCGAACATGAGTAAAGGAAGGAAGGCGACAGTTGCAACCATGCTGCCTCCCATCCAGAACACTATCTGTTGCCAGCACGCGCATGGAAACCTTCCTTTGCGATGCTCACACCACGGCTCTTCATAACTAGTTGGACGATTCTTGGCAACACGAGGAGGTCTCCCGAACGCCGCTCGGAGGCCTCACGCAGACTCATGTGAATTCAACATTATTGTGATGAATAAACTCAGACACTTCAAAACAAGTCAGAGGGAAGATGAATATTACTATTGGCCAGCCATACTTCATATGAACGTACATGAATCCAGGCATTGAATTAGCCGAAGTCGAGTCGAGAAAAATATCATATAGTGATGTTATCACCGATAAACACTTTTATCAATAGTTTCCGAGAATATTGCTCGCTTCTAGATATCCTTGGATGACCAGTAACGCTCGTCTTTGCAGTGAGTTTGTTGGCCAAGGACAAAAAATCTTCCCGAGGCTGAAAGGCCTGCGGTCTAATGCCACTAAATCACGTGCTAAACCTCGTCTGTGTGTCGTGTCGCAGACATTCTAACAGAAGATGCTGTACATCCGCATCTATTTTAATCATTAATTTGAATCTAAGCCGTGCTTTCTTGTGCGCTCTGATTTTAGTGTATTTATGTTACCAGACTTTGTGTTTACTTTAGTGCTCCTATGTGATTGGACTTTGTGTTGCTGTGTTTCCGAGTTGACTTTCAGTTTTAGTGTGGCATTAGTGTACTTTTCTGACTGGACTTAGTGTTATTGTGATTTGGAGTTGACTTCTAATTTTAAAGCGTCTAGGTTATTTTTTATCATATCTCTATGTGAAAAGGAGTATCCGGTGACAAGTAAAGACGACATCTCCTGTAAACCATATAGTAAAAACATACTCCAAGCAAGGAAGCCTCAACCCTCAATGTTTTGTCTGTAAACAGCGTTCCAACGAGGGTACTTCTTTTTATTGGGCACTAAATGCTTTCTTTGCCAGGATCTAAACAGTTTGCAAGATCTTAAGCAGGCTTTCTCTCTATCTCCCCCTTCCACTCTCTTTCTCTTTTTATCCCCCTTAACCTTTCCCCCGTGCAAGGTAGCCATGCGGAGCTACCTCTCGTTCACCTCCCTGCCTTCCTCTGTATTCTCTCACTCTCTCTTAAGCAGGCTGTAAGATTTGTCGGACGATCCCACCGCTGGCATACAGTTGTAGGAGTTGTCGGGCGATCTCGCCGCTGCCACCATTTGTAAGGGTTGAAGGTCGTAGAGAGGAACTTGGGAGGAACTACGTGAACAGGGTTTATTTACAGTATTTACATTTTAAACAAGTGATACATTTACACAGTCTAGCGTGACTCCCAAATGGAGCCCGCAAAACGAAGCATACAGCAAACGAGCACGAAGCTCCAAACACACTGACGAGCACGCAGCTCACGAGCATGACGACGAGCACGAGCACACTTAGCAGCCGACAATCAGCCGCTTCTAAACACTCCGTGCTCCCTAGATCCCTAGGTGAGGGAAACGGCTGTCCAATCGGACTGTCCATAGTCGTTGGGCGTAGTCGAGCCGACTTGGAGGAGGAAAGCTCACACACTTGGAGGAGGAGGGCTCACGCACTTTGGATTCCCAGAACCCGAGTTGAGCGCGTCCCCGTAGCCAGTTCCAGCCGGTGCCTCTAAATTCCAGAGCGGACCTCGCACAGTGGCCTCCGCCCCTGTCCATTGTCTGGCGTCTTCAAGGGCCCATGAAAAGGCACCGCAAGGCATCTCCTTCCAGGAAATCCCCCTGCTTCAGTCGAACCGTGAAGGCGTTGGCGATTTCACTAACGATAGTTGGTCCGCCGATCGCGTTTAGTCATAGCGGCGCCGAGGGGTTGTTGACGCGCCACCTCGTGGTCCCTACAAAACGAGTCACCGCGGCGGGTGTTGAAGGCTTCCATGGTATCTTCGAGGAAGCTCGCCACGCTCGCAGCTGCAGCTAGCTGCGAAAACTTGCATGTTGCCACTTCGGCAGGCCATTCCTAACAAGGCGCCTAGAGAGAGAGACGGAGAGAGAGAAAGAAAAAGGTGCATAGAAAGGCAGGGAGGTTAAGCAGAGGTAGTTCCGGTTGGCTACTCTGTACGGGGAGAAGGGTTAAAGAGGATAAAAAGAGAAATAGAGGGGAATGGGAAGATAAGATAAAGAGAAAGAGGCATGAGCACGAACAAACCACGTACACTACAGAGCGGTAGGAAACGGTGTTCTTAAAGTCTATCGGTGCCTAAGTGCTTACGGAAGAGTATCAGGTGAGAACTGGCATTGACAACGAGTTGTTCGCCGTGGCTACAGCACAATGCCGCCTGTTTACGTGAACGAATGAAACCTATGGATGTCCCGCTTACTAAAGAACCATGCTGTCGCATGTTAACGTCGCATGTTAAAGCAAACAGGTGCACTTGCAAGAACCTATGCTTACAATTTGATCGCACGTGCTCCTATTGAATTATGAGACGCGTGGCAAAACAAGGCGCCTTTGACCCGCCCTACTTGTTTAGAACAACCTGTTTGCTTGAAGAAAAGATCCCTTGTTAAAGGGGCGTGAGCATGGTACTATATGTGGATCAAGATTTCGAATTAAGTGAAGTATCCTTTAAACCATAAGTGAAAAGGGCATTTAGTATGTCTTTCATGGAGCAGTATCGCTTCGTGTTCTTCTGGGTTGGAATGCAGGTAATGCCTCTCAGAACGTAAGTTTCGTAAGTCAGTCAAATCGAAACTATAGCGGCAATTGTAAATTGGCACTCGCAGAGATGACCGTTTCAGTTATCATAAAAAAGTAATCCCGAAAATATTTGCAAAACTGTCCTAATTTTTATAGCATAATTTATAGGTGATAAATTGACCTAAAAAATGTTATAACCTAACACTGCACTACTATGTCCAACACCTATTACCTTGAGGTAAGCATAATTACGAAGTCAACAAGCTTCTTAGTCTAAACCTTGCACAAACAGTACAATTAGATATGGCCAATACCATGTTGAACTCCCAAGCAAGAAAATTTTTATAAATTATTGTATTCCTTCAGTGTGTAGTCGCGCTATATTCTAAAAAATGGAGGCGGGGGTAGCCAATGTATTAAAAAGTTTGAAGATGTAGAGAAACAACAGCAAAGTGCATTTTCAATGGCACCAATGAACATCGTCAATCCTGTAGAACGTCAACGAGAGAGTGAGACAGGGCGGGGGGGGGAAGGGGCGCTAAACGTGAAAGAGGATCCGTCTCAACTAGATGGCAGTTGAGTCCCGCAGGGAAGCACATTTCCTAATTAGATTCCTTTAGGCTTGCTTTCAGATAGCGGGACGGTTTTCCAAGGTGACGCCGAAGTACCGCATAAGGAGAAAAGCAGGGCCAACAAAATGTACTAAATGCACGAGTCGGCGCCCAGCGAATAGAGCCCCAAATGGGCCGCCTTTCGAGCTGAAAGGCTTCCCTTGTCAGCCGCTGCTCTAAAAGCGCCAACAATGACAACGCGCGCCACGTTGCGGTAAAAAAGGATGGGAGCCGCAGTTTTCTTAATGCGACGTCCTCTCCTTCCATTTATTCCTGTTAAGAATGACGTAAAGTAGACGCGCCCGCCTATATAAAGGTCGTTCTCTCTCTCTCCCCCTTGACCTCTCTTTTCGTCGTCTTCATTGCAGCCCAAAATCCTGCCTTTGTGCGAGACCTTTTTTTTTCTTTTTTCTTTAGATATTGCGTCAGCCATTCGTCGTCCCCCTGTGGCGCTTTGCACCGAACCTCAGCACTCCTTTGGGCACTCGCAGTGCGGCAACCCGGACGCGAGTAATCAGGGGAGCGCAAACGCACAACGAGGCCATTACTTTGCGGACTTGAGTTAGCGTGTTGTCGCTCCTAATGCGCGGAAAGCTCAGTTTATAACGACACCGACTACTGTCGTTCCTGTTTACGTTTGTCAGCCTCTTTAAACCAGGTATATTTTTCTGCTCTGCAATCTTGTTCGCCTCTTACAAATGGTGTTGGGTGTGTTTATGTTATTTCCCTGTTAAAGAAGCTTGTGTGCTCTTTATTATCACGGCCTGTAATATGTTATGATTTATTGGAACACACTGGTCCTATAGGATTATCCGACGAGAGATTTGTGGGACATGCACCTTTTTGTTTGTTTGTGTGTGGGTTTGTTTATCTGTTTGTTTGCTTTTTGGTGTGGTTGGCTAATTTCTCAACTGACACGACAAAACTTTACGATGGAAGTGTCCAACCCCTGTAGAAATTCCATCAGATCCAGAGCAAGATAGCCAAGTGGGTTAGTGATATAGCACGTTTTGTCGTACAGCTATAGAGTGCCGTGTTCGTGTCAACACTCAATGAGAGGGGACTGAATACTTAGAGAAGGTGGCGCCATTTAACAGCCTATAATGACGCTAAATGAGCAACATCTACGCCCTACAAAGAACACTCACCCCATTGTTTTAGATTAACGTTTGTCATTACCTGCGCACTTTAAAGGAACACCTCGTACTTTATGAAGGAAGACAGGGTTTGTATTCTGGCTGGTTCGTTAGCGATTCTGCGAGAGCAGAACGAAGAGATCTGCGTGCTGGAACTTGAGTTCGCGGGAGAAAGCAAAAAGCTGCGCCTACCTCATCCCTCAGGACTGTCATGCACCTAGTTTTATTGCAGTTGGTCCGCGCTGTAAACAGTGACCTTCTGGCGCCTTGTTCGGGAATCGCTGCCAGGCGAAAGGTCGCGGGTACTAGACTGATTGCAACTGCCGAATAAAGGTGCTGCCTGGGCTCCCTTGTTTTTAGTGCACGATTTTCGTCTTCATCGGATAAATTCGTGTCCTATGCTGGAACCAGAGCGGATAGGAATGGTAACACTGCTTATTCTGATCAGAGCGGATTCAGCGCGCAATCCAACTCGGCCACTTAAGGCTGGGAGCGTGCCTTCCTTGCTCTGTGAAGACTGTGACAAGTTGGTCGATACGGAACATTTTACAGCACACGATCCTGTCGGTGCTGTACTGCCGAGTGAAACGCATCTTATTTGATGCCATGTGGAGAAGGAAATTTCGACACGATTGTGCCCAACGTCTAGTGCTTCCAGAAGGCCGCCAGATTATCCCAATAAATAAATGGTGCCTTCTTGTTGTGTTTCCTTGCTGTAGTGGGCTTTCAGACATGTAGTAATAAAGTATAGTTCCTGACAGAGGTGGCACACGATGAGCAATGGCAGGTCTTCATTGACCAGAAAAAGCCGCCTGTTCCATCTTCATCATCATAACCGCCCCCATCATCACCACAACCAGTGCCGCTACCGACGCCACCACTGCCGCTAGAAATGGCGACGGAAGTGACTAAAACTGTGCTTGTGGACCGCATCTTCCTCGCCTCTTGAACGCCACTGGCGAAGCAAAACTCCCGCAAAACGTAAACAAAATGTCTGGTTGCGCCCGCGACCGATGTAATGCTTGATTTTGGCAATATCGCTGTTCGAGCACTCACAAAATACAAAAAAATGGCAGCCAATATCGCACTTCATACAGTGGTAGAAAGAAAGCGCATGGTCGGGATGAAACTAGATGCTTCCTCTCGTGCGTCTTAAATTATGCCGCCATTTTCGTGTTTTTGACGGCAGACGTGATGAAAACAGCGCCACCGCGGAAGTGCCCGCAGAGAGGATCCACGCTATGCGAAACTGCGGCCCAAAAAGTGCGCACGTACCGCGCGTAAGTACTCTGAAGTTTCCGGCGTGCGAAGAAGAAAAATTTAAATACTAATGCAGAATTTTCTTTAAATAGCTTGGGTAAAATAAATGGCTCGAAATAAAGCACTATAGAGGAAATATAGGTGGCCGTCTGTCCTGTCGCCTGAAAATTGATTTTCATATTTTTAATGCAGGCCTCAGTATGGTGCTATTAACGAAGTGCGAACTTGGCGCTGCAGCTGCGAGAAAACCTATATGCTTATGCTCACCCCAAGGAAACATGTATGCATGGCATGAAATCCAACAGTTCTCCAGCAGCAAAACATTGAAGTTTCAGCGCCCGGCTCGTTTTTTCACTTACCTTGAGCTGCCGTGCCCACGGGCACAACCACGGCCCGAAGTGTATGATCGTCCCGAAGTACCAGAGAGAACACTAAAACTAGTTAGTACATGCGACTTAGAAATGCGCATCATATGCTTCGGTTCAGTAAGACAACAATGCGTTTCAATGTCATGACAAGCGCGCAGATTACACAGAACAAAAACGTATTTCTTTTTTCTTTTACGCAAAAGCACGCATTCGATAACGACTTTCCTATCGATGCCTGTAAAAAAAATTGCGTCGCTAATTGCATGCGGTTTAATGAAGCGGTAATAGTTAAACAGCCTATACAACTTTCTAATCCCACGTGTCCGCTCAAGCGTCCTGTTGCGTTCATGAATCAACATCTGCTGGAAGTGCGCACAGCGACTCTATTATCCTTCTTTCCTTGCTATCTTTCTTTTCGCCTTTCCGCTTTCCCACGTAAGTGAACATTTATGTGCGGGTGTTCGAATGATCCGGGAACACGTTTGAATGAACCAGGAATATTTAAATATTCTAGAAACATCTTAAGCGCTTTCCAAGCCCGCATGTAAATATAAGTGCCTTGCCGCGCGCCTGAGTGAACATTTATGTGCGGGTGTTCAAATGATCCAGGAACACCTATGAATGAACCAGAAATATTTAAATATTCTGTAACCATCTTATGCACTTTCCAAGCCCGCATGTATAAGTGCCTTGCCGCACACTTGAGTGAACATTAATCTGTGCGTGTTTAATGAAGCAGCAATACGTCCGAATGAACTATGAATACTTTAGTCACCTGCGACTATCTGAAGTGCTTCAAGTCACCATGTGCAATAAGAAAGCCGGCTTAAAACATCATTAATGAACATGTCATTAATGGCATCAGTTTGAACTACTGAGTTTGAATAAATTAGTGGGGACGTGCCCAACACGTAAAAGTCACGTAAAAGTGCTCTTTAATAGCGTTGAAAAGTATCTTGAAAACAGGGGCATCGTAAGAAAGAAACGCAGACAGCGTTTCTTTCTTATGTGAAATTGTCGCTTTGAGAGTGTCTTTGTAATTTCGTGGCGTTGTTCTAACTCGCATTTGGTAAAGTAACTTTGTTGTAACTATATATAGCGCGTTTTATATGTTTATGTTGTAACAGTGCGTGTTATGCACCAGCTTTCAGGAGACAAGGAGTAGCCTGCGCTGTATTTGTGTGCCAACATCTTCTCATATGATGTCAAAAAAGAAAAACAAAATTCCCCAAGCGTGTAACACATGTGTGCGTCCCACTTGCTTTCGTGTTGGGGTTGCCGTGGCCTTGACACATTGCACGTAACAACGAAGCACACTGGCAAACAGATAATGATAACCTTGCCAGCCAATTTACAAAGCAACAAAGTAACATAGTCCACAATAAAAACGGAGGTAACAGTAAACCTATAGCATCACAACTTTCCGGGCGCGCAAATGAACTTGTGAAAGACAAAATGGTCACATTATTGCACCCAGCTGATAATCACGGAACGGCAAGAGACTTGACCTCGATAAAGTCAAATCTATAGTTAACTTTACGGACATTCAAGGAACATTCAACAGAAGCAGAAGAAGCTGAACCAGCAAAGCCGGAAGTGGTCATATGTCTCGGGTTTATTGCATGAAAGACGGATTCATAAATCATACTGACTATGAAGGTGAAAATTTTTTTACGCAGAGCTCTGCAACAGAAGCTTGACGAGATCACCCGGAACTGTCGCGGAAAGCATTTCCACTGTTCTGTGAAAATTGTGGGTGCCGTAAATCAGTAGAAAAAGGCAGTGGCAATGGCCATATACGCTTGAACAATAAATGCCGTTGAAGTCGAATGCCAGGAACTGAGGAAAATTAATAAAGAAAACTTAAAGACATGTCGTGCCCTTCTGCCTTGCCATCGAACATCTTTCCGGTCACATTTCTTCTTTTTTCCATTGTTTATATGTTCACAACAGAAGTGATGACGGTGGTCTGCTTCGAACCACCGTAAGTAGCACTTCGCTCCTCGAATGGGCAGGACGTGTGTAGAATGAGCTCTTGAACAACGCTTTGCGATGTGGTAAACGCGGGTTAAATCATGGATCCCGGACTTCAAAAAGTTGCGACGTAATCCTAACGCATTTCTCTCGCATTTGCCGGTAAATCGACCATGATTTTTTTTTAGTTGCCTTATGGTGCTCTTGCAAAAAAAAAATTGCTATAACATAGCTAATCTCCACTGAGACACAGCCTAAGAATGACGTTTTCTTTATTGTTACAGCAGCGGCTTCGTCAGTAATTAGCGTGGCAGCGGCTTCGTGCAACAGCTAAGCGTTGCTTGTCGCTTTAACGTCTTTCGCTACAATTAGCATACTCCCGAAACTATTAAACGGCAACTGTCTTGCAATTTTGCTTTCAGTTCTGGCCCGTGCCGAAGTTCTGACATTACTACATTTGAAAGATTAACCAAATGGAAGTGGGACCTATGATCTTAACTGTGTGCGCGAAGATTAACGCCGTCGTTTTCTCTCGGAAAGAAGAAGTACATTAATAAAACGTTACGCACTGCACAGCTTCGCGTTTTCCGTGTCCAAAGCGGCCTACAATTTTTGCCGAGCATTTCTGGCTGATAAGCGCCGCACCCCAACCAGACGCACAAGGTGACTCGCGGTGAAAGCAATAAACTAAAATTATGTGTCTCATTAGAAGCTGCCATGTATGCGTTATATTTTTATTGTGCTTTTCTTTCGTACGTTTTTTGCTCTATGTCTGTCTTATTTTCGTGTGCAAAGTGACTTCTATACCAATTACCCGTCACGACGGCTCAGTGACTGTGACGTGCGTCTGAACACGAGGTCGGCGGTTTCATTCAGCGGCCGAGAGAGAGAGAGAGAAAACAAGGGTAGGAAAGGCAGGGAGGTCAACCAGAACAGCATCCGGTTTGCTACCCTACACTGGGGGTGGGGGAAAGGGGAATAGAAAGAGGAAGAAAGGGAGAGAGTAAGTACTGAGTACGTGTGGGAGGGACACCATACACAATGACACTATAAACGGTCTGTTAAGCCCGTGCACTTCAAGTACCGCACTAGTGCACGAATCGCTTTTCGAGCCAGTGACGGGTGTGGCCACGGTCCGAGTATCTTTGACTCGGTGAACGGTCTCGAGCCGAAGCTGTCGCTATTCGATCGGGGCGGAATGCAAAACCATTCACATGCTAACGCTTCAGTGCTACGTTAAACTAATCCGGCGTCTTCCGCTACGCAATCCATTCACGACCCATCATGCAGTTACGGGTCGTTAATCGCCAGAATTTAAACTCCTGATAATGACATCGGCGTCCTCACGACTACATATGCTGCATTTATAAATATTTCCAAAAAAATTGTGTGACTGAATTCGAAGCTACGAGGCGTGCTCTGACTCTCAAGCCGGAGGCACACAGTGCGAGTGAGGGATCGGACCATGCCCCGAGGCCTATAGCTCTAGAAAGACGTGGTGCTGGAACACGTGGACTGTCGTGGTAACGTTCGCAATTGTCTTTCGTCCCCTCCACATCGATACTCCTATTCAACATAATCCATGTTCAACATCCATGCAGAACGTAAGCCTTCTTAGGGAGACTAAATAATCAATTAAAGCGGTGCTTGGCGTATATTTGATGATGGTGATATTTGATGTTTTATGGCGCAAGGGCCAGTATGGCCAAAGAGCGCCATGTCCGTGGTAATGAGTTCGCAGTGTAATTATGAGTTCTGTGAAGATTGTGTGACGTGGCTGTAAAGGGGCCTTAAAAATGGTCGCTCTAAAGTGCGTAAAATTTGGCGTATATTTGTGTGTCACGTTGAGATATGCGTCTCCATATAGATCGTTGCATAAAAAAATATTGCCCATTAAAGTAAGAAAAAAATCAGAGCTATTCCACTCTGTAAAGGTGGATGACCAGATGATCTGTGTATAACTATAAATAAAGTAAAATGACATAAAACACCAAAACAGTATAACACAAATATGCACGTTGTCACGTTTATCTGTATTTACACTTGTTTCGTGAGCACAGTAATTATGGATTTATAGTCGCTACGATAGACGGTTATGGGCTCTGGGACGACACTGGAGACGTTCCTGGCGAACAAGGGGTCTATGCACGACCGAAGTCGCGTCGTGGAGACATAGGTCTTGGTGTAACATTGAAGGCCGGACCTTTCCAAGAGGAACGCCAAGAACCACTTTCCGTCGAGACGAGACACGTCGACGTTAATGTCACCCATAATGACGATGGGATCTGGGTCCACCGGGAGGATCCATCCAAATGCGTCGACCATAAAGTCTTCGAGTTCCCTCTTTGACGTTCCGGAAACGACGTATACAGTGGCGACAACGATTCCGTCCCTAGCCTGTATGGCGCACGCGTCGGCACATTCCACAGCAAGGCTCTCTCGCCCGTCGTCGGTAAGGCATAGGGCTCAACGGCCACGCTGTCGTTCTTCTTTCCCTTCCCCTAGTGCAGGGTAGCAAACCGGACGTTTTAAGTCTGGTTAACCTCCCTGCCTTCCTCTCATTTGCATCTCTCTCTCTCTCTGTCGTTCTTTGCGTAGATCGCAGCGCAAAGAACATGAGGTCAATTGTTTTCGAGACACGAAGGTACAACGCGCCATCTACCGGTGCCCTCCGAGAAGTTTTGTCTCTCCTCTCCAAAAGGAGACAAAACGCCCCATCTTCTTTTGCCTACGGACACCACGAAACGATAAGACAGCTCCGCTGTAAAAAAGAAAGAAGCAAACAAAAAAAAAGGAAAAGAAACGTCTCGGATCCACTGTATACGGTATTGTTCACGGTTTGTAGTACATTAGCGCAGGTTGTCTTCAATGCTCTACGTGCTAAATATTACTGGGCTGTCAGCGTGTCTAAATCATCTAATCACTACAAAACAAACAGAACCAAGCACAGGCATAATGGAAAAGCAGTTAGAGCAATTGACTTCCTGTTAGAATCTAACAACGAAGACTATATGTCTCATCCCCAGATGCAACGTTCCCAGAAAGGAAACAAGAAAACGGAAAAGCCGAAAAAGGCCAAACGCTCGTAATCTGCCTCAACCGAACGTAGGTGGTATATTGAATGAAAAGCTGCTCAACACCTTCAGGCCTTACGCCTACATTGAGATGAGGTATGCGCTGTCGCAATGTACGATAAGGAAGACCGACTCGTGAATGTAGGGTTGTAACGGTCTCTATAGTCTTTCCCTTTTATTTGCTGACGACAAAGGAGGGAGTAATCAAAGATAAGACCATTCGTGTTTTCAAGTTGCATTTGTAACACTATCTAACCTGTAAGCAGCAGCATGTCTGTGTATTAAGTTTCCCAAAGAGTTTCATTATATGAAAGCATTATATGATATGCAGCGTCGTTGGGTCTCTCATCACGATCTGAGCGTTCTTGTCCCTACTCTCGTTGCTGAGCCCATCGAACGTATTCCACTTCTAAATAATTATTACACCGGAGAGCCGTCGCATCAGGAAAATGAATACGCCGTTTGCTGCCCTCCGGCGAGCAAAGTGTATGGCAGCGAGATCGCTGCGTCGGTCCGAGCGCTGAATTAAGTGCCAAATCGCGCTGCGAAATTGCACACGGACAGAATGAGCAATCAACGAAGGGCCCCGATCGAAAAAGCGCATGGGACAAAGAGACCACAGCGCGGAAGGAATACTGACTAGAAGAATCGGGATAAGAGAAGCAGTAGGCAGTGAAATAAAAAAAAAGATAGGTCTTTAGGAAACACGCTTGAGGTAGGAAAACAAAACGGAGAGACGACACTGGAGAACTTTCTGCAACGGCTGAGATCCACGCAGTAAAAGCGCACTGATATTTTTTGTCTGTCTGAGGCTTTTATCTCAGATGTCATCTACAGGAACTCCTCCGGTAACTCTCCCACCATCTAATGCGGACCGCTCAATGCGACTAAGTTATGGGCGGTTCTGAAAACATGCGAGTTCAGCAGACCCAGTTCTCATCACTAGCTGGGGAGCATTCCGCTGTGTTCGCTAGGGCGATTGTCTTCCATAAATGAAGCGCCCTGGGCGCAGTTTTCAATTCGAGTGCTTCATGCAAGGTTATAGAGACACGCCATGATCAGAGAACACCGCCACCGCTTGAGAAGAAAAAAAGTTATCCTTTCGTCTCTTATGTTCAATCATTCTAGCGCTGGAGAAAATGGTGTAGGAGAGAGAGAATGAAACATAGCAGCTCTTTGAAGAAATGAAGATTTCTAGGAGTATTGCATGTATACGACCTGGTACATGAACAATATCCGGTTAGGAGCACTCACTTCCAGATGGCAGGTTTTTATTAAAATATATCGCTCCTAAATTTTAAAGCAGAAATTCCATGTGCGGATTCGTTTCTAAGATCCTATGACAAACCACAATGCTTTGGCTTCTCTCGAAAGACTTTTCTCGGCGAATTATAGGTGTCCTACCTGCACGGTATGCAATGGCACCCGAGGATAAAAATGTTTATTGTTGCCGAACTATCGCTTCACGATTGCTTCAATGACCAGAGCATGATTGGTGAGACGACAGCTTGCATGGAGGAAACGTGAATTTCCTTTCCTTTTCTTCTTTTTGGAGGAGAGGCAGGGGCAGATGAAGCCCCTCTGGAGATGAACCTGCCTTGCGATAACGTATTGCGAAAGCTTGCTTCAATGCAGCTGGTCCGAAAAATTCAAGAAATGCTGGAAATGAAAATACCAACAGAAAAAATTGTGTACAGTTCCTATGTTTCTCAGTCTCCAGATAAGTAGATGACTGAGAAAGGCGAAGACGTCCGGCCAGCGACGACGACACGGCACAGCATATAGGGAAGCAATTGGCCGCCTGTTGGTTTCCTAAATATTCATTCGAAGGAAGGCGAAAGAAAGCGAAGCGGGACGGCGGTTGGGGTCGGCGAACAGCCCGGGCGCGATGATGGCAGACGATGATGCGCAACGAAGAAGTTGACGCTACAGGTTACTCCCCGCCCCCTCCGCAGATATGAAGCCCAAAGTTTAGAGCATGTAGCATATATAAAAGGCTGATTGTCAGTCCAGGTTGTCAACGTGTTGGCACCGGTTAATGTTTCAAAAACTCAGGTAGGCGGCACTGTGACACCACGCAGTGGCCGAGCTCCAACGAAAAAAGCGTATACCGTGAAAAGAGGCGGGCCGACCCGATGAGATGCAGGTGGGACGATGCCTGTACCGGACGAGCGGGCCCCGTAATGAAAATGACGCGTATGCGCAGGTTTGTGCTACGACTCAGGCCATTTCGAAGCAGGAAAAAGGAGCGACGGCGCGAGTCGACGTCGATTCCGCCGGAAGTTGAGCACACGACACTGCTCGACTTTGTGACATATACGTGCTTCGAGGAATGTGCGAATTTCAACTTTATCGTGAACTCTGCGCTACCGCTTTTCGACCTTTTATTTGCCTTTAACGTTAGTATTTCATCTCGTCCGTGGGTTTCTTTTACCCGGCATCTCTCTTTCTTTTAGCCGCCTCATATTGGCGGAGGAGCGAGGCACTCTATCACCGCCCGCCGTCCGCCACACTATTAATGTGTAATAATGCCCCGTTCGACAATATTAGGCACATTTAACTACAGATGTAAAAGTACGGCCGAAGAGAAGCAGTTTGATGGATAGCGCTAAACCGAGGTATGTATGTAGTTTGGGAAATAGCCATGTGCCCCCCTTTATTGCGCTTTCCTTCCGTATTGAGCTTCTCTATTTATTCTAACTGATCACAAAAATACGTTCGAACTACTGGCATTCATCTGTGGCAAGAATCCCCCAGGGAAACGTGTACGGCTTTCTCGGAAAGAAAGTCTCACCATTGAAGAAAAGGGAAAGAAATAATGAGTTTGAATAATCTGGATACTGACGGCCCCTTTCACATCTCCACTGAGTTAATTTTCGGAGAACTCACTTGGCTAAGTTTTCAGGTCAACGGTACTCGCATACTGTTGAGTAAATTGTGCAAGTCATAGGGCATGTGTTTAAATACCTGTTTTAGGGGGTTGATCAGATGAAACGTTTTTTGATAGAATGGGCTAGGTTCTTGTAGTCCACAGAAGACATTTACATGCAGCGAGAAGGTTGTGATTGCCTCGCGTTCTGGTTGGGAGCTATGGATTCTCGAAAAGCTTTAAGTTTATAGATGACACGAGTTTACGTTGATCCGTGGTTGCTAAGACCACGATCGCAGCCACGATTTGGCGCATGCGCAATGTTCTTTAACATAAGAGAGGCCAGCACATAGACCTAGGGCACTTGGATTGTAGGCTGATACCCCGCGCTACGAGCACGGCCAGTGGGAGGAAAAGAGGTATGCAGTACTGGCAATGTTGATCAGAAGCGGCACGATGGTAAATTCTGTGATGATGTAAAGGGAGGATTTCTGCACAAACTTTTCAGTTTCCCCCATTCCTTGGCTCGGACGCCGTCAAAAGCAATGATTTCTTGCTGCTCTACTCAGTTATGTCTCTAATTTAATAAGTAGGATTAACTGGCTAGCATGCTTCCGTCCAACCCAATGTCACTTGTCACTTGCGACAGTGAATAATTGTCAGATGCGTTGAAATTTCCGCTAGTAAGTGTTAGTGCTGCTATGAATAACTCATACAAAACCCAAAATCTCGAAAAAGAATCGTCGGCATCTAACGAGGTCAGTCTAGTAAACGTGCTCGCTTCAGTTTTGAAAGAGCGCCTCGGAATCGTAAATTAAATCACGAGTGCTCTATCTCGTACTCCTTAAATTACAAGGAGTTATACTTTTCATCCGAATCTTCTTTTTTGATGTTGTTCGTTTCGGAAATGAAGTTCCATCATTTTTCTTTGCGATGAGAAAGAGCACTTGCTCGACTTTCCTTGTACTAACTTATCCTATTCTCCCATCGGGACAAAACTTGGCAGGCACATTCGCGTTCACATAAGCATTTTCATTTTCATCCCGCGGCGCTTCATTTGCACACCTAAAAACCGGCAAAGCCTCAGATTTGCAAAATGATGCAGAAAGCAGGAAAGCCGTTATGCTTGTCGCCAAACGGCGGAAACTCGCGGCAAGCTCAATACGCAGACACGAGGAGGAAATGGAAATCTAATGAAGCAAAGCAAAGCGGCAAACCCAATGCATGCGACATTCGACTGGATGGTACGCGGGCGCACTAATGGTCTTTTCAGAAGAGCCGGCGAGGCCCCGGGTTGCCGTTCCATTCCACGACGCTGCCAATACTGGAATACGCCGTCAATAAATCTCTGTTGAGCGCTGCTACGCGCCTATGCTTGTGGCGCAGCTTCTCGCGCACAGCAAAACAGTTCGTTGAATGTTGCTGGCTGCGGCGCCGATGAGCGTCGATATACGAGTTATGTTGTTTGCCGGAGCTATCTAGTGGGCGTGCGGTCTGTCGAGAGCCTAAATGCGCCTGGGAACGACAGCTTGTGTTTTTTTTTTTTGTTGCTTCGATTCTTATTAAAGCGTGCAAGGCTACCCGAAACAAACAGGATTTCTGCTGAAGGTTCCTAGGGAGAACAAGAAACGGGAAATGGGGAGGGGGGGGGGGGGAAGTACGGTATAGAGTCTAAGTGGCGGCGCATATCAAGCGATAAAGGAGAAAAGAAGAGACTGGGCGCAACATAACTCTCCTTGCTAATTCAACTAGTCCGTCCCGTGGTTCTTTATTAATGTATGTATAGCTTATCCTTCGCAAGCAAACATTACTCTTGCTCACTACGGAAGTGTATAAAAAAAAGGAAAGGAAAGCTGTTAACGAGAAGAAGCAGAAATCCACATAGCTGATTACAAGATGTGATCGGACCTATTTCACTAAGCTCGCACTCTACCGTGTTGCCCGGAATGCTTTTCCCGAGATTAAGTTGCGGCTTCTCACTCCTGCAGGAAAGGTGCGCGGGAAAGAAATGGTGATCCTCCGCGAAACGCTGACTCGTCCAGACGTGTTGTTGTGTGCCGCAAGCTTCCACGCACTCTTCAAAGCCACAGCGTCGTGTATTAGAACTTTCTGCTTCTTGAACGCGTGAGTTCCCAACCTCTGAAGTATTGCCATTCCTCCGGCGATATTCGATCCACGGGGCTTTCTCTTTGATAGAAACGTGGCCCTTCGGTTCCCTGTCAGAGAATTCCACCTCTCGGCTTGGAACCAGAATGAAATGCTTCGAAAATCACCTGACTGATCGAGATCTTTCTGTAACTCAAGCTACATGCGAAAGAAAGCCCATGCTCCCTGCGT
Source organism: Dermacentor variabilis (assembly GCF_050947875.1). NCBI lineage: Eukaryota > Metazoa > Arthropoda > Arachnida > Ixodida > Ixodidae > Dermacentor > Dermacentor variabilis. The sequence goes on along the minus strand of NC_134572.1, from coordinate 51,256,966 downwards.
TTGCGACAGGGTTCGAAGCTTGTGTAAAGTTCACGAATGCTGAACGTGTTTCAATGCCGCCTTCATTTGCCCTGTATTGTTGCAACTTGTTTCGAGTTTCATGTTAGCGTGATGCGTCACCTTGATGCTCCTCTCTACGTTGAGCATACGTTATTGTGAATTGCAAATCGTAATGCTCTTCCCATTCGAAGAACCATATGCGTAGTACACATTTACCGAAGTGGTTTTCTGCGTGCATGTATGTCTGTGTCGCAGCAAAAAAAAAAAAAAAAATAATGCGATTCATTCAGATGTAGTTATGGGTTACACGTTAATAAAGGATGGTGGTCGCCATAAAATTTGCAGTGGTCTCTAATGTTCCCAGATCTTTTTTGTAATGTCTCCTTGAAGGAGAATGACGCAAGTATCAAGCACTAACTTTGATGAATGAAAAAAAGTTTAACGTATTTCTAATAACTGGGGGGACAGTTCTGGTTTGTGTGGAACCCTTATTAATCAGCAGTAGATGAAAAAAACACATTGGCACAAGTATAGCGCGACAATGCAATGCAACATGATTTATGAATTAAAGAACGGGAGAACTCCAACCAAAATTTCTTTTAAAACCGGACGTCTCGGATCCCAACCGGCTCCTTCTTCAGGGGTAAGATGGCGCGAGGCGTAGCAGTGCTTATATGTGTTTTTCTTTTCTTTCTTTTTCTTTTCTGCGCAGTTCACTTAACTACAGCCTCCGAAGATACCAGAACAATGCTTCTGCATCCAGCCATTTAATGCTGATCTACATGGCACATTTCACACGCAAAGCTCCAATAGTGATGTCAGTCAGGCCAAGCGTTAAAGGTCCGCCGGACATTTTCTCGACAAGGGTGGTCGTCAGGGCAGCGACTTGCAAAAATTTGGGATGGTACGGCACTGACTGTTTCCAGGTTACCAGAACTTACTATAATAGAAGGATCTACACTGCCTCTAACACGCACCTTCAGCTCCTTGGCGCTATTGAACAACACGAATAAATATAAGTTGTAAGCAGCAGTAAAAGCTTTGTGTCGGTAACTTGCATTTATGTGTCCATAAATGCGAGTACCAGCACTGAAATGCAGAGGGAACGCCGGTATTTTCAGAACTGTCGCGAGAATCACTGTCGGTATTAGCAAATGAAACCCATGCTCTCATTTTTCCAGCTCTAGCGGATTATCGTACGCAAGTTGACTCTTTTATCAGTTATTAACGTCCGCTTTCGTTTGACTAGCAATTCTAACGGAACACACTGAATATTCCTAGAAGTTTCGTACACAACGTAACTCTGCCAATTGCTTTGACTGTCACCCTTGGTATGTCTGTCAAGCGAAAAAATGCTACCACGTTAAACAATGTCTATGCATAAAGTCAGTTATCCCATACCATGTCTGTGTTCAGGGAACATTTAAAATGAAGCTTTCTTTGGCTCGTCTCCCCACTTGTGAGGTGCTCGATGTTGATGCCTTACCAGTTACGCAACTTGGGCCACTGGTTAAGTGCCACTGGCCATGTATAGGGTGCTGGCTGCTGTGTGCCGACTGCTGTCTTGCATGATTGCCGTCCCGGGCATAATGCATATCAGCATCGGATATTGCGCAAAGCGAGGCGGCCGGGCGCGGCAAATGATATAGGAAAGCGAGGACGTGATGTTCAACACAAAAAACACTTTCGTCGTCACGTCGTCGCCGTCATTCCTCCAGTGTCCAGGTATCGCGCCGGACAGATGTCAGATGCATAGCAGTCGTCGTCACTTCGTGGTCATCATTCCATCGTCACTTCTTTATCACTTTTCGTTTGTCACGTGCCGTCTTCTTTCCTTCATTGCCATCACGCCATTATCATTCTGTCGTCACTCCGTCGTAATAGAGCAGTCGCCGGCATGCCATCAATGTCATGCTGCTGACGTCATTCTGTAGCGGTCATGCACTTGTCCTCAAGTGTTCGTGATTGAATTGACGTCATTCCACCGCCCTCACTCGGCCGATGTCACTCGCTTGGTGGTTCTATCGTCATCGTTCAACCGTCGTCAATATGTCGTTGTTACTCATTCTATCTTCGTCATTCAGTCGTCATCCCATCGCCGCCATTACGTCGTGGTCTTGCCCTGGTCCTCAGGCATTCACGGTTACATTGTCATCGTTCCGCCACCGTCACTCCCTTGGCGGTTCTATCTTCATCGTTGAGGCCTCGTCAATAAGTCGTCGTTACTCACTTGGTCACCGTAATTCAGTTGTTCAGTCGTCGTCGTTCCGTCGTGTTCATGCCGTGGTAGTGAGCATTCGCTCCTGCATTGTCACCATTCCGCTGTCGTCACTCCGTCGATGTCACTTTGTCCTCGTCACTCCATTCGGGGTTCCATTGTCATCATTGTGCCGTCGTCAATTTCTCGTCTTCAATCATTCTGTCGTCGTCATTTCGTCGACGTCATTCATCATTGCATCGTTACTCCGTCATCTTCATTCGTTCATGTACCGTCGTGACGCCTTCGTAATCACGCAGTCATCGGAATGCCCTCATTGGCATGCAGATGTGGTCATTTTGTAGTCGTGGTTCTAGTTTCATCGTTCTGTCATCGTCAATCTGTCGTCGTTGCTCACTCGTCGTCATTCCATCATCACAATTAACATGTCGTCATTCCATTATTTCGTCGCTCCTACGTCGTAATTCCTTCGTCACATGCAGTAGTGACGCATTCTTAGGTCATCAACGTCATGCAGCTGTGCTCACTCCGTAGCCGTCATGCCGCGGTTGTCAGGCCATCGTGGTTCCATCGTGATCATTCCGCCTTCTTTATAGCGTTGGCACCCCTTTCCTATCAATACCTGCTACCCCCCCCCCCATCACCAGAGACAATAAATAAAAAAGAAGCCGGCAACAGAAAGACACACATGAAGTTGGCAGTATAAGCGATCCGCGTAGTGCACGTGTGCATTTATTGTGCGTTTCTGCAACCCTTAACCCATTATTGCCCCTTGTTGCATAGAGGCCGCGCCCGCATCTGAACATTTGCATCATTACGTTGCATTTGCCTGATTGACTAAAAATAGCAATTGCGCTTCCAACGTTAATGTTTTATTGGCGTAAAATAAAACTTCATTTACGCAAGCATTTTGACCATTGCGTTATGTTTGCATAACATTTACTTTACCATTTGGGCACACATAACCAAAAGCTTCGCTTAACACCGATTCCCACTTTAGTGTGGGATCCGCCTATTTTTTACCTGGCGCAGTATCCTTGCAGGAGATTCGCTGATTCAGCGCTGTTCACAACGCAAGCACATCGAAGGGGCTATTCTCCTTGTGTCTCACTGTGAACAGCGAGAGCATTAGGGGTAAGACGCAACAAGAGGCAATCGGGCCGTTCTCCTAATAGTCGTGGGCGACACGAATTGCCTACTCAGGCGAGTGAGCTATTCTTCTCAAGAAGTCTGAGCGTTACGGACGTATGCATCTCGGTGTCGGTAAAGGAATAATAAGGAATAGAGAAAGCGAAAAGAGCTCAAGGATGTTGGACACGTGCATAAAATAACGCTTATCCCGTCGTTTGTCGAAGTTGCAAGCAATCTATGTTCACGTGACAGTCCGACAAAGGGAAAAGTAACGCAAAATTTTACCCAATATATGTTGTGCTGCTCAGCAAACTGCGTATGATGCAACACCATTCCTCGCCGCTGCTTGTTCGTGCAGTTTCGCTCATGTATTTTACGGCATATGTGGTATAGGATGCCTACCAAATAGTCGAAGGAAGAAAGAGAGAGGGTAGGACAGGAATTAAGCCAGTGTAAAAGCAGTAGGATACCCTGACTGCGATAAAGAATACAAAAAATCAAAGATGATAGAATCACTGGCTGTCGCGTGGGCTTATGGATCTATAACTGACGACTTCAAAGGAGGACGAGTAGAATGGAATAAAGAAAGGGAAAAATAGTGAGGTTAGCCAGCGTAAATACCGACTGGCTACCCTGTCCTGGAGGAAGGGATAAAGGGAATGCAAGGTGATTGGTGGACTCTGCAACGTGTCCTAGGTGTCCGGCTTCTCCCGCATTTATGGTCGACACTCATGACATTCTCTGGCTGTGTCCAGGTACTCGGGTTATTAGGTACAATTAAGATTCTCCCTGTTCTGTTCTGACTACATGTGATAATGCATTTACGCGTTGTATGCACCACGCGCTGACTGGAGACTTTATTATTAGGTGGCAGAATCATTTGTATTTTGAGACTTTCTTGTACAGTGCAGTGGAGTTATTTAACTTGTATACTATATGTACCATGTATTTTTTACGTCATAGTATTACTCTAAAAACGTTGCTTGACAAGTTATGGTGCTTGTATAAGAAGGTCGTTTGACATGAAATCTTGAACCCTATATGTTGTGAGTTAGACCCATTCAAGAGCTAAGGAGTAGCCGGCGCCTAAATTGTGCGTAAGATCTCCTTATATAATAACAAAAAGCATTCTCAGGGAGGCTAATCTCAAGCCTAAACTTACAGGGGGTTACACCCGTTGGATAGTAGACAACAAATTCGCAGGCTCATCGCTGTGGTACCTGCATCACACAGGGTCGCTTGCGTATATTTTAATTCCCCTATTGATCAATTTTCACTGCATATGACCTGTGGCAAATCCCCTAAATAAAAAAATACAGCAGAAACGAAATAAAAAGGAAAGAAAAGACAGGAGAAATGGTGTTCACACAACACAATGCACCACACGAACACTCAGTGTCTGACAAAGTCTGCATGCCCTTGAGTGCGGACCAAAGCCTTTTGAAGTCTCCCGTGCCGAGGAAGGCCTGGGCCAATGTCCCAGGATTTCTCCTTCCAATAAAACAACAATTTTTCTGTCTTCCGTAAGGCGGGTTTTTCTCAGTTCAAGTCACCTAGCCGAAAAGTACAAAAGCAGATAGCTAGTAACCTTCCTTCTCCTGAAATTAGCGAAAACATGAGCAACCTGGGCGCCCGTACACCAAAGTTATACCTTGCGCATGGCTGTGCGGTTTGACGGTACAACGTATCTGTGAATATGCTCTCTGTCTGTGTTATGTATTTCTGTAACTTTATAAACATTCTACAAGCTTTCTGAGGAAGACACTTTACTCTGTCGTGCATACGATGCGAACAAAACATACAATCCACTTTTACTAACCTACTTAACAAACTAAATCAAAAGCACCCATTGGAATATTATAGGAAGAAGGTCTCGCATATTCATCATCATCAGCCTATCTTTATGTCCACAGCAGGACGAAGGCTTCTCCCTGCAATCTCCAATTACCCCTGTCCTGCGCCAACTGGTTCGAACTCACTTGCGAATTTCTTCATTTCATCGCCACTTAGTTTTCTGCCGCCCTCTACTGCACTTCCCATCTCTGTGCAGCCATTCTGTAACTCTAATGGTCCACCGGTTATCTATCTTACGCATTCCGTGGCCTGCCCAGCTCCATATTTTTCTCTGAATGTCAATTAGAATATCGCCTATCCCCGTTTGCTCTCTGATCCACACCGCTCTCTTCCTGTCTCTTAACGTTACGCCTAACACTCCTCGTTCCATCGCTCGTTGCGCGGTCCTAAACTTGTTCTCAAGCTTCTTTGCCACTCTCCAAGTCTCTGCCCCTTATGTCAGCGCTGGTAAAATGCAGTGATTGTACACCTTCCTTTTCAATGATAATGGTAAGCTTCCAGTCAGGAGCTGACAATGTATGCCGTGTGCGATCCAAGCCATTTTTATTCTTCTATAAGTTTCCTTCTCGTGATCAGGGTTCCCTGTGATTCATTGACCTAGGTAAATGTACTCCTTCACAGACTCTAGAGGCTGAGTGGCGATCTTGAATGCTTGTTCTCTTGCCCTGCTATTCATCATTATCTTTGTATTCTGCGTATTAATCTTCAACTCCACTCTCACACTCTCTCTGTTAAGGTCATCAATCATTTGTTGTAATTCATCTGCATTGCTGCTGACTAGAACAATGTCACCTGCAAGCTGAAGGTTGCCAAGGTATTCACCGTCGATCCTCACTCCTAAGCCTTCCAAGTTTAATAGCTTGAATACTTCTTCCAAGCATGAAGTAAATAGTATTGGAGAGATTGTGACTCCTTGCCTGACCCTTTTCTTTATAGGTACCTTTCTGCTTTTCTTGCGGGGAACCAAGGCAGCTGTGCAATCTTTGTAGATATTTCGCAAGGCACTCAGGTATGCCTCCTGTACTCCTTGATTACGTAATGCCTCTATGAGTGCTAGTATCTCTACTGAATCAAATGCCTTTTCCTAATCTATGAAAGCCATATAGAGAGGCTGATTGTACTCTGCCGATTTTTCGATTACCTGATTGATGGCATGAACGTGATTCATTATAGAGTGTCCCTTCCTGAAGCCAGCCTGTTCCCTTGGTTGAGTGAAGTCAAGTGTTGCACTTAATCTATTCGAAATTATTTTGGTGAATATTTTATACTATACTGAAAGCAAGCTAATGAGCCTATAATTTTTCAGTTCTTTAACGTCTCCCTTTTTGTGGTTTATTATAATGTTGGCATTCTTCCAGTTGTTTTTTTCTTTAGTGAAATGAAAATAAAAGAAAGATGTAGTCACCCTATAATGGTGACAGCTACTCATTTTTTCTGTTTCAGTTCACACATTCAGTTATATCTATTCCAAGATACGCGAGACGTACCTAAAGGTACACTGCGAAGAGAACAAGTTTTGCAGCATCTAAGACATATACTAGTTCCACGTAGAGAGGTAGGGTTAACCGAGATTCTGGAGAAGTTGGAAGCAGAATACTTCTGGCTGCTTCCCCCCTCCCCATTTCACCTACTCACAAAATAAGAATTTGCTTTAAAATAATACTGAAGTACAGAAAAGTCGTTTAGCTAGCCAAATCACTTACACAAACTTACGAGAGAGAAAAAAAACGCATAAATCATCAACAATGAATGCGAGTCCCTGTGCATAATGCGCCCGTAATAACAGTGCAAGCATATCTACAAAATACTGTGGTGGGATTTGTTTTCGAACGGCTGCGATTATTTCTTATAAGGAAGCTGGGAAGCGCATTCAGACAGATGATGACGACGATGGTTTCTGACATTTTCAATCCAATCGAGAACGCACAACAGCTCCCTCCCTAAAACGCAATATCAGCAAGCAATACACCATGGATGTAATAGGTTAAATTTCCCCTTTATCGCAACGCCTCATAGGTCAAGTCGTGCGCTCCTTTGGCCAGTGAGCATGCAGGAGACGGTTTTCTTTTAACGGTCTTGAGTTTCATCCTTTCAATAAAGCCTGTAATCCAGAAATGTCGTCCTTTAGTCTTATGTTGAACCGGGTGTAAAAAACAAACCTTCCCCGTCTTTGTGACGAAGTGCGATGCCATTAGACTCTGGAAATGAGCGAAAACCCACGAAATCCCCTCCGGGGGTCTTCGCCTTCACAACCTTTTCCGAGCAATCGCGTCGCTTGGGACGTTTTTCACAAGAGCGCTTGCTCCGCGTAATCCAAACATCTAAAGCACCTCCTCGCCACACAAGGCCGCCAAAATGGAGGTCTGGTCCGTGAAACCTGTTGCAAAACACCGTCCTCGGTCTCGCGGGTTACTGAGCGGCATTAGAGTACTGCACTTTGTTGCGTAACACGCCACCGACCCGTACGCCATGTTCATGGTGTGATGTTTTGTGTCTTAACACATCCCGACCCCCAGACCCCATTACTATTCATTCGCTTTCCCTTGTCCGCTATGTTACACGATGCTATGTTACTCATGCTGCTTTCTGTGCGTATCTGTATCAACATCCTGCAGAGACCCAGTGCTTCCCAGAATACGCGCTTAGGTAGAGCTTTTTTTCAACGCTCCAAATGAGTTGCCGTTATACACGAGACCCCGTAAATAATGTTGTCGCACAGACGCTCCCCAAAATGCCACCGGCGTGGTTGGGACGCGATGTAGGATCTCAGAGCACACGCCCTGACTGCCTGACTCTTTCGGTGACTCTGTTTTTTTGCATGAGGGTCAGTAGAGTAGGTATCCCTTTTTCTTTTTTTTTTTCGAGATCAGAGGGAGACGCCATATGATTTGGTGAGGTCAGTATTCGATACTGCTCATTTTACTGATAACTGAGGTTGCTGGAAATCGTCGTTTTAGGACACGGACTGTGAAACAGCTGTGTAAACGACTGATTCGAATAAACACTGTTACACAAACACAAAACACATGCAACGTTCATAATAGCCCCTCACGGGCTCGATTTTAGCGATGGTAGACGATGTACTAACGCACCATGATAGGCGAAGCAGTATAATGTAAATTTTGGATAGCACTACGTGAATTGTTGTGGGTATAAAAGATCATAAATTCTCATTCTAGGCATATTAGCGATGACATCTGGTGCTAAACAGATCTAAACACCCGACGTTTAGTTCTGGTTCGCCGCGAAGCACACGCAAAGCGGCACACCTCGTTGCCCTAGCACAGAACTGCATAACATGCTCCTACTATGATGTAACATGTTGTGCTTAGAATTCCAGGCTCGTACTGGAAGAGAGAACTGCCACTGTGGTGTGGATGGAACACAATGTTTCGTAGCCGAAGAATTGTGCATTCCAACCTCGCAGGAGACCACAGTCATTTTTACCCTATGCAGTCGTTTCTTATGACAAACACAGCCACGCGAGAGCCCCTGATTTATCTGTATAATGACTATCGTCATTAAAAAAAAAAAGCACAAAACACAGGCTTCTCCGTCCGCGAAGAACAGCGTGCCGCTGGTAGTTCAGTTATAGGGCCACTCCCTGTGCACCTTATTTTTGCAATCTGTTGCTGTACTTCTTAGGAGTGCGCCCTTTATCTCGATTTCTTTAATTCGATGCCTAAGTTCCGAACCTCTGGCGCGCGATTCACCCTCCTATTCAACATTACGCAGGTCGTTCTCGTTTCGTCTGCTCATCAAAGCCCGCACACATAGGCAGCATGAAATCATAAAACAGCGTTTTTTTTTTATAATTAGCTCCTCGTCATCGTATACGCAGATAGTCGTTATATATTGACTCCAACAGCGTGGCGGTTTGGACTAGTCGGTATATACTCCACAGGGGAACAGCGTAAAAAGACGAAGGACAACAAGGGAAACACACACCAGTGCTGACTGACGACTGAATGTACTTTTGTTTTCATTAGGTATATATGTGTGCGTTCTCTTCGTAATAAAGAATTCAATCGTCAGCCACCACTGATGGGTGTTCCCCTTGTCCTTCGCGTTTCCGTGCTGTTCCCCTGTAGGATATAAAGACTCCCCACAGGGAAACGGAAGCCGCAGGTTCTACAGCGAAACATGGATCTGCCTACCGAGCCTCTTCAGTCATTTGGCAGCGACGACAACTGTTCTACCCTGATAACGCTAATTAATGCGCGTAGGTGTGAACACTCCTTTCAACATTTACCGCTATGTTTATCTAGAACGTCATGGAGAAAGATTTTCCTAACACTAAAAAAAGAAAAGGATCCCTGTGTTACTTTGTAGACGCAGGCTTCCTCATTACATATTGTTCAAAAGAAAGACAGAGAGCTTTGCTTTCATAAGGAAGTAGCAATTCCTTAGCACTTCAGACGAGCGGAGGTCGGAATGAAGACACGTGTTCAATATTTTTACTCGACGTCAACTCAGCTAAAGAAAAGAAAAGCACATCAAAGTTAGCTTCACTATTTAACACCATTTGTCCGACGTCCCTTTGTCGTGTTTTCTCGAAATGAAGTTCATCCCTACGATTCTGGAAGTATTTCGACGATTCCGCGCGGCGCTCCCACACAACGAAGCTTCATCTTTATTCAGTGAAAAATAATGGCTCCCACGCGATGCATAAAGCTTAGTAAATTTTTTTTTTTAAATATGCACTTACGTTGTCGTTTTTACAAGGGAGCGATAAGCTCGGAAGACGTTGAAAACGATGTTTAAGGGTCCTTGAAGCGGCAGGCAAGAGTTGGGTTCTTTGTATTCGCTCGTTCTCGTTCAGTGAACGAAGGCACCAAATTAATGACCAAAAAAAGGAGCAATCAACGAATGCTTTCATCGTGTGTCTACTGGAAGAAGAGACCTGCGCAAGAAATTGTCCTTGCGTTGTCACTAGTGATAAGCGCAGAAGAAATTTTTAGTACAATTTGGCACTTTTTTACGGAGCCAAATTCTATGAGATAATATGTTTTTACTTCAATGTCAAAAGCTACTTATTATATTCCACAGGTCGTGCATGACACGTTCCGAATAAGTAACGCCAAGAAACGCCGATGTTTATCCATTTGGATACGGGCTTCGGTTAGATGCGGCAAAGTCAACTGGCATCCAGAAGCAGATCCAGAAGGCAGCACATTTCGTGATCAATGGCAGAGGAGATCGTTGTTAGTTACAGGTAAATCTATGTTACTAAATCTAGCCCTGCGAAGGCATGCTGGCAATTGTTCCACCCGATCGTTCCCATTTGACGCATGTGGCGCTCAACATGATGCCACAGTAAATCTGGCGTTAATATAGTTCGTCTGTCATTAGCGCCAACAAAAAAAAACATCAGCAAGGCCAGAAGGAGCGAAATAGACCAAACGAACCAGAAGTAGCATTCGTACACTCCATGCGTTCACGCAGAAACCACTGCAACTCTGGTAAATCTAGTGATTCTTGAAGTTAACCAACTAACTCTAAATCTTGCACATCCTTTTTTGTCAAAATACCTCTGGCTACTCTATATAACCATAAGAAAATACAGAGGTGCACAAAGTGCACCAATAGCAATACAGAGGACACGTCATAATGCACATGCATCGGCTCCATACAAGTGAATAATGTCGTCTTAACAAAACAGACTAAACAAGTAATGACAAGGCACGTTGCGCCATACGAAGCTGGTCTACTAGAGTAGCAAAATGTGTGCCGATGGGAGAGAAACGCCTGCGTGGGTGTAAGAGATTTAGGAAGGGCGATGAAAAATAATGCAACAGAATCGACTGAAGGCAGCAACTGAAGATCGTGAGGGAGGCTTTCATTATGCAGCTGTGGTGGTGGTGATGTTGATGCTGACAATGATGATGACGACGACGACGACGACGACGACGACGACGGCAGCGGTGGTGGTGGTGATCGAGGGACGACTAAATTGAATTATTGGATTAGATTATTGCTGGTTTCGTTAGTGGCCCCAAAACTGCTGTGTACTGGTTACTTTATCGGGGACTTGAAGTGTCGCTGGTATGCGGATTCGTACGCTTCCCTCAAGTCTAGTCGCTACCATAGCCAGTGCGACGTCTACATACGACTACGTAGCTCGAGCACAACTAGTGTCACGGAGTTTTTTTGGGCAGAGGCGTACGCATGTTAGTTTTTTTTTTTTTCGCACAACCGAGCCGAGAAGATACGGCGCGCTGCGGAAATGAGTTACGTGCGCGATAGCGTGCTCGAGCTCCCGAGTTATGTTCCCGGATAATAAACGCGAATGTAGCGGTGACGCAAAGTTCCATTTCCGCCCAGACGTACACTGAAGCCAGAAGTCAACTCTAGCGCAAGGAGCGCAGCAGAAATGGCAAGGACTCTCACAGTGAAGGAAAAGAAAGAAAATAAAGAAAAGTTTGCTTTGCACGAGGCTTTTCATAGCGGAATATCGTTCACAGTTCTCGCAAGAGTCAAACCTCTCTCAAACTCCGTGACAGGTAAGAGGGTCATCAGAGATAAACACAGACATACGTGTTACTACTACATAAAAAAAGACAAGTATCAGTGACACGTATGTGGTTCTGCGTGGCGGGGAATACGACTTCTTCTTTTATCTTTACTAGATTATTTTCGTGGAATCCCCTTGGCTGGTGTAACGTAATGGGTGTCTAAAGCGATGTGATTTGCGCATGCTGAGAACGAATATATATTACGCTGCTTTTCTGTGAATAAAGTTGGTTGCGGGTGATGCAATGTTCTTTCTCGTCTACCATCCGTGGTTGTAGTGCGTCTCTTTCAAACCAGTTATACGTATTACTTTCATGCGACGGGTGTTCGCTTTCTACTTTTCTAAGAAAAGTAATCTGATCCATTATGTTTATTCCAAGCCCTCTAGTGAATTCATAAAGAAAATTCGTGGTTTCGCCCCATGGGCGAAGCATCGATTGCGATAACGAATTAGTAGACAATTATACGAAGTAAGTATAATAGTTTTATCAGCCGTATAAACTTGGAAACATTCGCTTACTAACTGAATTAACAAGCATGGTGTCAGCACACACAGGCCAACATCAACACATCACATTCGATCAGTGGCGTAGCCAGAAATTTCGTTCGGGGGGGCTCACGTTGGAGCTTGGCCTCCTCAAATAATTTGTCGAGGGATCAAATACATAAATAATAACTGCATTGCAATTGCCAAAGATGCTGCAAACAAATTGTTGAACGCTACATACTGTCAAGACAAGTAAAATATGTATTTTTTCATAAAATACTGTATACTTATGTCCAAAAAATTGGGCCAGAAATAACTGATATCAATGCTTCCATGCATGTTGTTTGTCTATTTATTCAGAAAGAAAATATCACACGAACTTTAGAACTATATCAATGCGAAACATGCAAAAGAGTGCATGCCGCTGATATGACAAATGTAAAGCCCATGAAATGAACATGTTGAGGACAAATATGTTAATGATACTTTGTCATTCGAAAGCCTTGTTTACTTTTTTGTACATATGCAACGGCCAGGGAAAAATCTCAGTGGCGCTGTCCTTCATTCCAATGTACTGCGCAGGAGCAGCTGTCACTGGTTGCGTATTGTAATTGCACCGAAATCGTAGTCGCAACAGAGATCCCATATAAAACGCAGCAGTTTTGCAAAATATACATTAGAAATTCGAAGTACAATGGAATACACAAATGCCAAGATAAAGATTGATAAAAGGCAAGAAAAGGTTTCTCAGGAAACAAAGTTCACTGCATGTATCCACAAAACCTCGCAACAAGATATTTAACTATACGTTTAAGTAACCAATACATCTATGTATCTAAGCAAAAGTCACTTTATACAGGGTGTCTCAGGTAATTTTAGCCAGAGTTCAAAAATATGCCGATGCACTCTAAGACGACGCGACCAAGTGCGTGTTGCTAACTTTTGTACGTGGTGTGTCACGCTATATTTTGTATTTTGCTTAATTAGATTTTTAGTCAATATTAATAAACCAACTTCTGAAGTAACGAAGTTAGGAAAAAAATTCCATTTAGAAAATTTCAGGGCGGTTTGCAAAGCGTCCCAATAAACAGTTTCTGTCTTTCTATATATATATATATATATATTAGGTATTAGTGTATTTCAGCTTACTGATGATGCCCGCGAACTACAAAACTAGTGACATGCCCGCTTGCGCGTCGTGATTGCACTGCTCCCCAATGTTCCGCGCACAAACAGCCATAGGCGCGCTACCACTTAAATGGCGACAGGGTAACCACGTAGGCATCGGCTGTGCCGTTTACGCCAGCGATGTGCTCCCCTCGCGAAAGTTCGTCATAGCGATAAGCAGACGCAGCGGTTATCGCTTGTGCTGCCGGAAGCAACAGGTCCGTCATTTCGCGATACCTGTAAGCAAACTGAACATCCCTAAATAAAAACACCAAGTTTAAGTACAATGGTGGACTAAGAGTATCATTAGTTACCAGACGCAGTATTTCACGGAATTTACGTTTATTTTCCATGCGCTTTCACAGCAAGCGCTCGAAGAGGTCACCTTCTGCAGCGATACAACACTGGGATCTTCTGAGAACGCTTGCTGTCGCTGCCTTGAGCACCGTCGGTGAAATGCTGTGGCATACTTCAATTATCTTCTCCTTGAAGGCTTCTAGAGTCGTCGTTTCCGTCGTGTATACGTGATCCTTAATATAGCCCCAGAAGAAAAAGTCAAGAGGGTTGAGGTCGGATGACATTGCCGGCCACAGCACAGGCCCGTTTCTCCCTATCAATTGCCCTGGAAAAGTAACATCAAGGCTTGCTCGTGCTTGACTGTCGTGCTTGACTGGCCCCGTCGTGCTGACACTACATTGCGTCAAGCTGCGCTAGTGGCATGTTGCAGCAGAAGTGTTCAACCTGCGCTTTGAGGAACTGACATACCTCTTGCCGGTCAGAGTGTTTTTAAAAAAATTGGGCCAATGACTGTGCTGTCATATATTCCGCACCAAACGTTAAAAGACCACTGATATTGGTGGCGGGATATTCCTAGCCAGTGGGGATTTTTCTCATTTCTATAGTGGGCGTTGTGGATATTTACTTGGCAATTTCAGGAAAAGTTCATCTCGTCAGTCCAGATACCTTGGTGAGAAAGTCAGAATCCTACTCCTCCAGAATCAAAATCCAATTCTCAAAATTGAGTCTCTTTTGAAGATCCCTTGACTCCAGACATTGATGCCACTGCAGGTGATAACGGTGCAGCCCAGCTGTTTTCAAAATCATCCAGGCAGTTGAGTTGGACACACCGAGCTGTGCGCCACGTGGCGCGTGCTAGCGTGTGGATTAGCCGCCGTGAAAGACAAAACGTTGGAGCGAACCTCATTATTTATAAATGAAGCCGTCTGCCTCTTTCTTGTGAAGCTGCCGGTTTGCTTCAGCAACTCATAGGTGTTGAACATTGTCATCGGGCTCAGTCGCGTACGCGGGTGCCAGCTTCGAAATATTCTTGCAGCCTGCTATATCTCTGCCTGCTTGCAGCGACTAGGGCAAGGATCGTGTTTCCTTTTTCCTCGTTGAAAAAAGGCATCACGAAATTGCTCGCGCTTTAGCGGCCGATGCATGATAGTCTGTTTATCGCTGTCTGGAATTACCACCTACCACTACAACCACGTCCATCAGTCGCTTTAAACAGCACAGGAGATGACGGTTGCTAGCTTAAATCGAACAAGCAACGCTTGCGTCGCTGCTCTGTCGCTATTTAAGTGGCAGCTTCTGCACCTATGGCTGTTTGTGCGCGGAAAGCTTGGGAGCAGTGCAATCACGACGGGCATGTCATGTTGTGTTTTGTGTATTTCGCGGGAATCCGCAGTGAGCTGAATAACACTAATATTTAATAGATAGAAAGACAGAAACTGTCTATTCGGACGCTTTGCAAAGCGCTCTGAAACTTTGTAATTCTAATTTTTTTTCCTAGCTTCGTTGCTTCAGAAGTTTGTAAATAATCTTGACTCATTTTCTAGTTAAACAAAATACAGAAACAGCTACACAGTGCATACAAAAGTGAGATACATGCATTTGGTCGCGTCGTCTTAGAGTGCATCGGCATATTTTTGAACTCTGGCTAAAGTTAGCTAAAACACCCTGTATAATGCGTCAAACAAGGCAACTAAACATGTTGCGCGATCACAGATTCACAGATCACGGAATTCTAAGGCCCGCACCCCCCCCCCTCCCTCCACTCCCCCGATGCAGCGCGCGCGACGGAAGGCGGCGCACTTCCTTCCCGCTTTTCCCCGTTGCGTACGCGAGACTGACTCACCATCGTCGGCTTCCCCCTCCACCCCACCCCCCTCCCGCTACGCTTTCACTCGCACATACAGCATGCGGCGCGCGCTGACGATGTTATCGCCCTTGGACTTAATACGGAACACGCCGGCGATGGCAGGAATGCGCCTTGAGTGTCCACCTAATTGCTATCGCAACAATATAGTAAGAGTATCCGGCAAGTGAAGAGTCCTATGGCCCATTACTTTTCGCAAAAGTAGTAACAAAATCAAATTTCCAGCATGCGACAATTTGCTGCGCGGCAACAATGTCTTTTGTGTGTGTGTGAGGGGGGGGGGGGAGGGCAGCGAAATGAAGAAACGCAAAGGAAAGCATCTTGGCCACAATCGCATGCCTACTTGGGGCATCTAATGTAGCTGCCTAAGGAATATCCAAGAAAACGTGAGACACTTGGTCCACAGAAAAGCATATGGATGCTGCTCGTTATCCTACACTGGCGAGATAAGACTTTCCGTAAACGTTGCGATAACATCGAAACGATGGTGATGCCCTCAAACGAACGCGCTGCAATCTGTCAAGCCCCCACAATGGTGACGGCGAGCGACCATTGCTTCTTTTTCTCGTCTGCTAGCCAGAAAGCGTCCAAAACTCTCCGAGGCCAAAATCCGCTCGGCCGGAGAAAAACGAACGCGCACCGCAGTGCGCCGCGCGGTTGTCAGGGCAACACATGAAAACGCATATCCTCTGGCTGGCTCTGGTAGCCTGCGGATAGCGAGAACAAAAAATTGTAGAGGCTCAATGTGTCCTCGTGAATAAAATTCAAAGTAGAAAAAACAAATAAGAACGCAGTTACCTTTGCTGGCTTTAGTGTCTTGACATGGATGCTTTGGCGCAGGTGAAAAAGATGTTGATATTGTTTTCTGTGACATGATGCCAAATATGAACCATCAGAACGCTTCGTCTCATCGGACCTCGCTGCTGCTTTGCCAACTTGTCTGATAGTGTATTGATTTGGCTCGTTTCGTTGTATGGTCCGATGTACGACTTTAGAAAAGTAAATGCAGCTTTGGCATCAAATGTTAATAGAACATTAAACCCACAAAGGTCCGGAATTGAAAATGTAAAGCACTACTTTGGAACCTTTCGCGTCAAAACATTATGTGATCTTTATACCTCTAAAGTTTCTTAATTGAAATCCATGCGCTCCGTAGATTCTGCGGCCTCTGCGAGATGCCGCGGCGGGCCCGCTCGCCATCAAAGCGCCCTTGAAACTTTGTGATCGGGTGGGGATCTTTGCGTTATGTGACTCCAGGCGCATGGCCGTCGCCACAAAATCCAGCCCGAGTTCACAATCTTCACGCCGAAATATTTTTTCGGGCGCCAAAAATACATTCTAAAGAAAATCCAGTATGATTTCCGGCGCCATGGGTTGTTTTGATTGGCGGTGCATCACAGCCCGGAAAAATTTCGGGGAGGGGGGCTGAAGCCCCACAAGCCCCCCCCCCCCCTGGCTACGCCCCTGCACTCGATGACCGCTGACACTCGCTGTCAAAGCGTTGGCGTGAGCAAGCTCCGGCAGCAGCAGCGAGCGAAGTGACCTTTGTGCTCTGTATCGCTTCAACGCAAACAGCTGCGAGAAAACAGCAGGCGCCGGTATGAGCCGTCTGCAGATCGCTTTCAATATACGCCGCCGCGCAAAGTACGCAGTTGGCGGAGTAGAAGCTGCCTCCCCCCTCCCTCCCGCGCTGCCTGCGTTCCCGCGTTCCTCCGTTTCGAGGGCGAGATTAAGCCGCGATGGTCAGTTCCCCTTGCGCCCGGTCACGAAATACGCAGCTGCTGCCGGAGCCCCACGCGCCCCTTCTCCCTCCCAACATCACACGGCCTTTTGCGCGACGGAAGGCGCGTTTGCTCTCCACCTTCCTCCCTCGTGCGCGCCACATAGAGCCGCGATCGTCGGTCCCCTTGTGTGCTTTCACTCGCATATACAGCGTACGGCGCGCGGCGACTATGTTGTCGCCCTTCGACTTTATACTGAACCTCACGGCGACGGCAAATATGCGCCTGAATTGTCCATAGAATTGCTATTGCAATAGGAGGCATATGAAACAAAGCAAAGACAGATGAAGGCTTGAAGTGATCTACAGCGGGCGAACAAGTGAAGCTTCAGGCTGGAGCCAATGTTTCGACAAGGGGACTCGTAAGGGGCATCGGCATAGAGCAGAAGTCCCCGGGTCGATGCTCCCCTTGTTCACCCACTGTGGATTAAAAAGGAATACGCTCCTCTGCAAACCAAGTTGCCAGCATGTCTGTATGAAGCCCTTCAAACCAGCACTTTGTTTTATTCCTTATAGCAGGCCTCAGCGCGGAATGATTCTTTGAAACCTTTAAAGCCGAAACCAAACCAAAGCCAGACCAACCAAACAAACGTCGCTCACGTTCAAATCTACTTTTTTAGTTGCCTGAAAAGAGAAACGTTTCAAGACGTCAACGATACTTCAAGAGAAGAGTTATCGATATATTCACCAAAGCAGTACTGGCGAGGCTGACTGGCAGTAGTACTAACTGGCAGTAGTACTAACTGGCAGTAGTACTAACAGTGAGTTATTTCATGTCCTAAGTGTAAGAAGCGAAAATTGTGCACAGGGAGAGCACTGCCATATTTTAAGACGTTTATTATACATCAAATAAACATCTTGACCGGACAGTCCTCTTAAAGATGGAGCGCAGACGAAGCATAAAAATAACTTGTGAAGCAATTTTCGCACCACACAAACATTTGTCAAACGCATGCAAAAGCAATGTGGCAGATATAAAACGTGCACGAACAAATAAACTGATTGCAATATCTTTCCTAAAGAGCAATGGCACTTGAAATGATATCTTGGGTTGCCCTGCCGTCATTTAATAGCCTTCTTTTGCTTCACCAGGCCACAACAATTAATACCACATTTCCTCAGACTTGGAGGGACACTACCTGCTCTAGATGGTGCACATTCTTCTATACGTTTCAGCGGTGCAGTGCACGGTTGGCGCATTCCAACGGCTGTTTACTAGCACGATTGTACAAAGCTCAAAACATCAAGAAACAATCCAAAAGACGCCTTATGCAGTGTCAGGTACGCAGCGTCACCCTTTGTGCATGCACGAACTGGAAGCAAGAGTACACACGCCTGCATGCAGAAACGTGTGCATGCATACAAGCCACGGTGAGACAAGCCGATCTATATGTCAACTACTTTACTGCTAGAAGCTACGTTTCACCGTGCAGCAGGCATGATTACCATAAATTAGTGCGTGAGATATTCACCTAAAGGAGGAGGAGGAAAAACTTTATTTGCTCTAATTGGTTAGAAATTAGCGGTGGCAGAGGCGGTCGGCCGTCTTCACGGTCTTCTTCCCCATCTGCGCAGGGTCGACGCCCCTATTCCAGGGCACCACTGAGGGTGGCTACTCGGCGAGCGTGCCTTACTAGTCCATGCTGGACTTTCGGGTCGCTGCTGGAGAGCACCCTCTCCCACTGCTCCGCACTCGGGTCTTTTATTTGACGGAATTGTTGATTCTGAACGGATTCCCATGTAATGTGATATAAGGTGGGCTTGGCGCCGCACCAGGGGCAAATGTCTCTATACTGGGTGGGAAACATCTTGCTTAGTGTGTTTAGGTTTGGATATGTTCCTGTCTGCAGCCTCCTCCAAGAGGTTGCTTCATGCTGATTTAGGCTGTTGTGGGGTGGAGGGTATTTGATTCGGACCCCCTTATAGTAATTCAAAATGTCTGAGTAGCTTGGGTTGACTGGTATGGGTTCCTCAGGGTCGGTGCTTGTGGCCGCTCGGTTTGTGTGCTCTCGAGCTGCCTTGTCCGCCCTTAGGTTCCCTTCTATTCCAGCGTGTCCCGGTACCCAGAAAATTGTATGCCTGACTTTGTTGTTAGCCCTGCAGGAGCGGAGGATGTGAAGCGCTCTGCGTCCTATTCTGCCGTTCATGTAATTCCGACACGTAGTTTGCGAGTCGGTGAGTATCGTTAAAGACCTTTCGGATCGGTAGCCCTCCACTGCCGCTAGAGCTACGGCTATTTCCTCAGCTTCCGTTACCGAGCAGTCCTTCATTGACGCGCTGCTGATCTCTTTGTAGTCCTGGCTTATTACTATCGCAGCTGTCTTTACTATGTTTGTGCCTCTTTGCTTGGCGTATACTGCAGCATCTGTGTATACTGTTGTGTTTTTTGTGGCCAGGTACTTTTCGACGTATTTCGCCCTTGCGTCCCTTCGCGCCGTGTGGAGGTTTGGGTCCATGTTTTTGGGTAGGGGGCTAACAGTGTATGTTTTCCGATATTCATCAGGAATCCCCTCCGTTCTTTGGGTTTCTTTGATTGATTCCGCGAAGCCTAGCCTTATTAGCAGTTCCCTTCCCGTTTTGGTCTGCTGGAGTCTCATGAGCTGTGCGATACTTTGGGCTTCTTTTAATTCTTCGAAGGTGTTGCTTAAACCAAGTGCCATTAGTTTCTCTGTCGATGTATTGTTCGGCAGGTGAAGTGCTGTTTTGTACGCTTTGCGTAAAATTGTGTCCGCTTCTTGTATTTCCTGTTTGGTGCAGTTGAAGTACGGGAGTGAGTATGCGACCCTGCTGACCACCAGGTTGCCAACCAGCTTAAGTGTGTCTCCTTCTTTCATCCCATATCTCTTTTGTGACACCCGCGTGATCATGCGTGCTATTTGGGTTGTTGACTGCTTGAGTGTTTTCAGCGTGTGGGTGCAGCGATGGTTAGATTGCACCCACATTCCAAGGATCCTGATTTGTTGGCTTTCGGGTATCGGCTGCCCCTTTAGCCATATGTTAAGGCTTTCTTTGCTTTTCTTGCCCCGTGTAATTCTCAGAAGCTCGGATTTCTCCGTGGAGCACTCAAGGCCTCTTTCCCCGACGTATTCTTCCACGCAAGTGGCTGCTTCTTGCAGATAGCTTTCTTTTTGGCACAGCGAGCCTTTAGTGGCCCAGATAGTGATGTCATCTGCATAAATGGCGTGTTTTATGCCTTCGATTTTGCTTAGTTTATGCCCTAGGCCAATCATAGCGATGTTAAAGAGTATCGGGGAAATTACTGAACCTTGGGGTGTCCCCTTGTTTGGTGTGGGGAATTTTTGTGATCGAATCTCTCCCAAACCTATTGTTGCTGTTCTATTGGAGAGGAAAGCTTTGACGTATCCGTGTACTTTCTTCCCGCAGTCTACGCTGTTAAGGCCCTCCAGGATTGCCGCGTGGCTTACGTTGTCAAAAGCTCCTTTTATGTCTAGCGCCATTAAAATGTGTTCTCCGTTGTATGGTATGTTGCTGAGAACCTCATGTTTAATTTGGAGAAGGACATCCTGTGTCGAAAGCTTGGATCGGAAACCGAACATACTATGGGGGTATAGCTCGTTTTCCTCCATGCAATGTTGTAGTCTTTTTGTTACTATCCTCTCATATAATTTGCCCAAGCACGATGTCAGGGAGATTGGTCGTAAGTTTGTTGCCTGTAGCTTTTTACCTGGTTTGGGAATCATTACAATCTCGGCGTGTTTCCATTCCTCTGGTACCGTTTCCGCAGCCCAGTGTTGGTTGAGGAAGGCGGTGAGTTGTTCCACCTGTTCGTCCCCTAGGTTTCGAATAAGTGAATTTCTGATTTTGTCCGCGCCCGCTGCTGTATTCTTTTTTACGCTTCTTATGGCCGCGTACACCTCTTCTTTTGTGATTGGCCTGTCCAGCAGCTCGTTTTCTTTCCCTTTGTATTGTTGTGTGTAGGACGCCGGGTGGTCATGTCCGAAACATTTGACTCTGACCTGCTCTAGCAGTTCCGAGTCCGGTCCCTCGAATTGGTGTACCAGGCGGTGTATGGCCTTATTGTTTTCAGATTTTGTTTTTGTTGGGTCCAGGAGCGCCTTGAGTTTAGCGAGTCCCTAAACGGAACGCTTAGCACGGCAAAAACATGGCACATATTCACCTAAAGATACTTTGAAACATGCTTTAAGAAACGGTGACAGTCAATAGGCCTTAGTTGATCGACCAATGCGTCCTCAATGCCCTCCCGTTCGCGCAGCGTCTGTAAGCGCACGTATCCCTCATGTGAAAACAACGCTAAAGAAGGAGCATAAAGATTAGGGTACGACAAACTCTGTGCTATTGTCCTTGGCTCCGTGTTCCGTTTTACGCACTATTTCATCATGTCTCATAACCGACGCCACCATTTCTTTTAATAGATAAATACCCGCAGAGAAGCCTTGGACATTGCTCTCCCAGGGGTCTTTCTCTTCTTTCAGCTTCGGTCGACATTGCCACGTCGGATCTCCTCCTAAGTACGCCTGAGTGCCGACACGTGTGCTGCTTGTGCAATCGGAGAAGCAGAATTCGGAACCTCTACTACTGCTTCTCCCCGGGCAGATGCAATCGATACCTGCATCAATCATATAATCATAAATAAGCTAGCTAGTGTCTCCAAAGGTAAGCTAGGCGTTCGGTAATGAAAATGACAGGAACGATGCTGCCGTCCAGCAGCGAAAGCTTCCGGGTAGAAAAGATTGTTAGCGAAAGAGTACACTCCATCGCCATGTGGTCGGGCGTGCCAAAAAGCAACATTCCTAGCCTCATCTCAGGTCTTCAATTACCAACTACTACCGTAGCCGCCACTTCAGCTCTTCCATCTCGTCGATGACCGAAAATAGCACCGGCGCCTGGCTTATTTTTGTGCGCGAGTGTGTCCATGTAGTTGCCGGCTTTCCCGTCCGGAATGTTTCGTCGGCTCTCATTTCCAGCTGACGCATCGAAGCGGTGGGTCAGCAAAAGCCTGTTAAATGGCAGAGTTTCCGTTAGCTGTTTGTCTTTATTTATGTCAGCGTAGTTGTGTTCGCAAGAACCAATTCGCGGCGGTTGTAGAAATTCTAAACGCATCGAACCCATGACCATCTAACCCGCGACCATGAATCGTGCAAGTATTGACGAAAGAACACAAAGCTGAAGCTTCGCAGCAATTAATGTGAGGTTAATTAATGTTTTCGCGATGCAATGCTTACACAAATGTAAAGTGTTTGCCATCGATATTTTTCAAGCAGGCACTCCATATACCATAGCGAACGTATTCTCATTGAACGTCCCGAACATAGCGCAATGGGCCTGCCACAAAGCCGGAGACAAGTGCCAAGAACGGACTGTAGTCAAATTTGGCGGTCATAGCGACAATCGCTGCTGTTCGGTGTAAAAGTTATCGCGGATTTAGCGCCGTGCTATTGAGGTAAATTTTACCTTATCTTTACTAAAGATATATGTCGGACGTACTAATAAAGAAGACTGCCGGATTCATCCAACATACCTCTAAAAAGAAAGTTGAAGAAACACGTCGGACGTATCTTAAGCCACAGTATTTACTAAATCCATGAAGCATCGCATCCAGGAATCATTACGACTATATATGTTGTCGCAGCCTTAATTGAAGATAGTCCACAGTCTCTACAATTATCTTCGATTACACCATCTTCTGCATCACTACCACCGAGGAAACGATTGAACACGGTCTTTGTCGTCGTCTCCGATAAAGCGCACACAGGGAGTCACTGGCGAGCGCGTTGGCCCGCCTTGATGACCGGCCGCTTTTCAAGCAGACAGTTGGAACGCCGCCGGCCAATACAGTAGTCAAACCACAAGTCAGTCAAGGCACTGTTGAGGTTCTTGCGTTCGAGTGGCCTACTTGAGTGGCCACTCACGGACGCTGCCCACCTCGTCCAGTTTTTTTTATTTCGGTGCCTTTGCTTTATATCATCACTATTTTCCTTCTTTCATTTCCCCTCGCCTTTCCCCCAGTGCAGGGTAGCAAACCAGAAAATCTTCCTGTTAACCTACCTGCCTCTTTCACCCCCATTTCTCTCTCTTTCTATCTCTGAAAGAGCCGCAAGAAGAGCGAGTTATCAGCCTAAATCAATGGTCCGACCTGCTACACAGCGTGTGCAAAGACAAAGAGGAATGTGGTGATGATGGTAACGAAAAGGATGATGAATGAGCTTGAACAGTGAAGGCTCTTGCAAGTGCTACATCCAGATCACCCTCGTGAAACAGTTTGATGAAAGCATTTAGAACCTAACACCGACTACAATGATCCGGCCAAGGTCCCAATAATACCTTTTCAGGCAAAGGTTGATTGATGAACTTGGACTAATGTTTCGTCAATGATTGTCCTTGCACAGCCTACCAAGGGCAGATGCACAAGATGTATGTTCCGTAGTCTCCGGTACATCTCTTTCCTCGCAGTCCGGACTGTGTGCACGGCTGGTAAGGTGTATAGGTAGCGCCGAGTGAACGTCATGCGTATCGTAACCTGCGCAGTAGTTATTGACCTAGTCGCAAGATTGCAGTACTTGTTTCGATAATGGGCGGTAACTTTAATGCATATGTCTGGGTCGAGTCCGTGAAGCTGGTAATCACGGTTACTCGACTCAGCAGCGACCAAAATGTTTCATTATTTTCCTGCAATAGTGTATATACTAAACTGTCCGGCCGAGAAAACTGGGTGGGCACTTTCGTGGCATTTTGCTGACCATTTTCTTCCTCCTTGTCAGCGAACCCATTTGTGTAGAAGCCACAGCACCTGGACTCTATTGAAACGCTATACGCTGGCCAGTTTTCAGAGCGAAATCATGCAATTCTGCCCTATCTTGAGCAAGGAGACAGTAAGGCCCTAGTTTAAGGGCAGAATCAATTACCTGTAGCGCAGGTTTCACGTCACAAATTACAAGCACCATGAACACCGACGGACGGGCCACTACAGGGACGGCCTTGCTATGTGCACTCGAGAAAAGAGGCAGCCGTCCGCCGAAGTTTTCTGCGTCGTTGGTCGTGATTTTCCGTTTGATTCGCATCTTCTGAACGAAGCAAGCAACACC
Organism: Dermacentor variabilis; assembly: GCF_050947875.1. Classification (NCBI taxonomy): domain Eukaryota; kingdom Metazoa; phylum Arthropoda; class Arachnida; order Ixodida; family Ixodidae; genus Dermacentor; species Dermacentor variabilis. Next base: position 51,232,591 of record NC_134572.1, on the reverse strand, counting down.
CGTCGAATTTTTGTGGTGGCTGAGGCTCCAAGGCCTGTCGAACAACAATTGTTGCCCGGCGGGGTGCTCAAATCCTGCAAAAACTTGCCGGTGAGAGTGATCTAATAATTTCCCACGAGGCCACATGAGCGAGAGAAACGGTAGCAATGAATCGCCGCGTTCGGCACGAAATTGGTTGTTATGATGCTCTCTTTCGTCATCTCGATGTTTGTTGCAAGCGATCCTGTTCACAGAGGTAAATGACGAGGTTGATCACGCCCTACCTAAGTTTTGGTTCGGTGCGTGCGCAGTGCAGAATACGGTTAAAAAGCATTTCGCTTAGGTTCTTGATGGCGCTTGCCGCCTTTACCATTTGCCGCTTCTTTACCGTGTTGCCTTTATACGGTTATTCACCACCTCGAGCCTCCTGATCCGCCCCAACTTCGCTTTTGTTGGGCCACCTCCTATGGTGTATCACCAGTCCACTCCTCCGGTCGAAGCCGCTGGGCCTTCCCGGCCGGGCTGCTCCGCTGCTGTCATGGCGACTCTCTACCTTTGTCCCTCCTTCTATCTCCTTCACTCCCATATCCACGCCCCTGCTGGCGCTGAGCCGTGCTCCCGCAAGGGTTGCAGAAGATAGTGCCAGCCTTTCCTCCTTTCCCCAAAAGAACAACTTCTCTCTCTATTAGAGTAGACACCTCTACGAGTGCATCATGTTGTGTTAAAGCTGCTGAGCCTTGTAAGGACTGATCTTGATAGTCTTATGGGGCAAGTCAAATCATCGCACCACCTGTCCCGCAGTTTATCTTTATGGATCTATTTTATGGGTGGCTTCACACATCTTGAACCGCTGCTAGTTGCTTTATGCAGAACTGTTGACCTTTTTAAGTACTAAATTTTCACCGCGCCTCGTCTGTAAGGGGCTTGAACGTGTACAATCTATCGGAATGTACACAGGCAAGTGCTTCTTTAACAGCTTAATTCGTTTTACCTGAAGACATATTCAACATGATGGTTGCTTGGAAAATATGTATAAAAAGAAGTAGCTCAGGTCGAGGATTGCTGTAGCGGCTACATGTGGTATTGCTGTTAGATTTTCGCAGAAAAAAATTCGCGCCATGTTCTTGAAATCACTACACCTCGATGCTGTCTGTGCAGACTGTGTATGTTTCTGTACAATTGATTTTTTCCTTATTATATTTCGTGGCATATGAGTGCAATGCCTAGGCCGCAAAGGACTAAACCCGGCGTGGCCGCCCATGCTCACCTACCTTAGCCGGCGCTTCTTAGATCTTAGATCTTAGATCCTGTGGAGTCTTTCTTCCGTAACATTCTTAAGGTAGACTCAGAATTTGGTAAGACTTTAGCTTTGTACGCTCCCAATAAAATTTCGTATTGCGAAAGCTGCAGCAGGAAGGTCATCGTACGCAGTGGAATTTCGTCGGCGGTGTAGCACTGACTCGCGCTTTTGTTCACCCCTGCGTTTGGTGACTTCGTTTACTAGTGTACGCATTCCTCCCCCCCCCCCCATTAGAAAATTCGTAGTTACTCTTCTTGAGGCGACACTGACAGCTGTTACGATTCGCCTGCAGGGGCACTGAACTGCAAACCTTTCACAGCCCGCTGCAGTTGTTTCAATCAACCTGCGGGGGTAGCGATCTTCGGAGAAGCGCCTTTCTGACCCTTTCCGGCCCGCTGCGATGACTCGCTTTGTAAAGCCAACAATGCGCCTCCTCGGACAGCCCAGCGGCGCCGGCAAGGCTAGCCACGTTCGGCGGACCGAGTATTGTTAGTTGATTCGCTGTCGCCTTCACGGTCTACTTGGAGCAAGGGAACTCCTGGACAAGGGTGTTTTGCGGTGCTTTCTCACGGGCCCCAGGAATCGTCACAGTCAATGGACAGAGGGGGCGGCTAACTGCAGGGTCAGCTCTGAAATCAACAGGCGCCTGCTTGGGTCAAGCGTGTCAACCCCTGTCTACGAGAATCCTCTCACTCGGTGTGTGCAGTGAAAGTGCGGAAGTGAGTATGTGCACCCTCCCCCTCAAAGGCGTGTCGACTACGATGACTTTGGACGCTCCCATTGGACGAAGGTTAAACGCAGTTTTCTCTCACCTAGGGATCTAGGGAGGCCAGAGGGCTTTTAAGCAGCCGTTTCCGGCTGTTCAGTGTGCTTTCTTTTTCAGCCATGCTAGACTAATGAAATGTAACATTCTCCACCCTTCATGTAGATTTTGTAAATAAATCCCATGTTCCTCGTTCTCTATGAGAACAAGTCCCTCCCTTCAACAACGTCCTTAGCGTGGATGAATCGGACGACAGCATGGGCCAGCTACCATTTATTTCATGCCCGACCCCAACTCTTACACAGCACTTATTCGACTATGTCATGCGTATTGCTTGGTAGCAAAATCAGTAAAATATGTGTCGACATCAAGCCGTGAGGAGTCCTTTGAGATATAAGTCTGTGCCAACGTCGTGCGCCTATTACATAGGTACACAAACGGTATTACGGAAATTGTAGAAATAAAGGAGTATGCAGATCCCAGGCACTGTGGGAATCGATGTAAGTGAAGTTTTCTGTGCTGTTTGCGACGACGAATATTTAATTTCTTCAGCGTTTAGTCCAATACGAAAGTTGTGAGTTGATGTTAAACGTTCCCTTGCGTGCACCACTGCTGTGTGTCACTGTAGTACACAGAACACACATGGAGATGTGTTTGCTTGAGGCGCTGTTGTGCTCCATTTTTCATAATCCCTGAGAGTACTGAGCCTTGGCACTGCCTTGCATGGCACATTTCATCGTGGCAGAAGAGATAAACTTTAACTGTAAAATGGCGCTGTACGTTTCAAAACCATAATCGGAATATGGGGTATGCCGTAGTGGCGGACTGCGAATTAATTTTGACACGCTAGTGTTCTTTGACGTGCACATATACGTAAGTTCACTAGCGTTTTTGTATCGCTCCCATCAAAATGTGGTCGCCACGGTCGGGATCGAACCCGCGACCTCGAGCAATGCCATAACCACAAATCTACCGCGGCGGCCACAGAAGTGTTGATATGACTCGCAACTGCCTCCGTAGTGTCGTCGAGACCCTGCGTTGCTTTTTACGTGTGCACACCCTGCTTCAGTTGTCAAATTTGCATGATGTTTACTTTTCAGAAGTAGCAGCAACGTAACGTAATGTACTTTCAATTTGGCCACAACCAGTATCCTGTTTCGTTGCTTTTCCCGTCACGTTTCCCATCGTACTTTCCAAGTCACCTTTTCTGCAGCTATCACAGCTGAAGTAGCGATCTCGCCGTCAGACAATGGGAAAATCGCAGCCGCGAACTTCAGTCATCCTTGCTTCAACGTTTGTCGTCTTCTGCTGCATTCCGAACGCAGTTTCAAGAGCGCCTGCATGGTGGCCAACAGTGGTGCCCCTACGAGCGGCGCACTACGCGTATAGTACAGACATGAGGCAGTAACATCGGTATAAAGCGGACTGCCTCACGGATGGCGACAATTTCAGTGGCCGTTAATGTAGTTTGCTGGTTGACGCGAAAGCGTTTACTCACTGACAAATTCGGTATGGCGAAGGCCACGGTAGAAGTTATTTATTTATTTATTTATTTATTTATTTATTTATTTACCCTCAGGGCCCGAGGGCATTACAGAGGGGAGTGGGTGCATTCTATAAGAGCGAAAACAAAAGAACAGCAATATATTTGTATAAAACTAAAGAGAAAAAGAAAGGGTCACATACAATACAGGAAATTAACAATAAACAGCGCACAGTAGAAGGAGAAAAACAAAAACAAATAAGAAACACCGTTGAGCACACAAAGCATGAAGAGACCTCATCAACAAAGAAAGAAAACAAGAGAAATAACGCTGTAAACAGTAATATATGCCTACAAAACGAAGTTTGGTGGGATCAAAAAGGAAAAGAAAAAATGGGCTAAGCAAAAATAAAAAGGATGACAATGCTACAATTTCTTGTGTTTATGACAACAGCAGGTTAGTTAATGTAGCTTTGAACTTAGAATTATCCGATATTTCGACGACAGATCGCGGAAGGTGATTCCAACTTGCTGACGTACTGGGTTGTGGCATGAAGGAACACCAACCTTATGACGATGAACGATGCGAGCTGACCCACCCACCCACCCACCCACCCACCCACTCACACACACACACACACACACAGACACACACACAAACACACACACACACACACACACACACACACACACACACACACACACACACACACACACACACACACGCCAGTGTGGTGTGTGTGCGTGTGTGCGCGTGCGCGAGTGCGTGGGTGCGTGTGTGGGTGCGTGGCTTCTTAGTAACTCCCGGTATAGAGAGATCCAGCGTGGCATACCTAGACGTGCTCGCAGTGCATGGGCTTGCAAGCTCTCTAATGTACGCAGGTTGGAGGGGCGAATGTTTACCGCGATCGGTAAGCTGTATCTTAGGTAGCCTACGAAAAGTTTCTGATGCAACTAGGCCAGTGATCGCTCTGATGGACCGGACTTCGTACCTGCAACATATCTAAGCATGTTTACGCAGATGGCTAGTTTAGATTTGAGCCCTGCCACGACTTACACAAGGAAAGTGTCGTTCAATGATTACTAATAAGAATCACTGACTCATTATGTATGGTATCGCTGTGCCATCAAGTGTAATCGGATATCACTTCATCACTTTACTCATATAGACAAGCGCTGCACACTTGTCAATCGTCAATTGCAAGTCTCTTCCAATTGCGGGACTGCATGTTGCAGTCTTGCACGAAGTGGTGGCTGCGAAGCACTATAAGCCCTTATGCATATATTTTCAGAAAATAACCTCAATCTGATAGTCTCCGTTACTATATCAGTAAGTCCAATCAGAGAGAGAGGAAAAAAGGCAAAGGAAAGACAGCGAGGTTAAGCAGAGATTATCTCCGGTTGACTACCCTGTACTGGGGGAAGGGCAAGGAAATGCGATAGGTGAGAGAGAGAAGGATAAAAAATTAAAAGAACTACACACACACGCACGTAAACACGAACTGTTTCTGTGGTCAGTGTCAAGCAGCCCGCAAAGGCGTCCCTAGTGTTACGCAGTGTCATCGTACAATCCTACGTCACACAGTGTAGTCACAATTTGTCAGGAAGCCCAATGTCCTTTAACTCTGCAGCAGCGCCTTCATAGCGGATCACGCTGATGTTCGCGTAGGCCAGTTTCCAATGATCTTGTTTTCTGTCATTGGGCGCTTGTCCAGTTTGTCTAGGGTGGCTGAGAGGACTGCTCTTTGTGGGTTGAAACGAGGGCACTCACAAAGAAGGTGCGCGATTGTTTCATTGCACCGGCAGAAGTCCCAAAGTGGGCTGTTGGCCATTCCGATAAAAAAAAGAGTACGCATCGGGTGGAATACGGAGCTGTAAATTAGGGTCCAGGGTATGAAGGCGTGTACTTGTGAAATCGGATGAATTCCATTGAGCTAATGTTAGGTTACGTGCAAGTACGGAAAGTTTTTTTTCGCTGCGTCGGCTCTCGAAAGAGGAATGGCAACGCAGTTGACGCTGTCATGGGCAGATCGGGCAGCTGCGCTGCTCGATCATTGCCATGTATTCCACAGTGACTAGGCAACCAATGTTATATTATACCGTGTCCTTCGCCAACTATGCGATGGTGAACTTCTCTGATCTCTGCAACGAGCTGTTCATGTGATCCATGGCACCGTGTTGGAGTAAACTCTGTAGGGCTGCCTTGGAGTCACAGAACGCTGACCATGCATGGGGTGGTTCCTCTTGAATGAAATGAAGAGCCGCACGCAGGGCTACCAGTTCAGCAGCTGTCGTTGATGATACGCGTGACGCTTTTTGCTGTATTTTAAAAATTATCGGGTGTTACGTGCAAAAACCACTTTCTGATTATGAGGCACGCCGTTGTGGAGGACTCCGGAAATTTGGACTACGTGGGGTTCTTTAACATGCACCTAAATCTAAGTACACGGGTGTTTTCGCATTTCGCCTCCATTGAAATGCGGCCGCCGTGGCCGGGATTCGATCCTGCGACCTCGTGCTCAGCAGCCCAACACCATAGCCACTGAGCGACCACGGCGGGTCTAGCTGTATTTTGACGGATCTTGTCGGTATCACCACAGCAGCAGCTGAACTTGCAGATGTGACTGAGCCATCAATGTAAGCGTGTACGCGGCCACTGTGCACTTCATGTAAAAGTTCTAATGTGGTCCACTTCAGGGCAAACGACGGCATGTTAGCCTTCTTCGTGATTCCTGGGTTGGTGAGACGTATTTCAGGTCTTCGCAGGCACCATAAAGGTGAGGATGGTCTTGCTGCAGGCATGTAGTTTGATGGCAATGATGTAAGATTGGCAACACTTATACGACTGAAAGTTGCGTGTGGCCTTTCTGCGGCTAGAGCAGCAGGATGGTGAGAAGGTGGTCGGGCAATGTGCCGAATATGCACCCTGAGAACGTCGGTTGCCAAGTACGTTGATATTGGGTGATCTCGAGCTATCACAATCGTTGCCGCTGTTGACGCACACCTCGGAAGACCAAGACACGTCCTTAGGGTTTCAGCTTGTGGTCCCTGGAGTACACGCAGCTTTGTTTTGCAGGTGTTACCAAGAACAGGGAGGCTGTATCTTGCAAAACCGAGAAACAGAGCGTTAAAAAGCTGCAGCATTGACCGCACCGATGTGCCCCATGACTGTCCATGAAAGTACAATGAGAGTTATGTTGAAAAGTGTAGGGCTGAGTACGCTTCCGCCTTGATAGCGACTTGTCACCTATACTGCATTTGCTGATATCTTAGCGGAAATTATGCTCCCAAGATCTGTGCTCGTTCTTTGCGGTTTTTCTGAGGATTTAGTCTTTTACAACGGTTTGTGAAGCTTAAGTTTTAATAATTCCATCAGCTATGCTTCTTTGAACACTCATTATAAACAGTCCTTTTCTGTCTACTGTCATGTTTCTTTTGAAGCCTCTGGTCTAGCTATTTTTTACGCCTATTTGGCGAACATGTTATATGCAAATAAAAAAGAACAAGAAAGATGGTAGTAAGAACAAAAAAAGTTCCTTTCGCCATACATACAAAGCGTACCAGCATGCAATCACAAAAGTAGGTGGACGTTACGTTCGTAACGTCGCGTGTACGGGATGTAATGTAACGGTAGTACGTAGTGTCGACGTGTCAGGGTGCGACGTAGCTACAGCGTGTTATAAGGTCCGTCGTGGCGGTCTAAGCAATCGATCAGGTTGAAAGTTTATCTTAGCCTCTGGAGCAGGTGTATACGAAAAGCAGTGAATCAGATAAGAATGGAAAGGAGACAGCCACGAAATTAATCCAAAGGTGCGAAGACGGCGTAACGAGAAAAGGTGCAGAGCTGCTCATAGTCTAGCCAACGACATACCGCGAGAAGCCCGATAATAATTAGCCTGCGTTGTAAAGGTGGTGAAGAAACGCTGCCTCAACTTGAGCGCTACGGCTCGATATAAAAGTGCCGTAGGAACGTCCCACAGAAGAAGTGGCTTAGAAAGGTTGACAAAAAAAAGAAAACTCTAAGAGAATCAGAAAGCATGGTAGTGCTATCTAACCGTCGTCTAACGAGAAGAGATCAGCGAGTCAAAGAGGGGCAACATCACCAGCCGCACATTTTGGCGTGCTCTCATTCTCCCTTTTCTTTTCTTCTTTTCTTTTTCTTTCTTTTTTTTTACGAGGCGTCCAGCTTGACAAGTTGACAGAAGGATGGCAAACCTTTGAAGCTCTCATCGGGACGCTGGCAATTTCATTGTTGCTATTCGCCAAACAGAGTAATCGTTTCCTTTTTGTGCTTTCATCCGACCCTTACGCGACTGTCTCCTGGTTCTCCCTCTCTCTTCCCTCTCTATGGCCACAAAGCGCGCTGTATTTCGCAACCCGGTCAGCCAATGCAAACAAAGGGCATGGATGAGGAAGCACTCGGTCGCTAGAGGGCTGCGGTTAGAACCCGAGCAATTTGTCTTTCACACTGTTTTCCTTGGTGGGTTCGCTCAGAGGCATCGATTTGTTTTCACCGTGCTTGCCTCAGGTTGTCTCCCAATCAGGCTCTTCCACTTCCTGTTCAAACGAAGTGAGGAAGAATCCCTCTCGATGGCAAAAGCGCCAAGAGACGAATTGCACGAAAGATCTTCCTCCGGCAGCTTTGCATAATGAAATACAGATTGTAAGCACCAACACTAAAATATACTTAACACGAAGTTAAACTCTGCCCGTTTATTTTCATGCTCTTCATGTGCATCTTGATATCTATTCCTTTTACAAGTCCGCATGTTGATGTTATCAGCTGATATATATATATATCATAAGAAGCCAACAAAAATTCGCGCCCCTCGGTTAACCCCCTTTCTTCTCGTTTATATATATATATATATATATATATATATATATATATATATATATATATATATATATATATATATATGGGATGTTAACCAGTCAAGAGTCCAAGGTATAGAGATGCGCACGGACAGTACTTGAGTCAAAGCCGCTCGTACAATGCAGACGTTCTCAGTAGGCACAAAAGTACCTTCACTGCCTTCTAGCTGCCTTCTGCATTCACTTCCTTCTACTTCCTCAATGTGTTGGACAAAGATTGTGTTTGCGCTTGAAACTGAGGACATTGGCACAATAAGTGGTCAATTTCTCCTCGCATCCGCAAACATCACATGCAGGACTATCAGCAATTCCACTTTGTGCTGTATAAGCTTTCGTGAAGGCAACTCCACAGGCCGGCCGGAGGTTGGAGTTGCAGTGAAGGGTTTAGTCTGTGCAGTCTAGGGCGCCTTGTATGTGCGGTATTCCACTCTGCTAAGGAGAGCGTGCATGCTAGAAGAGTCGGTCCTTGAGTGAGGAATGGGGACGCAGCTGTCTTCTTTGTTTGACGTTCCAACTGCCTTATCTGCGTCACGATTTACAATGATACTGCAATGGCCTGGTATTCATTGAAAAGGCATATCATGGGCTTATTCTCTCAAGTGATGGTCAAGTTCCACGATTTCGCATATGAGCTCATCGTGAGTTCCATGTCGGAGAAACGACTGCAGACATTGCAAGGCTCGGCTTGAATCGCAGTAGACTGCCCATTTTTGAAGACTTTCGGCATTTATCAATCTAGTGCGTCGCAGAGAGCCGCGATCTCTGCAGCTGTAGACGTAGTGATGAGGGAAGTCTTGAACTGCTGGATTATTCCAATTTTGGAGGGAGCGGCCTTGTACTGCCCCAGGGAGGCCATTTCCTGTTCTGGTGAGGGAGTGCCTACTGTTGAAGCTTTGAGGGTATTCCTAATTTGGCTGTAGCTGGATTAGTTTAGCCCCACTGGCTTCCGGCGTCTTTTTTTCTTTCTCTCATCTTTCTAACCCATATCTCCCATCCCAAGTGTAGGGTAGCAAACCGGAGACTGATATCTGGTTAACCTCCCTGCCTTTTCTCTTTATCTCTCTCTCCCCCCTTGCCGGTGTCAAGCCCCACTCTAAGCCTGGAGATGTAGTGTACTTGAGGAAGTGAATTCGATCCTCAAACTTCTGACTATGAGATAGCTCAGTCAGATAACCCTGTAGGCGGCAAGGCTACCTTCTCGCTGAGAAGTCCTGTCCAGAGGATTTTACAAGCCTAAAAGCTCCCTTGATTTATCCACGATTGGCGGGTTTTGCTGATAGCGATATACAGCACAATAGTTTCATTTCTCAATGGTTCTAACATCGTGGTTCCGGAATCTCACGTATAGGCATGCGGCCATGAACGTGGCTGGGTACAAGATGTATTTTCGGCGAATTCGAACAGCACTTAAAACGTGTGTGAAAAAAAAAAGAAAGAAAAAATGAGACTAGACCCTGGCCGTCTTTTGCGCCGCCGAAGGCCGAGTCATCGGGTGTGATAAGGGTGCACTGTCATATACATATACCAATATATATACCGAAACATTCGCTCACGTGCAAATCCTAAGAGTGGTGAAACGGGCCGCCAGAACAATGTCGTTCTGAGACGCACGTGAAACAAGCGAACTTTACAGCGGCTAGGTGCCTTCGACATTTCTATAGTCCGATACAACTTTAGAAAAAAGGGGGCGTTTACTCCTCCGAGGCCGGAGGCACACGAGCACCCACCAATGGGCGCGCACTCTGGACTAACGTCATCAGCCGGACGGCCGGTGAGCACGCCGACAGAGAAGATGGCCGTCCGCGCTTCGAACTGGGCGAGGTCGCGTCAGCTGTGTGCTTCAGCCCCTCGTCAGAGTTAACTCCAGAACTGTTTGTGATGATCTATCATGCCGGAAATATTACTACGAGCTTACGATGCGGCATTTGTGCCGCGTGCGCTTATTCTGAGCCGTGATCCGGCGAAGGAAGATTGCAGCGAGCCTCACTGGCGCTGCGCGGGGAAGAAGAAGAAGCTCGAAGCGTGCAGACGTGCTTTGCATCGGCTCCGTGATTTCAAATTTTCCAAGCGTCCAAAATCTTCTGGTACCACTGGGATCAGCGGAATATATTTCTAAACATCAAGGGGATTCTACGGAACCGAACTTCGGTGAGCCGCAGTTTTAAGACCAACGAGAGCCCTATTCGTTCGGCCACGCCGACGGTAGGGTTAGCCCTAACACCGAACGCTGGCGCGCGGGAGCTCGGAGACCCGCAAGCAGCCACCGTTTCTACGGTGAGCTGTGGGGGCGACCCAGCCCAGAACGCTACGATCGCGGGAAACCCAGGCACCATTGCCCACCAACCCACCGACACTGAAACCATGGAAGTCGTATCCGAGAGTCACCCGAGACCCCTGCCTGACGAGGCCTTGCCCGGGCCGTCTCCCGTCCTCTCGGAGCAGCTCCACAATCAAGAATCTCAGTGGCAAACGGTCGTTTCCCTTCATCGGAAACGCCGTCTTCAAAAACAACAATCCACTGGTGAGCAAGACCCGGTCGGGCAAATCCCGCCATCGAAAGCCACACCGTTAGGGCTAGCTCTAACCCAGGCGCCAGCCGCCGCCGCCGCCACTTCGCAAGCTACCTGCGAAGAGCACGGAGATGGTACACCTATTTCTGAAGACGCGGCTGCAAGGAGCAGGCCTCGCCGACGCGCGCCTCCACTCCCGCGCACTGACATGAAAATCATTATCCGCCCGACCCCGGGCCTCATAGTTCGAAAACTACAGACCCACCAGGTGGCCAAGGCGATCGTCCAAGCCACCGGAGGTGCGCCGACCTGCAAGGGGGATGATTTCATCGTCCGCCTGCGACACGGCTCGAACATCATCATCGTGAGCACCCCTCACGAGGCCACGGCGGCCATCCTCATGAAAATTGTAAGCCTCACCTTTCACGGACGATCACACCCTGTGAAGGTGTATCTATCAACACCCGAGGGCCTGCTTAAAGGTGTCGTACACGGCATCGACGCAGGCACCGGCGAAGAAGAGCTTATGGCGAATCTTCGGGTCCGCACACATGGAGTCCGCATCGTGCGGGCCCGTATGCTCGGACAATCCCAGACAGCCCTACTCCACTTCGAGGGACCCCAGGTGCCTAGATTTGTGTATTACTACGGAGGGGAGATGCCTTGCCGAGACTACCAGCCGACAAGGCAGTTCTGCTCCATCTGTAGAATCACCGGACACCGACCAGACGTCTGCCCCAACCCAACGGTTCGTGCGTGCAACGTTTGCAACCACATTAACCCAGACGCCGGACACACTTGTGTTCCGAAGTGCGCCCTGTGCGGAGGGGCCCATCTCACGGCCGCAACAGAGTGCAACAACAAGCTCAAGCGCATTCCACCCAGATGGAAGCCTACCTCCACGACCACACCCAAAACCCAACGACAGCCCCGCCCGGTCACTCAGTCGACCAAGGCGGCTGACCTTCGCCCGCGATGGTTCAGCTCCGAGCGGGAAGACTCCGACTACTCGGAGTCTCCGAGCATCTACGGATCCCGGTCCAGTTCCAACCCAAGGTCCAGGTCCCGCTCCTGCTCTCGGCCCCGGTCTCACTTTCGGTCGCCCAGACGGCGATCTCGGTCGACGCCCAAACAAGGGGAGCAGGCAGCACCAGCCACCGCGGCACTCAAAGACAAGGGGCCCCAGCAGCACCACCGAAAGACCAAGGAAGCCTCACCCAAGAGGACTACCACCAAAGTACACGAGGTAAGCTGGGCAGCAGTAGCCTCTCCCTCGTATAAAAAACCACAGACGCCACTATCTGTTAAATTGGAACAGGAACTCGCCACCATGCGCGCACAGATACAAACACTCACACAAGAAAACAGACAACTCAAACAACAAGTGATACAGCTCACACAAATACCACAAGAGATGGCTCCGCACAAGGACATCATCGACCTACAAACCCATGTCGATGCCATCCGCAACCAGATGCAAGCCTTCATGGACGCTACACGCGCCCAGTTGGAACAAATAACACAGACTGCAATACAACGCACAGATGCAGCAATAAAACATATGGAATCCGCTGTAGATAGCAAGCTTAGGAACCAGCTTCACTCCATAAAACTACGGAAGACACTACGACAGAACCTTTACAAGGCCACACCAAACCAAATCGTAACGTCACCGACCACAACGTCCAACAATGCCTAGACCATACAGGCAAGTCAAAGAAAACTTAGAAATTTGGCAATGGAACTGCCGTGGGTTCCGGAGGAAGAAAGGGCTGCTGACACAATTGATCGCCCATTCCTCAAAGCCACCGGGGGTCATAGCCCTACAAGAGCCCGGTACCCGACCAACACTACATGGCTACGAAGAATACCACACAAGTCAAGACGACAAGTGGAAGGTAGCCACACTAGTAGACAGAAACATCACAACCATACAACACAAACCCATAGACGACGTGGACATACTACATGTACTTCTCGAAATAATATACAAAGGCAACCAGAAACAGAGCGCCTTCATCCTCAACATGTATTGCCCCCCCAGCCAAAGGCGGGCAAACATAGGAAAACTCTTTGGGGACACCCTCCGCCTTGCTAAAGACAGTCCCCTGGTAATCATAGGCGACTTCAACGCTCAGAACACGCTATGGGGGTACCAGAGGCAGGATTGGAAGGGTCTCCAGCTACAAACACTAATTGAGCAGTGTCACCTCACACTCATCACAGACCCGAACATACCAACGAGGGAAGGGAACATCGTAACACGCGACACCACTCCCGACCTCGCCTTCATCACTCAAACCACGCGAGCCGAATGGCTCAACACACTCGAAAACCTAGGCAGCGATCACTACATACTAAACATAACACTACAGACTGGACGCCTACGCAGGCAGATCGGCACAGCTAAACTCACTGACTGGCGCAAAATCAGGGAAGCCCAAGAACAGGATGCCGACACAATCACGAACCTGGAAGACTGGTGCGACAATCTCCGTCGACATAAACAACGCCACACGAAGGAAATCGCCAGAACGGAAGAGACCCCAGAGGTGGATCCCCACTTACTACACCTGTGGGAGGCCAAAAGGGGCCTTACCCGCCGCTGGAAAAAACAGAAATATAACAGGAAACTGAAGACGCGCATAGCACAAATAACAGCGGAAGCAGAAGAATATGCCATGCAACTCGCCTCAGCGAACTGGTATAGATTTTGTGACTCCTTCGGTGGCACGCTGGACACGGCCAAGACGTGGCACATCCTCAAAGCCATCCTGGACCCCACCAAAACCAAAGGAGAAGGACACAGGGCTCTGGAACGGTTACTACACACCTACCCAGGCAGCCAACAAGACCTCATCGATGCCATCAAGACCAAGTGCTATGGAGATCCCACTCCCACACAACCATGTAGAACACCGTACACAGGACAACCCAACCCACTAATGGACGAACCGATCACCGAAAACGAATTGAGAGCAGTCATCGCAGCCACCACCCGTAACACAGCGGCGGGCACGGACCAAATCACGAATGCGATGATCAGAAACCTAAGCGACAAGTCTATCTCCGCGCTCACGGCCTTTCTCAACCAACACTGGGAACAAGGTACGGTACCGGCGATGTGGAAACACGCACGAATAATCATGATCCCTAAACCGGGCAAAAAATTGGCAATTGAAAACCTCAGACCCATATCGCTCACGTCCTGCCTCGGCAAGGTGTACGAAAAAATTATAAACACGAGACTACAGAGACACTTGGAAGATAACAAACACCTACCGGACACCATGTTCGGTTTCCGCGCAGGCCTGTCCACACAAGATGTGCTACTTCAAATCAAGGAAGAAGTCCTCACTAACGTTTCCCGCAGCGGCGAGCACGTCATCCTAGCAATCGACATCAAAGGGGCTTTCGACAACGTGAGCCACCAAGGAATCCTAGAAGGGCTGGCCAACACCAACTGCGGCGAGCGAACGTACAAGTATGTTCAGAGCTTCCTGAGCCACCGCACGGCGGAGCTGAAGATGGGAGAGATCCAGACTCCAGTGTACCACCCTCCCAACAAGGGCACACCACAAGGTGCTGTCATCTCTCCCACGCTGTTCAACGTCGCCATGATCGGTCTCGCAAGCAAACTGCAGGACGTAGCAGGTCTTCGGCACGCCATCTACGCAGACGATATAACGCTCTGGACCACAACAGGGTCCCTCGTTGAAAAAGAAGAACGGCTGCAAACTGCAGCAAATCTCATCCAAGATTACGTCAGCCAACGGGGTCTACAATGCTCCCCCGAGAAATCTGAGCTTCTACGAGTCTGGCGAGGCCGGGGTAACCACACAGTCCCCACAGACCCAACAAGAAGACTCGAGGTACGCCTCAACGGGGGCCTCATACCAGAGAAGCCATTGCTGAGGGTGCTGGGCATGTGGCTGCAGTCCAACCAGCGGGCCACACACACCCTTGCGCTCCTTAAAACCAGTGTCAAGGCGGTATCACGCATGATCTCCCGCGTAACATCCAAGAACAGAGGCATGAAGGAAAGGGACACCCTCCGACTGGTCAGTAGCCTGGTGGTGAGCAGAATCACATACAGCCTGCCTTACTACCACCTCACACAGTCCGAGACAAAGCAGGCCGACACACTTTTGAGGATGGCTTTGAAGACCGCTCTCCGCCTGCCGATGAGTACATCGACTGAAAAATTATTGGCGCTAGGGTTGCACAACACCCTCAGCGAACTGACAGAAGCCCATTACGTCTCGCAACAACAGAGACTTGCGCGGACTCGCACGGGCCGGCAGGTCCTACGAACCTTGGGGTTCCCAGAAATAACAACACGAACCCAAGAAACCTGCTTGATACCTCGTCACGTCCAGGACAGGTTTCACGTTGCCCCGATACCACGCAACATGGACCCTAACCTACACTCCGGCAGGAGGAGAGCAAGGGCCCAGTACATGGAGAAAGCGTTCAGGTTCAGTACAACGGCCAGGTTTACGGACGCCGCCATGTATGGGACGAACAACAAGGGCGCAGTTGCAGTGGCATGCGACCACCGAGGCCACGTTACCTCCGCGGCATCGACCCGCCCCTGCACGATTACGGAAGCCGAAGAGCTGGCCATCGCGTTAGCCATCCGCGAGAACCTACACGCAAATCAACCATTGACGATCCTCAGGGATTCCCAGCAGGCCTGCCGCAACTTCCTACAGGGTAGAATTGGAAGACCTGCTGCACAAGTCCTAGCCGGAATACTCAAGGAGGACTCTGACGACTTCGCCACCCAAACTATCATCTGGATACCGGGTCACACTGGCATCACGGGCAACCTGCAAGCCGACAGAGCAGCTCGAGGATTCGTACATAACCGAGCACTCATCACGCCGGCTGCAGAAGACCTGGACCCTGTCGACCTCGAGTATTCAGCCATCGTGAACTACCACAGAGGGCGTCGCTTGCGATATCCACCACCCCATCGAAACCTAAAGACAGAAGATGCCGCTGCCTGGCGTAGGCTCCAGACAGGCACTTACACGAACCTACACATATTACATCGGATACACCCCACAGCCTACAGGGACGAATGCCCATGGTGTGGGGCCACACCAACCCTATACCACATTACGTGGGAGTGCACACTACACAACATAGAACACCCAGACACGAACATAACGAGGGAGCAATGGGAGGCACTGCTGTCCAGCTCGGCCCTCGACGACCAGCTCAAGCTGATTAAGAGAGCTGAGAAGATGGCAAGAGCCAGCGGAGCCCTGGACTAAGGGCCCCGACCATTAGCGGTTTTTCTAATTATTCTTTTAATAAAGTTTATCCATCCATCCATGGCGCTGCGCTATGCTTTGTCTGAAAACAGGATCCCGCGGCGACCGCTACTAACACACATCCTGCGTGTTTGTTCCATGTTGTTTTATTTCGCTCCCGAGTGAAGTTACGACGAGAAAAGTTTTCCGAAGACTGGTGCCTACTGTTAGCGGCGAGTGTGTTCGTGTACTGTGTCACTGCGTTTTTCGTCGGGCAGGTGCGGTGATGGAGCAAAACCATTCTCAGGAGAAATCGGAAAAGTGTGCGCGCATGAAACAAACCTACGAGTGTCTCAACAGAAAATATTTGCAGAAGAAGCTTTTGTCGCCGTCGACTTAGCGTGAACGATCATTGTTAGCAGTGAGATAGCCGAGCGTCTAGCGACGGTGTTCGAGCGTTGTTTAGCATCGTCGATTGATTGCTGTCCACCAGTGCTCACTGCACACGCAAGCTGTAGAATACGTGCTGTGAAATTGTGAAAACACAAACGAAAAAATATAAATTTTATGCTATTTAAAACCAAGAGTACTTATTTAAAACGATGAATGAAGCATTTTTGTACCTTCCGGCCTCGACCGTAACCCCAGGTTTGTAATGGTTGCGATAAATGCATTGTTTTATATAAGTACTTTTTCAATAGCAACTGATTCATTTTAAGCTTGGAAAACGAGTAGTAGATACGCCGTGTACATTTAAACAAACGCAAAAGCCTTGCAGAGCTGCTCTTTCTACTTTTGTCACTTGCAATGAAGCTAAAGAGCAGACGACGGGCAGCGTTGTGGAAGGCACTGGGTTATCTTTCTGTCGCAATCCGGCATGTGCTGTAGTACATGACAGCTCTACTATACTAAACCAGTCATCAAAATCAAAAGTCTTTATTAATGCCGAGAATTACGCGTTTCAGGAGCACGATTTTTCGAGGGGGACTATTTTAGTCGCGGAGGCAATCGGATCTCGCGCTTCGGTCATCTGGGTGGGGCCTCCCCTTTCTTCTAAAGTTGTACCCGACTATACATGTTTGGACAGCTCTTATACGAGAGCTAATGAGAAGAAAAATTGGCGAAATGGGCCGCTTTGCTTACCGCGAAAGCCAAGAGACACGTATGTGCGGTGACACCTTCGACTGCTTTCTGGTGTGCCTCGATGCCACAGGCCTCGAAGAATTCTTTTCACACTCATACTCTAGCAAGTCGGGAAGGTTTTGCCTCCTTTAGGTTACAGCAAGCGCGTCTACGTTCAGTGAGACATGTTTGTACAATTCGCGCGGGGGTGCAATCGACGAGCCTGTTACCGCCGCGCTCGCAATACAATATACGGAAACACAAACGGAAACATGCGAAAACGAATGAGTGCAAATCGAGAAGAAAGGAATGGACGCAAATACGACCGCTTTGACGTGATGAAAATATGTGTGTTAACTTTACAACTGCTTTCGCTGCGTGCTTTTTCCTTATTCTTTGCCTGAATACTGTAAAGCCTCCTCGCCACTTTTCTCTCTTCCTTCTTTTTCTTATTTTTTTTTCCAGAAATTTTGCATCATCTAAGCAAGCACGTTTCGGCAGCGCGCTTCGGAAGTTGCGGCGGATGAATTCTTGTATCTTTATAGTGTTATGGAGTGTACAGTGCTAGCACCTATTCACGCATTAGGTTCTCCGAATACGTTTGCGAAATATGTATATCCACACTCGCATGTATATGGGCTTGATAATTTCGTTACGCACTATACACATGCGCTCACTAGATTCCGTTTTATATAAGTAGCTTTGCTACGGATTTGAGTGTCTGCAGTGCGAGTGATGTATTGTAGGGGGGGGGGGGGGGGCAGCGAGCCAAATTTTATTCGCTATAAATGGTGGTGTTGAAGCTGAGAATTTATCAACGTTTCCTTTTTATTTTCTCTTTTTACAGTTTGCCCTGCAGCGCCGAAGAATTACAGTAGGGGAGTGGGAGTACATATTTAGACGGATGACTAGTGAAGAAATAATTATATAGCAGAATACCATCTTGAAACTGTAAACATGAGTTCAACACTGAAATCCAGATTGACTGAGATAAGCATACATCCCCGTCAACAAACAAACAACATGAAAGTAAACATTACAACAAGAAATTAGGCCGTAATTTAAGCAGTTATAAATTAGAGCTGAAAACGCCTGGTCACATCTCTGTGACCGAGGCAACAAATAAAAATTCAGAGCCATTCCACTCTGTGAACGCTGATGACCAGCGGAGCTGTATATATGGTGATATATATGTTGATAATAATTATGCAGACTGAAATTAAAAGACATCTAACAAAATGAGTTTCGTTTTTTCACGATTTCTTCTTGTTTTACTAAATTGCATACTTAGTGCGTTTTTTTTTTTAGGTCTATACCAATGTGAGATCTATACACGACAGACGACGTGTCGTGGGCACACTGATATGTTTGTGTAACATTTAATGTCGAACATTTTCTATAGAAACGCCACGAACCACTTTCCGTCTGGCTGAGACAAGTCTATGTTGAAATCACCCTCAATTACGGTGGGAGTGGAGTCGGTAGGGGTGATCCAAGAAAAGGTGGATACGCTTGGCGTTTTCAGCACGGCCTTCGTCGGCATTATGTGCCGCCCCCCGTCACCACGCACAATCCCGCTTGTGTTCACGATGGTGTTCTTCGTAGACACGCTGTTCTTCCAAGTCCTCACCGCACGCGGCCTACCCATGGCACGGGTGGAATGCAACTGAGATAAGGTCACGTGGTTTGCCTATAGAGCCCGTGGCGTCAAACTGCAATTCATACTAAACATGTCTACGCCTGTTTTATTTTGTATTGCGATAATTTTTATCACAATACGTTTTGACACTTCTCGCGTATAAACGCAGCTGAGGCATACCTGGCAATACGCTTTTTCATGGTGCTTTAGCTCTTTTAACCTTTTAGCCATTTCTTTCTCTTTTTTTTTCTACGCACACGAACCACCAGAAGCTAGCGTATAACAGCTCCGCTGTAAAATATGGAGTGGAAATCTGCCGACGACAAACTAACGCCTATGACAACAGTCGTCGTCAGCGTAACAGAATGTATGGGCGCAAGGGGAAACGTACAGACAAAGCAAACCAAATTTTCAGCCTTTAACTGGTGTCGCGTTAAAATGATCGCACTGATAAGCTTAACTTCTGGGGTATACAGCACAAGTCGGCAGGCTGGCAACTTGTAACTAGCCTTTGTGCGTCAAGCATTACTCGTTTAAAAACACCCTGTACGCTACAAAGCCCCTCTTCACGGGAGTTCGAAAAGAAACATTTATGTAAAGCAGCCGTTACACAAATATGGATGAAACAGAAGCCCTACTTACCATAATGCACTAGTACGCGCATCTAAAATGCTCGCTCTTGCAAATAATTGCCTTTGCTAGTTCCCTGTTTGAGCCAATTCCGCTTTCGATCAATTAACTGCATCAAAAAAGCCAGATTCAAATGTCTTTGTTATTAAACTTCCAATACTCGATTGCCAAATTCGAGTGCTTTGGCACTCGAAGAATACGCCCATGAAAAATTGCATCGGCCTGCGTTCAGACTGGTCGGCTTCGCCTTAAGTTTGTAAAGAGAGGAAGACAAAATGTGAAGCTCTTTATGAAGCGCGCTGGTGAAAAATGACCGTGTGTAAATGAAGGCGTCGACGTCTCCGTAATCCTAATCGTATTTCGAACTGACGTCCGAAGCTTTTGCCTGGTTTCATACTTCAGGCAGTTCTTAGCATTAGTTGCGTTTATAAGTTATCCACAAGGCCGCGTGCTGCTGGAAAAATGTTTGGCAACACGCCTTCTCGAAATGCGTTTTCAACTTGTAGCGGGTTCTCTAATGGTATGCTTACGCCATTTCGTTTTCACGCAATTTTTTTTTCTCGTTGAGTCGCAAACACTGCCTCTTTGTAATATGTTACTTCCGCTCTTGCGAACAGCGAAATAAAGGTATTTTATGGGAACGCAAGTGGTGAACGTGATAATTGTAAGCCGCTAACAAATGTGCCATTTGTCTGCTTAAACGAAAACAAAAATGCGCAGTATCGTTTGGTCGTGTTGTGTTTTAAGTGGCGTCACTACGAAACAGGTTAACCCAGCGTTGCACGAAGCTTTGTCCTGCGAACAAAACTCGCTTGTCTGCAGCTCCAAATCTTACTTTTACGATATTTAATGCCTTCATTTGTAATGCGTTCAGTTCGCGATCTTGAAAAAAATATACCGTCAAAGCGGCCTTAAGAAGTTTAGAAACAAATGCAGAACACAGGCCGTGTCATTTGAAGTCTTATTGCAAGCCAAATGGTGACTGAATTTCGGCCGTGAATGTAGTTTTTTTTAAAGAAACCTGCATCACGAAACTAGACATGCCTCTTGAAACACACAGTGTCATGAAATAATTTTTCTAGGCTATTTCACACCTAGTAATGCACTCTTGCTGGAAGCGGTTTAAGACAAAAGTTCATGCTGCCTCGGTTTCATTGTTTTGCACCATGGCTTAAACAGTTCTGTATCTTGGTGGTTGTATGCTTCCCGTTAGCCGCCCTTGTCCAGGCAACACCAGCCACCAACACCCCCCCCCCCCCCCCCCTTCACCTCCCCCGCTTAGAATATTGACCACCGACGCATTACCGCATTAAGAAAACCGAACCCTCATGTCTAAATGTTGGACGTGATAAATCCCTGTTCTCTGAAATTTCCTCAACAAGCCTTCCAAGGAACCTCCCAATTAGCACTTCAGTCACTCTGCATGGTAGCAAGTATGCCAACTCTGAAGCCCCAGGCTGCCTCCGAAGACCGCTGCTGAAGATATACTGAAGCGGAAATCTAAAAAATAATTTTGCTGCCTTATAAACGCGCAGAACACTGGGCACGGTAGTATCAGAATTTGGTCATGTTTTAGCCCTCCGTGATCCCGGGGGCATTGGCTACTATTTGTGCAATAAAAAAGGCGAAGGCACTAAACAGTGAACCAGCAATTGACCTCAGGTCAATAAGATGCATATCAGGCTGAATGAACCGATTCTGTATCTCCGTACAGATTAGCCAAATTACCGTACAAATGAAGCAACCTGATTTCTAGATTACTTTCGAGCGACCTGGCAGGGGCGGAGCAAGTCACTTCTGGCGTTAAAAAGCAGACGAAAGAGAGCACGAAAAGTTGGAAAGTCGAAGATGAACGCTGGTTAAGGCAGGAAAAGAAAGAGCGCACAAAGCCACAGACTACAGCGGAAAGCAGCAACGCCGTCTAGTGGCAAACAACCGCGGCCAATGCCGCGAGACTACGACGACGCCTCTCAAAACGATGGCTCCCATTTGTAGCGTTGAACTTCGCCGCTGGCGGCCTCCGTAGGGCAAACATTAGGCGAAAGTTGCAAATGCTCATTCCGGTGGGAAGTGGGCGGGACCCTGACGAGAGGAGGAGGAAAGCGCGGGTAAGGAAGTTTACTGCAGCGAGAATGTTAGTGGCCGATGGGGTTGGATCGAGCGGACGGAGGTATATAGAGAGAAAATACGAGGTCGATACGTGGCCGCACTGACGGGCGCAGCTATCCGTAAGCCTTTCCTTACCGAAAATGCGCCGTTATCTACGGGTGGCTCCGGTATACACGATAGCCCTCTAGAACGTTACTCTGGTTAACGAGGCTCACTGGGGACTCGCTTCGGTCGCGAAGTAACTAAGCTACGAGTACGAAATGGAAAGCGAGCTGAGCTCAATGGTGTCGTTGCTCCATTCGCGTTCGTCTTCTCTAGTTTTATTGCAGAGTTTCTTCAGGTTTGGCACAGGGAGGTGTCATGGCTGCGTTCGCAGTGGACAATGAACTGACCACGATTGGGCATGACGAAGCTCTAGGCAGTGATTAGCATATGCCATTATACGTACAACAGTCTTTCGTGGCCATTATGGCCGCTTGTAGGCGCGCAATTGGAGTCTGAGACGAAGCATACGACTTCTGAGATAATCAAGCCAAACCTCCATGTCATGATTTTGAACAAAAGCGAGGGAATATGTTTAAATCCGGCAATATCATTACTAATATGGATGAGATAGTTCAAGTGGCTGAGGAGTTCTATAGAGATTTATACAGTAGCAGTGGCACCCACGGCGATAATGGAAGAGAAAGTAGTCTAGAGGAATTCGAAATCCCGAAGGTAACGCCGGAAGAAGTAAAGAAAGCCTTAGGAGATATGCAAAGGGGGAAGGCAGCTGGAGAGGATCAGGTAACAGCAGATTTGTTGAAGGATGGTGGACAGATTGTTCTAGAGAAACTGGCCACCCTGTATATGCAATGCCTCATGACCTCGAGCGTACCGGAATCTTGGAAGAACGCTAACATAATCTTAATCCATTAGAAAGGGGATGCCAAAGACTTGAAAAATTATAGACCGATCAGCTTACTGTCCGTTGCCTACAAAGTATTTACTAAGGTAATTGCAAATAGAATCAGGAACACCTTAGACTTCTGTCAACCAAAGGACCAGGCAGGATTCCGTAAAGGCTACTCAACAATAGACCATATTCACACTATCAATCAAGTGATAGAGAAATGCGCAGAATATAACCAACCCTTCTATATAGCGTTCATTGATTACGAGAAAGCGTTTGATTCAGTCGAAACCTCAGCAGTCACGGAGGCATTATGGAATCAGGGTGTAGATGAGCCATATGTAAAAATACTGGAAGATATCTATAGCGGCTCCACAGCCACCGTAGTCCTCCATAAAGCAAGCAACAAAATCCCAATAAAGAAAGGCGTCAGGCAGGGAGATACGATATCTCCAATGCTATTCACAGCGTGTTTACAGGAGGTATTCAGAGACCTGGATTGGGAAGAATTGGGGATAAAAGTTAATGGAGAATACCTTAGTAACTTGCGATTCGCTGATGATATTGCCTTGCTTAGTAACTCAGGGGACCAATTGCAATGCATGCTCACTGACCTGGAGAGGCAAAGCAGAAGAGTGGGTCTAAAAATTAATCTGCAGAAAACTAAAGTAATGCTTAACAGTCTCGGGAGAGAACAGCAATTTACAATAGGCAGCGAGGCACTGGAAGTCGTAAGGGAATACATCTACTTAGGGCAGGTAGTGACGGCGGATCCGGATCATGAGACGGAAATAATCAGAAGAATAAGAATGGGCTGGGGTGCGTTTGGCAGGCATTCCCAAATCATGAACAGCAGGTTGCCATTATCCCTCAAGAGAAAAGTATATAATAGCTGTGTCTTACCAGTACTCACCTATACGGGGCAGAAACCTGGAGGCTTACGAAAAGGGTTCTACTCAAATTGAGGACGACACAACGAGCTATGGAAAGAAGAATGATAGGTGTAACGTTAAGGGATAAGAAAAGAGCAGATTGGGTGAGGGAACAAACGCGAGTTAATGACATCTTAGTTGAAATCAAGAAAAAGAAATGGGCATGGGCAGGACATGTAATGAGGAGGGAAGATAACCGATGGTCACGAAGGGTTACGGACTGGATTCCAAGGGAAGGGAAGCGTAGCAGGGGGCGGCAGAAAGTTAGGTGGGCGGATGAGATTAAGAAGTTTGCAGGGACGGCATGGCCACAATTAGTACATGACCGGGGTTGTTGGAGAAGCATGGGAGAGGCCTTTGCCCTGCAGTGGGCGCAACCAGGCTGATGATGATGATGATGTTTAACCTGATCACGCTCAAATTGCGAGGTATTAGGAGATAGCGGGCTAGCTTGGCAAAAACAATTGGTAAGTGACTTATCCACTATAGCAGAACTAGAAAGCAAAATAAGAGGCCCAGTTTCTTTTTTTTTTCGCCATGTTCACTATGCAGCACACCGCATCACTTTATAAGTACCACAGAGATGACGAGGTGTTAAGGGGGCATTTCAATTGTTCCCATTTGTTCCTACGCCGCAATAAATCAGCACTGTCCAGACATTCTATGACTATCACATTCCTTAGAAAAAGCAATATGCGTGTATTTTTTTACGATACCGCGTATACGGAGGCGTCTGGGCCAACAAAGCAGGGTATTTTTCACCGGACGTACTTTAGTGTGCAACGTTGCGGATTTCATTCATGAAGAGAAAAAGTTGATACATTGGTGGACAGCAAGCAAATAATTATGAGAGTGGAACGTAAAGAGATTGAAAGAGAAAGTCAGGCAGTGCAGACGGGTGATTAAAAAAAAACTAGAAACAATATCAATTGCAGAAGTGTGCAACGCGGGGATATAGGGATTGTGTGTGTTTCTTCTTCAGTGTGCCGGCGTTTTTTGCGCTGTTTTCGCCTTTCTTGAACAAAATCAACATTGTCCTGAAGAAACCTTTGCACACGGATTTTGTAAAGCAATATTACTAGTCGAGTGTTAACGGCCTAAACGTTTATCACTTAGTGCTCGACTAGAAATATAGTTTGACAAGAGTCGTGTGTTGCCTTTAAGGTGCCGATAAAGTACGTCTTCTTTATGCCAGATAAGAAACAAGAGAGAATGCGAATATTGTGACTAATTTAACATCGAAATTTGCGCGACATCGCTTGGAGCATGGTTTTCACGCAACGCCCGACAAAGTGCTCGTACGCGTACAGTTCGATACGCGTACAGTTCGATATCGACTACCTGCAAACTGGCTATTCTCTTACTCTAGATTTAATACGGGCGATGGGCAAATAATATGACCAGAGGGGAAATGATCTTATGTAGGTATCCACACACATGTCCGTTTCGGCTGTTGCTGAAGGGCCGATTGGCAGGGCCGGGGAACGAGCGAGAAATAGACTGACGACACCACCCGTCTCGTTCTCGTTGGCCCATTTCCGATCAATCAGCGGCGACCGAAATGGACTTACAGAATCGCCTTCTCGTTCATTTGACGCATGCGTCCTTTGGATGCAATCGCTGCGTTAAGGTCTAGCTAGCGCGACGCGCGGGGGTTTAGTGGACACTCCTTGAGATGTAAACGATAAACTAACCATTGTTGCGACTGGTGTACGAATGTTGCCGCCAATGCTAAAATTTCCCCTTCTTTGTCGTACTATTCTTATAAGAGAACGACAGAGACTGCTCACTTTCGTTTCAACTAAACGGCGTCTACGCACGTATTCATACCTCGGTCAGACGAAGCTTAGCTTGCCAGCTTAGGTATACCACGTGAAGAGCATCCCATACGTAGCAATAGACTTGAGGAGCTGAAAAATAAGACAAGATAAAATACGTAAGCAACGAGAACCTTGCGCGAGCACTGCGACCCTCGCAAACGAGCCTTAATTTACCAAGCCACTCGCAACCGTAGCCTATACAGACACCAGGCAATGCCGCACCCGAATGCGCAGTCGTGCGCGCAAAATCAAATTACGGGTCGCTGCACCACCACGCTGTACGCAGTGGAGCTGACGCTCGAACGTGAGAAAGGTATACAACTGTGTTAAAGCCTGATCGAACTCAAATGGGCCGCGTCCTCGTTTCCTGGTCGCAGTCCGGTGGGCAACCAAGGTGACGTGACCTGCCTGAGAGTTCAGAAGCACGCTACGAGTTTACACCGCAGCGAATTGGCTTCTACGATGTCTGGTCACAACGAAATGGAGTGCTGTATCTGCCTTCGACACGTAGTACCTGCTTAAAGGGACACTAAACGGAAACGATAAACTAGTTCAGGCTATTGAGGCAGTCTCTAAATGCTATCTCAAAGTTCAAAGTTTAAGAAATTTATTAGTAGAAAAGAAAATAGGGGCCAAACTTTCATCTTTATTTTACAATTTAAATTTTAAATGGAATTCAGAGCATGTGCTCGTGTGTGGGCCGTCGCGGCGCAGTAGATGTACGCGGAACTCTTTAAGTTCACTGTTTCGCTGTTTTATAATGGAATGTAGCCTTTATTTGTCGATTAAAAAATAAACTAGGCCGGAGTAGAGACCGTCAAAATCCATGACATCATTGCGAATTGGTGCGGGAACATCAAGGTGGCATCGCCACCCATATATTTTTTATGCATTTTATTGAAATGAACATAAAAGAAAGAGACGTAGTCACCTTATAATAGTGACGACTACTCCTTTTCGCATAGCGCGAACAAACAATATAATAATATATGTAAGAAAATGAAAAGAAACCACGTCATAGGGTCAGAAATCCACAGCACACAGTCCTGTATACCCGTATTTTAAAGCCGTATTTTGTTCTTGCACCTTTTTCGGTATTTCGAGGTTCCGCTCATGGTGGAAATGGCTTTCTAAATGCGAAGCATTTCTTTCCCTATAGTGGGAGTCAAGATCAGAGCAAGGTCACGCTCAAGGAAGCGATGACGTTGTGATGATGAAAACAGACACCGGAAAACAACCATGGCTTTAAGTGCAGCTTCGATGCCACAAGTCGTTAACTAGACAACAGCGACGTGATGACCGCGAAGAACGAGCGTATGGAACCACGCGGACTGACCGCGAATCCTGAAATGGTATCTACAGACGCAGCCTGGTACCCTACTTTTTGCATATCTACCCTCGCCTTCGTGGCTTCATTTGGTACCGGCACGCCGCTATGGCGTCAGCCACAGCGACCGCACACTAGGACGAGATCTCTTGAACTACAGGCAATAAATATACAGGGCCTTGAAAGCGCTGCTATCATACGCAGAGTATATCAGCCATACGATATACAGCAGCAGTATACAGTGTACATGGACTCGGTGGAGGCAGTGAAAGCTTTAACTGGCTCCCCGGTCAAACACTCATGGCCGCATCCATATCCAGCTTCTAGCTACAACTAAAGTCGTTCCTAGACATTAGGGAGGCCAGGCGCACGCAGAAGAAAATGCATCTTCGCATGGACAAATTATGCAACGAGCAATGGCAATCATGTTGTAACTCCCTGGACCCACGCATAGCTCGCTCTCGCGCATGGCGAACTCTCCAAGGCCTTCGCTTTCCCCCTCAGCAACGCCACCCCTTTAAAGCAATGGCTCTCCACCAAGGCTGTCGAGAAGTGGATGTTGGGGAGGAGTTTTGAGAGGCAATTGCAAGTGACAGACAGCTACTAAAGGTTCTTGAATTGTACGATGTTCCCATCATGCAAGTTTAGGCAATTGACGATCTTTTCTCCATGGAAGAACTGGAGGCTGCTCTAGCCACTTGCAGGCGTCGCTCTTCGCCCTGACCTGATAACACTGGGACCCTAGAAGAGGAGTGTCACCCACCATAACCAAACAACCTCTACTACAATAAACGTTTATTCTCTCTCACTTACGTTGCTATCCGCCACTTTGACCATGAAGCATGAGAGATCCTACTGGTCCATCTCAACGTTTCATGGAGGGACAGAATTGTTCCTCCTGAATAGAAGCGTAGCCGTCTTGTCCCAATCTTAAAGCATGGAACTTTTCCCCTTGAACTGACATCATATCGACCTATTGCTCTCGCCAGCTGTGTTGGCAAGTTGATAGAAAGGATGATCCTCACGTGCCTCGAGTGGTTTCTCGAACATTACAATGTTTATCTAGACGCGATGACAGGTTTTCGATGTGGCCGTTCGTCGGTCGACAACGTCATTGATCTTGTGTCTTCGATTCAACAACATAAACCATCCAAACGCCTCTCTGTAGCGCTATTTTGAGATGTGAGCGGCTCTTATAATGTTTCTTACGAAGCCATTCTTGAGGCGCTCGTGGCTGCTGCAGTCGGAGGCCGCACTTTTCGATGGATTCGGAGCTACCTGACTGAAAGGAGCTTCTTTGTAGTCACCGATAATGGTCAAACTTCCGACCACTGCGCCGGCCCTGGAGTTCCACAAGGTGGCGTTTTGAGCCCGGTTTTGTTCTGCCTGGTTTTGATTGGGCTGGCGGAATTCCTGCCGCAGTCGGTCAGTTTGTCAATGTACGCAGATGACATCTGCATCTCGGCGTCAAGTGTAACTCGGCCGCAGGTTCGCGCAACGTTATGAAAGGCTGCAACGATTACGTGTACTCATCTTCAGAGACAAGGCCTCAGAATTTCAACAGGAAAGTGCGCATTAGTCGCCTTCACGCCGAAATCGATGACCCGATACCCGGTGTCTATTAATGGCCAGCCGGTCTTGTACAAGAGTTACAAGAACAATACCCCCACATGTTCGCACCAAGGTGGGGTATTGTTCTACGCGCAGCCGCCGGATCTTGGACACTTGCTGTGAGGGTGTCCAGGACTCGATATAATCTGGGATCAATACAAGCCCGAGACAGTGGGAACCCTTAACGACTGCAGGCCAGAAAGGTTGCGCTTCAACAGCGCTGAGGAATTTTGTCGAAGAGGCTTACCTGTGAAGTATCGTCGATGGCACACGCCGGTCAAGAACGAAAAGCGTTTATTCGGCGTTGTCAGAAAGCGCGCCCTTATAACCGTCAGTAAGAGTGACGTCATGGAGTGCCGTGTGCAGTGCATTCGTTCGCCCCGCGCTCGGCTTTTTATGCTTAGGCTACAACAGCCTGCAGGCTTCATATTAATGCAGATGGGCCCTTCCCTTCCTTCCCTTCAGCCCAATAAGGCCTCAGGCCATCTTGTACGATTAAAGATGTATCCGGTGGGATGTTAGAGGAAGATGTATCCATCCGTCCGTCCACCCGATATAGAGCGAATTAAGGTGGCCCCATTGGCGGGTAGGCTCTCTGTTAGATTCTCTGTCCTCTCTTAGGCGATTACGAAGCAACGCTCCTAGCAATGGTGCTCTAGTTTACCCGTGTGCGTAGAATCAGTGGTCCATCGGTATTGTGGTAAGATTATAGTAGGATACAACAAAGCATTTAAGCTCAGGCTCTTCGCAATAAATAAGAGGACGATACTGGGCGCTGTCTGCACATTACTTTCTTGAAGTACACTCAACCAAAAAAAATTTACGGGACACTAAATCCGAGAAAAAGCTGAATATCTGCGCAGCCTCACAACGCAGCCTAGTATTCACATTACAGCCTCTACCAGTATATGTGAACAACGACGTGATGTTCGTTTTTACTGACTACTGTTACTTGCTGTTCGGAAATTGAACGTTTTCCCGAGATCCTGTGGTCCGTAAACTTTTGTGGTTGACTGTACTTCCCATTAATTAGCTCTCGACCTCTTCTATAACAACTACCACGTAGTGAAATTTCTAAGTTGTGGCTATACTTGTGATCAAAAATAAATATCCATAACAAGTTTTGCAATTTCTAGTGTTATCTATACTGTACCAGGAATCTCAGCCCGAGTGCTTACCGTGTAACACACGTCATCAGTCGGGACTTACGCAAGGGCGACTTCAGCTTCTTCGCTTCGTCGCCAAGTTGACATTGCTTTTGCTTTCATCCTAACTCGCGTTAACTATTCGCGAAACTCACAACTCGCGCAATGCACAACCAGTGCTATTACAGTGAAACCGCGGTCCGACTACTGTGAATTATTCACTTGCACGCCATTTGGTATAGTTTCTGGAAGATAAAATATGCCAAAGAGTATAATACGTCCGCGGGCGTTTTAGACATGTCACTCTTCCTGTGTGTTTTTGTTTCTCTTATATTGTTTCTCGCTTGTACCGAAATTGCGCATTCGCGCAGCGTCGGCAACTAAATCATCACAGACTGTATTTAGCTAGGCGTAGTGAGCTGCTTTTACATAATTGAGGATTAGATAGGGCTAGAGGCTTTTTGGCTTCGTGGATACCGCCGCAACCTATACTTAAGCGTCCCGCACAATTTCCCTGAAAGCGCCTGTGCAAAATGCCACAAAGCCCGAAAAACAAATGGCGGGGGGAGAGGGGGGTGGGGGTGGCGAGCTGATTAACGGTGGCAAGCTTGAGCGCGGCTTCGCAGAAATTCCTGGCTTAAGCAGGCTCGCTAATGCGGTGCACTTACAGTGACCGCGCACACGTACTGCACATTCGCGCGAAATACAAAAGCTAGTCACGAAGAAAAACATGCTCCGAGACTAGTTCGTCCTTTGCTGACTAGAGAGTTCAGCGCGAACGGACGGTGGAAAGTCGAAAGCATGAAACCACAACTTTGATTACCTGCAGTTATTTTAGAAAGAGCGTTGCGGGGACGCGTTTACCGCGTAGCGAGTTCGAGTCTGGCCCTAGTTTCAACGTCTGCGAACGAAACGCGTTTTATTTTTAGCAATATATATGTATGGAGATTATAGTTGCCGCAGGGCATATGTACCAAAAAAATTAACCAGATGGCAAAAAATAAATTCATCCGACCACTGTTTCACACAGATACTGCAGCAATGAACTAACGCATTTTTCACACGTTGTTCAATTAGTAAAGACATCTGGAGGGAGAGCGTGAGAAATAAGAAAGGGGAAAGGCAGGGAGGTTAACCAGAACATAAAATCCGTTATGTTACCCTACATTGGGTAATGGGGGCGGAGGAGGTGAAAGGATGAGAAAGTAGAGAGAGACAAGGAGAACTGATGCACGATCACAGCCGCTCGCTATACCCACAAACTCTCGCCACCGTTTTTCACAACTAGCACAGCGAACACCATTTCTCGTGATGGTCGCTCGTGCAGGTCGTTTGTCACCTAGAACAATCGGCTTCAGTTTGACCTTTCTGCCCCTTGCGCCTGATATGCTGAGTACCAGGGCACAGCCACGAAAGGCGACGAGTGCCCGCCGTACAAGTGCCGGGCACGCAGGAGGAGTGACAATCCTATAGGACTGTCACTCGCAGATCCGCAAGCACAGTTGACAGCTGCTGTCAGGGCCACCCCAGCCGGCTGCTGGACATCAAGAACGGTGTCCAGCGCAGATGCTTTTCTCGCACGTCCTCAGGGCATAGCTACGATACCTGTACCCTGCTTTTTTTCGGAACATTACGCTTGTCAGAACCGCTGTCACCACGTCGGCTGCTGGCCAAGGGAGGAAACAAGAGGTGAAAGTCTGAGAGGTCAATCGGATTAAGTGTCCGGTTGGCTACTCTGCTCAGGGGGATGGCGTAAGGGGAGAAAAAATGATAAAAGAAGAGAAGATAAAAAAAGAACGCGTCAGGTTTGTGCACTCTATTTTTTCCATCAGTCCGATTGCCTGTAAAAACCACACTAGCAGCACTTTAAAGCAGTTCGGGCGGACCTCGGCTGGGACCAGGGTCCAATAATTCTGGATTTGTTAATGGGACGGTTGTCGATCTTGTCGGGCGCGGTGATAAGGAAGTTGTCCATCGAAAGAATGACAGTCGCAAAGCGATCGCCGTGATACTGCAAGAGCGTTACAATACTATGCGCTGTTACGACTTTGCACCGCTGCACCACTGTTACGACTTTGAGGTGGTCCCGTAGCGCTCGTCACCCGTTTCGTGACAGAGCGTTGGTAGCGAAGACTCCGAGTCAGGCGTCGGTGAGAATAACAAAAGGGACTTTATACACTATATACAGGTGATTATACAGGACATGAAGGGATCGGCACTGGGGCCGAGAGCTCACAGCAAACGCGACTGTTCCCGCACGGCGACGTCCGGCGAAAACGCGTGACACATCCCACTCCAGTCGAGAGCGGCACTCTGCTCCCGGTGGGTCGGCGGATCCGGTTTTCCAGGCGGCGCGCCGCGGCTTATAAGCCCCCAGAAACCATTGTCACTCAAACGGCCCAATACAAAGTGAGCACTCGACGGTCGACGGAGGGGTCCAATCAGCGACCACGCTGGCCACCCCGTTCAAAGTTGGCGGGCGCGGTGACCTCCAGGGAAGGGGAGGTACGGCGCCGGGCTGTCTGGCACTTGGCGACACGTTTGAACATGTTGCCCGCCGATGCTTCTCCGGAGGACACCACTGCCTGACGGCTCAGCATCTTGACTTGTCAAGGGAGAATTAGGGCGCTGTGCCTTTCGGCGCAGCCCCGGGTTTGTCCAGCAACCAGCCAAAAGGCTCAGTGGGTGAAACTTCAGCGGACCACTGCGGGAAATTCGTGCATGCGCCATGGCCAAGAATAGCCTGTTCCTCGATGAGTTTTTCAATAGGTACTTCAGCACATTTTTCACGTTTAGCTTGGAATTGTGTGCCGCCGAGTCCACTTTAAACTTCGTGAATGTTTATTTCGCTTCGTGTGTCGCCTTCTTTACTGCCAATGAAACGCTGCTCGCAAAACACTCCACCACCGAAACCAGGGTTGAATATCAGCAATTTACTACTTGTAGTATTCATGCTTGTATAAATATTTACTAAATCCGATTGGTTTTCACTGTGATTCCCTCTTTTTTCCTGTTTGTTTATTGTTTTTTTCTAGCGCGGGGGGGGGGGGGGGGCTTCTTTTCTTTTTCTTGACATGTATAATACTGTTTGCCGTCTTACAATATGCTGTTATACGTTGTATGGACCCTGGGCCTTCGTCAAACCGTCGCGGCATTCTTACCCTGTCGTCCATCCAGTTTACTCCTATTCTGCAAAATCAAATTGAATTGAACTGAATCGTAATTCCTTCACGATCTGCAATGAACGCGACAATCTAACTGGCCAGACGCGTACGGCTACGACAGGGAGGACTACTACAAAGCAAGAGTGCCCGCATGCAAAAAGACCCAGACGGCTAAGGAGAACAGCAAACACGGGAATGGGCGGCCGGCGAGCGCCGACGGCTTCAGTCGAGGGGCCGATAAATTCATCACAAAAGAACGACCAGCAGGGAAGCGACAACGTTCCTGGAGGGGTGGGACAGGCAGGGGATTCGACGCCGCGTCGACAGGATTAATCGCTTCCGAGTGACACGGCGCGGTTCGATCGCATCATCCACGACGGCAGCTGCTGGCGACCCGCAACAACGCTCGCGTCTTTCATCGCTTGACTTCGCGACATGAACAGGGACGGGAGAAGGGTCTGTGTGTGTGTGTGTTACAGGCAATAAAAAATAAAAAGAAGGCGTTAGACGCGCGAAAAAGCTGCCAAGCAAAGTGTTTTGCCCTGTCGTCTGTAAGGCACAAGGACATCCGGCTAGATAACAAAGAGAAAAAAAATCCCTCCGGAGCAAGCTCTTGTGTCACTGTTCTTTCTTTCCTTATTTGTTTTGTTCTCGTGTTAGTTTTGTCATTCTCGCGTACTTTCGTGGCCGTTGAGGGAATGACAGAATCGATGAATGAAATAATTTATTTAAGGGGAGAAAATATGTAGGCAAGATACAGTATAATTTTTGTCAACAATTTACGTTGATGCGCAAAAGAAAATTGAGGCTAAAAACGATATGTATCAGCCAAATGGAATTCGCTCAGCAATCTCGATGTTAGCAATGTCTCGGTTGGTAGCAATGGCGGCGTGAATGTGGTTCCAGTTGACGCAAGTTAGTGCTATAGAGTCATCATACGTATTAGCGTAACAAAGTAGCAAAAGCCAATTTGCTTGTCTGGTCAATGCGAGATGAAATATGCACAGTCTGAGTAACACGGCCACCATTGAGAAGCGTCTGCACTCTCGTCTTTACTTTGACATAACCAGCCGTGGCAATTACTTATAATAACTGCATATCGTACGCGGGTTCTATTTGATATCGTATGTGCCTTCATTCCAGCAAGTGTTTTTACTGCGACATGTACGTACTGCTCGTTGGTTACTTACCTAGCGAAAATTCAGTGACGTACGCAGTAGCTGCAATGATCTCATGCGCATACAAACGCCGTCTACTCACCGCGCTCACTATAGAGGATGATCATATTTAAGTGTTACTGAATTTTTAAAGATCATCAGTATCAGATAGCATAATTCTTGTCCTTGAGCTGGATTATTCGAAGATGCTGACATGAATAGCACGAAAAATTGAAAACATTTTCAGCTAATTAAAGAAAGTCCACTGATTAACGTAGTAATTCATTATTTTAGGATACATTCTAGCCGCTGAGCTTGCAAGACATATCCACTCGAAATGAATCTCAAGGATGACATCAGTTTCGAGATATTATTTCCCATAGAGTAGGAAGAAATACATGGGCATTCCAGTTACTTTTGTGCTTCAAGACATAACAGAGCATTTTGTTAAACAAGGTTTGTGCAACTGTGCATTTTACGGCGAATTGAATGGCGCATATCTTCCGACTGGTGTCATCATGTAATTTCATTCCTAACGGATACGCCTCGCAGTCTCATGGGCCACAATTCGTAGGTTCCAATATGTGCCGTAACGTAACTAATGAACAGGTTAGTTAGCGAATTTTTGTTAATTAGTTGCATATGTGTTTCTATTTCTCGTGCAACTAATGTCCACTTCTCTGAATAATCCAGCTCAAGGACCAGAATTATGCTATCTGCAAACAGGCGATTTTTAAAAATTCCATAACGCTTAAGTATGATCAGCCTACATTCGCCACCAAGCTTCATAGAATGTCCTAATGGCAAGGAAAGCGACAAATGGGATAAAATGGATTAGCACATCTACAAATTCAAAGTTAATGCACGCATACGCATATATTCTTGGGAGTTCGTCCCTATCGTAAGTTCTCAAATAGCCCGGTGCATTCTAACGAACGAATCAGCCCTTTGTACTCCTCTCTGTGTCGCAGACTACGAGGACACAGTCTCGAAGTGTTTTCGTCCATGAAAGCTTTGCCTCCTTTCCCACTGACTCAGAGTGCGGCGAGCAACAAGCCCCTGCATGTGCCTAACACGTTCTAAAAGCCCCGCTTTAATTTCTCTTGCTGCCCAATTCGCATGGTGCTCGTATACATCTGTGCAAGAAAAGAAAAAGAAATACATCCTTCGACATGCGCAACCGACATAGACAGACGCCCCGCGGTTCGAGAGATGCGAGGCCATGGCAACTGTCTCCTTTCTCGGTCTCCCTCTTAAGCGTACTTTGCCGTTAGAAGCCGCCACTAGCCTGTGAAGCAAGTTAACAGGCGCGTCTCTTGCAGCAAGGTGTCAGAGTGTTGTTGTACCTGCCGCACAGCGCAAAACTTCTCGCGCACCCGCCATTGGCACACGCAGAACAGAACGACACGGTCCTGCTGAAAACCAGATTGCAACACGGACGGCCCCGCCGCCTAACCGGAGCAGTTCTCAACGTCTGCGATCAAAGCGTAAAAAAAAAGGCAAGAAGGCATGTTGACATCACACGTCGCAGCGCCCGGTTCCCTTATCGTGGACAGGCCATTTTCTGAAGCGCGCTTGTTTCCTGCCCTTCAGTTACGCTGTCTCGTTCCTGTCAATAACACTGGCGCTTAGCTTTCCCTTCTGGTCTCTGGGCCGAAAAAAACTGTCCTGTTCACTTGAAGGCAGATTTTACTCGTTGCTTCGGCGCTTTACACTTTCATCGTGACATTTTGTGGTCTTACACTTTGTTTCGTTCTTTTATCGCGCATTTCGGGCTTATACAGGAAAAAGCCGATTATCTGAGCTGATTTAACCCGTCAGGTTTCCTGCAAGCGAGAAATCGATACGTTTCAGGAGCGTTTGGCTTTAGGAGAATGCAGCTATTTCTGCCGAGTTTGGCTTGTTTATTCAAATACAATTTAAGGATCGCGAGCACAAT
This sequence comes from Dermacentor variabilis, assembly GCF_050947875.1. Lineage (NCBI taxonomy): Eukaryota > Metazoa > Arthropoda > Arachnida > Ixodida > Ixodidae > Dermacentor > Dermacentor variabilis. The sequence goes on along the minus strand of NC_134572.1, from coordinate 51,196,933 downwards.
ATTTTAGTATGGGAGAGTTTGTCCCATATTAAGAAAGAGAAAGAAGAGAGAGAGAACCAAGAAGCTCGCAACAATAATTATTGATTCATCGACAACAAACTTCTTATATCTTTTTTTCTTAGAGGTTCTGCAAGGGCTTTTTTTCCGCTTAAGCGCCAATAGTTGTGTCTGAATTTACCCTTCTTCGTAATATAAAAGATAGCAATTCTGAGTGCTTGCAGTTAGCTTTTACGGTAGTGAATATCTTTTATTCCAGGGTAATGTACTGACAAAAATTCCGCATATTATTATGAGATAACTTCAAGCACGAAACATACTGTACGTAGATAAAAGACGATAATTACGCGATGTCGTGGGAGAAACAAGCCTCCATCTTAATCTTTCAATCTGGTCTAGTGAAGCTGCGTTGGTATAAGAGCCACCTTGAAATTTATTCATTCTTCCTTATTTTGTAATAAAATGCATATCTGAACGAGTTTTTTCTCATACAACAAGATTTGTGAAGTTTTTATACTAGAATTGGAGTGGAGTGCAGTGGGGGGTATCTGATTTGTTTAAAAACAAATGAATTCGCTGTTCTTTGTGCACGTTAAACCTAACACACGCATCCTAACAGCAGCAGCGTCAATGTTTTGTTTCGTTTTCTCTATGTCCAAGTACAGATCTTGCTTTCCACTTTTTTTCCCACGCGGAAGTGAACACCACATGCCGCAGCATGATATCACCACTGCGAAGTATGAAACGATGTATATTCAGAACAAGGCGTCTGAGCCTTACCTCACAATAACGTGCGAAAGTGAAGGATGCAAACTATTCTCGCATATTCAGCGGCATATTGCCGCAATATCCAGCACCTACGTTATTTCCCAACCTCTAGCTCCAGTCAAGACCTATAATTAAATGGGCGTTTTTATCCAGTAGGGTTAAAATTTCAACGCTGAAACCTGCAAATAGTGAGAAATGTCTGGTTTGGTTTGCGAGAAATCATGACACGGGGTTGTAAGCATTTTCTTGGCGAATACGAGTGGTTAAGCAGCAGAAAGAAGGAACGCGGAAAGGGCAACAGCACGAGAGGCAGTGCAAGGGACATGGGATGGGCCTCACCTAAAGTCAGAAAAGCGCAGAGCATGATGAGCTTGAAAAAAACTCGGGAACGTGGATCAGAAGAACTGGATGTCTAAAGTGCATAACTATCTGTACCTGAAAAGCCTGGACACAGAATGGAGGAAGAGGTCAAGAAAATTGGCAACCAAGTGCAGGGTAATTTAAAACGTAGATAGACAACCAGAAGGAATCGGAAGGAAAGTGACAGCAACAGAAACAGCGAATTGTATGCGAAGAATTAAAACGAAAGAGACCATGGAGATTTACAAGAATGAGAAAAAAGAAACTAGGAAGTAAAAGTTGTACGATAACACGAAGAGACGTGCCTTGCTATTTGAGGCTCGAGCTGGTTGCCTAAGAACAAAAACATACCGCAGCCAATATTCGCAAATAGATGAGGCATCTGTATGCTACAGAAAAAAAAGAATCCGGAGACCACTGAGCACATCCTAATGGAATGCGAAGGGATTCACCCAGCGAGTCCAGTACGCAACATAAGTCTTCCAGAAGCGCCTGGATTTAAAGTGTACGGAAGCATCAACCGGTCAGCAGTCGAGATAAGTAAGAGTCGTTTAGAGTATTGGTGGGAAAAAAGCAGGTAAGAGATTGATTCAACCGGACCGTGTACCGGCGTAGGTAGCGGTACAAGGTAGATAGAGAAGTTTTGAGGAAAAGAAGAAATTAAGGAGATGTATACAAAGATGCTAGGATAAAAAACATTTATATATAGCACACCGGATAAAATCAAGCAGGCTAGGTGATTACTTGTCACAGCCGCGTTTCTAAGAGGATGCCAATAAATCATCATCATCATCATCATCATCATCATCATCGTCGTCGTCAACGTCGTCGTCGTCGTCATCGGAAATACAGGCATGGAATACCATCAACTCCTTCAATGTATTTTCTTAACCCGTTTACTGGATGCTGCTGCCGTTCACAACACCACCAAATTGAGGGCCATCCAATCAATCAATCAATCGATCATGCTCTCTCTCTTTAAAATAAATAAGTCTGTCTTGCTCCTCCCGAAGGTGAAATATTTGCTTTGGTAGGAATTAATGAAACTGCTTCCTTCCTTCGTGAATTAATGAACATTGCTAACGCCGGCAAACGTTTTTTATTTACCTTTTCTCTGCGAAAGATAATTGGGCGTCCAGGAAGAGTTAACGCCGTCAAGAGGCTAACAATTGCTCATTAGCACTGAAGTGCCCAGTGAATCAGAGCACTGGCATTCATTAAGCTCCACACAGCATTACACTGGGTACAACGTGTAGGTTGCTTGTACCTACGTGAGTCAGCTTAAAATTAATTGCTTTAGTGAGCAATTAACGAAAAATGACAAGCCCCTCCCTTTCCCCTGACTTGCATACTTTCGGGAACGTACTCAAAATAATGTTGTTGTGGTTGCGAAGCAAGGGAAGTTAATTTGGGGCGCCCTTTAATTTTCTATTAACGATTGAACGGCAAGCTTTAATACTGCAACGTCGGGGATAGCAATGTAACAGATCGCCGCAGCTAATCAGCAAGGTAAACATTAAGGGAACGCTCTCCTTTTAGAAGCTGCTTTCTGTGTGATTGGAGTTAAGGCTGCAGCGGGCTTATTGCCTTTATCAACCCTGGTTTCAAGCGATGTCCTTGATGAAGCTACATTTTCTGCGGTAACTTCATACGGTGGTACATTAATGAGTTAGCTGTAGGAATGCCATATTGGAAAAAAGTGTATGTGCGTGGAGTGAAGGAAGCTGGTCACGGGACTGAGTTATTTATTTATTTATTTATTTATTTATTTATTTATTTATTTATTTATTTATTTATTTATTTACATAGTTACGGCGCTAAAGCGGACAATACACAAAGGTGATTGCAGAGGAAGTAAGAAGACGTGGGCGTCAACATGGCGAGCCGCTTGCTAAGAACGTCCCGCAATAAACCGTAATGGCCAGTCAACCTCATCGCCTCGCTACAAAATATTGTGCAACTGACGGTAGTCTGCTCCGGACCACCATCAGTTGCACTTCGCTCCATAAGGCAGGACGTGTGTCCAGCGGGCTCCTAGACAACATCTTGCAATGCGGTGAACGCGGTATAAATCATGGATCCGGCACCTCAGAGAGATGCGGCGTAGTGCTAATGCGCATTTCTCCATAGTCCTTTGCATGCGGAGTAGCGTGTAGGCTAAATACTTCTACGCCTGCAAAGGTAACTACTTTTAAATAAAAAAGAGCTCTGCCTCTCTCTCTCTCTGTTAGTATTGTTCTGATCTACGACATATTGCAAAAATTTCAATAAAATTGCGTGAGACATTTGTACAATATCTGCAAAGGAGTGCGCAGGAATTCTTCATCGTGAAAGAGAGGTGAGGCGAGGCATATTATTTTGCTTTTCGGGACAAGTAGGCACAAACAAATGAGTAGATTTAGGTGCACGTTAAAGAACCCCACGTGGTCAAAATTTCTGGAGTCCCCCACTACGGCATGCCTCATAATCAGAAAGTGGTTTTGGCACGTAAAACCCTATAATATAATTTTTGTTAAACAAATGAGAATGCCAACAAACATGTATAATCTAAGTATATGTTATATCATTTAAACTTTAATAATGCAAAAGAATTGCAATTGATTGACAACTTCAACCAAAAAAGTGTGAAAGTGTGGTTGGAGGTATTATTGCTACGGGGATGTGGATATATATATATATATATATATATATATATATATATATATATATATATATATATATATATATATATATATATATAAGCAGAGTCAATGTGGTTAAGATGGCTGACCAGCAAACTAGCAACTACACGCAGCGGTCAGCGTCTCGCGATCTTATTACTTTCTCTTATTTTATCCTTCCGTAACAATATGGAGACGACAAATGCCTCACAAGGCCTCACAAGGGAACAGGAAATCATGATCGCCAATTCATCCTCTACAGTCTGTGTAGAAGTACGTTTATCTAGGTAAGATCCTCTCAAGTAATCCTAATCATGAGAAGGAAATTTACACTACAATAAAAATGAACGCGGGTGCATGCGGTGGGCATTGCCAAATCATACTGGGAGCTTACCACTGTGCGTTGAAAAGAAAAGTGTACAATCATTGCATTATACCGGTGCTAATATATGGGGCAGAAACTTGGAGGTTCACAAAGAAGCTCGAGAACAAGTTAAAGACCGCGCAAAGAACGATGGAACGACAAATGCTAGGCGTAATGCCAAGAGTCAGGAAGAAAAGCACAGGGTGTTCAGCAGTTTCTTCGGTCTCGCAGGAGTGACAGGTAGGTGTGTCAGTCATTCCATTTGGGAATGAGTAAGCTTTCGTGAATGCCACCTCGATCCAGAGGCAGCATAGCAACGTAAGGCGGTTACCACAGCATCTACCAAAATACCTAGCTATCGCTTCCGCTCTCAGACTACGATTCAAGCGACGCAATACGAACCCGTGGCATTTTCCGCTGCAGTGTTGCTTCCTGTTTCATATTTCGTTACAGAAACTTCGCACTCGATCGACCCTCTTCCACCCTCCTCTAAGCTAGGCCAAGGAGTCTGACGCACACGCCTATGTACATTTCGGCGATTAAAAAAAACCTTAAAGCTTCAGATGGTTCTGTTTAACATACGTTTCTGTTTCCTACGCACCGCATGCCTGAGTCTCTAATTTGTTATCGATGCACGTCGGCTGAATCCCAGACCGTATTTTGTTTAGCACGACGGTGCTTATATTCAATGCTTATCAAATCGTGGAAGCGCGGCCTTTTTTCTTTTTGGCTTTCACTTCTTTTTCAGCAGCTTGCTCAAAGGAAGATTGCAGGCGGTCTCTTTTGCAACGAGTATGCAAAATATCCCCCCGAATATTCGCCTCCTTTAAAATTCGCTTTGGCGATGAAAGCAGCGCACGTGGATGCAACCTCGTGTCGATATTGAGGCTCAAGACAGTATGCAAATGAACAAATACGTGATCTTACTTCCGAGCAGGCGTCGCTGTGATTGCGGCAACCGTCCTTCGCGTATGTAAGGCAACGATGTTTATCACGTGGGTAAAGTGAGCAGAAGCAAATGTTTTCAGCGACACTATTCTAAGATTGAAATTTTTAGCGCATTGAAAACACAACTAAGGAAGTGGTTTAAGTGTTTTGAACGAGTGGTATGCTAGACCACAACGGTAGCGATATCCTGTGCTGCTAAGAGTTACAGTGCGGACTTGCTGGTCATCCATATTCAATCCGGATGAGATGAGAATTCGCGTTTAGGTACGTAGGAAGCTTCTCACAGTACGCATGAAAATTCAAGCTCGCAGAAGTGTCGCTTAGATCAGGTTTATTATTAGTGTTAGTATTATTATCATCGTTATCATTATTGCTATTATTCTCTACTAAATCAGTGCCTTCTCTGGTATGGTATGGATTTAGTCGGGTTTCTAAATAAAAGAAGTGCCTTTAACTACTACTTTGTTTTTGTCTTTAGGAGATCGAGGATCAAAGCGTCCGCCAAGGACGACCATAGTACATTGCTCGAAATTCCATAGCTCGAAAATTGCTGACTAGCTTTAACAAAAGACACACCCGCTACGGAACCTCTACCATGTAGTTTTGCCACGCCAGCTGCTACCGAAAATATCGATGAGCTCTTTCTTTCTGAAGTTCTTTCTGAAGGCTCCTCAGCCAGCCTGTACTTTTTTTAGAGCGCTGGCTCACTGGTGGTGCTGTGGGAGGCAAACATTCGTCGATCAATGTTTGGTGGCTTGTTTATCGGAAGCCGCAGTGCGATACAACGGCAAGGCCTGCGGGTTAGGTGCCGCAATTGATGCTGTTCTGAAAATGATTTCTTCAAGAATCAAGCTTACATATTTCTACAAGCCCTTACATCTTGAGACCAGTTTGCAGCAGCGGAAAGCGCTTTAAGAACCCAACGTTGTCCAGGAAATGCTTCTAAAGGATTTAGCCAACTTGTAGAAGAGTCTTGCGAAACGCTATTCTCATGGGTAACCATGCAATAAAGAAAAATGAAAAAGAGCTGTTCGCTACTTACCGAGCCCGTAGTCACGTGGAACCCCTACATTCCACCATCGGCATTTTCCCTGCCGCGAATAAGCTGGATAATGCCAGAGTTCACTCTGGCAAGATATCTTTATTCTCAAAGTGCAGCGCGTACGCTAGCGCACAAAGATAAACTAAAGCGGACGCAATGCGAGGCAACAACTCACGCGTTTACTCATTAGCATATGTCGAGCTTCATGTCGAGTCTTGGTGCAAGCATGGAAATAACTTCGGTACAGCATCGGATGACCGAACCAAGCTAATTGGCAGAAGTAACCGAATTAGAGCAACAATTACAGTACTTACGAAGTTATAAAATTACATAACTAATTACACTGCCAAGTTAAAAACAATATAGCGCGATTGTTTTCTAAACGTAATTGTAAACAAGTTACCGCCCCCCTATCGACGCATTTAACACTCATGTCACGGTCAGCATCCGGGCTTAGGAGTCACAGCTCGTTTCCTTGCGTTTGGCATCGTGTTTGTAGAGCAAGATAACCGCAACGGCTAACTTTATTGAAAACAATGTAGCTGCATAACCGTTCTAACCCTAAAACAACACTTGACATTTTTGCAATCGGTAGCCTAGAGGAAACTGAACAACCTTTCAAGTGAATCTCCGTTCAGTTGAACTCTTGAAAGCTTGCTTCTCTGTTATACGTAAAAACGTGGGAACAAGCCCGCTTCTGCAGTTCCCTTCGTTGTACAGTATCGCGCGAACGAACCGACGCAGGATTAACTGGTCTTACTGCAGAACACTTTTCCTAAAGAAATACTATGGCTCGTCAGCTCGCCGCGAGCGCTCTAGCTTCGTCAGTCTTCGTGCTTTGCTTGGACTTAGAAAAAATTTCCGTGCAACTGATGGACACTTGAAAAGCTTGCTTCTCCACTACACTATATGTCATAGGAAAAAGCCTGCTACTGCAATTCACTTCTTCGCTCCAATTCTTTCAATTCACTTCTTCACACAAAGGTCCAACATGGTGCGTCAGTCATCTGGGAGCGCTGTGGCGTCGTCATAGTCTTCGCGTTTCCTCCAGAGCGGGGCACGTAAATGGACTGCCTGTAACGTTCCAGAATTTCTAGTAGTCTCTCGATTGGCCCTGGACTTGTCATCTAAGCTTAGCTCCCGGTTAGCTAAAATTGGTACAGCGAGTTATCCGTAAATGTGGTGGCTCCGATGGCGATTTCCTTAAGGAGACAAATATTTCTTCGACTGCGCAGCTTCCTGGAAAAGCTCATGTGGATTTCCGTTGCAGCTCCCAGCGCTGATGTTCGTAATGAAAGTAAAGCCTCCCCAATAACGTGATAGGGTTAAGGTACGGAGCCTCGCCATTTGTCACAGGCGTTATTTATTGTACCGCCTCACTCGTGTCGGCGTCGGTGGTCGTGTCTCCGTACGAAAAATCTCAAGCTGCGCGAGAAGAAAAAGTATTTGTCGGGTTCCGAGATCACCACGCTTACCGATTCAGGAACTGTCGTTTCATCATACGCGCCCTTTAAAGCGGGGTTTTATACGCATGAAGAAGTAGACGCAGCGCAAGGCTCGAGACAATCACAGGCGTCCCCTCCCTCCGGAGGAGGGAAAAGTTGTGATCGCGTGTTCGCTCGCCTCTGCCCGCCGTTTCCCGCCAGTTCAGGCCCGGCAGTCAGATGGGCAGGTCGCACATGGTTCGTTCTGCCGAAGAGCAGGCTGCGTTGAAGGAACGGCAGCGGTAGGGGGCCGCGCGTCGTGCTTTCGGCTGAAAAACACGCGGCGTTTGAAGAGCACCGCCGGGAACTCGCTCGAGGAAGGGCTCGTCGTCGACGTGCCGACCTCGCCGTGAGGTAGCGCGTAGCCGAGGCGTTCCGACAACGAAGTGCCGTGGATGCCTAACTTCGCTTGCACCCCTCTTCACAGTTGTGGAAGGGCAGTCATATTTTACTGCGATGGCAATTATATGAACACTCAAGGCGCATTTCTGCGGTCGGCGTCGTCGTCGCCGTGAGGTTCCGTATAAGTGAAAGCGTGTGAGGGTGAGCCGGCGAACGCGGTTCAGTCGACGGCTGTGTGGCCTCTGTAAGGAAGTCATAGGGGACACGCCTGCAAACGCTGTACAGCCTCGCCCACTACAGTGACCACCAATCCCTATCTCGACTGAGCTGCCAGGTGTCTCGAAGAACCGTTCCCCAACATGTGACCTACAGCAGACGGCAACCTCTCTTCTCCAAGAGAGACTTGGGGACCACCTTCACATCTTCGTCGATGGATCCGTGATACCGGAGACGGGCTCATCCACAGCAGCCTGCGTTGCACCGGCCCTACAAAAGAGCAAGCTGCGCCGTCTCCCGGGACATGCAAGATCTACCGCAGCAGAGCTAGCAGGACTCCACCTTGCTGTGGACCTACTGGCAGAGGAGCTACCAGCGACCCCGGCAGCTATCTTCTGCGACCCCAAGGCGGCGCTGCTCTGCCTGCAGAGCCCTGACAGGGCTAGCCATGGTGTTGCGCTGCTCTCTTCAAGACTGACGGCCCTTCAGGACGCAGGATGCTCACTGTCCCTGCATTGGCTACCGGCACACATGAGGATCCCGGGCAATGAAGGGGCGGACACTCTTGCAAAGAGTACCCACCACTCAAGCATCCCCCTCAGCCCTGCTGTAAACGCCGCAGACTTCTAGAGACACAGGCTGCGCGGCATCATCGCTTGCCACCCGGACAAACGGGTATCCCTGGACCGACCTCCACGGCCTCTTCCACAGCACGGCCTCCCACGAAGGGATGCCTCGTTGCTGCACCGACTGCGAGTTGGCTGCTACTGGACGGCAGCCTGCCGGCACCGCCTCGGGAAAGCCACCTCGCCAGCTTGTGCCTCCTGCGGTGAACCAGAGACTCTGGAGCACCTCCTGCTGACCTGCCCTGCTCACCTGCAGCACCGCGGCCGACTTCTGCAGGAGTTCCACCGCCTGGGGCTCCCATGTTCACGACAGGAAGATATCCTCTTCCCCTGTCGTAATCAGCTACCAGCTTTTCTAAGTGTCGTCGAGAACCTCGACTCATCGGGGCTCTCGGCGAGACTATAGGAAATTTCCACAAAGACGGATAGCATAACGGCCATCCTACCACCTCGGGCTTCCTGATCCGCCACAACTTCGCTTCTTGTGGGCCACCTCCTGTACGATCTATCACCAGCCTACTCCTCCGGTCGAACCCACTGGGCCCTCCCGGCCGGGCTGCTCTGATGCTGCTAGGACGACCCTCTACCTTACTCCATCCTACCCTCTCTCTCTCCTTTACTCCCATCTCCCCCACCCTGCTGGCGTTGAGCCGTGCTCCCGCATGGGTTGCAGAAGCTAGTGCTAGCCTTTCCTCCTTTCCCCACAAGAACCACTTCTCTCTCCTTCGGTTCTCTCTCTCTCTCCTTCGGTTTCTCTCTCTCTCCTTCGAAGGAAAGATGATAGTGATCTAAAAAAAGGCGTTCTTCTCCGGTGGCTGCCAGGGTGTCTCAATGTCCTCCGTACGTCCCGCAATATACAATGTCCTCTGTACGATGTCTCCGTACAGAGTGGAGACATCGCGGCGTCTGCTACGGCGTTGGCCACGCGTATTGCGTACGCCGCAGTAGAAGCCTTTGGCGGACGCCGCAGGGACGCGTTGCCGGTGCTCGTGTGTTTTGAAGGCAACCTGCGACGTGGCCAAATTGCGAATCCGCGCGGGCCTCATCTTCAAAACTATCTGCGATATTTGCAGAGTGCTCATCGTGCTGGTACCTTTGTGTGCGCTGTGCTTTCGACGTTTCGTTCGCGTTGAAGCGACAGATGCACGGAGTTCAACTGGCTCGCGTATGCTGCCACTATACCCAACTCCACCGTTTTCACAGACAGTTTCTGCTGTCATTGAGCGAGATGTGTTCACGTTTACCTCTGCGCGCGTGACACCGTGCTCGTTAACTTATTAAAACACGTTGATGGGCTAGTTGGTTGCGACCCATGATAGAATGGGTAAGCCCGACCGAACAAGGACGTAAAAAGAAGCAGACACGCAGACAGTGCTGTCTCTGTGTGTCTGTTTCTTTCTACGTCCTCATGGAGCCTCGCTTACGTACATATTATATCATTGTTACTTTAGTTAGTAAGCGAAGGTTTACAAGTTTATACGGCCGATAAAACTGCTACCCTTACTTCGTACAGCTGTCTACTAATTTGTTATCGCAATAAGTGCTTCGCCTTTTGGGCAGAACTGCGATTTTTTTATTTTACATGTGTTTGGTTTATAACAAAATTTTGCAGTAACCATCGATAGTGATTGTCAATGTAAGCGAAAAGCCGAACTGTTTTAGAAAGCTATTCGCTTTATTTTTATACGCTTGAAGGCGTATATTTATTGCACTGTGAATAATCAGGCAGCCTTCATTCTTTAATTGCGTAATTCCGTAGAGAACATAGCCGTTAACCAACAGATTTGTAGCAGTAGTAGAAATGGCTATACAATATAAGCGGTTTCGTCGTACGTCCGTTGTCTCCAGTGGCGCTAGCGTCGGTGTGAAAGGCGGCTGCCATCCCCATCCCGCAGCCAGCAGAGGGAGAGAGGGCAGCGGGAGAAGAGCTGGGCTGCCGTTCCCGAGCGCCCCACAACAGCATCTAAACCTTCAGGCGCCCCAAACCTCTTGTGCAAACGCATGTGCGTCTCAAAAAAAAGCTGCTATAGATGGCGTTCGACGACGAACGCGGCCGGCAATTCGACTGCGCGAGAGCAGGCGCCTATTGCATCGGCGCCTTTGTATCTGTAGTGAAAGTCCGACCACGACGACAGTGGGCGAAATAGCCAAAGGAAGCTATTCTCTTTGAAAGGAGCTACAGAATATGTGCTTGCACCGCCTGCAACGTTATCTATAGTTTCCGGCACCAAATCTGTGCTTTCCTGCTTTCAAATTGGATGCCTTCTCGCTGACCCAGCGTTTGTCGCTTTATTTTGTCGTTTACTACTTTTTTTAAGCGAATACCTTTCTCTGGCTGCATCGCTTGTTTTGTTTGCTGGTCGACAGACGTCGGTCTGTACCCGCCGACACAACGCCTTCTCCTGCGCAACCGAATTGCCGGAAGCGTTCGTCACCGAAATCCAAATATTATAGCTATTTGAGAGGCGCGCGCTGTCACGCGAGAGGTTCGGGACATCTGCAGATTTAGATACTGTAGTGGAGCTCTTGAGAAGGACAGCCTCGCTCTTCTCCGGCCGCCCTCTCTTCCTCTGACCACTGTAGAAGATGAGGATGGCAGTCGCCTTCCATTTTATAATTTTGGTGTGTTGCAGGTGTGAAATAATTTTCTTTTTCAACTAGAGTCAAAGAGTTATGCACTCCTCGTCAATATTTTGTGCCTTCCTTTTAGCACCAAAGACGTGTCCTTGTGCTTCCCTAAAAGTGAGGGAAAACGCTAGAGCAAGCCAACTTCGGCATTGGCAATGGTTCGTTGGGCGACTAGTCGAGAACTTTTTTCGGCTCTCTCTACCTACAACCGAAATGTTGGTGGAGACCATGGTCAGAGGAGCCATTGATATAAAACTAGAGAAATAATTCGAACAGAAAAAAAAAATTTCAAGTCGAGCGACACAAATATCGAAAGCAAAAAAAAAAAAAGAACAGTGAGATACAAGCTTCAAAACTACGCTATTTTCCCGGACACCACGATAAACGTTATACGTGCTCTATGATTCACGAGCGCTTGGCAAAGGCCGTTCTTGGTTGGAGCAACTGAGTGGAAGTGGAAGTAGCTGAGGTGAGCATTTTCTTTTTTTTTTTCGTATGCGCCACAAATACCTAATAAAAAGGAACTGAGCCACTTTCTGCGTCCATTATTCCACCTAAAACAATTCTCCACTAGAAAAGTAGCCATCGCTAGGCAGTCACGTAGCGATATTCGTCATCGCTGCGCAGAGGCGGTGGGCTTTTGAAGCAGTCTTACTGCTGTTGCCTTCGTAGGACTGGATGGCTCTTTTCTCAGAACATTAGGTAACATCTGCTCGTAAAATCGTACGCCCAGATGTACATTTCTCTACCCCATTCGGCTCACAGACAATTTAAATGGTTAGACCGAGGTTGCGTGAGCGGACTTCAGATATGAACAGTATAAGATAGCCTGTAGCTCGCAGTAGTAACAGTAGTAAACTATGTTGTCCGCGATGGGGTTTTTGGAGCAGGAGAGTGGGAGGGTCCATCCTCTTCGTCCCCAGGCGGTGGCCAGGCCTTGCGCTTTGGCTGCGTCGTCGGTCATCTCGACGACCCGGAATCGGAGATCTGAGACTGAGCTGAGCAATGCAGTCTCCTATTGCTTAGGATGGGGATGGGAAGGGGAAGTATTAAGCTGATCTGTTTCTTTTTTTTTTTTTTTTGTCTTTATCAGGGGGCACGCTCACATGATGTGTTCAAGATCGGCTCTACCTGCGCATAATTTACAATCTGCTGTATACAGCGCGGGATGGAGGTGATTGTACGTCACTGGCTTTGGGAAAGTGTGCGTCTGTAAGAGGCGCCAGGTTACCGATTGCTTTTTATGTAAGATTTTGTGAGTACCGGGGTAATGCCACCTGACCTGGCGGTAGAATTGGAGAATTTCCTTGTGGGATACCTTCCGGTCCCTGCCCGAATGGCGGAGGAATTCGAACCGCTGCAGCGTTGGCCATCGAACTGCTACTGCTGGCCATCCGCTGCAGTGTTGCAGCGGATGGCCAGTTCTCGGGCCGCACTGCGAGCAGCTTCGTTTCCAGGAACACCGAAGTTCGCCGGTGCCCAAACGAGTTGCGTTCATCTGCGCCGGGTTTCGAGTACCTTGGCCAGAATTTTAAGGGCTACGTGCGAAATTCGCCCTTTCGCAAAATTTCGCATGGCTGCTTTTGAGTTCTAAAATTTTTCTAAGCTTTCATTGTTTGCTCGCGAGGTGTCAAATTCCATCCTGATGCGTTCTTCTTGGATTGTGCTCGTTCAAACATCCACCTTGTGTATTGCCGTTGTCATTCAGACTTGATTCATCCCAAAAGCTTCAAGTGTCATGTAAGTTTCCCGCTCTGTGGCGGCAGCATCGTGCCGCCTCTGGCACCGGTTGGCATTTACAAAGGCCTACACGTTCCGAATTACAATGGGGGATGCGCCCATGTGCGACTCTTGTGGAACTGTAGAAACGATTGAACATACCTTATGCCTCTGTCCCCAGTACGACATCGAGTGTGAAGCTCACCGAACAATACTGAAACTGCTGAACTCTAAACCATTTTCGGAAATGAAGATCCTTGGACCATGGCCACTTGCGTCGATGGCACAGAAAACCACGAAAACGTTGTTGCAATACCTCAAGTCGACAGGCCTTGGTGAGCATGCGTAGACTCGGTGCGAACCTTCAAATTTGCGCGAAACAGTGCCTCGCTCTATCTCATCTCTCTCTTTATTTTCATCCCTATAAACCTTCTCCCAGTGCAGGGTAGCAAACCAGACGTGCGTCTGGTTAACCTCCTTGTTTTTCCGCCATTCTATATATATATATATATATATATATATATATATATCAGACATGCGTGCATCCGAAAGAGAAAGAAATAAAGTTACGGGAACGTCATCTTCCATTATGATAACTTTTATATGTATTAGGAAAAAATATAAGCGATCAAAGCTTCTAATCTTACGAGGTCATATATAAGGATCACTGCGTCCTGCCGTAAGGTCGGTCTGCGTGATCATGAATGGTTGCAGCTGCAGTTCGTCCCGCCACATATTTGCAAATATTTTATCACAGACATATTGTAAAACTGCAATTGTAATACCTTTAATTTCTCTAAAGAAACATTCTGAGGCGAGTACACAGCAGAGGTGAGCATCTAAGAGTAACAAGAAAAAAAAATACTCGTATGCTTGTTGACGGGAGTTGTGCGAAGTAACATCAAGCTAAATGTATGCAACTAATGACTTGGCGCTGACGTTGTACGGCTTTGGGGACAGACTGTTTTGAACGACAAAATCACTTTGCTTTAGTGTGTCATACGTAGAATAAGAGCAAAGAATAAGCTCGCGCCAATACAAAGAAAAACTAAGTGTGGCGGACAAAAGCGCATGGCACGAGGGAGTTTTCGACTTCTTTCTGCAATGAACAGTTTGGTTTGGTTTGGTGCCTGTAGTCATAGCACAACCCACTACGGGGGATTGGCCATGAATCGGGCGGCAGTGGGTCGAAAAATAATAAATACCTAAATAGGATATTTTTTTACTGAAAATGAGATATTAATTGAATTCTAATCGTTAATAATAATTTTCATGTTATAGTTTCTTAATATTGAAAGTTAATATTTTTGGTCTCTTGTTGTGGAAAATAAAACAGTAAAAGTAGCATGGAAGTCTCCTTGTTTCCATTACAAAATTATATATAGCATCACATACGTTCCTATTACAGTGTCGTAGTGCCGACGCCCCCAGAGACAGAATGATAGGTAGCGTAATGGCTAATCCAAGTTGGCGGAAGGGACCTTCTAGAAGTCGTTTTCTATGCACGTTGAACCTACGACACTCTATAAAGAAATGATCCATAGTTTCGGATTCATTGTAGTAAAAACATTTAGGAGAAGGTGCCGAACCATACCTATAGGTATAGAAATTAAGCCGTGGTATTCGGCAACGCATACGCGTAATGAAACTTCAAATTTTCTTGTTGCATACCATCCGCTGCGCCAAGGAAATCTAAGGTGCTGAAAATCGGCGTTATCTAATACACATGATTTGGCATGTTCTTGAATGGAAAATTTTTAAAATCTTGCAGAAGTGACGTATGCCGAAGGTTTTAGGATCCTCAGTACCGGGCCTTTAACAGATGCCGCTGCTAGTGCGTCTGCTGACTCGTTTAAAGTGAGCCCCACGTGCCCTGGCACCCATACCTGTTGGATGAGGCGTAAATGTTGGGGAATGAATGAACGAAATTCTCGGAGAAAGATACTTGAATTGGGGCACAGAGAAAGCGGAGATAACAGATAAGGAGTCGGTTAAGATTACGGCTGAAGAAATAGATGTGGGAAGTTTCCGTAGAGCTAGGATGATCGCCAATAACTCTGCTTGAAATATTGGCGTAAAGTCGGGTAATCGAAGAGAGAAAGACCAATTTAATGATGTCTAAAAAATGCCCACTCCGGCATTCTCTTCACTGACAGAAGCATCTGTGGCTATTACTGCATTTATTTGGAGATTTTCAAGGTGGTCATCTAATAAACCTTTTAGGTATCGAATAGGTAGGAGCTTGGCGTTATCAGGAAATATATCGCCAAATTCAACACTTACTGTCGAAGTAGGTAAATTTTGAAAAGCCACATCACGGACTGATATTTGTAATGGCTTTAATAGCTTCTGCACAAAAACTACTTGGGGACAATGCCGTCTGGACCATTGGTTCTCAAAGAATGTCGTTGGTTCACGAATAAAAATATAGTAGGAGCGTCTCTGGGAAGCAGCATAGATGTTTATAAATGTTTGGACTGCCAGTATACGAAATCGAGTTTGAAGAGAAGGCAGGTGAGTTTCATGATATAAAATATTCTTGGCTACAAGTTTTGGAAGGCCGAGACACAGACGTAGTGATTCGCGTTCTACACAATGCCGGAAGGTGCGCCTCTCTGGGCTCTGTTCGTCCTTTTCGTTCTTCACTAGAACTGCAGTGTTGCCATCTCCGCAACCAGGTCTTCTCACTTTACACCACAAACGGTGGCAGAGATTATTACTATGATCACGTACGTGATGATAAGTCACAGACATAACAACACATACATGAGGCGAACCTTAACGCGAAGCATTCTTTGCCTCATTCTTGGTACTTTGCAGTAGTTAGATAGTTAGGCAGGTACGTATAAAATAATTTGGAGGACTCTTAAGCTTCGCCTTTAAGAGTGGAACATGATAGCACTCAAAGATTTCTGACTGCTTCTCACGCTTTCCGGCAACTGCAGCTTTTGTAACCATGATGTTTTCCTGGAAACGCTGGCGGCGAACGTCATGCACAAATGCGAGCTTCCTGTTCCTTATTTTTTTTTTTTGATGGTGTTGCAAGGAACCGAGCGGGCCGCGCCACTAAGAGAGATGTAAAACGGCAGCTGGAAAAGGGGTTTGCGTTTGAGCCTCCGCGAAACATAATTACGTTTTCTCGTATATTCAAGCTACAATCCGACGCTGTCAGGTCTGTAAGTTGTGTGTAAGTCGTACCTTACGAATTTTCCGACGCACCTCACTTTGAGAAACTCAATTAGTTCAGTAACGCCTGTGCGCCACGTGGAGCCTACGTAGATCGGCATGCGTGGTTCGAGATTATCTTCCTGGCCGGAGACGCCGCAGCCGACACCGGATTTTCTGCGACCATCTGTGACTATTATTGCAATTTCTGTAAAACCACATGCGTCAGCGAACTTGCCGCAATTTCCTTCTTTCCTTCCCTCCTCTCTCTCCCTCTTATCTTTGTTTTCCCCTTTCCCATTCCCCCGGTGTAGGGTAGCCAACCGGACGTTATTCTGGTTAACCTTCCTGCCTTCTATTTTTCTCTTTCCTCCTCCTCCTCCTGCGACACGGGTCCCTTAACGTTATGGCGTTAATAATGTCTGACCGATGATGGAATGAAACCTCTGGACCGTGGAGCCGCAAGCGACCCTGTGCTATGACCAACAGGCCACGAACGCAAGCATACTTCTGGCAACCTCGTAGATGACGTAGGCCCTCATCGGGGCGCGCGAGCGCCACACAGCAGGCACAAATAAAGTTTGCTCCAACCCAATCCAATCTCGTTCCAAAGGCAGCCAGCGCGCGACGCTTTCTCGTCTTCTTCCCGTGAGACAGCTCGCGCTTTGAGGCGCCGAGTTAGACTTCGCTATCTGCGGGACCGGCCCACTTTCCCCAGCACTTTCATCGTAGCGGTTTACGCTACGTATAAACTGTGCGACGTTGCACCAACTTCATGATCTCCCACGTTAATCGTGTTTTAACATTTCTTAGCCGGAGTTCTAATGCCATCGTCGTGTTAACATACACCACATGATATGGCCACAGGTACGAAATGAAAAGAAAGGGGGTTAACCGAGGGGCCCTATATTTATTAATCACCTTATAAGAAGTCAATAAACAATGACACCAAGGACAACAAGGGGGAAATAATTCGTACTTACTAATTGAATTAAAGAAATGAGAAACTAAGGAAATGAAAGTGAATGAAAAACAACTCACCGCGATGCTCTACCATTTAAGCTACCGCGGCGCCATTTTCCCATCCACATTATAAGTATTTATGCTTTACTACTAGAACTATCCCTGGGTGTGTTAGCCAGCACCACTACTCACAAACCTTGGCGGCAGATGTGGAACATCCTTTCTGCCACAGGCATCAAAAAAAATTTAATTATGGGGTTTTACGTGCCAAAACTACTTTTTGATTTTGAGGCACGCCGTAGTGGAGGACTCTGGAAATTTCGACCACCTGGGGTTCTTTAACGTGCACCTAAATCTAAGTACACGGGTGTTTATCGCATTTCTCCCCCCCCCCCCCCGGCACGGCCGGCATAGGTGTCTTTGTTACCATACGGTCGTCTTCGACGTGGCCGTCGTTGTGCTGCTGTCGTCACACACACGTACCGCACGCAGCCCACACATAAAACTTCTCAATTTACACAAGCACGTTGGTTGATCTCATAATGGTTTGCGGAACCCCAAACAATATTGGCTAGGTAGGTACCTGCAAAATGATTCGCATAACATCGATTCCAACAGTGCGTGGCCTCTGCACAATTTTTTTCCTGACTCAAGCTCTCAACCTCTGTCTCAGGAGGAGAGCCAGAGTTTTTACTGTATTTTCCCGAAGGATGGCCCGAAGCTCTAAGTGCAGAATCGACAAAGCTTCCAGCAAGATTTACGGCTACAGGCACCTGCGGCTGCCATCGGCACAGCACAGTTTTCGCCTCGCAAGCAACCAATGCAATTAGGCCACCCTCGACAAAGAGCTACGTTTTGTTTTTCTCTCTTTCTCTTACCGGAGTTGTTTAAATTACCTACACTTCTGTTGAATGTATTGAAACAGTTGCCGGTGATAATGCTATCGGTGTGGCCATGCCCTCTGCTATCTACTCCCTGAAACCACAAACTTTTCATTAGGAATTGTGGGGGTTTTTTTTTCGCACCTTGCACATTTTCGTGCACGGTAGACATCGCGATAGTGAAGCACTTCCGGTTTTCGGTCATGCGAGCGCAGGCATGAGAAGGCGTTTCGCTTTGGCGCTCTGAGAATACTCAGCGCTGCTTGTAATTAGTGACAAAGAGCAGAGTAAACGGCGATGACAAACAAATATAGTACGCTTATGCGTGTGCACAGCCAAGTTTCACTCGGAGAGACCTAGATGTAACTCAATTTCCCGTGAACTAGCAACACCGCCTAGATTCGATGTTCCCGGTCTGCATGACTTGTGTTTGGCTTTCCTTCTGCGAATTAGCAGCACTTAATTCAATCATGGTCGCCTTGCGCGCGCCTTTGTGTTCTGCCGTAAACATCGGATTCTTCATGCGACCTTCCCCAGCGAGAATCGTGTAGTTTCAAGCTACTGGCAGTCTTCAGCAGACGAGAATAGAAAAACTAGACGCAAATAAAAAGAAAATCAGCACCTACACCGATGCGAGTAATCAGTGTTGCTTTGCCACGTCGGTCTATGCTAAACGAGATGGGCAATATTAAAAAGCAAGATATAATCGCGGTAGTGTGAGCGTTCCGTGCAATATATACAACGAGGTGCATAGTTACTGCTAACATAACCTTACATTTCGAGGTAAAGAACAATGTATCCCACCTTCATTCTTGGAGGCGTGCCAGTAGACACGTTCAAAAGACAATTCATTGGATTGTCTGGGCCTTTTAAAGATGTGTTTTGACGTTGTCGCTAAATACACACTTGTCTTTTTAGAAATTGGATGTAATAGTTTTCCTATCAGAGAAGTCTTCGCTCCCTCGCCTGCGAGCTTACGCAGAATCTGTGGAACACCAGTGAATTCGCGAACGCACATCTCCACAGATTGGATCCACGTCTGCAAATCCGTCGTCCACCAGGGTTACCGCGAGCGGAAGCAACACTTGCGTGCCGCCTGTGGCTCGGCGTGGCATTCACGAACTCCTATTCCTTCCGCATTGGAATGGCCGACAGCCCTACTTGCGACATCTGCGGCTGCGAGGAGACGATCAAGCACCTCCTTTGTGACTGTGCCCGTTACAATGTGCCAAGAAAAGCGCTCGTGACCGCGCTCGAAAAACTGGACAGTCGCCCCTTCACGGACGAAAAAGTTATAGGACACTGGTTCAGACGGGCTTCGGCATTCAAGGCATTAAGGGCTTTGCTGAACTTTTTAAGAGCATGCGAATTGTGCGACGGTCTTTGAATGTTGTAGCGCGTAGCATCGCGTTACTCTGAATTTTCCTGTTTATTTTTTCTCCTTTTGTTCCCTTTATCCCCTTCCCCAGCACAGTGTAGCCAGCCGGCACTTACACTGGCTAACCTCCCTGTCTTTCATCCCCTTTTGTCTCTCTCTATCAGACAATACATCACGGCGTAAAACCTGTACACGTAATGTCGGCTTATCAGTATATGTCTGTAAAGCACACAGGCTTCGTAATAAGATTACGCAACCTTCAGCGGCTTCTTTAATTTTCTTATATTTCTGAATGTTGGGCTATTCTATTCTTGGCCAACTGGGTTACTGCCCCTGGGTATGTACCACTGGTAATGTGACCGTTCATGGCTAATGTCCCCAGAACGAATAGGTGGCGCACTAAGTATACGTTATCTGTGCCCCCACGCACCTCTTACAATCGTTCGTCCCTCGCCAAGCATCGTACACCGCCTTGGTACTCCTGACACGAAGAGCCAACAGCTACAGGCGAAGAGGCCGTCCGCATAATATCCGCTACTGCTGCTACCTCGCTAACTCAACGGAGCTTCGCATTATTTGGTTTTCAACATTGCGTTGGATGTGCGTGTTGTTGTGCTTGTTGTTGTGCTTGTTAGTCGTCGTTTTCTTTAACGATCTCAGCGACAGCAGTGACGACGTTGTCGCTGTACGCGTTATAGCCCTGCATTATACGTTTCGCATTTTCTCCACGTCTTTTCCTCGGTGCGACGTCTCTTCTAAATTATTGAGAAATTACCCCCACCCACACCCACGGATCTTTGATCCAAACGTAAATAGCTGCCGGCATGTGCCCGGGAGCCCTGCTACGTGGCTTCGGCTTATGTTTCTGGAACTTTTCGAAAAAAAAAAAGATACCCGCAGGCAGCTCAAAGAACCTAACCCTATAGTGGGCTTAATGAACGTGCAAGCTGGATGGTGCTCTTTTATAGCACTGAAGAAACAACATGCGGGTTCTGTGCACACAGCAAGCTATGGCACAGCGTGCGTTATTGCAGCAAGTCCCGCACCTCGCTTTTACAGCAGGCGTATTGTTTTACGACAGGCGTGGAAAATGAAGACCACATTATCTTGCGTATATCATCGTACCGTCTGAAAAATAATGGTATCGGTGCTATTGTCTGTATTTTGCCCCACAGCAAAACCGTTTACGTTTGTCTAATTTTGCAGGTTGATATTCGCTATAGTGTGAACGGTGCCATTCACCAGCCGGCTTGTTCCTTGAATGCCGCTTTTGTTTCAGTTGTGGCGTGTGTTTATGTATTTTCTTAATTTGGTCACATATAGCTCATCGCTGCTGCGCCTTTCACATTGAATTGCAGCACGATGCATCTCCCACTTTCTGTGTACGGCACGCTATTTAGAATTCCATAAGCTGCCGGCATTACATAGGGGGGAAAATTCCGGCACAAAGAATCTCAGGACGACTGTCAATGCCATTTGCAGCGAACCACGGTAGCGACGCACCGTATTGCCCCCGCCGAAGCGCGTCGTGTACGAGGCGTGTACTAAAACCGGGCCTCCTCTCTCGCGCTTCCCTGTGGACGCACTCCGCCATCTAGCAGAGCCGCGAAGTCCGCGACTGGCACGTGTCTGAATATACAGAGGGTACCAACTGTCATGCACCACGATTTAAAAATATTCAAATGCCACGTAGCTGGACAGAACCAAGGTAACGTTGTTTGCCGTCGCTTGGAGATACTCAGTAATTTTTGCGTCCCGCCTAATGACATAGCCTTAATTAATCAACTTCTCAAGTATTATATTTAGATAAGAAGTGCCATGAGAAAATTGTAGAGCAACATTAAATAATCAAAATGCAGTTTTCTGTTGCTCAATACACGCTACATAAAAGTGTTTTTCCGAGCGTGAAAGAAGCCCGCGAGTATACACGAACACTGCCGCACAACTGCCCACTCGAGGCACTTTGCGTGTATTTGCGGGCTTCTTTCACGCTAGGAAAAACACTTTCACGTAGCGCGTATGGAGGAACATAAAACTGCATCGTGAGTTTTTAATGTTGTTCTACAATTTTCTCATTGACTTTTTTATCTGGTTATAATATTTAAGAAGTTGTTAAAATAATTAAGATTAATTATGTCATTAGGCGGATGGAAAAAAATAGCCTGAAGTATCTGCAAGCGACGGCAAACAACATTTTCTTGGTTCTGTCCAGCTGCGTGGCACTTGCATATATTTAAATACTGGTGCATGATAGTTGGTACACCTTGTGTACTCGGACATGATTGAACATACGTATGTGACTCGGGTAATTATATATATATATATATATCTTGTCGTGGAAGAGCGGCGCATACCTGGTGGCACAAAACAAGCGAACCAAGTTGGCGTGCAATGAGAGGCCAATTGCAGAACGGCATGTATACCCAGTGCCACATACCAAAGTCGGCATGAAAGACGTTAGACACAAACAACAACGCTGCAAACTGGGTGTAGCTCCCAAAGAGTGCTAATCGCCTTAAAGAGGAGAGACAACATAAGAAAAAAATTAGGGAAGCTATGAACGCAAGAGCGCGCTGTAAGCAGCGAAACCACTAGAAACTGATTTCAGGCACTGTCTGGTGCGGAAAATGGCATTGTGTGTGGCTAAACACAAAAAACTCGGCACACTTCAGCGAATCTTTCTAATCTGAACCCATCTTTGTGCGGCGGCAGCAGGCTTTTACGATACACGCCGCAAGCTTCTCGATAACAACTACTTCTTTGTCCGTTACAGTAATGCCTGCTGTAGACCCCGAAACACGTGCACAGACGTCCACAGCGTCAGCGTATATGCGCGCGGTGTGCAAAACTCTGTGCGAACTGTCAAGTCACAGTGCGCTGGCCGGGGAGACGTGAGCCGACCAAACAGGCTCGTATTGGGGTCTTCGTGCTCCCGTGGGAGTAATAATTGCTTTTCTTTTTTCGTTAATAATTTATGAGGTGTTAGGTGCGAAATCCACGACGCGAGTACGAGGCACGGCTTGGTGGAAGAGACCGGATGAATTTTCTGATCACCAGGGATTACTTAGCGTACACCAAATCCGCGGTACACGAGCGTTGTTGCATTACCGTCCCTTATCGGAATGCGGACCTCGCGCTCAGCAGCGCAGCGCCGAAGACACCAAGCTACCCCGCGACGAGGGAAAATGTTATTTCCTCCTCCTCCTCTCATCTTCAAGTTGTCTCAAAGCGTGAATTATATTCCAGTGACGATTAGAAGCAAAGTTCCGTTTTTTTTTTCTTTTTTAGCTCTGCAGCGCGAATGAAGACTAGAAGGTGAACCGGCGGCGACGACGTTACGGTGACGACACTAAGGAAAGGGAGAGGTGCATAAAAACACCAAAACAACTTTCGTGTTTCTAACTACATGCCGTCGGAGTAAAATGCACGCCGTGATTTCAACAGTCCATTTAATAACAAGCTCCAGTAAAACATATCAAGAAAGCCAACCGTATCGTAAAGGAAATGTGGAGAGCGGTAGAAGTACTTTTACAGGAGGGCATATATAAGTTCCGACTTGGAACTTCCTCAACTAGTCACATTTCTCAACTGCCTCTCGCCGAGTCGTTCATTGAAAATCGGCACTCACTGACGCCACACATATTTCGCCATCATTCTTTTTTCCCCGCTTGAACAGGATGCACAGCTTATGACCTCCCAGCGCAGATGTCGAGATGGGCACTCACTGGAAAAACCTGAACAACTTGGACAAAAAACGCTCCGCGACCTAAATAGAGGGACCAGCAAAATTGTTTTACAGACCCCTCGGTATTCCGGTCACACAGCGGACGTATAACGCGTCGGAAGTGAGTTCGAAAAACTTTAAGCTCAAGAAACCGAACTCTCTATTATTTTTTTTTTACTTCGGAGAAATTCTCAAACTATCAGGCTTCGTAAACATACGTTGTTGTTTGTTTCTTCTTGTTTATTGTTTGTATATTTTTCGATCTGTGTCAATTTTGCTCGACGCAGCGCTTCAACTTCGCCAGTTATTGCTTGTTCGTGTCGCTCCAAATTCGTCAGGTCCTGTATAAACAACCCACAAACGACATTATCTAACCGCGCTGCTGTACAAACAGACAGCTAAAGTGACTTCATAACTTCGAATCATAAGTTTATCATTATAACAGCATTGCTATCATTTTGTCGTAGACGGTTTCCAAACTTCACGTTAACTCCGTAAGGAGGAGGAGGAATAAGCGTTTATTTTCGGAAATGTATATCTCGGGGAAATCCCGGTTGTACTCTAGGTGGGAGGTCTCCTCATTCCAGGAACCCCCTGGCCTTCGCTGCCTCCTTGGCCCTGGCGACAAGGCGTCGTTGTTGTTCCAGGTCCTCGTAAAAAAATTATGACGGGACTCGTACAATGTACAGCATGCCGCGTGAAGGATGTCACGACACAGGCCGAAGCATGCCGGAAAGTAAAATTCATGAACACAAACAAAATACTAAAATACACTCAAGTACGCAAACCTATAAATCAGATTTTCTCTCAGTGATCTACTGAATGCACACAGACGCGAGGCAGTCTATAGCTTCTCACTTATGTTTTTATTAACAAATGTAACTGTAGTGAAAGCTTGCCAATGTGGAAAAATTTGCATGTTTAACAGCCGCCACCATGATTCTGGCGTCTACTGCAGTGAACGTTTGTGCATCTAAAAGCAACAAATATCCCGCGAACTTCAGCACGGGAGAAGCGGCACTCAAAAGCGCGCGCTTCGATGACGATTTATTGGCATCCCCTTAGAAACGGGGTCGTCACAAATAGTCACCTAGACTGCTTGAGTTAATCAGGTATGCTAAACATGCTTTTCATTCTAGCATTTTCTAGCATTCTGCTTAATCTTCATTCTCTTCCTCAAAACTTCTCCATGTAACTTGTACTGCTACCTGTGCCTGTAACGGATCCAGTCATACCAATCTCTTCCCTGCATTCTTTTTCCACCAATACGCCAAATGTCTCTTGCTTATCTCGACTGCTGACCGGTTTATGATTCCGTCTCCTTTAAATCTAAGCACTTCTGGAATGTGTACGTTACCTTACTAGTTTCACTGGGTGAAACCCTTCGCACTCCATTAGGATACGCTGTGTGGTCTACGGACTTTTCGCTGCACCATACATATGTCTGATCTAATTGCGAATATTTGCTGCGGCATGTTTTTGTCCTTAGGAAACCAGCTCAAGCCTCAAACAGCAAAGCACACGGCCCTTTGTGTTTGAGGCTCGACGCTGCGTGTGCGCGCACATACGCACACAGCGTCACGCGGCCAACAGCGGACATGCGCGTATGGCGCGCATTTCTGCTGTTGCAGTAGTGTTTAGTACTTTTCCAAAGGAATTAGTGAACAAACAAAAAGCGCACTATGCCTCGCTACCGACCACGCCGCGCTTGGGCTGCTGCAGGCGGCGCAGCTCTGGGTGCTAGCAAGAAGTTTTCGCGCCATCTACGATTTCTACCACATGGCAGATGGCTCGCCGGGACAAGTAGGAACGGCGAGTCGGCGCTCCTGATTATCTCACTCAGTAAGCCACGATTCTTCAGGTCGTTGTATAGGGTACACCCCCTGCTGAACAGTGCATATATCTGGACGAGAGAGAGACAAAGAGATGAACTTGAGTTTACACACGGTTCCTTGCCCGAGCGAAGCGAGTTAGACGTTTATACTTGTACATACTATCTTCGCATACTGAGTCAGCTTTCGTTGTGCAGATAGCAATAGTCCCCCTGTGCACCGTTGTGGTTATATAAAGCGATAGGTATTTTTGTTTACTTCTCGCATTTTTGAACGGTTGGATAGACGGCGCTGTCGCACGCTAAAGTGGAGAGGGCAGTAACAGGAGAGAGTAGCAAGAGCAAGAAGGAGGAGACAGAAGGGCGCCTGACTGGTTGGCGCCGTCCACAGCATCCTCACGTGACGTAACGCCAATGAGATCCTGTGGGGCCCGCGCCTCATCGGAGTGGGCTCGGTGCGAGTCACCAGATATCACGCACGTAGTAGTGTTGCATATGATTTTACCGTAATACCGGCGTTATTCAGTTATCGTTCGGCAATCGAAATTTCTTTAATGTTGTCGCCGATGCTAAACCAATATAATATTGTACAACCACACTGCACACATTAGCTACGCAGCGAATCACGGGGTAGCATGGGGATAGACAGCAGAGCCCCATAAGAAGGCTATCACTGACTGACAATCATCTAGGGTGGTTTCAGACATTTTCTTTTTCTCATCTGTCTTTAAGTAGTCATCATGCCAGATGCATTTTCCTAGCCGCACCAAATTTTTAAAGATCGCCTCTGACAGATAGCACAACAATTCTAACCCTTCAAGTAGGTTACTCCATGTGGCAGGTATTACTTCTAAAAGAAATCAAAATGCATAACCAACTGGTTAACAAACATTCGCTAATAACATTTCAACTAATTACTTTGTGGCGCACATTGCAATTTACGAATTGTAGCCGGTGAGGTCGCAATGCATGTCTACTTGAAACGAACTTGCAAGGTGGCACTAGTATCGATACATTAATTTTCTAAGTGTACGACGAAATACATTGGCATTCCGGTTAATTTTGTACTTTAATGCATGAAGCAGCGTTTTCGTATAAAAGTGAGTGGAGCAACGGTGCATTTTTACTGCAAGTTTGACGGCGCATAAATCGAAACCGGTGCCGTCCATAACATTCCTTCCACATTGATATGCCCCGCAAGTTCCCTAGCTACAATTCGTAAATTGCAATATGTGCTGTAAACTAATTAGTAAAAGCCTAATTAGCGAATTTTTGTTGATATGGCAATTACACTTTTGATTGCTCGGGGAAGTAATGTCCGCCTCATCGAGTAACCGAGTTCAAAGGTTAGATTTCTGCTATCTGCCACAAGAAATTCTTTAAAATAATTCGGGTTAAAAAGAAACGTGTATTTCATTCGATGAACTCTCTTACAAACGTCGTACAGCTAATCGTAATTCGCTTGGCGTATTCCACCTAAGACGCATCGTTCGGGAGTTGACGCGCGCAAACCATGGAATGCCGACGGGGCATTGGGCTTTCAACCCTTTGCATCGTCTAGGAATGAGAAAGCCGAGAACACATAATCACCGCGGGTGGGAAGTTTTGTTTCTGACGTCCCCTATTTAGGGTGATTCAAAATCCATAGTTTATTTCGGTCCTTGTCCCTAGGCCGTGTCTGCTTCAGTTAAGGTAGTGACAATAGGAAAGTTTGACACGAGCCAACAAAGGCTAATGCGCTGCGGATGTCGCTCGGCTCCCTTCTTCACTGCTTCGTAACGACGCCCTCGATACCATAGTAGTTGAGTAAAATACTAAGACAAGCTAGCGCGAAAGGCGAGTAGACAGGTCTAGATGGGAACGAGGAGAGACGCGAATTCTACCGGGAATTTCCCTGACGTAACTCCGACCCTTACAGTAGACTATTATGCACCTTAGGACTACTCTATTCTTTCTTTTCCTTGTCTAGGTAGCTTTTTTTCCTTCTTGGTTTTGTTTCTATCTACGTCTTCACGCGAAACTTTACCCAAGTCGGTAAAATCTCAGCAGGCTCGTCACCCGATCAATGCTGACATCTTTGTTCACTCCTTCTTTCTCCGGCCAGCTTCACTGTTATTCGCGCTGCTAACCTGTCGGCAAGGCTGTCCTGGGAATACGTCCTAGGAAAGTTTCTAGGACGCTGGTCCATGTGGCCACGATGCGTCTCTGTCGTATACCGCGAAGAAACCCTGAAGAACTTCCCTACGAGACTCCAACACATGGATTTTTCTTTTACCTTTAGTAGATTTCTAGCGGCCAATAACAAGTAAAAGAGCATTTCAACTTGAGGGAGAATAAGAAAGGCAGGCTACTACCCTCCCGCCTCCTGCTGCGGAGCACTTGCAAAAGTCCGGACTAACTATACTACCTATAGAGTTGGTTTCGCTTTAATTAAATACGTGGAATTATCTGCCTTCTAATATCAAAGCTGCTGTTTCCGTGTCATCATTCAAACGTTTGCTTCGTGATTTTATTCGCAACCAATAACACAATTTGACAAATGAAATAGCCTGTCCTTTATTATTTTCTGCTGAAGAATGACTATGTATTTATTCACTATAGTTGTTTAATCACTGACGTGATTGTAATTGCTTAATTATTTTATTAATAATTGCGTTACTGCTCGTATTTTATTGCAACCGTTTTTTACTTCTTTTTTTTTTTGCTGTTTAGTACTTTTCCATTTCCTATAACATACCAGAGGAGGTCTAACTACAATGTTTTCACTATCCATGGGACCTCCTTCTGTACAGTATCATACGCACCTTTGCATATGCTTTTTATTAGAATAAACTTCAAACTTGAAACCTCCTGGTTTCTGCCCCATATGTTAGCACCGGGAGAATGCAATGATTGTACACTTTTCAACAACAATGGAAAGCTCGCAGTCAGAGTGAGTTATTACCTGCCGTATGCACTCCAGCCCATCTTTATTCTTCTGTACATTTCCTTCTCATGATAAGGGTCCCCTTTGAGTAACTGACCTAAGTAAACGTACTCCTCTGTAGATTCTATAGGTTGACTGGTGATCCTGAATCCTTGTTGCCTTGCCAGGCTATTGAATATTATATTTGTCTTATGCATAATAATCTTTAACCCTACTCATAAGCTTTCTCGGTTAAGGACCTCAATAAATTGTTGCACTTCATCCCCGAGTGTTCCTGAACAGGATAGGGTCATCTAGAAACCGAAGGTTGAGATATACGGCGTTGATCCTCACTCCTAAGCCTTTCCAGTGCCAATAGCTTGAATACATCTAAGCACGCAGTCAATAGCATTGAAGAGTTTGTATATCCTTCCCCGACCGTTTTCTACATAGGCAATTTCCTACTTGCGGAAAAACAATGTAGTTGTGGGATCTTTGTAGCTATTTGTCAAGATATTCATGCATGCCTTTGTACTCTTCGATTACGTAATGCCTCTATGACTGCTGGTATCTCTACTGAATCAAATGCCTTTTCATGATCAATGAAGCCATATAGAGAGGTTTGTTGTGCTCCGGAGATTTATCGATAACCTGATTAGTGACATGGACATTAGTATAACGTGGACATGTATAACATAACGTGTAACATGGACGTTAGTATAGTAATTAGTATAACGTCGGTATTTTTCCAGCTCTGTGGTACACTTGAAGTCGTGAGACATTCCCTTAAAGGGTCGCAAACTTTTCAAGCATAAAAAATTCACGCATAAGCTTCTCTGGAAGTTATCCAAGTATGCGTAAGCAGTGTTCCATTTGCTCATCAGCATGCACCCTGGTGCCATTATCAGTGTTATGAAACTTGAAACTTTATCCGACCAGTATAAACGACAGCGCTGCGGTGACACGAGCTGCTGCGGATGGCAGCGCAAGGTGAGTTGAGGACGCAAGCAAACGACTGCAGGCGGCGGCCCCGGATGCGCTGATGACGTTTCGATCACTTATAAGCAGTTATCGCTCTTTGGCGCCTTATCCATCCCCGTCGAATCATTATCAACCGTGATCAGCCGTACTCCGTAAGTGGCTGCGTATGGCGCGGCCGCCTTACCGCGGCGCTATGTTGAGGGCGACCTTGAGGGCGATCTGCTATGGAGGCACAGTGCGCCGAATGCTTACAGCTTCGTGTGGGCTGTGTTCTCGCCGCTTAGTTTGCGTTGAAGCAAGAGGCAGCCCGAAGGTCAATTCGTTCGCTGATGCGGGCCTTATATTGAAAGCGATCGTCTTACGTGACGGACGGACGGACGGGTTTCCTCGTTCGGCAGGCATACAAATGCTCACGTATTTGGTACCTCGTCCTTCTGATTAAATCGGCTGTTATTCCATTTTCTCCTGTCGCTTTTCCCCGAGACATGGCTTGCAAAGCCCTTCTAACTTCATCACTAGTTACAGAAGGAGCCTCTGTCCCTCTGTATCCTGTTTACCACTGCTTACCATGAAGGTTGCGTGGCTGCTCTGGGTACTATATATGTTAGTATAGATTCTGCAGAAGGATCGATAGATTCTGCTGCTGCTTTTACTATATCATCGAAATTGCTGGTAACATTACCTTGCTTATCTTTCACTGCATACATATTGCCTTGTCCTATGCCAACTTTTCTTCTCACTGATTTTATGCTGAGGCAATTTTTTGCTGCTCCCTCAATCTTTCCGACCTCATAATTTCGAATATCACTTAACTTTTTCTTGTTTATCAGCTTTGGCAGTTCAGAAAATTCTATATCTGATCTCATGAGTTAAACACTTTCATGCTTTGTCGCTTCTTTATTAGGTACTTTCTTTGTTGGAAGAGTTTGCCTACTGGTTGCCTTGGCGACTTACCACCCATTTGAACTGCTGCTTCTGAAATCAGTCTAGATAATGTTTCATTCATTGTCTCTGTTATCTGTAACTTCCTGTTCTAAAGCTGTATATTTATTTGCGGGCACCAATTCGTGGTAATGTCTGAAGTTCGCAAGCTAGGAGAAGTGAATGCGGTTACCACTTTCTCTCAACTAGCGTGTGTTATGAAGATTTGATTCATTAGACGCCGCTGATTACGAATTCAATTATCGATTTCATCGCTCGTAGGCCTAACACGGCTTAGCTTGGCTGGTGAAGGCAATGTTACTAATGTTTGGTGAAGGCACGTAAAGTTGGTTACTCAAAACTAAGCGCAACTAATTGCTTGCTGCTAACAGAACAACCTCTAAATTGTAATTAAATACGGAAACACGAGTGTCAAAATTACTCTTATTATAAAATGGCATATTTTATTTAATGAATTATAACAGCTTTTCTTTGACGCCGTAGTGGCGCTGCAAGCGCAGGGCGCTATCCGCAAACGCGAAGCCCAATTCTAAAACTCTTCGCTCCTGCGAGCCTCAACACCGGCAAACGCTAACACCCGCAAAGCTCTATGGGGCCCCGAATTTTTGGGGCTCCTATTCTAGATCTCTCTATTAAATTGCGGTTTTGGCACGTAGAACCCCCACAATTCAATGGGTGCCCAAGGAAAAAAAAAAGCGGAGTCGAAGACCGCGGAAATTTAGGTATAGGGTGATGAAGTTAGGGGATTTGCAGGCACAAGCTGGAATCGGCTAGCGCAAAAAAAGGAGTAATTGGAGATCGCTGGGAGAGGCTTCCGTCCATCAGTGGACATAAAAATAGCCTGATGAAGGCATGTGTGCGCGTATTTCTGAACTGCGTATTGGGATGCCCGGCTCTTACGTAGCCTACGTTCCCGTCGGTGTGCGGTTATAGAAACAACAAAACAACAATGCTGAGGTAAATGCAAACTGTTCATTAGTCTGTGACGGTAGTCTAATACTTATTGCGTCCTTTAAATTATTTTTTTTCAAGTCCTCTTGGGTATCAAAAAAAGCTAGCCTCGCACGCCTACCTCCTGCTTTTCGCTGAGATGTGCCAAAATAAAATAAGAGCTTGCGCGTCTGAAGTTCAGGCAACCGGTTTTATATTACTGCAGCTGCTGGGAAACTTCTGAAGACGCCTGACGCGTAAGATGGCGGTCTATAAGCTAAACGATAAGAAAAAGGTCACTGACCATGATTTGTTATTTATGATCCCTCTCCTATAGAAAATAAATACAACGTACAATGGACAAAAAGTGATTTCTCAGCCATGGCAAGCGAATCTGACGCACGTTAGTTTCTTAGAGGCGTTCACGATTCGTCCACGTCGTCCGAAACGGCTTCGCAAGAAAAAGAAAGACCTGAAGGATATCACGTACGCTTTTCGGTGAACTATCACCTGTTATAGTTCGATTCAGTAGCTCTGAGGTAACGTTTGTCCATCAGCCAGCCCACATCGTCTGGGACTAGTCGATTTTGCTACCCTGGTCGTAGTGACTATCTACATCATATTAGTAAGATACATCCATTTCAAGGCCAGCAATGGTTGGCGTCAGAAATGCTTTGCAGATAAAAGTATGCAGTCGCTGTACTGAAAACTATAAACTCCGAAATTGAAAACTAACAAAGAACCTCGAAAGTTAAGGACCACGTGAGGATCAAAACGAAAATAAAGTAGTAGGCACGACATCAATAGATGAATCGACAGACAGCGCGGTTTAGTGATCAAAGGCCAGTGAGTAACATTTTAGGTTTGATTTTTAAGAAATTCACTGTATTTATGAAAGTCAAGTAAAGTGTGGACAACCACATAACTAGTTCGCTGTAGCTACATAGATTGATACCACAAGAAAAGGAAACGCGGTTACCGATGCAATATTGGCTTACGATAGCCACATTTAGATAATTAACAGGGAGATGACTCGAAACCGTAGTAAAATTAAGTACGTTAGAGGCAAGTCTACTGGTACCTTTGAATGGTCGCCTCCGTCCTGCCGGCTCTTAGTCGGGCAGATCCGGCGTGCTTCGAACTCGACGACAGAGGAGAAGCATACAAACCGAACGCGTGACGCACTCTCGGAGGTGGAAACGGCAAGTTCGAAACCATGTGATTGCAGCAAACATACGATTCCGCCTAGCCAACGCTACTGGGGCTGCCGCGAAAAACGGCAGACGCACCGGTAGGACGAGCGTCTGTTAAGGGCCGATTTACGCTCGAGCCGCTCATCGCCGCAAGCCGCACCGCACGCTTGCGGTCGCGCGAAAAGTTGCACGTATCCAGCACTTGTGCACAAATTACCATTTACATTGTGTGCACAGTGTATACCTTACACATTGTAAACCGAAATTTGTGCACAAGTGTTTGATACGTGCAATTTTTCGCACGACCGCAAGCGTGCGGTGCGGCTTGCGGCGATGGGCGGCTCGAGCGTAAATCGGCCCTAAGATGCCAGTAGGCAACAGTTGATAACGGCGGATAGTCGCCAACAGCGGCGACGGTGTGTCATGATGATTTGGCGGGAAACACTCTCAGTCTCGACGACTGCTCCGACGACATGGCTCGGAATGGCCTGTAGAACCTGACGCGGGAGGCGACTTCTCGAAAAGGAACCAGCCGAACACCAGCCGCGTGCTCTATTTCGACCACTCGAAGACAACGCTGCTCGTGAAAGCGGTCTAGTGCATTTCGAAACGACCAGCTGAAGATGCGGTTAGCGACATTTCGTCGATGTCAGTGAACAGTCTGGACTCTATAGCGAGAAGCTGTAAAGACTCGTTTATAGTCCGGCAAAAGGCGCGGGATTGGCGTGCCCAGGAGACTCCTGAGAAACGTGCTAGCCGGCTTGCAACAATTCAAACATTCTACGCGCAAAGCACAAAAGAGAACAGCACCCCTACGCTTGCGTGTAACCATGCGTAACCCGCGTACACGAAGTGAAACATCACTGCAATTTTACAGCGAAGCTGTTAAGGGCTAGTTCCCCCATGCAGCATCGTATCCTTGTGCAGACAAATCTCCCCATACGTGGGCCGATCCCGAAGATAGTGCAATGCCAGGCCGACCCTCGGTGGAAGTGACGCAGGCGTTAAGCGCTCCTCATACGTGAGCACACCTCGAAGATAGTGCAATACCGGGCCAACCCGCGACGGAGGTGCAGTTCGCCATTAGGGGGCCCATATACATAGCTTCGCTAGTCATCCTTCTTCCCAGAGTGGAAGGGCTCCGAGTTTTTTTTTTTATATAGTATATCGTTGTTCGACAGAGCGTTGGCAGACAGCAGTAGTAAAGGGACGGATGCTAGGCCCGCTTCACTGAATACGGGTGTCGGTGCCACGCGCAACCGTGATGCGGGCGGCCACCTGCTAGGGTGTTTTGCCTACAATGATGCTTCGCGCGCTTCCAGCTGCAGCCTCCTCCGCCACGGTTACGTTCACGCCGAGCCAAAAGCCGGCCGGTCATATACACGCGGATCATTTTGGGTAACGCGAGCGCCGTGTAGTCCGGCGCCGAGATAAGCATGTTAGCCATGTTGATAGAGCATGCTGATAAAGCAACATATCCAGCATCCCAAGAATGACATACGCCAAATATAAGAAATTTAAGAAAAACAAAGCCGTTGAACAGCCTGCGCTTGTCCATTAAGATGCATATGCATGCGAGACATATTCCTGTGAACCGACGATATATGTGCTGGTTTTATCTCGTGGTTTAATGTTTCATAAGGCATTACACTGGTGCTCTCACTGGCACTACTTTATCGATGAGCGTTCATTGCTATGCAAGTCAGATTAATCGGCGAGACAGCACCAAAGCACGCGAAATCCGGAATAGTGTAGACAAAGGAGTCTATGTTCGCTTCAAAGCGTATAGCGCTGTTTTGCGAACGTTGCGGTACCGCCGAACAAAGATCCCTGTCTACTCATTTGACTCACTTAGAGTAGGAATTCGTGGAACCAGATACTCGGTGCGATTTGATGGTGGAGACTCCCTTTTCGACTTTCGTCACCGCCAAGACAAGAAGACGCGGTGCCAGTGCATCAATGCGGGTTCCCAAGACACGCGGGTCGTGGGGCATCTACAATATACCACGACCTCACCGCACTCGCACGCCCTCGGCGGCTGCGGTGTGCTCTCGGAGGACGGAGAAACAACCGCGCGTGAAGTTCTGGCACGCACCTCTGCCTCTGAAGGCCCGTCATCTCGTTGTTTCAGCCCAACGTTGGCGCAAAGACCCACGAGCTATTCTCGAAAGGCGTATTTCCCTATGGAGTCCCCTATGTCTGCACGAGCCTGATGTTTTCCTCCCTTCCCTGTTTTTCTTATCAGTTTTTTTTTTCCTCTTCTCAGCCTTGCGCGTTTTGATAACTACCTTTATCCGTTCAGAAATCTCTCTTCTTACTCAACTGTGTTTTAGTTCTGCGAAGCCATTTTAAAGCGAAGTTTTCTTTGCCCAAATTCTCGGGTAGGACGTGGCTGTCTGGCTGCTCGACCGGCCCCTATATCAGCGGATGCCTTTCTGGATATACATTAAAACGTTATATGTATAAAAGGGCCCCGAAGTAATTTTATAACCCTTACGTGCTGACGAAATATGCGCACCTCTGTCCGGCGTAACAAAATAAAAAAGTTCCTACGTAGCATCTGAAAATATAATGGCGCCTCACATGCATCTCTAAATCACACCGGTCTGGTAAGTGTGAATTATATTGCACAGATTCTTTGATTTACTTTATTTGGTTTAGGCGTTCGGTATGTGACACCGGAGATGTGCCTGTTCTTGGCCAATGCACCAGAATTGCAGAATTGGATCGGCATAAGTAATTAAAATTGTATGCATCGCCGTTATTATTTATTTATTTATTTAAAATACCTTACAGGCCCATTTAAGGGCATTGGGTAACGGGGGACACAAAGTAAGTGTTTCAACAGGAGTAAATAATATAAACATCAATACAGGCTTTCACAAGATAAGTAAAGCAGTACAGGAGTAGAGAATATAAATATCTATACATGCATTCACAAGATAAGTAAAGCGAAGTTCAATAAATGTTTGTCTAGGCTAAGCTTTAGAGAGCGTAAACACAGTAATATACTCATGCTCACAAAAATATAAAAATACAAGTGTGAAAAACAGCGAAGGAAAGCAGGTCAATAACATCCTTATACAATGTTTCTACAGCAAATTCAGCAATTCTTCGCGAAAAGCGTCACGATCTGTTATGCTCGCAATGTTATCAGGAAGGCTGTTCCATACGGTTATGACACGTGGCAGTGCTGATGCGTTAAATGACAGTGTATTACCGAATATGCGCATGAAACTATGGCTATTGTTAAGGCGACGTGACGTGCGCGCTGGTACTTCAAGCGGCAACACATGAGCTCGATTACCATGGACGTATCTATGGAAAAGGCAAAGAAGACTTATCGTGCGACGAGTTTCAAGTGGCTGGAGCGAAATATCTGCTTTGATCTTGGTCACGCTGCAAGTTCTGTCATAGTTACTTGTGATGAAGCGCGATGCCCTGTTCTGAATTTTTTCTAGCATTTCAACTAAATAATTTTGATGTGGTGACCATACTGATGACGCAAATTCTAACTGTGGGCGAACAAAAGTCTGATATGCTAATTTACGAACTGTAGCAGGGGATTTACACAAGTTCCGTCGAAGATAACCCAGAGTTTTCGAAGCTTTTGCGCAGATAGCCGTTATATGTGTACTCCAGGAAAGATGAGTTGTGAGTTCAATGCCAAGGTACTTGTAGGACAACGTCGGAGGTACGGCGGTGTTATTTAGGACGTAGGAAAAGTGAGAGTTTGAATGTTTACGCGAGAAGGACATAACTTTACATTTGTCTGAGTTCAGGGTCATCTGCCACGTACTGCACCAGAAACTGACAAGGTTAAGGTCGTTCTGCAATACTAAATGGTCATCAAATGTTTTTATTGTACGGTATAAAATGCAATCGTCGGCGAAAAGCCTTATCTGCGATGATATGTTTTGTGGAAGGTCATTAATGAAAATTAAGAAAAGAAGAGGACCAAGGACACTGCCTTGCGGTACGCCAGATGTAACGTCAGAAGTAAGCGATGAGTGGTTATTAACAACAGTGAACTGTTGCCGCAAGGAGAGAAAGTTTCGGAGCCAAGATAAAGTTAATGAATCCAGCCGGAGCGCGGACATTTTTGAGATGAGGCGACAATTAGTAACTCATTTAATTAACCAGGTTACTAAAGCTTCGTTTAACATATTCGAACATGTGCGTTATATCTGCATAATTTTTGTTTTTTGCCACGACATTTATGTTTTCCTTTTGGCTGCTATTATTTTCAAATTTGACGCACGTAACTTTATTGTTACAGTTCTCTGACCGTCCGCAAACTTGACAGGAACCAGTGCTGCCAAGTATGCCTGGATTTTTTAGATGTGCTCAAGACTACAATGCTACGAAAGGTAAGAACGACATGTCTCGCTTTCTATAAGACCCTGGAGCACCCATGATGCAATACGAAAGTCATTGCTGTGCGAACGCTTTTCACGGTCGCAATGACCTGGGAGATTTATGCAAAGATGCCGCACCCAGCTCGGTCGATGGATGTCAACTAGACTAAACAGTGAAGCCAACCCGACGTCCTAGCCGACGAGTCACCTTGTGGAAGGGTCTCTCCTACAGTGCAGGTTGTTACGATCGGCCTGCAGGGGTACTGCTCTGCAAAGCTATTTCAGCCAGCTGCACGTGCTCCGATCGACCCGCGGTGGTGGCGCCCTTCAGAGAAGCGGCGAGGACGACAACGCTAACCGACCATGAACTTCCTTCGGAGAACTGGAGACTACGGCAGCGTTAATCCACCATGCGCCTCGTTCGGAGAATCGGCGACGGCAGCAGGGCTGGCCACGTTTGGCGCCCCGTGTATTGTTAGTTGATTTGCTGGGTCTTCATGATCTCTCTGTAGCAAGAAGAGCCCCCCTAACAAAAGGGTGCTTTGCGGTACGTTTTCCTCGGGCCCCAGGATTCGTCGCAGTCTGCTGACACTTGTGGCGACTACAGGAGAAAGGCAGCTCTGGAATTTAGAGGCACCGGCTGGGGTCAGGCGTGACCACCTGGCTACGAGGACGCGCTCAACTCGACTTCTGGGAATCTCAAGTGCGTACGTGTGTGTGTGAGCCCTCCTCCTCCAAAAAGGCGGGTCAACTTCGATGACGTTGGACGCTACGAATTGGCGGTGAACTGCCGTTTTTCTCTCACCTAGGGATCTAGGTAGAACGGAGTGTTTATAAGCGGCCGTTTGTCGGCTGCTAGTGTGTGCTCGTCAGTGTTCTCTGTGATCCTGCTCGCCAGGGTGCTCGTCTGTGCTCGCGCTCGCCAGCGTGCTCGTCTGTGATCGTGCTCGTGAGCTCTGTGCTCGTGCTCGCATGCTGTATGCTTCATCTTGCGCGCTCCATTTGGGAGCCACGCTAGACTGCCGAATGTATCGCTTGTTCTAATGTAAATACCTGTAAATAAACCCTGTACGCCTAGTTCCTCCCAAGTTCCTCCCTACGACCTACAACCCTTACAACTGGTGGCAGCGGCGAAATCGTCCGACAACTCTTACAAGGTAGATAGCGCTTTCGCTAGCGTTTCTTTTCGCGTAGGTGATGTTTCTGCGACTGTTGCTCGTAGCCTTTCATCAAGTGCGCTGAAAGACAGGTGCCAGAGGTACCGCACACTATTTCTCCTTTTCGAGAAGACCCGTTTGTTAAATTATTAGTTTGTCGGTCCTTCGGTCCTATATCAGTTCGGGGGACAAAAACGTACCACAGACAACGAACAAGAAGTTTCAGTTATTGAGCTGGGCGCACCTCTGTTGCAGTGCAGTAATGTTACAGCTGTTCTTAGACCGCAAGAAACAAAAATTTGAAGACAAGGTCCGCATTACTTCGTCTCTAGCGAGGTAATCTGAGCAGCATGAAAGGGGAAAAAATGAGGTCAGCAGAGCTTTTCTAGCGAGTCACATGCATCGATTATTTGTAATATCCTCGATAGAAACGTCCGATTCCGATGATGGAATATACAAGCGAGTCACTCTCGCATAACGCATTTCTTGACTTTAGTTAGCCTTTCTAGCGTTTAATTTCAATGTGTAAAAGCGATTCGAGCCGCAACTCAGACATGGCCACGAGTCGCGTTCAGGCGGTGGACTGAAATTCAGTTTGCGGCTGAGGGTTTATCCGCTCGCATGCGATAGCGAAACACATACAACTGCGTACACAATGCAATCCGCAGTTAGCCTTTACTGAACGTCACAGCAGCCACCCGCGCGAGATGCCTTTTAGCCACTCTACCCGGGTTCACAATTTCCACGCAGTGGTGGTGACAGCCATGGTGACTCATTAGAGATTATCATCATTCAGTCGTTGCGTTCTCTAGTTAAGCTCAGTTTTAGAATAAGTACGCACATAAAACAAATTGGTAGACTAATTCGTTTTCAGTACGGGAGCGATGGGTATAAATGTTGAGAGTGATAGTCGATTATAAAATAAGACTTAAAAATCGATTAACTGCAGAAAACCTTTCGCTTTATTGTATCTCATGACAGACTGGGTAAACACCCGCGCTCTCGTACCAACATGATACGCGTTACATTTTGTTGAAACACTAGCGGGAGTGCGAAAACAAAGACAGCGGCAAGGTTTCTCACTACTTTTTTTCTTGATCTGCGCGGTCGCATACACGCAGCGTAGATGTTTGCTCTCTCAAGTGACTTGAATTGCGCATTTCCATGAACTGCCAGCGAGTAGCCACTCGATTCCTTCTAATTAATGATTGTTCGCGCCACTAAATCAAGCATGTGAACCTTCTCTCTCCCGGCCAGTGTTCTGGAGTCATCGCGGGATGCGCCTTCCTCCAGGCCAGGCGCAGATAGACACATATATACGTGAGAACGAGAACGCTACCTCCAGTTCGCCCGCTGTATAGCTTCTAATTAAGAATTGCGCAGTTACTCGCGCGCGCTGGCAGGGTGCTTGTAGGCGCGCAAGGCTCGCACAGAACTCGCAACAGCTGGCAGCGCTAATCACCCGCATCCATTATCGTCACGAGTGCGTGCAGCTATGGAACTGCTATCTCGTCGACCACCTCCCCACTAAGCCACTGCGGCACGACCAACTGTAAGGGGCGAAATTTCGCGGAGCTAGCTCTCAGAAAAACCGCCTCTTGCTCTCGCCTCCTCTCTGTTTCTCTCTTTCTCTCGCACTCCGCAAGTGGGCACAGCTGGAAGTCAAGATTTTGTGAAACAAAACACGAGTCAACTCTAGATCACGGTGAGATGCACAGAGCCAGGCCGATGGCGAAGAATAAGTTACGCACAAGCACTAGCTAACTCGTGGGTGTTTGCGGTGCTGTTTAATCGTTCTAAGCTTTTCTTTGATTTCACTGTTACGTTTCTCGCCATTACGACAAACTACACTTATTCGCGCGACATGTTCTCAGAGAAGCTTGAGGAACAGAGACGCCGCGGCAGATAAGGCGGAAAGGACACGGGCGCATGGGGTTACAATGAACAAAGTGAGGTGGGTACGAATTTAGTAGTGCTAGTCATTCCTCCATTCTTCGGTACAAGAAAATTTAATGTTATGTGGGACCTCAGGGGTTTCGGAAACATTAGTGAGAGAAAGAAGCAACTTTCATTGAGTCCTTCATGGGGTCAAAGGCGGCCAGAGCGGCGGGAGAGATCTCGCCCCCTTCATTAGACGGCGGCCAGTCCTTGCAGTCTAGCGGCGTCCGCGGCCATCCGGACGACCCAGAGCTGATGTTCCTGGTCGCTGCTGAGCAGCATAGCCTCCCACTGGTCAGCAGCGGTAATGGTTAGTGCAAGATGGATGCCATGTTTGTTAGTGCGCGTTACCTGTGGACAGGCCGTGCAGAGCGTGCAGATCGGGAAGTAAATTTCCGGGTAGATGCGATGGTAGAGCTTGGGGTTAGCGAAGGTGTTGGACTGAAGTAAGCGCCATGTCGTAGACAGTTCTTTGTTGAGTGAGCGGTGAGCAGTGAGGGGATGGGCATTTCAAGTGCGCCTTGCGATAGTATTGGAGGATCTTGCCGCAAGTGGCCATGCGGTCCCTCGCCTGCGACTCGTGCAGGTTGTCTGATGCGGCCGCGAGGACCTGAGGGCTGATTGTCGCTCTCCGCCAGAAATGGCGTGCGAGACCGGTGGACGAATTCTTGGGCGGTGCTGCGAGCGGCTCCGTTGCCAGCGAGACCGGAGCTGGCCGGGGCCCAGATCAACTGTGCTGCGCGGTGCCGGTCGGAAGGGGTGCGCTTAATGATGCGCAATGCTAAATGAGAACTGAAACCTTTGAGCAAATTGTGGACATGCTGTTTTCGAATCAACTATTATTGCTCTGGCTTGCGCGGAGTCGTATGCGAGCGCTATGGTGGCCTCTTCGCTCTGCTCCTTAATGAGGATTTGCGCATAACCAAAGGATTTTTTTTTCTTTCTTGCTTGCTGAACTGGTTGCTTCTTTCTCCTGAGGGTCAACATTTCGCACTTTCTACCAGTAACAACACTAACAAGCAACTAGCCTCTCAATAGTTCAAACACTACGCGTGTGTATTTAGCAAAAAAAAATTAAAAAAGAGAACTTGTAATAGGAAAACAGAAGAAACAACAATTAGCTTCGGCGTTATAAATAAAGTCAGTTAACTATCCCCGATGGGAGGATTACATTGAAGCCCCCAAGTCACTGTACTTTCTCATCTCTTCCAAAGCCTATGCATTCCGCATAGGGATGACCGACACCGCAACATGTGACCACTGCGGCCATGAAGAATCGATTGCCCATATTTTGTGCACCTGTCCGCAGTACAGTCCACAGAGGGGATGCCTTCGCCACGAACTTGACCAGTTGGACGACCAACCGCTATCGGAAAAACAGAATTTCACACCATCGAAAGAATCTACCGTCACAGAAGAAGGCCGTGAAAGCACTATTGCGCTTTTTGCGATCTACCGGCCTTTGTGACCGTCTTTAACTGGATCGGTTCTTGTGTGCGTGTGCCTCCGTGTGTGCATGTTTTTTTAAAACGTTTTCCTCTCTGTCCTCTTTTTAACCCCTATCTCCCATCCCCAGTTTAGGGTAGCAAACCGGAGACTGATATCTGGTTAACCTCCCTGCCTTTCTTCTTTATCTCTCTCTCTCGCATCTCTTCCATTAGAGCGATCTTGAACCCGCATGTTGTGAAGCTTGATTCGTTTTCATTTTGCGATCCTCAGGCTCTAACAACCTTGTTAATTCAGCGCCGAGCTAAATATTTATCTTCACTGTTCGCTTTTGAATTTAGAACTATACGAACTAAGTCCTAACAAGTACGAGATCGAAAGAAACCAGATTAGAGGGACATGAACAACCAGCGGTCCTGGAAACTGGGAGCTCAAAAGAGGCGCAGATTTTACAGGAAAACGACAGTTTCATTACTTTTTTTTCCTTGTGAATAACTTTTCTGTGTGAAGGAATCGTACTTTTGGCCCCAAAAACCTTTAGCCCCAAATCCCACATAAGCAGTGCTATTTTCGCTGACAAAATGATTTACAACCTAACTACGGCATCGACTGGAATATTTCATGGGTTTTGCAAACTGAAAAGATTCCGACATGAGCTAGTCATGACGGCGCATCTCACAACGACAAAGAAGTTGTTTTATAAATGCTATACTCATAATCAAGTCACGTTGTCAAACGTCAAATGCAATATCATATGTGTAAGCCTGCTATTAAGCCGAAATGACCGGTGAAACTCGTTGATAACACCATCCCGAGTTCGCTGGTTTGGTTAAGGCGTACGCATAGCCTGTGAACTCTATAATGAATAAGCATTGAGTTAGGTTAAAGTCACGGCCTGCGTGATGCATAAGCATTGCTTAAGGCTATACGTTGCATAGGATAAAAATAAACAATTGTAATCCTCGCATTTAGGTGTGCAGCTATTATTTGC
This sequence comes from Dermacentor variabilis, assembly GCF_050947875.1. Lineage (NCBI taxonomy): Eukaryota > Metazoa > Arthropoda > Arachnida > Ixodida > Ixodidae > Dermacentor > Dermacentor variabilis. Next base: position 51,154,996 of record NC_134572.1, on the reverse strand, counting down.
TACTTCACTTCACGCGATACCAACATGTGAGTTGGATCTGCATCATTCTTTGTTTTCTTTTTGTTTGCTTGCTTGCTTGTGTGCTTGCTTGCTTGCTCCCGTAACTCGGCTTAACTTATAGTTATTGCCTGCATATGGTGCTCTACCTTCCTCTTTGCGTCATTGCGGGAACTTCAAATATTAAAGCTTACGACGGCAGCGTTAGCGGCCAACGTCCACTCTTATTGTCGAATTGCTGGTAATGAACGTACGACTACTGTGATCTTCGTACTAAACTATTGATCAATCCTTAAGTACGTGTTTCAATATGCTTACGCTTGCGCTGCCAACGTCGCATCTCTCGGATATCAGAAATGCATACGCATGGCTGCTAATCAGCGCATATTTACGCTGTCGAAGTGTGCAACACCCCTGCAGGCCCTTCGTGCAAACGTGCAACGCTCGTTGCTTCGTGGCCCCAGTTCCGAGTCCTTGCAGCCGCAGTACCTTGCTCGAACCCTACAGGACGTTCGACGGCCCAATTTTCAGTGATTCCCATAAGCGTCGTTGACGAAAATCATGTGGCCACCCCCATGAAATGCATATCCAGGCGCTGCGCCTACGGGCCTTATCACTTACTTTTATGGCTGTGCAATTATTCGTAATTTCGAATACAATATTTAACAGTTCCTGCTATTCGACTCGTGCAGCATTCCATAATTCGCTATTTCGATGTTGTCCTTTTTTTTTCTTCTTCTTTTCGAATATAAGGGAGATTAACGCATTTTGGAGTTTACAGAGAGAAAGGGATGCAAGTGGTGGCTGTTCTAGAACGATTCTGCTGTTATGGACAGCCAAGGTGTCGGCCAGTTGCTGAGCAAATGCATGCAGTATAACTAGCTCCTTCTCAATAATTTCCAGTCCTTCAATAAGGACGGTCAGGCAGTTAAAGAAACGCTTCTCTCCATTTAAGCAAAGCAATTAAGTATTTTTGAGAAATCTCACCATGATTGCATTCATGTTAATCGACATGCGGTGCTGCAGCATTACACTCTATTCCATTTAGCGAACACGGCACCCTGTACGTGCACCTGGTGACGTGCTGTTCCTGTGTTCTATTACTGCCAATGTGATCAGTGTACAAGATGCCATCGCCTTTCACTTGTTTCTCATTTACAAGCCCCACATTTGACCGGACGTCCAGATCTGAACTGCATTGCTTGTATCCTATTAGTTAAGTGGGCCTTGATGTTTCAGCAACGGGCTTAGCACAACCTTTATTATTCACTACCTTTAGGAACGAGAAAACATTCCGTGTTCGATTTTGTTGTTGTTGTTGTTGTTGTTGTTGTTGTTGTTGTTGTTGTTGTTGTTGTTGTTGTTGTTGTTGTTGTTGTTGTTGTTGTTGTTGTTGTTGTTGTTGTTGTTGTTGTTGTTGTTGTTGTTGTTGTTGTTGTTCGTATTCCATTTGGAAATTTTGATATTTGAAAACAGCTACTCATTCCTTGTCGTTCCGTATATAGGTGCACCATCCTCAGGACTTAATTAAATTCTACTAGGCTTTCATTTAATACAGTGAGTGCAACGAAATACGTCTCAGGCACGGCGGCAGCGTGGATATTGTTCGTTTGATATAAAATAAACAAGATAATGGCTGCCGCAAATCCACAACAAGTGCGTTCCACGTAGTTATCATTTCACAATAAGCTTGTTTTAAGACGCGAGGATTAGGCTTCCTACGGCCTCCGTACAGCGCCATTCGCCGTACTTCACGTGCTTGCGTTGCCGTGGCGCCTTGAAGCAAGAAGGTTGTACATTCGTTTGAGGCAGGTCCGATGCTCTTTGCTTACTTAAGTGTCAATAAATAAGGTTTACCACTACAAGCGGCTTCCTCACACACTATGAGGTGTGCGCAAGTCACTGCAACGCACATGCCTGAAAAATTCTTACCTATTACATGTATTTTTGTTGAAGAAGAAACGCGGGTTCAACCGCAGAACGGTCCCAGGAATTGCAAATTCTCGCTGCCATTATTTGCACAGGTTGATGATTCCTTAAAACGGTCAGAGTCCTTCCAAACATGGAAGGACTCTGCAACAGTTGACGCCTCCTGTTCTTTTTTCCCCCCATTTTCTTTTTGTGTTCCTTTTCATATTTATGTTGTATTCATATAGGAGGTTGTGGCCAAATGCTGCACCAGGGTGGCCAATCCTGCTCTGGTAAGGGAGTGCATTACCGGTTCTGGTCACCGGGATGAGACCGCACTCCAAGCCTGTTGATGCAATTTTATCAACACGCGGATTTTTTTTTTAATCTAGTGGAAAATTGCACGGCACCGGGATTCGAACCACGTTCCTCTTGCACGCGAGGCGGATGCTATACCTCTACGCCACCGCTGCACCTCATATTTATATCACAAACATTCTAACGTCTCCGTAAACGTAATGCGCCGACTTCGACCGTTCCTCTGGCTCTGAATTAATCTGCAGTGGCAGCAGCATCCCTCCCAGCGGGCACAGAATTCCGTCAAGTACAAATTCTTTGCAACGCAACCAAAGTTCTCTTCGTTCGCTACAGTGTTGCCCACTTTGCCCTTCGAAATACATACACAGATACCTCAACTCTCACAGCCTGTGTGGTGCGCTAAGACAGGCACCAATCGCCAAGCGCCAGAGATTCGCCCGTCTTGTTCTCGTGCCCCTGCTCCCGCATTTGTCGCTTAAGGCGTACCACAAAGTGTAATTTCTTTTCCTGAAAGGAAGTTCCGTAGACACAGTAGGTACAAGCGTTCTATCAACTAGGGCAAAACAGAACAGTTCATGAGAAGCTGCGTGCCCCCGTCAATTCTTTTCTTTAAATTTTGTTAACCGATATTATACAACTTATACTGACGGCATGTTGGTGATCCATGATTTTGGTGAAGCAGCGCACTTGTAAAAAAAGATATTCACACAAACATGAATGATGAGGACATACACAGGCGCTGATGTATGTCTAAGCGGATATGTCTAAATTTTCAAGACTTACAACTTTTACTGCGAAGCACGTAACTCCCGACCCCAATTTTGGGCGAGAAAAGGGGATGTGGTCGGAGAGAAGCAGTGCTTCTTTTAATTAAAAAGATTATCCGGCCGTGTACCAAACTTCAAGAGTTTCCACTAGTATTAAGTGCTGCAGCGCTCTAAAGAACATCAGGATAATTTTGCTGCACTGATTCACTCCAGAAGTTTGCGCATTCATATGTATCTTCCGATTGTGCAACTTCGCCTTCGAGACGACAAAGCGCCCAGACTTTCAATAGTATGACAAAGGGGGTCGTTCTTTTTTTTTTTTTTCTTGTGTTCAGTGCATGCATGGTCGTTATGAATTCTCCAAATGCACTTGCGTCGTATTACAGAGGATTTGGGAGGAAAAAGTCCCACCATCGCCAAAAACAAACGAACAAGACCATCGAGTCAGAAAGAAACACGACAGCTGGCACGGCTGGGTGTTGTCAGACAGGGTCCCTCGTGACATTTCTTCATTTTCTTTATCAGCCAACTGTCGTTTTAAACCTTTCCGAACGAAATGAAACTTGAGTACTCGTCTGACTTTAGTTACAACACAGCTTCACAGGAACACCGTCGTAGGGGCACATTATGCAAAATTTGCTGATGGGCTGTACCCTGACGCCCGCTTGTTTTCATTTTTTTTTAGAGCGCTGCTTTTAGCCGACCGTTCCTGCGGCTAGCGTTGGCGTTGTCTCTCGTAACCGTACTAGCAAGCACAGCGAAGGATGAAAGCGAACGCGGAGCGCAGCTGGAGATGAAAGATGGCGATAGCGAAGAAAGTGCGAGGAGCAAAGCGGAGGAGGGTATTAGCCGGAAAGCGGAGGAGAAGAGTATGGCGAAAGCGTGAGAAGAAAAGCATAGTGCCGCGCAAGACGGGCTTTGTGGCGACGATGGCTACGAGATGGCACCAGAGCAGTGCGCGTCGTCTGTGTGGAAACAAAGCGCTGCATGAGCGGAGGTCGGCGGCTGCTGTGAATCGCGCCCACGCGTTAAAGTCCCTTCCACGCGTCACCCAGGCGCGACCTCTCGTGGTCTACCGATTAGAGAGGCCGTCGCTAACCGGGACACTTCGCTCAAATTTCGCATTAGGGAGTATCGTAATCATCGGGGATTTTTTTTCTTCATTTTTTTCAATAAATGTTTTCTTCCTCCTACTCCCCCTCCTCCTCCCTAAGTTTGTATTCGCAAAGCATAGATGGTGCCTTGCAACAGAAGTGAAAAAGGACGCGCATTCAGCGTGCTCACTTTCCCCAGTTTTCGTGCTCGGCGGCCGGACTTTCTCCGCTCATAGAATGAGGGGAGGCTAGCGGCATAGGGATAAGGAGTGGGCTGCTATACAGATGGAGCCAACGGACAGGAAGTAGGTTACTGGGAAAGTGGGAAAGTAGCCGGTATCTCGGGAACTCGCTTGTTGCTCGGAGAGGCGCTGACGTCACGGCAGTGATTTGCGAACCTTGCGAGTAGGCGAAGCGGCTGCCTAGGGCACTGCTGTGAAGACTGTAGCAGAAAAGGCACAAGAACTGGAAAAGCGACGTGAGGCCGCCATGACCGCATGGCAACCGGAAGAAACGTTGCGCCGACGCCTTCCGCAGATAATTCAGCGGATTAAGAAAGCTATTAGCTTGCTTTGACATTCACCTTTTATACTTGTTTCTTATTTTTTCCTTGAATTTAGATAATTCGAGGAAAATTTGAATTTAGAGACTGCTTTGTTTCTGCGCAAACGAACAAAATCAAACGCAAAAAGCTAGATGCTTGCTGGTGAGCAAGTGGTGTGGAGCAGTGCTTTTTACAAACGGAGTTTAAGCTTACTGCTAAGATGAACGTCGTTTTGATTCTTGAGTTCGGTGCAGATTCTCGTTTTTTTTTTTTCTTTTTTCTTAAACTTCTCATTTGGGCTTTAGGTCACTGTTTGCGTCACCATGAGAGCTCAAGCACGGGATGCCATGAGGCGGCGGCGGCGGTGTACATAGTGGTGGTAGTGATGTTGGTGGTGTCGGTGGCGTTGGTGGTGTAGCGGCCAAACTCAATTCTAATATGTTTATGATTCCTGTTTGTGGAACATACAAAAGCAGGCCTAGCAGCTCAAGGATTTTGAGGGGGCCTCCTATCTCTGAGTCTAAGGTGAAGAGCAAATTATGCAACAAGGTTTGCGGCGAGTGACCCAGCACGTTAGTCGTTTAAATAAACGCACTGACCACAGACAGAGTAAACATGAAAGATAAGAATGCCAACTTTATATTACAATGCTAATTATTTCTCGTGAACACAGCAAGTGATACACACGAATGGTCTTTTCAGAGCGGCCCGACTGTGCTGAAAAAGTCATGTAAGACAGCAGTCAAAATGTATTACTAGAGTGAGAAGACGGGTACTAACGCTGAGCTTTAGTTATCTCCATTGAAGCGCCGCTTACGCTCGCATCCAAGCTTCTTTGCTGCCCTAAACAATATCGGTATCGCTGCCAAATTGACCTGAAAAAGGTCAATTTGTCAAAGCGCAGAATTCACCTTGAGAAACAGTAACGACCGACCAATTTGCCCCTCGAAGATTTTTCTACTCGTCCTAATACCTCGTAACTATCAGCGCTTACGCCGTTCTATACGAGGTATAGCTATGATGCCATCATCTCTAACCACCTCCTGGGACGTTAATTCCAACAGAACGTAACTGGCAGTACAACAGAGCAGTCACAAGAAAAGGTCTGCAAGCAATCAAAGACGAAGTCACTAAGTTTGTATATTACCCTCTTTGTACTGCACGCTAAGGGGGAAAAGCGGTGAGAATGCGCAAACATTTCACTCGTGCATATGTATAACCGCACCATGCTTGTGCCTTCTCTGGCGATTTACGGCAACAGCCACCTGCAGAACCAGGGCTCATTTCAGCATGACGGGTAACGTTTAATTTTTTCCCTAAGTTCCTGCAGCTGGAAAATCTCTGCAATTTGAAACCGTACTCTCCCACGAGCGCTATTCGTTCAGCGCACCGCAATAAGCAGAGCTTTTCGCGGAAGAACAAAGTCACAGTCAAGTCTACTTCAGTATTGCAGCATGGCCTCATTACAACGTTGGTTCCGCAACGTTAATGGAAACTGGCCAAAAGAAACAGACAACAAAATATAGCCACCTAAATCGTGCCATTTGCTACGCCAGCGCGGTTTTTCATTCTCTCTCCTCTAGCAAGTATACGGGCGCATAATGCAATATCGCGCAATCAAATGACCCCGCAAGGCTTCATTTAAGAAAAAGCAGCCAAAGAACTAAAAATAAATGGAACTTCACTGTGTCTGGGTCCGCTGTATAATATAGTGACGATGGCGACGGCCAGTTCTCGCGGGGTGATAAAGAAGGAAGCCCGAAGAACAAAGCACAACGAAAGGAATGCAGGGCTGCATATACCGCAGTCATCTTTCCTTTCTTTTTTTTTATCCTGTGGTGCGCAAATTGCTCTCAGTGGAGCTGTATAGGCGTGATGGAGGTGGTAGTTTTGTTGAAATATAATACCATTTTCTGAGTGCAAAGTCATAACTGCCACGCCGACAGAGAGGCAGGGGGTGTCGGATGCGAGAATCTCAAAACCTTTCTTTTTCTTTCTCCCTCTTCCCTCGTCGCCATATTTAGCAACTTAAAAAGTAAAATCGCCGACGCAGAAATCACAAAAGCAGAGAAAAATGTTCGTCTAAAATGAATTTCGAACTGGTGCGCCTGATTGTCATATAGTCTACATTAAAGCTTGCACATTTGCCTTTTTTTTATATATTTTTTTACGACGCAGCAGAGTGTATAGCGACAGTTTCGCGGTGCGACGAAGTTCTTGAAAAGTTTCAGACAGTGTCAGTTACGTGTACGTGAGTGCTCTGTTTGCTGTTGCCCCGAATCACGCGCGCACACTATGCCACATGGAGGAACTAGAATCCTGCCTCCATGCTGTGGCACATTTCGAGACTGCGTCGTGCACTTGACGTACCCAACACCCACGTTAACCGGCCGATAGACCAGTCGTTAAAGTTCTACTTGTGCCACACCGTTTTCTTCCTTGCTTTTCTTTTCATTAAACCAATTCCCGGTGGCATGGTTACAAGCAGACATAAAGGCCCATTTATTGCCGCATACTGACGACGGCGACCACTTTCTACTTAATTGTTAAATGTGATAAGAGACAGTAAATACTGACACACACACACACACACACACACACACACACACACACACACACACACACACACACACACACATTGTTGCGCTGATTAACATACAAAACAAAAAAGAACAAGTAGGGACACTTGATGCTCTCTTTTTTTTTTTTCTCGGTCATGAAGTGTTACAACTTTTTCAGCAAGGCATTCAATTCATTGCACCTCTTCTGATGAGGTTCATCGCATTCAAAAGAGAACTTTGAAGTCTGTGATCAGTTGGTAGCAGATGCTTTGTTGAGGCTTTGATACTCGACAAAAACGACGAACAATAAAAAAAATCTTTTAAAACTGAAGCATCGACATCACGATTCTGCAACTGCACAATGAAGACAGATTTTACAATCCTGCGAGCTGCGCAAGTATGTTCAACGCGCACTGAATTCATATAACGAAGCTTTCAAACATGCCACTAATTTGTGAATAAGGGTGTTGAGCTGTAAAAGAACCCGCCGTGGTTGCTCAGTGACTATGGTGTTGGACTGCTGAGCACGAGGTCGCGGGATCGAATCCCGGCCACGGCGGCCGCATTACGGAGGCGAAATGCGAGAACACCCGTGTACTTATATTTAGGTGCACGTTAAAGAACCACAGGTGGTCGAAATTTCCGTAGTCCTGCACTACGACGTGCCTCATAACCAGAAAGTAGTTTTGGCACGTAAAACCCCATAATTTAATTTATTTTTTTTAGCCGTAAAAGCGCTAGAACTCGTAAGGTTTGATTACTGAGCTAACTTGCCCTCCATTAAAGTACTTGAGAAACAAGTGAACTTAAAGTTAAATGTTTGCGAAGTATTTTTCGTCAGAAATATTGCCGAGTGATAGAGGTTATCCGAGCCGCAAGCGTATACTCTAAATATGAAAACAATGTTAGAAAACGCTGCAACGGCAGTGCTGTAACGCCCGTGCGCAATTAATTAGCGTGATTCTTAAGAAAGAATAATAAGGGAACGTATAAGCTTTGTCCATCTTAAGCGCGTCTTAGATACGTACAGATGCTAGTTTCACTTTAAGTACTTACAATCTATAGGGTGTCCCACGTAACTTGAGCCAAGAATTTAAAAACGAAAGGCTCGTCGGAAGCGTATTGAACAGCACGCATACTATTCGCAATAGCTTATAGTAACTTTGACAAATCTTTTTTTATATTCCCGATAACTCGCTAATTAATTAAGCAGATTTGTAGAGTCCCTTCAGAAACCACCGATCCAGTTGTTTCCTGTATGATATGGGGAGATATGGGGAAAACAAAAAAAAAATTGCCTGAGTCACTATAGGCCGGTGCGACAGTATGCGCTCGGTTCAATTCGCTTCCGACACGCCTTTCATTTTCAAAATCTTGGCCCAAGCTTCCAAGACGCGACTTCACCCTTCTAGTTCGTCTATGGCTTGGAGTAGCATATTCAAATGCGTACTCTTTTCTTATCGGAATAGCCAACAGCCCACTTTGTGACTTCTGCGGCTGCAATGAAACAATCGCGCAACTTCTTTGTCAGTGCTCTCGTTTCAACCCGCAAAGAGCAGTCCTCTCAGCCACCCTAGAGAAACTGGACAAGCGCCCAATGACAGAAAACAAGATCCTTGGAAATTGGCCTACGCGAACATCAGCGCGATCGGCTATAAAGGCGCTGCTGTGGTACTTAAAAGACACAGGACTTTCTGACAGATTGTGACTTCACTGTGTGACGCAGGATTGTACGGTGACACTGCATAACACTAGGAACGCCTTTGCGGGCTGCGTGACAGTGCCCACAGAAACAGTTTGTGTGTACGTGCACGTGTTTGTAGTCTTTTTTTCTTTTCTTTTTTTTATCCTTCTCTCTCTCACCTATCGCATCCCCTTGCCCCTCCCCCAGAACAGGATAGCCAACCGGAGATAATCTCTGGTTGGCTATCCTGCCTGTCTCCCTGTAAGCTCCCTCCCTGTAACCTCCCTGTCTTTCCTTTGACTTTCTCTCTCTCTCTCTCTCTCCCTTGGCCCAAGTTACGTGGGACACCCTGTACAACAGTGTGGCGCTGACGTTCGTTAATCACTTGCTCATTTGCTTCTCCTCGGAGATGCGGGGTTGGTTTCCTAACCAAAGGCGCGCACGTTAGAGGTTGTAAATAAAGCGCAAGTCAGCATTCGCTCAATGATTGGCGACTCACATCAGTAGTCCGCGCCAGTTGATGTTATACCGCGGATGCATACTTTTTTTTTTTTTGATACTCTTGGAATTACCTGTCCAAGAAATATTACAACGTACAGTTTGATCCACTATTTATGAGTATACAAGTGCTGTGCAGACACGCGTATTTTTCTTTCGAAAGTGAACAATCGCCCGGCTTTGCAGCAGATAACTTGTGGGTGGTGTTACCGCTCACCTTTTTGCACATGCATGCGATGCACCGAACATAGCTTCAACCGCCACTCGAAGCTAGACATGCTCCGTGTAACTGTAGACAGCGTGCACTGTGCATGGTTGCCGTCCCAACCGTCCCCGGAGGCTTCCGATTACAATCGGTAGACGTGGGCAGAGTGCTGGAAACTGTTTGCGCGAACATCGCAGTAACAGCGTCGTTCCATAATCACTCGTTAACTCGAGTTCAGAAGACACGGAAGTTTCCAGTTACTCTTCCAAATTTAGCAGGAAAGTTCAGCAGCTTTCTTTTGTGTTCATGTTCAGTGAGGGAGCTTTAAACCTTATTAAACTTCATTCGCGTCCTTCTGCCGCCTCGGGCGTCATTATTACGGTTTATTAAGTAAACTCATTACTGAGAACAGTTTACTGAGTCATACTGCACGCAGCAGCGGCCACTAAGTAAAAGCTAACGAAGCGCTGAACTCAACTCGCTGCGCCTGCTTCTCATGCCGTGACGCACCAGTGGAGCCGGTGTTGTCGGTGCGTGTTGTGCTACGTCTGCTTCGGACTCAGCGACGCCCTTTATTCGGTGCGCTCGCTCCCTTAAGACGATTAGCCCCCTGTGCTCTGCTGAGTTCACTAATTAAAGTAAGAAGTTTTCACCCAAAAAAAAAGTCTCCCGGACAGATGACCCGCGCTCTCGACGTCGCCTCGAGTGCCGCAGGCGTCCAGGTGAATATAAACACCGTCATCGCTGGCGCCTTCGCGCACGAAGTTTCTAATTAGCAGCCGCTTTCGCAGTCGAGCATCTCAGCAAACTACAGCGCCGCGCGGCGGCAGCAGCCATCTCGACAGACGGCACTGCAATAACTCTCCGACACTCTTTCTTTAAACGGAAATAGCTTACTGCAGCTTCGCACACCAATATAAAGAAAAGGAGGTTGAAGCGTGGCGCAAAAGGGACCATTACAGAGTCTGTACCGTAACAGCATAGAACCAAACTTTTTTAAATATCTTCATTGTGGGCACCTATTATCAACGGCATGCTGTTTACGGTCATCTTGAGTAAGTGATGATATTGTTTGTAGAACGCTTTGTTATATGTAAGTGAAGATAAATAGTTCGCTTTCTTGACCATCACGTGTGGTGCTGCCAGAATAATTTAGTAATCATAGTCAAACCTCCACATGGGCTTCATTACTTTATTTGTTCTTATTGGGCCGTCTTTCACGACTCTGTAAGTTACGTTGCTTTCCCCAATAAAGAACAAGCGAGAAAGGGCTCATGTCATTCTTTACGTCCCTATCTCGTTCGAGCTCACTTTCGCCATGATAAGTTAAAATCTATTATGCAAATTATATAAATTCAATTTTAGTAACTACTACCTTTGAATATTGTACGGGGTGATTACAAGTGCCTTATCGAGTTGTTTCTGAGTAGCTATTCGCGATTCCAAATAAATGCTCGCTCTCCAGTGGCGTGAGGAAAGGTTGAACCTGACATTCTCACATTACACCATGCGCTGCAAGGTTGCCTCGTAGTTCTCAAATCGTCGTGATGCCACCGTGCACAAGCCCGAAAAAACAAGAAAAAAAATCGGGTGCCAAAATAATTTTTAGTGTGTATCATTATGCGTGTTATCGTAGAGCAAAGACAGCAATGTATGATTTCATCGTTCCCCTGAGGAAGCAGACGACGGCCATCGGTGAACTATACTATGCTGGATTATTCGAAACACTTCACACAGGATATCCAATACTTTATTCCCGGCGAGTAGAACATTGCTTCTTTTTTTTAATATGTTGCAGGCGTTTTAAATCGCTGAGTGAACTTTGTTTAGGCAGGCGCGTTAATAAATCAGTGATGTGCGCTTCAGCTTCATTTGTAATATGTATTTGTCTTGTTTTTCTTTTTAAGTTTAGATTTCTGCCCCAGTATTGATGTTATGATAGTGCCTTAAACAGCAGGAATATCCTCGCTAATGTGCCTTTGTCCGCAGGCACCGCGTGTCCGCATGTTATGCCGCGAGGCGACCTATGGTTTCGACAGCAGCACGCTTTAGTTCAACGTTGAGAGAAGAAAATGTTGTATTCTCACTCGCGTGGCGAGTCGTCAGTTGATGCGCTGGCAATAGATTTAGAAGCAGCTGCAAACAGCACTCGTTCCAGATTTGGAGCATTCCACTTGGCCACAGCGCCGCTAGTTTGCTTTCATAGTCTGTGCACACAGCTAACTTCAATCACAACTAGTTTGATTCGTTTCAAAGCCACGCATTTACCCTAACACAAGTGATCAAAAGAAAACCCTCGCTAAATTTCGGAAGCCTCATAGAATACACGCAGCTTGGTCCGAGTGGTCGTTATTTGCGTCTCGCGTCGTTTCACCGGAGTTTGAGAATTCCTGCGGGCATCAGGCGTCTGCTGTGTTCCCCAAGCCTAGACGCTATACATCGAACACTGCGTATTGCGAGCATAAGACGCAGACTACCTTATCACACGGAGCAAAACTATAAAGAGAAAGGTGCACCCCAACTCACAACCTGAACCATCATTTGTTTTTGTTTTTACCCCGAGCCAAATTGATCAGGTAACTCGGGAGTTTTTAGCATCATTCTATCAGTGCACAATATCCGCATTTAGCTTCTGAAGACGCGACAGACGTTAATGCCTATAAAATGTGGGCTGCTACTCGACATAACCTGGAAAATGAACTTAGACTGCAGCATGAGCCGCAGTGCAGAGTTGCTTATATGAAGTTCGAACACAGTCAAGTATCGTACCTGTACCAGTGGAGCAGCACCTTTCGGAGGCCTGCTATGCACAGACGCCCCCCTTTCTCGACCTCCGCCTGACATGAAGCGTTCTTTGTCTTTAAAAAGGCCGGTGGGGATGGCTAGGCAGGCCAGACGTTTACACGCACAGCGCTACTATTTCCGCAGTTTCGTCGCTAAAATCTTCGAGACCGATGAAAATAAGGTAATCAGCAGCAAGGACCCTTTCGATTTCGACGAAACACCTGGATTCTACCCCACAAATGAGAAGTTTCAGCACAGCACACACAGCACCAAGCGACAGAGCCGCTGTGAACCTGGGTCAAGGAGGTTAAAGAAAAACTGCTGGAGTGGAAACGATGTCCTGAAGGTGAAGCCACACAGGGGGGCACGATAAAACTATAAATAAACGATAACAAAAATGTTGAAGAAGTGCTTTTCGCCGACTTCCCATGAGTTAGTCAACCTCCTTGGTTAATCATGACTTATGTTACCAGACAGATACCTATCCACCTGTATCTCTATATTACTGGTTTTAGTGTGAAATCTGAATATCCTGGTATATTCAGAATATTCAGAACGTCATCAATATTCAGAAGAAATTATTTTCGTTGGAAACAACCAGCTTTTATTTTCTAATTAGGCTTATTGAATACCATTAACACAATAACATTAACAATTGAATAACAAAGTCAAATCACTCAATCTGTAAACGAGGTCACCGGAGAAGGCCACCGGAGAAGGGTAGGGGGGGGGGGGGTGTTTGCAGCCATCTTTGTTTATTTAAACAGCGTTGCTAGCGCATGTCAATTGCTTTTAATTTAGTACTTTCCATGCTCTCACGAGAGGTAGCGAAATGTGTAATAAATGATGCCTCACTCGTTCGCGACCGGATTGCAGCTCTCTCAAGTATGTTTTGAATAAGAATGCGCATGTTGCCCGTAAAACAGGAACAGTGCGTTTCAATATGCCCCCGGCGACTACCTGTATCTTATCATTTGCAACCGTGGTGGCTTTGTATCTTCACAATGAAGTTGCTGACGTAGCTGGCTGGCTTACGCTCTAAGCTCCGCAGGTCGCTTGCTGACGGCCCGCATGGCGTGCATGAGGGAGTACGGTTTTGCGAGAACAAGCTTCAAGCTCTCGATCAAACACGTATAGCTTTACTATTTTGCCGACGGCGGCTCATCAAAGTATGGGGAAAATTTGGCAGACCAAACGGTCATGCCGGAATCTAGGTGCATGAAGTGAAACTTTAGATAAGCGACATGTACAAAATGACATAATTGTTTGCATTGACGTCATCGTAATTTCCATCTTAGGGCACTTGAACTTCAAGAAACTGCGTAAACAAGAAACGCGGCATCACGACATGTGCGTCATGCGCAGAGCCACAAATCGATAGCAGTGATAATTCGGTGAAAAACGGTCACCGTTAAAAAGCAAAACAATGTACACGTGATAATAAGGCACACTGACGTCGTCATGGCAATTATGTTTGCGTACTAGCACAGGATAGAACCGCTGCCTATAAATCCGCCAGTGGAATAACGAGCAGTAAATAGAGTTGCTTAAATTCGCCCTGGGCCTTCAAAAAACCTTGCGTTTATTTTGTAATTCGACCATATCGTAAAAAAGGTTTATGTCCTAAATACAATCATTTACCATGACTATGCGTTTACGCAATGTCATATGCCTTGGTGTGTTTAGAGATAATCGCATATCAAGGCTTGAAAATTTAGACAAATAAACCGTAATAAAGTCAAGAATGTCTGAAGGTCAAAATGCGGAACAAATCCATGTGTAACCCCGGTGGCCGAACGATCGCAGCGTCAGAATTCCCTCTAGTAATGCTTATAGGAGACTGATTGCAGCATGGCATCCGAGATTGCAACATGGCCTCCGGATATCATATACTAGAGGCCGTGGTTGCGGACGTCACGTCTCCAATAACGCTGTGGTATGGGGTGCACGCGATACAACGCAAATGTATTTTCTGTTCGCTCCCGCAAAGCGGTCGTGACCAACAAACAAGTTTAGAAGACGTCAAGAATCTCACTCCCTTAAAGTTGGCGTTGCCATGCAACCGATGTTTATTTCAGTGGAGATCGCTTATCTGTCGGCTAAATGCAGAAGACCACGCACAATTTATATGCGAATGCAAAGTACAAGCGTAATGCCTTCGTTTCATGTCAGCGCGCAGCTATCTACCAGATGAGATGAATTTCTTTTTTTTTTTGTTTTAGGAAGCGAGCGTGATTAGGCACATGAAGGTTTATTCAATGGTTTTGCCTATAAACTCTACTCCGTACGTTCTAAAGTATTGCTCAAACATCGCTTTGTACGGAACGTTAATGGTGAAGAAAAGCCGGAAATGCAATTTATGCCTCATTGCTGCGTCAAAGTTGCGAGAGTATAGTTGGATTCCCGTTGCAAAAGTGAAAGACACGGCATATTGCAAGACAATAACCTCGCACACGTTTCTCTGTTGATCTGTACTAAACCATCACGCTTCATCGTAGTATTGGCGCCGAACTAAGAAATGTTATGTTGTCTAGATTGCGTTACGAGTGAAATAGCAGCCTGCACTTGTTCAAGCGCTCAAGTGTGCGCAGGGGCTGAAGCTCAAGCCTTTCCCAGTTCCTCTTCTGATGCAAAAATACATTGCTATTTATATGCAAAAGCGTACTTCTTTTGCATCGTTTTCTTTTTCCTCGAACAATTCAGTATACGACTGCAGTGAACAGAAAGTCAGAACACGCCGCGTAACCACCTTCATATTTTCCTGCAAGATAGCGAAGACTGATGTGGACACTTTTTTTGTGTGTGTGACTTATCACCATTTGGACCAGAACGAAATGCGTCCATTTGGCATTTTCGCGACGGTACATGCAATAATATATAACGTCTCTAGAGTTGAGGTATACTCCCAACGGCACAAGTTTTCGAAACACCGAATCCGCGAAAGAAATAAAAGAAATCTCGTCGAAGCCAGTCACCCGCCCTCTCAGAAAAGCGTGCAGCAGATGTTCCCCGTATGACCAGAACATCGCTCACCTCGATTCCAGGTAGAGCCGACGTCGCGAGGAAATACAAGTCACGCTGCGAAAGGTCAAGCGTAGAAAACACCGTCACGAAAGGAACGAAAAGGGCAACGCAAGCGCCTGCGATCAACTGAACGACGCATGAAGCGACGCATTAGCACATGCTCTGGCGAAAGCAGCGCCAACCCGTCCATCGTGGGCACGACTGCCATCAGTTCAGGCACGACAGTTCCTCTGGCAGTTTGGCATTTCTTTGTGAAGGCTACCGAACGGTAGCTTATGAGTGTGCTACCGCAACTACTGATATGGCACGCCTCGACCACACCGACGAACTTCATTCCTGTGTCTTACCAAAATTTTACAAATCTTGAGCACATTCACATTCGCGGCAGTGCCAGGAAACTTTTAGAAGTGCGTTTTTCTTAGGGTCTGCAGGGGCGTATCACTTGTTGTAAATCTTCATCGTTTAGTGTACTCGCGGCTTGCTGCTGCAAGTGTACGTTATATTGCAGTAGACAGGAAGCATCCCTGTGTTTACGGAATCAATTATCTTCTCGTCCTGGTAATTGGTCCCTGTCATGAACAGAATAGCAAAATGAAAGCTTTTCAGTATAACTATAAAGGGTTCGAGAAATGGTGCACATAACTAACTTCCTAGGCAAATCATACAACTTTTCGCAAGACACCTTTTTTTTTTAACAGCTAAGCTGTCTATGGCTAGGATCTGGAAGATCGCGTCCGCGCGTAGTCCAACACTTTTTCATACGTGGGCCCATCCCGAAGATAGTGAAATACCGGGCCGACACGCGGCGGCGGTGCAGTTCGCCATTAATGGGCTGCGTACGCATACACAGCTTCGCTGGTCATCCTTTCTCGCAGAGCGAACGGGCACTAAGTTTTAATTTTTTTCGAAATGCTCATTTTACCTTCTTATCTTGTTTCCCTCTCATCCCAAGCAGAAGGCTGGTGGGAAAGGAGGGGGCATTGCTTACGTGCGCGTTATACAAGCGCAAGCAAAATTAGATAACTCAGTATGGAAAACAGTGACAAATATTCAGCTTCCTTAAATTATTTTTATTATCAAGAGCAATTCACAGATAAAAACTATAAATAATATTTGTGCACATAAAAAATTAACATGCTCATTTATGAGCGAGGGTGCGTGATATGTTTATGCTCAATGTATAACCACTTGGCAGCGCAAAGCAAAAAGCATCACGGTGCGGGGTGGAGATGGGGACACGCGGCTAACGCGTTTCCAGCGTGCCCGCTTGAACCACAGGGATGTCGTTATTTCGATAACATACTCCACCATCTAAAGAAGCTTCCTTGTGAACGCTGATTACTTAGTTAAAAGACTCACTGAATGATCGAAATTTACGCGCGCAGGTTTCAGAAGCGGCGCAGTGGTGTTAAAACGGGACCACAAGATAACTATACTGTCGAAAGAGCGAACAAGGGAAATCAAGGGACAACATGTCGCCCCCCCCCCTAAATGAGTTATATTTCCTTTCCCGCTCTTTTATTGTCGAACTGCAGTCCCCCTCCCCCTCCCCATGTTTTTGCGCTGACTAGCTAAGCATGAATCACAACACTGCCCCTAGATAGCAGCATCATATGAGAGAACAAAAGCGGGAAGAGAAAAAGAGGTCGTTAGCAGGTTTATGTCAACTTCTTAATAGGGATACATCAAGAACAGCATCAGCTAAAAGCGAACTTCTGTGTTCAGTATGGATCAAGCTTCTATACGTCACGATAAGTACAGGCCCTTTTGTGCAACGCCGCTTAACAGAGCGGCCTATATTGTAATGCTTGTGCGGGAAAATTGCCTCCCACGATGACAGCGCAGTTTGCATGAAAGAGCGAGCACAACCACTTAGAACGAATATGAATAATGGTTGGGTTTACGGTGCCTCCTACCACATATACATGAGCGTATTCTGCGCCCCGCCAGAAACATGTCTGTTATGCCGCATGATTAAGGCGATGGTGTTTTTTCTTCTATTTTTTGTGATGGAAGTTGGGTGCGAGAACGGAGTATATTCTGTCCGTCAACATTTAGTGTAGGCACCCGGAGGTTCCTCATTTGTTGTTGTTGTTGTTGTTTCAAAATATGACTCGTTATCGCGAGGGGGATCGGCCACACTGAATTATCTGAAAAGAACACTCAACAAAGTACCCATAGGGGTAAAGAAAAACATTCAAGACGAAGCATAGGGCAATTAAATGATAACACTAACTTTGAGAGGACCTACACACAATATTTGTCAGTGCCCTCCTGCTCAACTCTTCGTGCTTGTCGTCCTCTTTCCTCAAATCCCTACCCTTCCGTACGCACACTTCATAACCCTCCGCCAGCTTCTAACAAAGATAAATACGAAAACGAGTGGAAGCGAAGTATCTCGGCATAGTAGCAGACGGCATAGCAACAGCCCTAGCTGCACTTATGATAGTCGCGGAAAAAAGCCTATCCGCAGCTATTTTAAAAAAGGGGGACACATGACTGGAAGAAGCAGTTGTGTTCTTAGGCACCCTGGTGTTTCAAACAGAACACACTAAAAGCATAAAACACTCATACACTCACAATCCTTCGAATATTATACATTTGCACGAGCAGTCCGCCTGAAGAAGAAAAAGGGCCCAGGGGAAGGGGGCTCTGAAGTAGCTGGGCCAAGATTCGTTCAATGTTTAATCCTGCGTTGGTCAGACCTGCGAGCAACGCGACGAGGGACCCGAGTTGGCCTTGACGTAGTAGACGGCGCCGATGCGCTTCCGGTCCTGGAACCAGTCGCGGATGTCCTTGTGCCGGAAGGCGACCAGCGCCACGGCCAGCACCATGAGAAGGGTCACGAGTCCCGCAGTGACCACCAGCAGCCGCAGCGTCATGTGACCGTGGTGGTGCTCCTCCTCCTGTTGCCCGTTGCCTGAAGCAGCTGCACTGTGCTGCACGCAGTGCAGGTCATCGTCCGTCAGCTGCGTCACCAGCACGCCCGAGAGATAGGCCGGGGAGTCGCACCTGCGGGTTGGTGCGGCAGTGACTAAAGCATTAGTACTTCGCTTCGATTTGAGAGTCGAAGAGGATCGAGGGGAGAGAATATGTCCAAAAGAAACTGTATTTTTCTTTCTTAAGCATCTGAAAAATTGGCCAAAATTTTTAGTCCCCCAAAATAACAACGCAAAATTTAAACAAATTTTGTGCAGAAAGGGGGCTGAGAAATCCCCAAGCGAAAGCAGGGATATGAGCAGAATAAGTAGTGCACTAGCTTTTGTTTTGTGTGTTCGTGTTTCGAAACATTTACAATGTGTTTGAAGAAAATGTACATTTTGATGGCACATTGATTTCAGCAGATCTGCTTATTGTAGTTCTTCCCAAGTGAATAAAATAAATTGACAGCCTGTTCACGTTGTTTACCTGCATAGCGCAGAAAATGTCCATGCCACTAAGTCACAAGCTTCTGCGCGTTTGTCAACGTGTGAGTTTCGGTATACCTTTGCAATGGCGTGTTGGTGCGCGCAATTCCTTGCTATCAAAACGCCACATCATTCCTTTCCCACCACTGTGTCAGCACTGTCGGCTTCACATGGATTGACACTTCTAATCTCCGCGAACTTGACAAAACTGTCTCAGTTTTTTCGCAGGGCAATACGCGAATTTTTCTGCGCCGTAGAGTAAACGTCCTTTTTTCTTTTTCTTTTCTTTTTTGTCGCTGCAGCCTTTTTGATAAACCTTGTACAAAGGGAGCGACTGCGACGTCACAGACGCCACGTGCAAGGCTGACCACACGTTATCTTGTGCGCGTGATTTCCTCGAACGGTTCTTTTGTGGCTCGTGGGAAGTCAATAACAATGATTTTGATGAAATACAATCCGTACCTTACGAATAGCGTTCGATGCCTGCCGTTCTTGCTGTGAAGTGAGACTAGAAAAAAAATTAATCGTTTTCGTGGCTGGGCAACACCAAATGTGAACGTAAATAAGTCGCTAAAAGTGATTATCACAAATTGCGTGCAAATGAAGCAGACAAGTCACAACGCTGCATTTGCAAGGCCTGACCTCGTGCGGTAGTTCCTCCTCATCGTAGTAGTCTGTAGTTCTTGCTGAAAAGTAATATTTGCTTTTCTCTTTACGTGTGATCTGTTTGAAGTATAGTGACGGCGTACTAAATTCCCAAACGTTAATTTCCTGGAGAAACACGCCTAACTTGAAGATCGGGACGCGACCGGCACACTCGTCATGGCCGTTGTTAGGGTTGACGTCTGGAAACATGTGTTGAAAGGAATTTCAACCGACCATCTCACCCTGCCTCGTCGAAATTAGGCGTGACTTCACCTGCTATTGTTGGCGTCCCGCTCCACGTGCAGAGAGAACTTTCTCTCACCCGACCTTCTTCCACCAGGCCTCGTCGAAGTGAAGCGTGACTTTCTAATTCGCCATGACCGTTTCAAGTGTCTGCCTGTCTGCCGGAAGCCCCGCGGTGTACAGGCCTCTTTTGTTTGTGTGGGTGTGCGAGTTAGAGAGACCCTTTTCTCGAATTGAACCTAGAGGAGAACTTCCACGAAACCGCAACGCGCAGAGGAGGTGGACAGGCGTCTACAATTCCAGGAAGCGGGACGACTTCTTCCTTTCAGCAGGCTAGGTATAACCAGAGGAGGAGGGGCTCTCTTTCTGTGCCGTTCACGTGACGTCGACGGAAGCAAGATCCCGCCCACGATTGTAGAGAGCCTATTTAAGGAGCTCCGAAATGTACTTTTCAACACTTCATGCTCTTCACATTTCCTTTCATCTACCTTGGAATAAACCGTGCAAGTTTCGCACTAGAAAATCGTCTCGCCCTTGCTTGGTCGCCATGGTTTACCGGATGCTTGCAGTCCGCCGATAACGCCACGCTAACCAATAAGTAACGTCGGTCGAGCTTCGATAGGCAGGCGCCGCTACTACTCGGCAGCAGTACGATACGCTACCCTGGAGTACGCAACACCGTGTTCCCGCGTTGTGACGCTTTTCGCTGCCACTTCGTTAACCGAGCATATCACAGCTGCTAGCGTTTTCACTGATGGCGGCGAGTTTATTTTTGTTTAAACGCTCGCTAATTCAATTGAATTCAACACTCACAAACATTCAGTAATGTTTCTGCGAAGTGCTCATGTTGTGCAGAACAGTAACAAGAAATGTGCTTTTTTTCCAACTGAGACTGTGAGCTGCAAGAGTGGGCTTTCGTGCTGGGTGCGATTCGATCCCTCTGTCGGACGTGCATTTTAATGCGTCCAGCATTTTTGACGTTTTCAGACCCTTCTTTCCTGCTATATAGCTATCCCAGCAAATATGTGGGCCAATTCCGAATATGGGGATCCAGCCTAAAAACGTGGGCCCATACTTAAGGTCATTCGTTTGTAGTAGTAGTAGTAGTAGTAGTAGCAGTAGTAGAAATTGGTTGTTTATAGTATACATAAATACCTAGATATGTAAGTAAACAAAGAAAAAGGAACGGAAAGAAATTACTACTGGCTGCAGTAATTGTCTATCGTAGACTGCAGACGCCCGGAGTGGAGTCAGCTCTGAATGGGTTGCGGGAAGGGGGGGGGGGGAGTAAAAGAACAGGGAAAGAGGATCGCACTGACGATAGAGTATGACGTAGTAGTTCTGAAGAAACCCGCAAGGTGGAGAGAAGTAATGAATAAAGGGAAAATCAGACATCCACCCGTTCGTAGCAATTGCTACAAAGGAAACCCATACGGGTTCCTCGAAAGAAAACGCCTCATTGTTGAAGAAAAATTCGTCCTGGTCCGGGACTTGAACCCGGGACCACCGCCTTTCCGGGGCAGCCGCTCTACCATCTAAGCTAACCACCCGGAAAGGCGGTGGTCCCGGGTTCGAGTCCCGGACCAGGACGAATTTTTCTTCAACAATGAGGCGTTTTCTTTCGAGGAACCCGTATGGGTTTCCTTTGTAGCAATTGCTTCGAACGGGTGGATGTCTGATTTTCCCTTTATTCATGACGATAGAGTAAAAGAGAACTATTTGCATATTTAGAACAGAGCGACTATAGGTAAGAATATCCATGTTTACTTGAGTGCCTCCCTCGAATGTGTCTGTCACCCTGCCCCGCACACCGGCACTGTTAGGTAACGTAGAGCAGCCAAATGGCAAGGTCCGGTTGCCCAAAGGAATCGCACAGTGTTTTGTGGGCTGCTTCCTGCGCGCGAATAGGGACCCGTGACGGGGTCAGGTATTTTTATGCCTACCGACCCACCGCAATGTACCTGCTATGAGGCACAGAATGCTTCTCATTCAAAATTGAACAACGAAGTTAACAGCACCGCAACTCCGCACCAGGAGCATATATGGGAGTTGCGTAAATTGGTGTCCATTTGAGCATTTCAAGCAGGCAAATATGATATATTAGTTTAGAGATTACGTGAAATTAATGCGCTCTTTTCATTTATGTATGTTACTGAAAAGGTTTATTCGCAAATTGCTGATATACCTGTATTTCCCAACATTGTATTATGCATCATAACCACATATAGTACGGCCTAGTTGATGCAGAGTTCGCGGTGTCGTACTGCTTATTTTCACTGCTGTGCTACGGATTTGTATAATTGATGCCTCATGAAATTTAAATATTTCAATTTTACGTAATATTTACATAAAACCGACAAAGAGATAAGCAAAAAATGTGCTTTGCCCGGTCTACAGAGTTTAAGTAACGTCACTGAACGTCGAGCAAAACATTTTTTTTTCATTCATGTATTTTTATATAAGAACTCCTTATGTAAAACTTGTTCTTAAACCGATGAGTAGAAACTAAACATGATGCACTGTCCAGGGTAGTGTGAATGAAATCATGTATAGTAGAGAAAATCGCATTCGAGAAAGAACAGAGACATGCAAAAAGTAAAAAAACCTTATCGCTTACAAAAACTTGGTCATAAGTTCCGGTGCGAAGTGGCAGCCTTTGACCCAATACAAGGAACAGTCACAATGCCAAGGGTTGCCACGCAGGTCCAGAACGTCAATGCTGCACCACTCGAAACCGGCAAAAGAAAGTGACGTCAGGTTGGCGTAAGCCAAGTACAGTTCCTTCAGGGTATTGTTGCTGGGTTCTATGCTAAGAGCGCCGGCAGCGATGGAACTCAAAGCAGGGTTGTTGGCCAAGTCCAGGATCTTCAAATGCTGGAGGCCAGTGAAGGCTCCTTCCTCCACAGACTCCAGCCTGGGCATCGCCGATAGGTGGAGCTCTTCGATAGCGACGATATCGACGAAGGACTCGGAAGTGAGTGTAACGATAGGATTGTGCTCCAAGTGTAAAATCTTCAGTGACTTCGCGCTGGCCAGCGCCTTTGTTGGCACGTCTTCGAACTCGTTGTCCGAGAGTTCCAGCAGATGTAGCAGCGGCAAGTCCCGGAACACGCCTTCGGGCAGCGAACGAAGGCCAAGCATGCGCAAGTCCAAGTGTTCCAGCTTGTGCAAGCCGGCCAGCCATGATGAGTCGATGGCCGTGAGCGTGTTTCCAGCAAGTAGAAGCTTCTTGAGGTGGGGCATTGTGCTAAACACCTTGGGCTGGAGAACCTCTAGGAAGTTCTCAGTCAAATTCAGCACCGAAAGCCTCTCGAGTCCCTCGAAGCATTCCGGGCGCACGTCAGCAATGTTGTTGTGGCTCAGGTCAAGGAATTCGAGTGAGCTTAGTTCGGCAAACACACCGGCCGGTATCTCGCTGATGCGATTGAAGTGCAAGTCTAACACTTCAAGAGTCAGTTTGGGGAACTTGATCAACTCGTTAATCATGTTATGGCTAGCATCAACGCCGACCACGGCGTTGGTCAGTTCAGGTAGCCTCTGAAGGGAGCGGTTCGCACACTGAAGGAACATTTCGCCGACGTCATCGAACACGTTGCATGCGCACCCAGCCACCTGGCACGTCTCCTTGGCACTTTCAGGTGCAACTTCGGCGACTAGCAGCAACAGCAGCCACGGCTTCAGGTACGTCTTCTTGCCCATGGCTCACCTGGACAAGAAAAGTTACATAGACTGACTCCTCCTCAAGTAAGTGGAAAACATCGACACGCAGAGCGCGCAGAATTTTTTTGCACGTGCTTGAGCTTGGCGTCATTGTGGCACGGAAGCACGTATCAAAATGAATATGTTAAATCGACAAGGATGTTGCGAATTACCGAAGCTCAGTGATAGCTATGCTGAAACATGCTTGATACAGACTGCAAGCATTCCATGAGTTCCAAACCCTTGACTACATTATCGTCGTCGTCATCAGCGCTTTCTTTGTTCTAATATATTAAGACAAAAGCCTCTCCCATGGAAATCACCATTTACCCATGTCCGACAAAAAACAGGCCCATATGCTTGATAACAAGATTCCATCTAAAAGTCTGCCGCCCTAAAATGTGTCTGCCTTCCGTCGGCACGCACTCTTATTAAAGCTTCCTCTTAAAGGGGCCTTGAACCACCCCTCGGGCTTGGTGAAGTCACGAAGTCCGCGGGTAGAATACGCTGTTGTGAATATCTCAGCGAAGTTCTGCTGTCGTACGCGGTCCGTGGAGCTCACAAGCGGAACGCGAAGTCACCTTTCTCTCAAACGCTCTCGTTTCACAAACCTCATGATCCTCGCTCTTTTCTGTGTGCTTTATTTCGTCATAAAGCACACTCCAATACGCGGCTGCCATTGGTCGCTGCGCTCGGCTACACCGCGGCCGCCTCGAGGTGCTGCCACGAGTCCAGTGGCTAAGCGCACTGCGGTTCTCTGAGGACAGCCGCGTTTGGCTTACGTTTAGCGCTGCATAGGCACCAAATCGGAAATTTGAACTGCGCGCCACGGTGACGTTTCCGCCGTAGCCTTCGCAGTGCAAGGCATTGGAGGAGGAAGGGGAGCACAGCTGAGGCAATGTTTGATTGCCGATAACTCCGCTTCTGCTGAACGCATTGAAGTGCTTTTTTGCGGCAAAGTGGTTCTGAAATAGCCTATCTTCACTCCAAATGTCTTTCTCCACTTCGATAAAAAGTGATTCAGAGCCCCTTTAAGGGCAAGCTTCATTTATGGGGCTCCTACTTAAGTACGTGGGAAGTGAGAAATCGTTGGGCTGGATATCTAGTGAAATTAGTTTAGTGAGATTTGTTGCATTAGAGAGAGAGAGAGAGAGAGAGAGAGAAACGTAAGATCAAGTGATTGATGGGAGCAAGCTTTTTATTTAACCCCCTTCATTATTCTGCTCAAATTCGTGAAAATAAGAAGCGTTCAATAAATTGAGGCATGAAGTTTGCAACTCCAGCTTAGTAACGAAATCAGATGTCACAATACCACGAAATGCATGATTGATACACTTTACACAAGTGCCATATCTGTTTCAGTATGGAGTCGCGAAGTAGCAAACTTGAGGCTCCAGTTGCCTGACTGTTATATTTTTTTTTCTTGTTGCTTATTCACTGAATATTGACAATTTTTGCAAAACGTTTTCGAGGTTATAAATTAAAATTTTATTTTAATATCTACTTGAGTTGGTCAATTTTTTATAAGTACAGCGAATAACTACGTTGTATACCAAGTAAATAAATAACTCAACCCCCCACTAACTACGACGAAATAAATACTTTTTGAAGTCATGACGTCACAGTGACGTACCGGCGCTTATGCTTAAGTGCGAAATTCCGGACAAGAAAATTTGTGCGGTTTTTTTACTGGGCTAGTCAGTGCATATCGACAGGTTCGGCCAGCTTAAGGACAACGGTTCTCTTGTTTCATTTCTGTCGCCCTTGTGTAGTTTGTAACCCGTCAAGTAAATTTGACTGTCATTTTCTTGAAAATTAGCAAAAACCCTCTCCCGCCAAGTGAATCTCAATTTTTCTCCGCCAAGTATTGAGAGAACAAATCACCAGTCCAAGCTGATTTATGTGCTCTTCGGTGCACAGAATATCGCAAGCAAGACTGAAGATCACGCGTCCGTAAAATTCCCTCTTAACTTGTCTTTATATTTCAGAAGCGTCACACATGCCATGGACAATTGATATTTTATATACTATATGCAGCAGGCATGGATGCCCAACGATGTGATATCACGGCAACGATTCCAGAGCGAGACAACTAAAGTAACCTAAATTTGAGTTTTTTTTCTACTAAGTTTCCCAAGTCCCCACTTTTGCACCCATCGGTCACATCTGTTAAAGTGACGTTGTTGAGCAGTCCTCCGTCAGACGCACTGCGCGAGTTAGTTACACCAGTGGTGATGTTACCGAAAGCACTCCAGCGGTCAAGGCTTGTCCGTTTTTAGCTTATCTTTCTACTTGCCTGACAAACAAAGTTCTCTTATTTACACTGTCGTCAACTAATGTTAACAACATTACAAAAACCAATGTCAACCAATGTTGGCAGTAAACTCAGGACTTTCTTTCGCAGCCGTAAAAAAACAAATGTAACAGCTCTTGAAACCGCTCGACAAGACTACGAAAGTCCATTACACATTATATTCGTCACTCTTCACCAAATGTCGTACACTCTTACGCGTCAGATTTCTCTTTTTTTTTTCTTTTGCTGTTTTTAATTTCACTTACAAAGTGGATTAAAGTTATAATGAACAGAGCGCTCTAATTTCTTGAAGAATATCAGCACTTCGACGGAGCCGTATTTAAGCTATATCGCAAACTATGGCTAATATTCCAGCTAAATAAATCTTCTGTGTACACACCATTTTCCAAATTTCATAAAACAGACATGAATGTCGGCTTTGTAACTATTTTCGTCGTGTATTGACCAGTGAACAATAAGGGAAGAATATTACACGCGACAACAGAAAACAGTCCCTATAACTTCAGTCGGCAGCAGCAACATGAGCAAGTGATGCGCAAGAAGAGAGCAGAGATTCAGATTCACGTGGTAGCAATCTCGTGCGACAAAACTAGCCTGAACAACTCCGTGCCTCAGTGGCCACATCAAGTTAAATACAAGGCTCGTATTCACAAAGATGTTCGTGCACTAAAGCGGTGCGTAACGACAATCGCAGGGCACTCGCAATTGCACGCACGAGATTAGTGAAGGCAGTCAGCAAGTGGCAAGCAGTTTCTAAAATAGAGGCCTCTATCAATTCGGCCGGAGAATGGTATCCAGCAGCGTGCTCGGTAAAAGAGCATCAAACGGGGGTATCATTTCCCACGTGGCACTGCTACCCTCAACCAAGTGGGAAAAAGAAAGCATATTGAACTGTGCACCTCGTGCGTGATTGAAAACCACGTATCGTGTGTATGTTCACTATGTCATTATTATTATTATTATTATTATTACTATTATTATTATTATTATTATTATTATTATTATTATTATTATTATTATTATTATTATTATTATTATTATTATTATTATTATTATTGTTATTATTATTATTACACATCCAAGGCCACAGCAGGCCTTCATGTCACAACAACATCATCATAACATAGCTAAACAGTGAGCGGGTCGAGCAGTACGCTCGGACGCTCGATGAACGCATCCCAGAAAACTTATAAACACGTGCGTTTGACAAATATAGCACGTTACCTTTCCCGAGTACGGACAGTGGGGCTTGCTGGTTATACGTTCACATAATCGCCATCCCAATCCAAAGCAAGACGAAGAATCACCAGTACCAGCTCACGTGGGCACGGAAGGCGTCCACTTGCGCGCTCCCGCTCCGTCTCACGGCGAGACGTGTTTTGCTCGCGGCTATCGCCGCCTGCCCAGGCTCCAGAGTTCAAGTCGTGTCGTGCTGAGGCAACGGTGGTGCTCGAAAGCGGCCGCCGCGCGTATCGGCTAAACCTCCGAAGAGCAAGGAGCGCAGATTATCTGGCGACGCGGCCCATAAGTGCGCGCCTGTCGGGGACGCGCCGAGGACCGAGATAAGCGTGCGCGAGCCGTGTAGGTGACGACGCGGGGAGATAAGCACGTGACGCGTTACGTGCCTTGACGACGACGCACTGTGGTTGCATACCACCGGTTACTCGCTGTACCACTTTGCAGCACGCTTAGGTTCGTTAAAAAGGGTCGCCTGTTATAGCGATGCCAGGAGACGAGAATGGAGAGAAATAAAGGGTGAAACGGGGGAAGGCATTCTGCATCTCGCATCCACGAAACGATGGCTGGCTAAAGAATGTTTCGTCGTACTTCTGAGTAACATCGCAAAAAGCAAAACGGACAAAAGGGGGGGGGGGGGAAACGCGCAAACACGGCCGTGTCCTATTGTCCGTGTTGCATTTGCGCTCTTACCAGAAGTACGAGGAATGTTAACCAGCTCGCTCACCTTTCCGTCTTGCTTCAGCGTAAAGAATCTTTCATTTTTGTTATTTCGCTGTGTGCAAGCAGCCGACAAATCCACGTGTATATATATATATATATATATATATATATATATATATATATATATATATATATATATATATATATATATATATATGGCCGCCTCTCAGCGTGTTCTGTTGCAGTGACGTCTAACCTCAATATCGCAATGACGTCATGTGAATGCACTGAAGTGCCTGTCACGCT
This sequence comes from Dermacentor variabilis, assembly GCF_050947875.1. Classification (NCBI taxonomy): domain Eukaryota; kingdom Metazoa; phylum Arthropoda; class Arachnida; order Ixodida; family Ixodidae; genus Dermacentor; species Dermacentor variabilis. Next base: position 51,127,099 of record NC_134572.1, on the reverse strand, counting down.
CAGGTCACATGTTCAAAGAGAGAGACTTATTGAGAGCTGGGGAGGTTAGACTAGCAAAATGCCTGGAATGCTATGGCGAATGATTAGTGTGAACGAACAAATAAAGATAAACAAACGCAATCATGTCAACCTGTTTGATCTCTCCCGAGGGTGACACAGCATTCAAGGATCAAGCGCGTCACACAGAGAATGACGCGCTTGATTGTGTGACGCATCGCGGTCTCCGTTGGTGAAATATTACTCGAAGCACTTACTTGGGAACAAGCCTCGCCTCTCACCTGGTGTCGTTTCTCTCTTCCGCTATCTCGCTCACGCCATCGCAGCTTCCATGAGAGAAAAGTTTATATCTGAATCTTTTAGTTAGGAACACGAAAACGGAGAAATGCCTTTGCTTGACATTCAACGATAGGCCCGAGTGAGCTTCGTTGCCACTTCAAAAGAGGCAAATACGCTCCACCCACCGATTGTCGCAATATACCAGGTGTTTCACGTAACTATATAGTTTGGTTCTATAGAACCAAACATTAAAAATAGAGTGGTGCATCTTAAACGAATGACTGAGAACAACAGCATATCGTTCGGAGTCGTCTTGAGTTATTCAAGTCATTTATTGAAATGCAATTAAAAAGCTAATTAATCACGGTTAATTATGCAAGATCATAAATATTCGTTATTAGGGCAGAGAAAGAGAGAGTTTCTTTAAAGGAAGGTATAAAGGCCGGTCTGGGCTGGCGCACTCTATAGCCTGCTACTCTGCACAGGAGGAGAGGGGAACGGGCACGTAAAGGAGTGACGAGCAATGACGATGATACAACAGAGGAATGCACAACGGCTAAGCCAAGTTCAGCATTCTGCTCCAGATCCAGTTCCAGATCGTGGCTGAGGTAACTAATTCAAGTGAAACTTCAGGAAAAAGACGAGTAAAGAAGATATTCGTGCGTGGGCTTCCCCCGCGTGAGCAGCACGCGGGTACCAAGAAACAGGCCTTACAGTATGTAAGGAGCTGCTGTAAGCCGCTCCAGTGAGGGCCAGTCATTGCACGGCGCCTTTTGCAGCCGGAGTTTCAACACCGCTGAGAACCACGCGCTTTGATTGCAGATGCATCACCTTGTTTTTTTTTTTTGTTTTTTTTTTCAGCGCTTTCGTTCTCATTCTTTCCATATCGTTACTTGCCTATAGCGTCACCCGCTTTATCGCCCAAATCATTCGATTATTTACGTCGAGGACTACTAGGGCACGGTGTCTAGCCCATGTGTATAGAGCGGACAGCAAAGGCCATTCCTTGTCTGTATCAGCCGGGGGCGGCGAATATTCGCGCTGTGCTCCCACCGACTTTGAATAGAAGTTTCCATGACGTTACCTTTTAGGCGGTTATTTTTTTCCGAACTCCGAGCAAAGGCCACAAAAAAAAAAAGGTCATTGCGCGCCTGCGCGTTTGGATTGAAGCGCCCTCAAGTGTGTTTCGAAAGAACGAAGCCCGCAGACACATCGCAAAAGAAAGCAGACGGCCACAGCGCCCAGCGTACGTTCCCACGTGACGTCGCTATGAAGATTAAATTTACCACGGCCCATGGTCCTAAATGGAAAGTGATAGACCACCGCTGAACAAAGATGCAAACGCACTCGTTGCCTTTCGACAGACATGCGCGCTTTTCTTTTGGAATGCGACCGAGTGCGCGGAAATCAAGAAGTGCAAGGGCGCAATGACGGTATTATTTTTTTATGTCTTTGTTCAGTACGCGAAAAAAGGAATCACGTAAAATATAACGTCATCGAAACAAAATTATTTGTTTCTGAGCAAGCTTTGTGACTCATGTCCTCAAATGAATATTTGCAATTTTACTTAAGAAACGTAACTAACTAGCTAACTAATCGCACTTCAACACATAGTGCGAGTAGCTCAACACAACTGCGAACATTATGCGTTGGTCTCATTCGTGTAACATGTACAGTCTACCCGCCGTGGTTGCTCAGTGGCTATGGTGTTAGGCTGCTGAGCACGAGGTCGCGGGATCGAATCCCGGCCACGACGGCCGCATTTCGATGGGGGCGAAATGCGAAAACACCCGTGTGCTTAGATTTAGGTGCACGTTAAGGAACCCCAGGTGGTCAAAATTTCCGCAGTCCTCCACTACGGCGTGCCTCATAATCAGAAAGTGGTTTTGGCACGTAAAACCCCAAATATTATTATTATTATTATTAACATGTACAGTCTATACTTAAAATTTGATTCTAGTTTCGTGAAACACACGATATAGTCACAGCGTTGATGCTTTTTTTTTTTTTAATGAGGTGAATCACGGACAACGCGAGAATTCCGAAAGGTGAGGCATCACCAAACAGCTAACGTATGCTACGCGAAATAAAAGACCGGCGGGAAAGAGAGATATGAAAGAGGGAAGTGTCCTATCCGGCCTTGTGTTTCACGCAGTAAGGTGCTTGTTCAGTAGGAACCAAGTCTGCAGCAAAGCACTTCTGACGCGTTAGCCTTACAACCTTCTTGACTTCATGAGAACAGCATTCCGGGCAAGTTGGTTATTCATTACTCAAATGATACTGCGCGACAAAAAACGACACGGACGTGAGACACGGACGTGGTGTGTTGTCTTCTCTCACGTCCGTGTCATTTTTTGTCACGCAATATCATTTGAGTAACTTCTTGACTTCGCTATGAAAGCAGATATCTCAATACAGCGGACGCATCAATTAGGACGACCAAACAGGGGGAAATCTGTCAGCGCTGGAGTGTTACGTTTCTTGTGAACAGATCTTTACGAAGCTGACGCAAGCGGTGTAACAATTGCGCGTGCATGGGCTGCAAATATATCAAATTTGTTCGCTTAAGACACTAACAGGTATAGCTTACGAACGTTGCGATATGTATTTTAGGTACAATTGACGAATTGGATGTTCTTGCAGATCACATTCTCAGCAAAGCTGTACAGGGAGAGTTCAACCTAGACCGTAGGACACTAAAGATGACGCCACTCTTGTAGTTCCCATGAATGTAATATTACCACTGCCATGTTAAACAGGGCCAGCTGTCGAGACGGCCATGTCAAATCGGATGAGGAGCCCGATGTAATACTCGCCGCTGAGCATGACGATTACGATAATTGCTTCATGGAAGAGCACGTTGCCAAGTTTTGACGATGACGGAATCGCACCAACTAGCCTGTCGCAGCTTTACTACGATAATTGCACTGAATATCCTCTGAAGAATCACTATTGAAATATAACCAGTCCCACTGGAACAGTTACCAAATAATATGTTCTTCATTCGATAACAATTTATCAGGAAGCTCCTTGCTTTTTCGGTCGAACGACGCAGCATCGCGGTGGCTGAGAGCCCCGCTCTATCCACACATTGGTTTCTGGTGATAGGACCAAGGCTCTTTCCATGCATGACACCGCGTGAACCAGTGGTTGTCCATTGTCGCCAGTTAACCAGGAAGAAGTGATGATACCAAATGGTTATTTATGCTTTAAATTTCTATAGCTATTGCTATTAATAATGCATTTTAAGCCTCTTTTTTCCTTTTTTTTTTTTTTTTGTGGCGGGTATATGAAAGAGTAGACTTCTTCGTCAAATCACTGCCATCACCTGCTCGTCGGAATTTGTTCAAGATGTAAAAACTTTAACTCGATTTGAGAACTGTGGTAAGACTTCTTTGTATATGTTGTATACCCAACCCAACTATATGATATCCCTATAGGGGAATCAAAGGGAAGTGAAACGAAATCAGGAAATGTAATTATTGTTGGATGAAGGCCACGTCGTCTTCATTAAGAATGAGAAATACAAACTTTCCTGAACAAAGTCATTCATTTTCTGTCACGTGAAAAAAAAACTGCGGTAATAAAAATGCTCGGCGTCACACGAATGTTTGTAATCAAGCACACACACGTTTGGCACATTTGTCCCCACGAGTACAGTTAACTCTCCCAAGGTTTTATGAAACACCGATATTATCCATTCTGTGCAGCGTGAATTTTGGTGGTGATGTGGTGCACTGTCATACGTGGATGTTTTATAATTGCGTACTTGTTGACGCAAGGTCAAAAGGTTTCGTCATTGAAAAAAGGGCACAGCGCAAAAAAGACAGGGACACGAGAGAGCGACACGCTGGGTATTCATTGCCGCGACCACGGGTGTAAGCCCTACTTGGAAAAAAAGCGAAGTGCTGGCTAAACATAATTCACAGCTGACACGTGAAATCATTGAGGCAGATTTCATGGTAAAGTTTGATAGCTCGTGCGTCAGTTCTCCTTCGATTGCACTATTAGCTCGGGAAATGGCGTGTCTTGACAGGGTTTGAATGCAAAGCATTCCGTGCGCTCTGTAGGCACGTGGCTATCGTTATCAGCATTGCAAATGATGCTACAGGCTTTTTGCCGATCGTTCACATATTGCGCATGGTAGCAACCTATATATTTATTCCTTAATGTCTTAATGAATAAACTGTTGTAAGTCAGCGCTTTGTGCGTGTCGCTCTCTCGTGTCCCAGTCTTTCTTGCGCTGCGTCCTTTTTTCAGTGTATCGCGAACAGGCCCGAGCTTCCACGCTAAGTCGTTTCGTCACGTCCCCTTCAGCGACAAACGGCGCGGTTGCGCCCACTGCGGTTTGCGGTTCGAAGTGCGTTCCTTTTCAGCAGGCAGGTTCACACACACGTTCACGAAGCGTCGCCTTTCGGAGTCACGTGCGCGTAGTGGACGGCGCTATAACGGGCGTCTTTTTGCAGGTGTCGCTTCCGCCCCCGCCAAAAGCACAAGCCGGCGGCCAACGTGACAGCGAGCGCGCACACACCCACAATCGTGAGCATGAGTTTGTTGCTGCCAGTCTCTTCGAAGCGAAGCAGAAGTCGCTGGCTCAATGGACAGCTCATTTCGGACAGCGTCAGGTGGCCGATGTACTTGCCAGCCAAAGTTGGCGGGCCGTTACACCTTAAAAAAGAAGGGGGGGGGGGGGCGGAACGCAGGTGAGAAAACACAAAATATACGATCAAGGACAAACAGCATAAGTTGAATACTAAAATAACTTCGTCGGCGGAGAAAGCGGGTGAACCCCGCATAATGTCATTCGTATAAAATGTTTCGATCTGTTAAAGCTTTGATGGACATCATACGTACTTCATCAACCCTTTTCCCGCCGAACAGCACAGTATATTCCCCATCTTCGCCTTCTTTGGATTTATGCTAAGTCTATTCACTTCCTAATACCACTTTACATGCTTCCTTTCTTTATCTTTTTTTTTAGACTTGTATTCGCTGTTAATGTGACAGAAGACACAGACTGTCATCGACACCCTTCCTCCGAACTCTTGGCTACTCTTGACCAAGATGTGTTCTCGACCACGTGTTGTATACGTTATGAACTAAGTGCACCTTGCCACACGGGGTTTCGAACAGCCAAAATAAAATGCTTCATCTGCAGACAGAATTCCATATGCGTTCAGTGTGGACAAATCACTGTTCCATTCACACAGGGCGCACAGGCATGCAGATAACTATGTTTATCTTTTTTTTTTCCTCCCTTCTCCGTAACCTTGTATCGCTGCCTCCTCTCACGTCTTATCGTGCTCTTCCACCATTGTCATTGACTCTTGATCCTCAGTGACACCCTGTGAACGGCTCCGTAAGTGCAAAGGGCCCTCGTATAGCTTCCAAGATTTAAACATTAGCGCGCGGTTGAAGTCTCTGAGGCTATGCACACACTATGAAAACTACGCTCAGACAGCGCCAGGGGCCCCCACTTTTTCACTGCCGACACACAGCACAAAGCCGCTAACAAGGACGTCGTTTAACAAGTATATTTACCTTCTAGTCAAATGAAGGAAATGGTCGCTCTGTACATGACGCCATTTATAGGAAGGACGACGTACTCGCTGAAGAGCGGTATTTTTGAAAACGACAATCACACCAAGCGTCACCCGCGACTCCTGCTGAAACATATGTGCTCTCGGCCTTTCCACGTGACTTCACAGTTCGAAGCACGCATTCTTTCTTATATCTGTGAACTGTTGCACCATCGCGCCACTGCGATGAATCAGGAAGTGAATTAAAGGTAGGCCTTAATCATTCTATCTTCGCCTAGCCTTCATATTGCACTCAAGTTCAACCATTTACTTCATCAATTCGTTTATTCTATATATAATACTGCAACTATTCCACAATCATCTCTGCTATCCTCTTTCCCTGTCCTTTACTCCCACACCTTCACCGCCCTGTTCTCGTGGTCATTCAAGTGTCAGCCTCTCAAGTTAAACAGTTGCAGCGCGGCCGGCAGCAATTTGCCCATTTTTCCAAGCCATGACATTGCCCACTCAATGCCGAACGACTCAAACCTTCACTACTACGTCCTCCACCCCCACCCCCGACCCCTCTGTTTTCCTTTAGCCACAGTGCCTTGGAAAAGTGCACAGGCAACGTGCATCTTGCGCCGCAAGAAAACGACTACTAACTTTCTGCCATTGCGAGATTGATCAGAAAGGGCTGAGGAATACTGTAATCCTCATATATATTTTAAATCAAAGACACGTAATTGTAATGGCCCGCGGTGCGGTCTGCGGGGACACTGCAGACAATACTTTCTTTTATTATTGGTTGGTAGGGAGCGGGCGCTTGAGCATTGCTGATTGCCGTAATGAATTTCCGTGTAGACCCTAACATTCCGCCTGAACCCCTTTAAAACAAAAGATTGAAGTATTTCGCATAGTGTTATAGTAAATGCTCGGCGCGGTACCGAAATTCCAGATCGAAATCTTGAGATCTGTGGTTGTCACAGAAAATTATTGAAAAGCGATACCAATAATTAATGTTCTCCACAAGATTCCTATGCGCCGGGTTTCGTCTACATGAGGAAAGAGGACCATGCGTTCTTGCTCACCTTAGATCTTGCGTCGCATTGCAGCGTCTCATCCATAGCACTTGACAGTCGCACATCCACGGATTACCATCAAGGTTCAGCATTCCTGCATCGCAGAGACCACTGTACGCGTAATCAAGAGTCTGCAAGCTGTTATTGGTCAGTATAAGCTTGATGATCGGCGACTTTACCCAATGAAACGCCGAGTCACTTATCTCCTTTAGTCGCACGTTGTTGCTCATATTAACGAGGGTTAGGCGCCTCATGTTCCAGAGACTGCCCTTCTCAACGCTTTCGAGTCGCGGCATATCACTCAAGTGAAGTTCCTCTAAATTTCTTGCACCCGACAGAGAAGCCCTGCTCAAGTTCATTATGGGGTTGTGGTCCATTGTTAGGAACCTGAGATTCCGTGCGCTGTCAAGCCCTTTCGGAACGTCGGTGAAGTCGTTTTCAGACAGATCAATCGTGTGCAGCCTGGGAGCGAGCACAAAGGCATCGGGGGCCAGGCTGTAAGCATCTATTGCCCGCAGCTCCACCGTTTCGAGGACATCCAAGTTCTTGAACCACGAGCTGTCGACAAATCTCAGTGGGTTTCCCGATAGCTTCAGCGTTCTCAGATTCGGAACCCTGTGGAAGGCGTATCGCTCCAGCTTGCGGAGTTCGTTCCAACTGAGATCCAAATGTATAAGCGATTCCAAGCCGTCCAGATCATCGGCTGAGAGTGAAGCCAGACAGTTATGGCTAAAGTCCAGCGAATGCAGAGCGGTCGTGTGGGCGAAAGTGCCGCGCGGAATTGTCCTCACGTGATTGTGGCAAAACGTGACTTTGGTGAGCCCCGCGACCTGGAGAGTCGGAACGACTTCGATGGAATTGAAACTGACGTCCAGTTCTTGAATACCGCGGGGAAGCGGCTCAGGAAAACGGTGCAAACGCCGGTGCGAACAGGCGACAACCGTAAAGTTGTCCCCGCAGTGACAGTCGTGCGGACACATTGGCGTCAATTCAGGTCCTCCATAAGCTGACGAACAGAACACGATGCACAAAATTAGTGCGGTCTTCATTCCTGCAAGAGAAAGTGATTTAAACAGCCAGCAACTAAGGGCGAATGAAATGCGCCGCCAGCTGCCTCTGCCAGTGGCATCTAAAAGGCCCTCGCGCGACTATATATTAACATCCGCGAAAGACTGAATACGCAGTGCAGACGACATGTCCTTAATTCATACTAGGTTTAGCCTCAAACTTTACGCTTTAGCACGACGCACTCACTGTTGCAGGTGCGCCAGCTCAAATGACAACGGCTGATATGCCCGTTCTGTTTTCGCTTACGTGATAACCACGTGGAATGAAATTGAACCCTGGTTGCATAGTGAGCACTGTTCGTACGACCTGTATTATAAGCGCCGTACCAGAAGTATGAGGCAAATAAGTTTACACGGTGCATGATTACCGCAATGTACGGTGGACCTGAAGTATAGTTTATCAGCAGCATCGCTGGTTTATCGGTGTCGTTATCGCTGCAGACCGCCAAAAGAAAAGAAAGAACACAATCTATGACTACTACCTCAGTTTACATATAATCGCATATCTTTAGAAAGGCTGACGCCATATCGTATTTTTGAGCATGCCTTACGAATAAACGGCCCCAAACCCTGACAAATAACTTCAAATATCATATTCCCGTATAATCCGTACAAATAACCGGATACAAAAAATCGTATAATCGTGGTACAATTGCCGGCACAAAGCTTGTTTTTCACAAATCATCTTGTTTTTCGTGTCACCGTCACTTTCTTCGCAACCCTATGTGTTGAAATACTGTCCGACTTCACGAAAATACAATTTCACTCTAAAGTAAACCTTCACGGCCAACACTTTAATTCTTTCATTCCTCGAACTTGTAATGATTGGAACCACTTGCCCACCTCAATTGTATCTATTACGGACCCCAGTGATATTAAAAATGCGCTTGAATATGTTACGCAATATTTGCTTCGTGTTTTTTTATTTCCTATTTATTGTTACCACTCCCTTCTGTAACGCCCCATGGGCCCTGAAGGTATTCAGATAAGCAAATAAATAAATAAATAAATAAATAAATACACTTGTCATTGAATGAAGCTTCACGGCACTACGCAAAGGCATTGTCATAGACAATACTAAAGGGCAAAATGTGATAACTAACACGCAAGACTATACCATCTACTTAAACTTTTTTCAATACGTTTTCGGTGAGAGGTATACGCGCTAAACTACGACGTCCCGAACTTACTTTCTTCATATTTTTTGCTTCGCATAAAATGAATCCGAAACGACTTAACGAGAAGTTGTGCGTATGTATATTTGCATATGGAGCGTATGCAAATATCCATACGTGTGGAGCATATGGATATTTGTATCTATTTACATCGATAATTGTCTTGGTAGTTACGGTGCAACCTGTCGCTCTATGGACGAGCAACGCGCTTCCACAAGACTTTGCCCTTCTAGAGAAGCTGCAACACGTAGTAATTGGTTCACAGACAAACGCTGCTGGTTCATCTCACGCAACGATAACACTTTTACCGTTCCTTAGAGTTACCGGTCTCAGTTAGATACATTAGTTTGTTGAGTGATGCTCTTTGTATAATGTTTATGTGTTGTGCATATGTGTTGTGCATATGTGTTGTGAACTGTGCATGCCATTTCAATTTTCATCATATCCATCTGGAGTAGCATGCTATAGGCAAGCCGCTAGACAAACCTCTCCACGCAAGATTCAGTAAAGAGCCTCCTCTCTCTCTCTCTCTGTCTCTCTCCAAGTGAAGATGATCATTTAACTACGTAGGTAGGTTTGTAAGTTATCTGCGCAGTCGACTTAACTTCATACGAGTCGACACAGTGAATGTGAAGAAAGAAGCAACACAGATTAAACACTGCACTTCATGCTGCTTCCACAGTAGCCTGCTGTCTGCTTTTGGTCCATTAAGGATACGTCTCCTTCTGCTTCATCATTTCCTACTTTTTCTTTCTTTTCTTTCTTTTTATCTGGTTAACGTCGTTGTTTACAGAGCTACGTAGAGGATTATGCCCGTACCTTTCACGGTTTACCAGTGATCCCCTTTGGTAACCTATTTTGACAGAACGAAGAGCGCTTACAGTGAAGGTTCGTCTGTTTAAGCTAAACATCGAGAGAGCCTGTTTACGACTCCATGGTGTAGTGCAGTCGACTCTCGTTATCCTGAACTCGGTAGGACGTACAAGTTACGTTAGAGTTATTCCACGTTCGCAAGCGTTGCAATCTTGCATCTACCTCGAGGTTTGCCTGCTGGAAATGTATCCTCTCATGGTGTTTGCTGCCTTGCTACCTGCACCTGCTTGTTGTTGTTGTTTTTGTTGTTCACATACGTAATGTAGGGTAATGTGCCAGGAATTGGGCTGTATGGGGGAAGCGAAGAGAGAAAGAGAGAGATAATCATAGTCAATTTATAAAATAAAGGCAAGACCAGCAGTTAATTAAACAATATGTTGGGGTTGTTGTAATAGCGAAATTGTCAAATCGAATCAAATGCAATTATTCGGGAAAAAGTACTTTTGAAAATTGAGCGACATTGTTGCGATAAACAATGTGAAATATAAAAGTGAGGCAGAATGTCCGGTTGGTGAAAAAGAAATGAGGGGGAAGGTTATCTATATTATTTGGTACACGTATAATGTCTCTCTCAATGGAAATTCCGGTTTAAGTGAGGAGCTTGCAAATGAAAGACAACTAAAAAGTGCCCGTATCTGGCACACCACCACGATGACGGTAATGAAACATACGAACAAACAGCACGTGCCAACTGTAGAGCACCGCATATTGTTTTAAAGGGTTGCAAACGCGGTGAGAGCATTCAAATAATAAATTGCTTTATAACTAGATCGAAAATACAAATTCATAGACTGCATAAAAGTGAGTAATCCTTACTGCATGGATGGAAATTATCAAGTCGAAATTAGCTATTGCACAGGTCCGTTCAGCGACGGCTGTGCCTCCGCGCCACCACCTTGACTGCACATAAGCATAGAGAAAGAAAAAGACTTTTTCTTTCTCTATGACATAAGTTTAACAGCAGCATCGTTTGCATCCTGCTTTCTCCCTGCAGACTCCATTAATTAAGTGCTCTTGTCCTTTGCATTCAAGCAGAAACGCATAGTCGACGACTTCCAACAGTGAACTCTCGAATCGACTGCGAAGCTGATTGCGAAATGTGTTCGATTCGCATTCGTAATTTCGAAATTTCGCCCACACCTAAAAAATATCGCTTGTATTTCATGGAATCTTAAAACGACTGCTCTGATGAGCAAACACTTTTGCACGGCAACAGTTTTGCATCTGTGTCGGCCGGCCGGTTGCAGCTTAACAATTCGTCTTCGACGCTGCAGCTATCCGTAAATCTCCAGTTTTGCGCATCTCATCATCATCATCATCAGCCTGGTTACGCCCACTGCAGGGCAAAGGCCTCTCCCATACTTCTCCAACTACCCCGGTCATGTACTAATTGTGGCCATGTTGTCCCTGCAAACTTTTTAATCTCATCCGGCCACCTAACTTTCTGCCGCCCTCTGCTATGCTTCCCTTCCCTTGGGAAGGGAAGCATCTATGCATTTTTGCAGTCGCATCTATGCGACTGCAAAGTTATTAGTCATGTCGGCGTTATTTGACATTTCTGCAGGCCGCCGATTTCACGTCCCTCGACAACGCAGAACTTAGCTTTGCACATCAAAATTGATACATGGTGGCGAGAAACTGTACTTCCTAACATTACCGATGTGTTCAGGACATCTGCAGGCTATATAATAAGATCAGTGCTAAGCTATTTGAACAATCCCCTTTCGCCTACTGCCGACTGTTGTAAACAAACATATAGATTAGGTAGGTTAATTAAGCGCTACTTTCACTGAACTGAAATAATTATTTAGCGAAATGAAAAAAAAAGGTACTTATGACTAGCACGCACGAACAACGCCTATCGATATACGATGGGCGCCGTTTGCGTAAAAAGCCTTCCGTTTGTTCATAATTCTTTGCGACATTTCGTTGGGACACACGTTAAATGAGAAAGAAGTTTCACACACAGCGGTGAGCGAAGAGGCATTCGATGTAGAGATATAGAAACATCAGCTCGATAGAAACTTTATGTGTGAAAGAACGAATATTCTTGAACAGGGAAATGAGTGTGGAATGCGACAACTCAACACAGCAATTCTTGTGAATTAAATCCGGTCGAGCAGCAGTACCGAACCGATACTTAAGAGAGTGGCACAACCGCGAAATTTTCTGCCGCGCAATGTGCGTGTATACTCATGAACAAGGCGAAATCCACGCGCGCGCAGCGGTCCATTTTTCACTTTCGTGGATAACGAAGCATTTTTTGGCTCAAGTAATAGCCTCCAGGCTCTGTCACTCAAAGGCGAATATTCGCGTCTACGTCTTGTCACGCTGCAACGAAGTATGATACGGTATACCAACTGCCAAGATATCCGTATCCTGTTGCAGTATATACCTCTGCATAGTCAGCTCTTATAAGAAGAGAACCTCGTTGAACACCGATTGCTCCTTAAATACCAAGGAGCTCTCACCTCCTTTTTCTATTACTATTTTTTTTCTTTCGTGGGAACAACGTGGAAAAAGAAATGTCGAGGAATCCCGCAGTAATGCTATTCGCAGTGGGAGCAGGCAGTGACAATTTAATTTACGAGGAGTCCCTCCATACAATACCGTCTTGCGTACTCGTAAGGTGAACTATGTTCGAACAGTCATATTAGCGGGATTGCGTATTCGAGGTATTTACGGGCAGTGGCTTCAACGCTACAAGCAGCCTCGAACTTGCCCCACGTGTCCATTCCAAAGTTTTACATTATCGAGTAATACGTCAGTATAGGAGTTGCACGATGGGCATGGATAATTGTAACGGAGTCCGTGTGATGAATTTGTACGACCGTGTGTGTCTCAGAGATGCAGGACACCCTTAAGAAAGACCGATTCTACTGCTAACGCGCGATGCCAACATGCCAAATTTGGCACGGCCACATATCTATACATGACCGGTCCGTCTATCGCAACGCCAGAGCGTATCCGTCAGAATCATGGTACAAAATTACTGTCGCTTTCTTCGCTTCGTCTTACATCGCGGCTCCGGATAACGCCGCGTTCTCCGCAGCGTTAACGTACTATCTCACCCGAACGAAACGCAAGCACGGAAAAGCAAACTAGAAGGCGTATTTCCCTTACCGCATTCGCCAATGTATGTGGCGCCGGTGTGATTCATTCACGGACCCTTAGAGCAGGACCAGAGTGTGTTTAGCACGGTTCCGTCCTTATAAGGCATATAGCCACATATTTCAACACATTAAGCGTCGGAGGTGTTACGTTCTTTTTGTTCTCGTTCGTGTTTCACTACGACGTCGCAGAATACCTGGAATACTCGGAAGTATACATTCTCCGGTCGTATGACGTTTACTATACATGGAAGCACTTCGACACTTAACACAAAGCACCCTTAGCCTATGTCCGAATTATGCTCCATCGTTCGCATTCACAGTATTCTACGTACAGCGTGCACAAAGGAAAGATACAAAATAAAGAATGGCTCACGCACACTTAAGTGCGTGTATCCTTTTGCGTATCGTCTTTTTGCCTGTTGTACGCGGAAGATCACGGATTAATGACTCGACCTATCCTCCACCGTATAGCCAGGCTTCGTGTATTCACAACAGTTCAACATCGCGTGCACCACCCAACACGTCGACCTACCTGAAGCTCAGCTGGGTCTCCGTGGCTGCGGTACCTGTGCCGCCGTTCCCGTTGGCCGCCGCCTTCGCCGATAAGACCGACGAGAGCCGCGCGCAGCACGGGTCGCCGTTATCAGCCGTTATCTCGAGCCCGCGGAAACCCCTAAAAACCACAGCCGCGCACGAGAAGATCGAGGCGCACGAGCAGCGGACCAACCGACGTTCGACCTTCCAAGACGTGCGTGCATCCGAGGAATTCGGAGCCAGCTTCCCACTCACACCTACCCTTCCGTCGGTCGGCCGCGCTGTTTCTCATGCGGATGCTTAGGAATGCTCGCGCGGCGTGCGCTTGAAACGAAGAGGACGTAAAACAAAAAAAAACAAAAAAAGGCAGAAACGAAAACCAAATCGCGCTCATTTGCACTCCGTCGTCGACGCGACACGTGAGGCCACACGCACGGATGACACGCTTGGGAGCCTCGCGTTCTCCACTTGGAAACAGCGCAATATATCAACACGACTCGCCATGTATGTACTCTTCGCACTCAAAAAAACAGTGCGGTGACACAATTATTGGTTTCTCCCTCGGATGTGAAAAGTTCACTGTTTTCTCGGACGTCGTTTTCATATGCGGGCAGCAGCGCGGTTCACTTACAGTCTACGCCATACGTTTCGAAGCTACTCCGCGAGTGCGCAGATGCGATGCTGAGCCCTTAGCTAACGTAGCACAGCTGGTGCTTATTTAAGTTGGGGATAGTGTGTGTGTACATTGGTCTAGATCGGTTTCTGAGACACAGGAGCGACCGAAGTTCCATAGAGGGCTTGATGTCAGGTTCGATCATGCAGCCAATACGTAACTTGGCGATAGCAAAGACTGTTGCACAACGAGGCCATCTTCGTAGCTGGTAAAAACCACCGACTTGTGCCTCGGCTGGATGGCAGCAATCAAATATAGTGGAACAGCGCCATATTGTCATGGTTCACCCTGGCTTACATCCCTTAGCGTTCCACATCACTTCGTTAAAAGTCCCTTACTTAAATTTACCGTTGACGACTGCCGTCATTTTCTTTCTTTTTTCATAATGCTGACAGCACCAAATTCATCAAACAAGTAACAGTTGTGTGGTGTCACCTATCACAATGTGCAGGTACATTTCTTCGATTATTGTTTTCTTAGACGGTTTCTTGTCTTGCGAACGCGCGCAGGGCAAGAATCAATCCACGTGGATTAGGACTATGGCGTGGATTGATCTGCATAGAGCTATAGTGTACACGAGTGTGGTCACGGATCCTGAAGTGACGTGCAACCGGTGTACAATTTACCGCTTGAGGTAAACGAGAATTATAGCTGCTAGTGCGAAGAATACATCTCGTATCAATACTGCTACAATCAGTAAAGGTAGAAAAATCTCAGAGAAGGCGCGATTAATCACGTTTGTGCACATTAAGCGTTGTACCTCACGAAAAAAAGAAATAGAGAGTGATCAAATAAATAATGCAAGAGGCCGCAAAGTCTTTTTCATTCTCGAAGAGCGCCTTGTCGTAATATGGGCCAGTGCCTTCGCTGTCACGATTCGTCCGGGCCCTTTCTCATGCGAACTGTTCTTTCGAAGAAATGGCCCGGTTAATTCCAGTATACAGACGACATTAATTACGCTCAAGAGCCAGTACGTATGCATGTGCGGTGCCCGCATAATTTTTCGTCGGTAAAGTTTACCGATGAAAACGCACAAGACGCGAAAGCAATTTAGCCATCAGCGACAGACAGTTGTACACAGTGTGCCACCGCCAGTAGATAGGATGTGCAACCAAAGTGCCATTCCGGAACACAAACGCTATGAAAACGCCTGCACGAAATGCACGTCGCAGCGCGATGTAAACAAGCACATAAAAAGCACGGACGTGTTGGGCTGCTGAGCACGAGGTCGCGGGATCGAATCCCGGCCACGGCGGCCGCATTTCGATGGGGGCGAAATGCGAAAACACCCGTTTGCTTAGATTTAGGTGCACGTTAAAGAACCCCAGGTGGTCAAAATTTCCGGAGTCCTCCACTACGGCGTGCCTCATAATCAGAAAGTGGTTTTGGCACGTAAAACCACAAATATTATTATTAAAAAGCACGGACGGGACGAGAGCAGAGTTCGCATATCAGCGCCTCTTGGGGGTTTGCGAGTTTCCATTGTCCCACATTGCGTAGCCGTCGCAACAGATCAGGGGCGTAGCCAGGAAGCTTGGTCACACCGGGCACGTTACCCTCCCGAGATTTCTCTGTACTTTAGGATACCTGGCACAAAACTACGCGCGACAACACCCACCTGCCCTGCTATCTGCGAAGCGATTATTATTATTATTATTATTATTATTATTATTATTATTATTATTATTATTATTATTATTATTATTATTATTATTATTATTATTATTAGATATGGAAACATACAATCACAGAAAGGAAGCGGGGAGGGAGCAAGCTGACAACTGCCACCGAGAGGGGCACAACGCCTGCCTGCCTACTCATTCGGGAGGAGGAAATGAAAATAGGAGAAAAGGAGAAAAAGATAGAAAACAAGGAAATAGGAAAGAAAATAGGAAATAAACAAATCACAGAGATGCGGACAAAAGAAAGTAGGAAAACGGAAAAAATGTCTATAAACGGGAGGCCAAATCAGTTTTCTGCATGAAAGTTGTTAGCAAGGCTCTATGGGCCTGGTCGCGTTGAGCAGCACTCCCTCTCGGAAACAAGCAAACGTCAAGGGTTGCACACTTGAGTCGAATCAGTCCATATCCTTAAGCTTTCTAGAAGCAGTTACTTAAAAAAAACAAATGCGAAATGCGATGATATAATTGTCTTTATTGTAAGCTATGCAATGTGTGATGTCATGCAATGTCTATGTTTATGCACCGCACTGACCACTTTAGTGTGATCCACTGTTTATGTGCTACACCATTCACAATCTAAGCCGAAATGCAAACGGCAGTTTATGCGAATGCACACCGTGAGAAGTTGACAAAGTGATGTCACGAAGACGAAAGTGTTGTTTGTCGAGGGAAGAAGAATGGCGAGGACAGATGTATACCGAGAAAACTACGCACACGAGGCGAAAGGCAGGGGTGATGGTCGACTATTATTTGTCCCGTTTCATTCCAGGGTCCAGGGCCCAATTTAAAACTGCTGCGAACGCACATGCTCTCGCGCGCACGTGCTACGTACGCGACGTGAGACACACGCCTATTCGGCAGAACAAGTTTTGATGATATGCTGTTACCCGCTATGCTGAGTCCAGCAGCAGCAGCAGCCACGGTCGGAAAATCCGTGAGGGTTCGCTTACAAAGCTTCGCTGTAGACGCAGAAAGCTCGACGGTGCTTTAATATTAATGACTTTCCACATCACCGGAGGCGGCAACGGCGGCGTTTTTATTTATAAAATGAAATGTACGCAACGCGGCACCCAGGCGTAACGGCCTGCGCATTGTTAGGGTTGGCGTCTGACACCACGTGGCGACAGGAATTTCCCCCTACCTTCTACTTGGTCGGACACCACGGGCGATACGTCATCGCCCTACCCTCTACTTGGTCGGAGCCCACGGGCGACAGGTCATTCACCCTACCTTCTACGAGGCCGGAGCCCACGGGCGACAGGTCGTTCCCCCTACCCTCTACTTGGTCGGAGCCCACGAGCGACAGGTCATTCACCCTACCTTCTACGAGGCCGGAGCCCACGGGCGACAGGTCGTTCCGTCTACCCTCTACTTGGTCGGAGCCCACGAGCGACAGGTCATTCACCCTACCTTCTACGAGGCCGGAGCCCACGGGCGACAGGTCGTTCCCCCTACCCTCTACTTGGTCGGAGCCCACGAGCGACAGGTCATTCACCCTACCTTCTACGAGGCCGGAGCCCACGGGCGACAGGTCGTTCCCTCTACCCTCTACTTGGTCGGAGCCCACGAGCGACAGGTCGTTCCCCCTACCTTCTACTAGGCCGGAGCCCACGGGCGACAGGTCATTCACCCGACCTTCTCCCCAGATTCGTCGAAAAGAGGATCGACTTCTCGTTCCCGTGCTCGGTAATGCAGGAGGAGGGGCCCTCTCTCTGTGCCTGTCACGTGTCCTCGACGGAAGCAAGATCCCGCCCACACTTGGAAAGAGCCTATTTAAGGGGCTCCGAAATGTACTTGTGATATACTTCATACTTCATGCTCTTCTTATTTTCTTTCAACTACCTTTGAATAAACAGTGCAAGTTTCGCACTAGCAAATCGTCTCGCCCCTGCTTGGTCGCCATAATCTACCGGATGCCTGCAGCCCGTCGACAAGGCCACGCTACCCAATAAGTAATGTCGGTCGAGCTTCGATAGGCAGGCGCCGCTACTTCTCGGCAGCAGTACGGTACGCTACCCTGGAGTACGCAACAGCATGCGACAGCGATAACGTTTCACGATAACGTTTCACAAGATAGCGATAACGCTGCCTGGAACGCGCGCTCATCCAACACCACCTAGATCATCGCTACTAGATAATCTAGTAACTAGATAACACAAGGCCTGTTTACTCCGATCCATGACGTCACGCTACCTGGCCCCAAATTTCCTTTGACAAGGCTGGCGTGCTGAAAGCGGTGACGTCAAAATCACTGTTGCCTAGTCGGGAGCGTCCCTATTAGATTCTGTGGCAGTCGGGCCAGGTAGCATGACATCATGGATCGGAGTGAAAAGACCTTGTGCTATCTAGGTGGTGTTGGCTCATCACCACTGGCAGGTCGTGTTTGCTGATGACGAATGAAGACGATGGCTTGTACGCAGCAGACTACGGAAGCGAGATACACTTTTGAGGGAATAATCGTACGCTTTCAGTTAGCTGCTTTATATTCAGTGAGGAGGAAAACTGTTTTGCTTCATCAAGCGTACACGTAAGGTTCAGTGCCTCCATTTTAGCTTCTTAGGCAAAACGCAAGTTTGCGTCACGTTACTATGGTGGCTAGAATTGGCCAGTATAGCGGGCGCCGTATCTGAGCCGTGCGAGCAATGAGCGATGAAATTTCCCGGGGCCGCTAGGGGCGCTGAAGCGCACTGGTGTGCGCTTCAGCGCACACATGTCCGCAATAAACATTAGCAAGAGGCGACTGGAGTATTGGTGGAAGAAAAGTAGGGGAACGACAAAAGACGGAGATGTACAAAAGCACAGTTCGAAATAGGGGATCAGAAAATTTGGGCGCGGTAGTTCATAGTTCTTTTTTAATTGTTTAACCAAGGTAGGATATTAGGCAGTATAGTAGCAAGAGCTTGGTGGCGCAACCCACCGCCCCGTTTTTTACTGTCGAAAGAATAATCATGGGCAAATTGAAAGCATAGAATCGTTTACAGACGCCATCTCTTTGCCGAATACGTACAGTGAATGCCACTGCGCGTGGTCGCCACGATGGAGCCTTCCTAACCGGCTTCTTGCGTGAAAGGTAGGCAGACGCTGAGAGAAAACCATGTTAAATATGTTCTTTTAATGGGCTGTCTGTATAACTAAATCGAGTATAACAGAATGAGGCCTCAGTGCAGCGATCGCAAGGGCTCGCGGTGGCCGACTGCGCGTCTGCATCCATGTACGCGCACAATGTTTTCCTCTCGCTGCAAACGCGTTTTCGCATCGTGCCGCGAGCTTTACGCAGCAGCATATGAGCTTATGACAGCACGCAAGCAACAAGTTTCGCGTGGAAACTATCAGAGCTGTTCTAAAATAATTTCGTTATAGCTACGGACTTCGACAACTACCGTCTTGGGATATATCCCGTTACGATGATTGAATCTTTTTTTTTTCTAAGGTTTGGACGTTTAAATACCATTATTTCTCAAATTACATCTCACTGTATGTTTATCGGTCTTCACAGCGAGCAATTACCCACCGCTTAGTTTATTTAATGCAGTACATTTCATTGTTTGGTGCTACACAAGCGTGAGCATGTCATGCCTCCCTTTATGTGCTTTTTGTGGTTCTCTTTCCATTACTGTGAACTTTCCAGTATCTTAGCATCAACAAGTTCATAGACCAAAACTTCATAACATTAGCCGGGCAGCGCAAGGGCGAGCGTCTGAGTGCGCGATTTGTGCTACTCATGGAACATCGCAGCCCCGACGCCGTAGCAGAAATCTTCCTCGCGTGTGCGCTTGCTGCACACTCGAGTTGTAGCCGATGGGTGTCTGGCGGTTCTAGTTTCGCGAGCCAAGCTTCACACAGCTTCTTTTCCTGCGGCTACGTGTGAATAAGGCTGACACAGGGCTCCGTTGCGTACGTCCGACACTGCGGCATCGAGCAGTAGCCTACCATGCTGCATGCCTCCAAAGGCACGTGCTTTTACCTGTTATAGTGCTTTCAAGTGTCGTCAACCAGACACCCAAGGCCGGAAAGCTTCACCGTTTAATCAGAGCCGCAACGAAGGTGCGACTTTAAACTTACGTTTTCAGTTCGCTTCGGCGCTTCCGAAGCGGCCGACGCGGCCGCTGTGTTCACGTGATCCCTCATGCCACTTCACGCCGACGGTGGCGCCAGCTTTTCCAGTGGTGGAGCTCGCCCCTAATATGCGCGGGCGTCTGTTAGCGAGCGTTATCGCAGGCCTCCGAGACGGTGACAGATGCCATGTTGATCTCAGAGGCCGCAGCAGGTGATCTAAGTTGCAGGCGTTCGCCATGAGAGGCGCTCGTTGCCTTTTCGCGGAGGAGAGAAAAAGGAGAGGGCCCGGAACCGAGATTACCGAACAACGCGGCAGGCATCTAGTAAAGGAGGCATTGCTACGTCACACCTCAAATATAGTGCGCTAGAAAACTTTAAAAAGTGGCAACTGCAATGACGGCGCCATGTTTCTACCTCTGGCTTTCGTAATGCTAAAAATATTCAGAATACGATGCTGGAACAAGCATTATCACGTAGCATGTATGTATGGACAATGTTTAAAGTTCACTCCGTGTATTTCTGAGAAAGATCCGGCGGCTATTTTTAAATTTCTACGTAAAACTTACTGTGTTCGAACGTGCGTTTGAAGGCGCCTGAAATAGATGGTGCCACCATACTGAGGGAGACTAGAGATATGGAGATTGCTCATCTCATATGAATCGTATCTCGTCTTCTGCGCCTGCACACCTGCCCAGCACAGCAACATGGCGGCACCCTTGCAGTTACCAATATCAATACATGGGCGCTATGGGGATCTTTGCCTGTAGAATTTGTTATATCAACTCTGCATCCAGAATAGAGCACCTAAGTACATTGTGTGTATGTATTGCGAATCTGTACTGTCGTCGTGGCGCCAGCGATGCTACGCCTGGGCTCTGAACGTCGGCGAGATCGGTATATTGATAAACAACTACGAAGTACTCGGGTTGGGGAGAACAAGTATGTTACAAGGCAAAAACATTTTCGGAATTTGCTGATGTTTATACGTGAGAGAGAGTAAGGTCGGATGCTACGGCAGAAGCGAGTAGAATAAGGGGCATGCCATCTGCAGCACACCAACCTTTGATCAACGTAGTGAGTGTCCGGCCACGATAACAAGTGTTACAGCTTATCTTGGGTTGATAGCCGATACATCAAATGCTGCAATGATGCACTTGACAGCCATCACACTACCTCTGGAAAGGGGTGCGCGCACATAAAAACTAGCTGCACAAAGCTGGCACGTGGCCGGTATGGTAGCAGATCGGCAGATTAAGAACAGAAATTTACTCCGTCACTGCCTCCAAGCAGACCCAGCTACGGTGACCATCTCTAGCATTTGCCTTTCACGGCAGCATCATTGTGATAAAAGAAGCTCTCTACGCAGCGAGACTTTTCATTCTTTCAGTGACATCCCATCACTCAGCCCAAAGTGGTTGTCCTCCAGTGGGCACAAATGTGAACAGCTTGACCTGGAGTATGGTTCCCTTGAAGTGCTGCAGCATTTGCTTTTCCAATGCTGTCCCTTTGCCCATGCAACCACACAGTACCCTATTGCAAAGGCGTTGCTCAGATTGCCAGAGCTTTGCCCAAGTGGAACTTATTCAATTGCATATACTGTTTATATTTTGTGTAGTTCCTTCATGTTTCCCTCTACGCTCTCAAAAGCCTACCTCGTTGCTATGGTAACGACGCAGAGTGACCACATGCGCAATCTATCCAATGGTCAACTCTGCACATACAGCTCTCACAGTAAAGGTGGTGGACTACCTGTGGAGAGGCCACTAAACAACTTAAACCAAAGTAATGGCATATATCGGGGTAGTAGAATTTCCTACTCAGCACTACGAATGCGGCGCCAGCAATAGAACATGCAGGGCTTCGCACTCTATATTCACTTATAATAAAGACAGTACATACACTCTTGTCACCACTACAAACTAACCTGCAGAGCTTTTTATTTAACTTTACTTGTTCATGCAAATGCATGACAGTGTCAATGTAAGCATTTGCTCCCACATATCGGTAGCAGAGAAGTCCTCTCCCCTACCTAATGAAGCCCCGCATCACCACAGTGATTTGCATGTGAATTACACATAAATATTGCTTATAAAAGAAAACAGGCTTCAAGCGTGTTGTTATGATGATGCCACATACATATATATTTTTCTCATAAATGTTCATATGTATATATCTATAATATATATATAAATCTTATTACAGCATAAAAACCAGCAACAAGTATGTACACAGCATTCAATGAAAGTAAAAACAAAATTAAGATTTGAGAAAAAACAGATGCAACAAGTGTACTTCACCTCTTGAACCCCATTTTCTAGGCATGAACAAAAATGTCACTCGCATGGTATAATTGAATAAAAAAGAAAAGACGTAATCTCGGTGCGCTGTGAACGAAGAAGACAAACATACAACATGTACATTCACCGAGCGCAGTTACTAGTATACTGGAAAATGGAGAACAGCTATTGTACAGCAAAGCGACACTTCTTGGCTTTGTCACTACGCATACTTTGGCTTTTCAATTGGAAGCTGTTTTTACGTTTGCAAGACAGATAAAATGTTCAAGCCCTACTTAGAAGCTGGCAAAGTTTAGCGTGTCATGGGAGGTCCCTAATTTTTGTTCGTCATTAATCAGACATCACGCAATTTCCACCATCTAACTCTTCTACCAAATAAAGAGTTTGTCAAATGCTGTCAATGCTTACAAGAATAACAACACGGTGCCCCACAAGATACACGCAGAACAAGACTACGACAAAGTAGCACCAAACATTTTTCTCCATGCTCACTTGCGACAACACAGTGGGAACCTAAACAAGGGCGCTTTTTCACCCAATAGAAGGTGAAGAGTAGTCAAAGACTCCAGAAAGCGACATGCAGCGGGCGCTGTGGAATGGTGGCCAGTTTCTTAAAACGAAGAAAGATCTGCCCGGGCGAGCCGTGGTGGTGCCGGACGTGCCTGCTCCTTTTGGCTGCGACACTCAAACATGGCTGCCCTGTCGCGAATCCGCTTTGGCGGGGAAAGGTCCTGCTTTCGCACAATGGTCTCTGTCTGCTGAGCCGGTGACCTCGTAGGTTGTGACTTGACAGGTGATGACTTAAGAGGCGAGGTCTTCGTAGGCGAACCCTTAACAGGTGATGTCTTCACAGGTGAAGTTCTGCCAGGCGGCGGCTTTTTATCCACAATGTCGGCACCGATTTGCTTGGTGGAGTCTCTTCTCCTCTGTTCCCCCGAAGTTGCCTGCTTCGGCCAGCTCCTGACACTGGATAGCTGATGCCGCTCGTTCTCTCGATTCACTTGCCGAAGCGGGACAACATCCACGTTCCACAGTGCAACATCTTCTGAAGTCCGCCTGAGCTTCACTTCTGCTTTGGTTGTCACCGCCTCATCCGACTGGGAGCGGCAGCCCTCGGACTTGAGCTTCTCCCTCAGCTGAGCACGGCGCTCTTCTTTGATCTTTTCAATCCGCTTGCGACTCACCTCACTCTCAACAGCTGGCACTGAAGCACTACGTGTTGCTTCAGGCTTGGGCGGGACAGGGTCAATTCGTTTTTCCTCAGCCTGGATAGGCACATTCACCTTCCGCAATTCAAGTGTTGAAGGTCTCACACTGCCATCTGTTACAGCAACGTCTAAAACTATCTCCGCAATGGCATTACTGGCCTGTGGCTCTGAAGCCGGACACTGAGTTGTCTGTGCCGTTCCTATTTCTTCATGAAGTGCATTACTCTTGGAAACAGTGCTAGCATTGGAAGTTTCTTCTGTGCAGCACACACTCTCCTCTTGGTCCTCTTGGTCAAGTATGGGGTCAGACCATGGATCATAATTGGCAGAAGGAGATGATGGGTTCTTAAGTGACTGTAGCCGCATAACCTTGAGCTGTGTAAACAGGCTAGGCTGGCAAGTTTTAGAGGGACTTAAGTCTGCAGCGCCATGCGCATCACCTGCTTCGAACTTCGACATGAGTTCCTTCACAGAGCCTCGTTTCTCTGAACGGGAATAGTGTGGTGGTTCAGATAAGCGCTTCCTGTCGGTATCTAGACTGGTGCCGTTTGATCTTGCCATTTCAGACTTTCGCTTTGCTTCGACCACTCTTACTTGTCGCGGTGATGATCTGAGCTGCACCTCATCATCACTGAAGTCAATCAGTGGTTTTGACTCATTTGGCACAGCAAAATCGACAGGCTTACTAACACTATCTAGTGGTTTCTCTTCCTTTGTATTTTCTGAATCAACACCTTCGCTTTGCTGAAGTTCCCCAGCTAAATCATCAGTGACTACAGTTCCTTGATTACATAAATTAGTCTCGCTCATGTCAGTGTTATTGACAGGACTCTGCAAATCGGAGGGAGTGGCACTTTCCAAATTGGAGCCTGCCACAACATCATGGTCAGGTAAGCAAGTAGAATTAAGTGAGATTTCAGGACTAGAATTAAGTAGAGAATTCTTCCCATTGTCAGGTGAACCCTGATCACAAATTTTTTTTGGTCCTTCACCACAGTCGCTACTAAAATCTAATAGTGCATGTTCCATGTCCCCAGAAATGGCCTGCCCCGTGTCTGCACCACTGTCACACAACATCGGCGCTGGTTCCATTACACAAGACTCTACCTGCATCCTGCACTCTTCAGCTGAGCCCAATATTTCTTCGGCCATATCACTCATCTCAGTTGGACCTGAAACTTCTCTCTCATCCTCAACAGCTGTTGGCTCCAGAGGAGAGAGGAGGCAAAGGTTCTGGTCCTGACTTTGAGAATGCAGCATGCCCCCACAAGCATCACTTAACAATGGGCTCTCATCTAAGTAAGAGTATGGCATGGCTTCCTCATTATCTTCCTCCTCATCTGAAGAGGAACTCTGTCCATCAGCAGCCACGACACATTCCCCTTCAGCAGCAGGAACAATGCTGCTGTTCAACGCTTCCACTCTTTGAACCATGTCAACCCCTCCACACAAGCCGTGCAGATCACTGTCCGAAAACGTCCGAAGGCCATCGTCCTCTGGCATCACAGACACAGGGGTCTCGAGACTCTCGTCCACAACCGAAGCCGTCACAATGGATGAGTTCATGTGTTCACTGCTGTTGGCGTCACAAACATCACTCTGCTGCACGTCGACAGGTGATGGTGTTGACCTTGAAGTTGACATATCCTGGGGCAGCAACTCACACCCAGCACAAGGCGATGACAAGGGTGATGCCGATGTGTCAGTGTCCTCAATGTACGGAAGCGAAGCACTCATACGGTTAAGAAAGCTTGTTTCGAGGCTTGCAGCACGCGTGTCGCCAACCAGGAAGTCTGTGTCAAACTGGCAGCAGCTCATCTTAAGCGAAGTTGCAATGTCCTCGGCAAGGGACAAACTCGTCCCGACATTGCTTTCGGATTCGTCGAAGTCGGTTGAGCCGCCTGTGCTCTCACACGGACCACTCGTCTCGTCAACATCTTCAACAAAAGGGCGATGAAAGACGAGCCCACCATCAATCATTTCACGGGAGGAGTCGCCACCTTCCTCAACGGCATGAACTTCTACAAGAACCATCTTCTCATTGCTATGGTGAGGTGGGGGAACCTCCACATTCCTGAAGTGGCTCGGTGGCTGCGGGTACTCTTGAGGCGATGGGGATGTGTACGGTTCGATATCGTCGGGGCTGTGTACAGCCATTGGTTGTCGGCTCGTATAGGGAGTCAGCGAACGACTTGACTGCTGTCGTCTGTCAGCTGCCTGTTCGTTGGAAGCTGTCGCAAACGTCGGAAGCTGGGGATGAGATGAAGCATGGTGGCCGGAAGGAGCTGTGTCCATTTTGGTACATGTGCCTTCCACGGTGGCTTCCTGACTAGAGTGGAATGTGGGGGCCTGTGAGCAATCGCTGAGCCGCTGCACCTTTGGGCTGGCACCATCGCCACTGTCAGGACAGAGCTTCTGCTTTCGAGGTGACTTATGCGGGCCAACCGGTGGGGCAGCTACCCGGTCGACTCGAGCACCATTGTACTGAGAACTGAGCCCAAATGCAGCGTGCACATCTTCCAGAGACATGTCCAGGCCACCTCGTTCGAAGTAAGAATCGTGCGAGACGGAGCGCACGTGCTTGTGTGGTCCACTTGGAGAGGAGGCAGGTGTGCCTTCAGGGAGCCACTGGAACGGCTGAACTCTTGAGGCATCTGCAAAGGGAATGAAGTGACAAAAAGCCCGAGTGAGAGGTTGTGCTGATCACATGCAGTTTTGTATTTTGGTACATTTTCGTAACTAGGCTGCCTATGAACCACAACTTTCTTTAATGATAATAATCATTTATGAAATCATAAAAGCAGTCCTCAGAGAGCAAGTATGTCCATTGGTGGTTTTTGATCAACATTACCACTCAGCAGAAAATGCCTCATCTCTGAGCACCATTCACACTCAGGACTTTTTCTGCAACCTGGACACTGACCACTGCCTGAATCACGGCAGTTTCATTAAAGTGACAGAAGAGTGGCAGCATGTTATGCGGCTCGGAACATGTGCTGCAAGGCAATTAGATGCAGTACTTCGCACATGCTTTGCAGCGGACTAGAGTCTTGCATTGCAAAAACAAGAAGTGCTATGTGCAACAGTGAAAAGAGACTTCTTTGTGTGGGCAGCCATATACTCCATGTGATGAGTAGCAAACAAGGAACACTCATTGGAGGGAATGTCTCTGAATGTGCAGTCTTTACAGGTCTTAATGTGGGTGTCAAACCATTATAAATTATAAATACATTGTGAGCTGCTTGTGTAAATGCAAATGACATGTATTTTTCTGTTTCTTAAGATGTGTCATGCATCAATAGCCAAATATTGCAATTTTCTTAAAAATGAGAATGCATGCATTAGTTGATGACTATATGCATGCTGTCAATGCTGCTACTATGTGTATGGGCCCCCAGGCTAATCCAGCTTCTACACCGTGTTGTTTCTCCCCTAGAAGAGGCCCAATTTTATGTTGGAAAATGAATGCAGTTAAATTCAAGCAACACTGTTGCATAGAGCAACCGCAAGCTCATCAGAACCTCAAGAGAGCTACAAGTGCGGCCACATTTGTGAGGCCACATTTGGCATTGCCTCCAAGATCTGTACCCTCCAACCAAAGTTTGTCATGCTTGTAGCCACACAGTGGACAATGAGAAGATGTCACGAACTGCTTGGCCTCCAAGACCAGGAGCATGCACACTACTTCGGAGGTCACGTCACGTTTGACCACTCTTCATCAAGCGATCAATGACCAAATCAACGACCCGTAGGGCCAATGTATAAAGACGTCCGAAATTTTTGACACAGAAACCTTTCCCTTTCAGAATTTTCAAACTTTTTGTGGGGATCGAAGGTCTGAACCGGCATTAACTGAAGTCACTATGACTGCAATTTTGATGAACCAGCGCTCTCACGTGCCACCCTGCTCGCAGCCATAGCCACCGAAGCCACCATAGACATTTGTTTTCGGTCCCATAGTGTTTGGTGCATGGTCGTGTGGTCATTTCATGCTGCCATGCACTTTGCAATGTTAGGCATAGCTGCCTCAACGTTCACTACCAAGCTTCCTGCTGTTCGGTGCCACGTTTTTCGTTGAAAGGAATTGTCGCTGTGAGCAATGGTGCTAACTCCACCTGCATCATCTTTGCCGATGACTTCGAAGAGTGGAAAGTCCAGCAAAGGATTTACGAGGGAGCTTTAGCTTGGGCCTAACTCCAACGCGGCCTATTCAAATACATGTAAAATGCAGAAACATCTTTATGAGATAACCCCTGGACCAATTTTAATGAAATTTGTTGCATTTGAGAGAGAAAGTTAAATTATTGTGACTGTTGGACACGAAATTTCGATTTAGGGCCTGAATTCTTTTACAAAGAATTTCAAAAATTCGAAAGTTTGAATAAGTTAGAAGCACAAAGTTTACAAATAAATAGCTCTGCATCAAGAACATATATCGCAGTTCTGTAAACCGCATCCATTAGATCATTTAAAGTGGACAAAATTGATATGTCACACATGAATCTCAAAAAATTGAGTAATATGAAAATACAGCTTTTGCAGACCCGTTGTACACAATGTAACAAATTCACGTAAGCTATAACTTGACATATGGAATTTGAGATTCCATTCTCCTTTTTGAGATTCATGTGTGAAATATCAATTTTGTCCGCATTAAATGTACTATTTGATGCAGTTCACAGAATTGTGATATCATTTTTCACTGCTGAGCTACAGAGTTGTAAACCTGATAGTTTCGTTTCTTTAAAATTTGCAATTCTTGCCCATCTTTAGTAAAAAACTGACGACCTAAATCAACAACTCAAAACCAACAGTCACTAGATTTTATGTTTTTCTTTTAAATGCAACAAACCTCGTCAAACTTGGTGCTTTGGTAGCAGAGAAAAACGAATTCTCCTTTTACATGTATTTAGATAGGAGCACCCAAGCTAAAGCGCCCTCTTACAGGGCCCCTGAAACGGTTCGGACAAATTTTGTAGACGCGTAGGGTACAGCTTAAGTAGAACATTCGCATCACAATTTAAATGAAGCGTTACGTATTAATGGAGCTACAAGCGGTTTACCCTCCTAAAAATTCAATTCAAATTAAAATTAAAATTCCGCCGAGCAGTGTGCTGCGATCGGCAGCAATGTGCATTTTTAAAGCCTTATACTAAATTACACGCTTTGCGCGGAGCACTTAGATGTGTCAATTAATGATCAGAAGGACCTACTCTAACGGCTCAGTACGTTTGTAGAAAATCGTCAAAATTGTTTCAGGGTCCCTTTAAGAAGCAGCTATTAATGCCCATTCCCAAATTTCAGCTTCACTGTAGTAAGCAATGTTACACAGTCAAGCATACGCAATGCATTGTGGTCAAGCATACTAAGAGAGAAAAGGGGCCACTGTCACGACGCATTATATGTGTCCCTTAATATAGATGCGCACCTGCTATCTCCTGTCACAGTACGAGCATCGAGACACCTAACAGGTGTGCAGCAGAACCCTTCAAATACATTGTTCACATAACCATGAGAAAGAAACATAATAAACAGGAAACAATACGTAAACATGCTGTTAAAGTCCTGTGAACCTGCTGTTATGTATTAAAACAAAAACACTATGCATGGCTCAGCTTCTACATGACTTAGAGTCGCTGACAGCTGATTCAAATTCAGTGGGGACCGCCTACAATTTCAAATAATCGGGAGCTTGAAATATTGGGTTCCGCAAAGAACGAGTCAATTTATTCCACTAGTGGCCCAATAAAGGTGTGCCATATTCTCGGATGGTCACTTTTGGGGATACCTTCAATTTCGCGTCACTAGCGCAAAACACACTGGCACCTATGAGCACCAGCATTCTCGGCACAGTGGCAACCACGCCGTCGTATAGTGCCAGAATCACTGTCGCCCATCAACACATCCAATGCTACGAAAGTGATAGTTTACCATCGAGTGCATAGCATTTCTTCACACACGACACATCATGCGCACAGCATTTTGGCACAATACGCAGAATGCTGTGCTAAGTGCTGCTGAACCAGAAGTTCGGCCTACCCGATGTCATTTGTATACAGTAACTTATTTTCGAAAGTGGTCCTCCGAAAGTGAATACGGGCCAAGCTTGCCAACACGTGTGCAGATGTGCTTGTCTGCAAGCTGGTCAGTGTGCATTTCGACCGTTGTCATAATGTTGCTGCAGATAGATGAAAGCGCAGTCAAATGCAGGCACCTTAACTTCATCCCCTGGTAGCACTACAGAAGTCGACTGAGCTGCAGTGGCGGAATGATTGCAGGTTTCTTTGCAACAGTTGCTGACCGACGTTTTCCTCATTAATCATCGCCCTTGTCGATGCAGATTTCAAGGGCGGAGTTGGTGCCACATGAGACTACTTGAAGTGGTTGCCTAGGATCATGTCACTATTTAACACCAATGTCGCTACTTAACAGGTAAATGAACAATGCACACTCAAATAAACTTGTACGTGCTCACACGACAGAGAGTTGATGCAACTTTTAAACACTTAGCAGCTTGGCTTGGCTCGACTTGTAGTTTGGGGCGCAGTTGACAACTACTGGATAGACTAGGTTTTGAGGAGGCATAACACATGGCGGACGACTGGGCCAACGATTTAATAAAAGTTTAAAACCAAAATATTGCTGTTTTCACTCGACTGTAAGGCCAAATAGCGCGTAGTCATGCAAGCAGAGCCATAAAGTCAAACCCGCCAATGCCATGGCATATCAAAAGCGCACGTTGGCAATGGTCACAAGTACACAGCTAGGTTGTCTAGTGCGGCTGATGTTTTTCTTAAATTTTTTATGTTATAGAGGGTACGTTCTATATTCTTTTTGTATTATGTTATAGAGGGTATGCTCTATATTCTTTCTGTAAATAATGTTAAACTCAGTTATACAGTTGAACTCCGACATATTGAATCTGAAGGGGATGGCAAGAAAGTTTGATATACTAGGTAGATATACAGTCTACGCGCATACAACAAACCCACGTACAGCAGGCTTTCGGATATAATGGATCATATTTCAGCCTTACTTTGTTCCACCTATTTTATTAATGCAACGATGTTCCCATTTAACAGACCGCATTACAATGGACTGTCGGCTACAGCGGTCAAAATTAGCGGCAATTTTTGTCAAAATCAGCCGTATAAAACGGACTTTTGCTGTGCCGACACAGGCTGGCAACTGACTTGCGAGGGTCAGTCGACGACTGCAGCTCAATATCGCGCACGTGAGGGGGACGATGGCGAGGTGGAAACGCAGTCTTCTTTCGAGCGCGAAGCATGGGGGGTGGGGGGGGGTGGAGGTTAGACTCGGGAAAGAGAAAGAGGGGGTTCTACTCCGGTGGCTTCTGTTTACAGCGCGGCCACCGCATTCTGAAAGCGATCTGCGGTGCGTACAAGGTGCGCACCTGTGCAGGCGCCTTATCTTGAAAACAATCTGCTATGTGGACAAAGTGCGCGCCCGCATGGGCCTCATTTTCAAAGTGATCTGCAGTGTGGACAAAGTGGGCCCAGTGCTGCTAGCTTCGTATGCACTGTGCTTGCGACGTTTAGTTCGCATTGAAGCGAGAGGCAGTACCAAGGTAAATTCACTCGCTGCTGCTGCTGCTGCTGCCGCGCTTATCTGGCATAATTTGCTGTCGCAATCGATGCTCCGTTTTTCGGGCGAAACTGCGACTTTTTGTGTTTGTTTTTTATTTGGACGTTCGTCATTCACTCTTTGCAATAAAGTTGTTAGACATCACAACGAAAGTTTCGAAGTGAGGCGTTTCGGGTATTGCGGACTTCGGATAGAACGGACATTTTTTGACGGACTATCAGGGTCCGCTGTAACGCGAGTCGAATGTATTCAGAAACAGGCTCAATGTGTTCTGTGGAATGCCAAAGTTATCTGCTACTGTGAAATTCTAGCCTGCCTCAATAAGTTGGATCACTTTCAACTTCATTGCAATGTCCAAGTTGAGTCTTTTCTGTACAATTGCAGCGGCCATCGCTTACAGAAAATGACACCACAAATAGGCACTCAACCCAAGCAATGGGGGTACGAAGATCAGAAAAAAGGAATGTTGACGTTTGAGGTAGTACGCGAGCTAGCCGAACAGCTCTACGGTGCTCATCTGACTGCTCACACGAGTCATGCAAGATGCAAGAAGCAAGAAACGAAAAAAAAACAAAAAAAACAGAAGGTTAGCGACGTTTCGCTTCGTCAATGCAAGTGATGCACAAGCGCATGGGTCGTCACGATGCTTCACCTCGTTTCTCCTTCCCCCTTTCGCTCAATGCCACCTAGACTTTCCTCTAGGTGGCGTTGCTTTGTTGCACACTCAGCGCGCTCCTCCATACTTTTGCACACAATTCTCTTCTCCACCTACAGGCACCAGAAGACCTCAAAGTGTACAACGAAGTGCACTTTGAGGTCTTTGGCGTGGTGCCGCGTTCTATATATAGAATGTGCTGGTGGACGGCCATTCTACATACACGTGCACAAGACCTACACATTTGCATGGGGTTTTCAAGAGGATTTTACAGCTGTTTGACAGACACTGTAATTTGTTATACAGTATGTGGGTTTGGTATATCCAGGTTCGACCATAACAATATCCAAGTGTCAAGAAAATTCCGTTGTTACAACCAATTATTTTTTTAACTGGGTTGCACGCAACGAAGAAATGCCACTATAATCAAAACATTTTACTTAGACAGAAATTAAGGGCAAAACCAATTATTATGCAATGAAGATAAGCTTCTTGCCGATACTAGATTGACATCATCTGTCGTGAAAATACAAACTTTTTCACGTGGTCATAGACCTTTTAACCGTCATTGTGGTCTTTCTGAATGTTCCTCTTTGTCTCCAGTGGTACAGTCATACGTTTATTTTAGAGCGCAGCTCTTTGGCGTCCGTTCCTGGGTTTCGCGTCGTCGTCGGCGTTGTCGTCGGCCTCGTAACCAGCTCCGCCCCCCTTTCATCCCCCCAGCGCTAGCAGCAACCGACTGATACCGCTGGATGCCGCTGACGCCGCTAGAGAGTCAAGATAACGTGACTGCATAGAAGACCGTCGCCGCCATGCAGAAAGAGGAGGAAAGGGTCCCCCCCCCCTGTTCTTGTGTGGCGGATAGGGTGCTCTGCAGTTGCCGACGCGCCGGTTATTTCACGTAGGCCCCGGCACGTCGACGAATACGTGACCACCTTCCCACGGCTAGACCTGGTTCTTAGCGCTGCGGAAGCGAGGGTATCATATTGTTTGTGTCGGCATCGGCGGCGTTGTCCCTGAAACCAACTCCGCAGCTGGGGTTGATCACTATCGGCGTCAGCGGCATCAGTCAGTCGCTGCTATCTCTTCCCTCCTCCCTTTATCGTGTTGTCCGCTTGCTGCGCGCGCTTCTGCCCCCATCGTTTGCCACTGGGTGTACACGCCGCCCCCCTCCCCCCTCTTCCTGCGAGTCTCCGGTTGTCAAAGCGCCGGCTCGAACTTAATTCCTTTCTTCGCTCCTCCTCCAATGCAACCCCTGTGCGGTGGCAATCAGAGAGCCAGATCGGTGGCGGCGGATCTGTATATGTGCACCGCCCGAGCCGAAATTGCCGCTGCCGTTCGCCCTGTGCGGTGGCAATCAGAGAGCCAGATCGGTGGCGGCTTGACATAAAGACAAACAGCAATTTCCTAACACTTATGCGGGAGAACATCCCGTTCCTCTCGCTCGTAACGCGTCCCACGGCTGTGACAACCTCGCGAGGCACTTGTATAGATCTCGTCTTCGAGAATCAAGCATTGGTGTACCAAGTCGAACATATATCAGTCTATTTCTCCGACCACAAAGCTTCCTTCATGACTGTCAAGAACTGTTAGTGGAGTCTTTGTTAAAGGAATACGTGTGAAAAATAAAAAAAAATTCTGTGATAGCGCATACATGTGTTGCTCGATTTCTTTGCCTCAATCTATCGAAAAGGTGAAACAGCTTATTTGCTGCGCTCAAATTTCGCAGTAGGAAGTAACGTAATCGTCGGTAATTTTTTTCACTGGCGACCACTTAGTGCACTGATGATAATTTGTGGGCTGATGAGCAGTTTTGCATTTCGGCAGCAAGACAACAAAGTGCGGAAGCCGTATGCGTACTGGGACCACATAGCTGGGAGGGACGCAACACCTGGACACAATGAAGACGACTGGACACACGCAGGAAAAGTTGAAGGTGCAGCCATTGAACAGCTACAACCACACAGCCGATTTCTCCTTTTGCTAGGAGGCCGTCTACTCGTGTTTCAGAGGGGTGGAATAGAGAGGGGGAGAGATGCTTATGCTTATATGCAATGCAATGCTTATATCATTGCAACCGTACTGCCCACATGCCTTACTTTCACATCGTTTTGTAGAGGAAAGAAGCCATTCCGAATGTAACCCTAGTGCTCATACACCTTCTGCAGCACACACAAGATGCTTCACGTAAGCCACTGTGGCTGTGTACCTAAGACACCCTACCCAATATTTTTTTTTTTCCTTTTCTTTCGCAGGATGTCTCACTGCTTTACTGCCGGCAGCATGTATGTGGCAGCTTGAGGTGTTTCCACCCCGCCTTCCTTACCACATAGACACACAGTAGCCAGGTTTAATTGTTATAACCGATAACGCACCATGTGAACATCGTTTTAAGCAGTTTATTTTACCAAAGAATGCATGCAAAGGTTCATGATGCTGCGGCTGCTCATTATATGCGCTATTGTTATAGGTGGGCACAACTGTATATGCTGAAGACGCAACGTGTAAAGCTCTCAAGCATTGTAGGAACCAGACTTTAGCAATGTTTTAGCCGGGAAAACACATGAACGAGGAATGTATCAGTGGGGTTCTACTGTACTGGCAGGCCTTCACAGCTATTTCGAACAAGGCTGTGGTGATTCGAGCCTTCCAGGACAGTAAAGAGCACGCATTCATACTTTCGGGCTGCCCGAGTTTTCTGATGTTTTTGTGGTCCCTAGGGGTGTCTCAAAAACCAGATGTTGACTGCATTCTATGCAGCGGTGCATGCTACCAACTTTGCCTCAGTCGTCGTCAGGCAAGTTGTGGCAGCTAAGCGGCTGATTCAATAAACGCCTCACGCTGCAAGAATCAGCCACTAGTACATACCTGAAGACGAGTTGCATGAGTCCAGAACATCAGAGTTTCGGCCCGAGTGTCCACCACTGGAGATGAGAGACTCGGCGCTCTTGACACTCCTAAGCTGCTTGGATGCACTGTGTGTAAGGTCTGCCTCTGTAAGTGCTTTGTCCTGCACAAAAAGAAATGGACAAGAATGTATAAAAGCTAGCTAGCCTGTAAACAAGTCGCACTTATTTGTAATGGTGTGCTAAAAACAGTTATCTATATACGAGAAGAGCCAACAATGATGAGGACAGGAGGCACTACCGATTAGCAGATCATTGACTAGTGACGAGTATGAAGGATCCTTTGCTATCATCATGACTAAGCATGGAACAGCTGTAGCTGTCAGCCACAAAACATGCAAACATACTGTATTTACTCGATTGTAACGCACACCTGTTTTCCGCGAGCAAGAAAAAAGGGGGGGGGGAGGGAAACCGCTTTCGATTGTAAAACGCACCGATTTGCCGTGACCTAAAAAAAAAAGTTCTTTACAGCACCGCGCACCTCATTCTTTCATACAGAAATAAAACTTTCTCTCATTTGGAAAAAACAAGGATTTACTCCCAATGCACTGAAGTTGTGATAAATAAAAAAATTCGCAGTTTTGCCCGAAAGGCAAAGCATCAGTTACGATAGCAAATTATGAGACAGCTATACGAAAAGTAAGGATAGTAGTTTTATTGGCCATGTGAACTTTTAAACATTCGCTTACTGACTAAATTACCAAGCATGGCATCATGTGCGCACCAGCAAACATAAGTACGTCTCACTCAATGACCGCGGAAACTCTATATCAGAACGCTGGAGCGAGGAAGTGCGGTAGCAGGAGCAAGGGAATTGACCTTTTTGCGGCCTCTCGCTTCAATGCAAAGTAAGCGACGAGAACACAGTGCGGTGCGCGCCTAGATGTGTAGACTCTTGTCTCCGTCGCAGACCGCTTTCAAGATAGGGGCCGCGCGACCACACCGTACATAGCAGCCGCCAGTGTAGAACACCTCTCCTGCTTGTGCAAGTCCCGTACGCAAGTTTCAGGAACTCCGAACGCCCGTGATGCAGTTCGATTTCCGTCCGTCTCCACACACGTGATTGTTTTCCTTTTAATTGCCGCATCGTGATGAACTCGGCATGTTTTTGTAGTCGGCATTTCTATGCTGATAGAGCGAACGCAGAAAATGGGAAGACAGACGGTGCACTAACCTAAGCCAAAGGAAGCATTGCTTAAGCACACGTACTGCAGCACATGGAGGAAGCTACGGCAGCTAGGCTCAAAGCGCGTACGAGGAGGCCATTTCGAAATGCCGATGACGATATGGTAATGCAGATTTAGGACCATACTCGATTCTAATGCGCATGCAGTTTTTGTACCCGCTTTATCGAAAAAAAAGTGCACGTTAGAGTCGAGTAAATACGGTAAGCGATATGCCACATTTTACACATCCAACAGCTCTTGCTTTGTAACGTAGTGCTCTGGTACACTTATGCAGTGTGATTATGCATGTTATAAAGGCCTAGGAAATCATCTATACCATTACTGGATCATAAATAAATGACAAGATTTCTTGAATTATATATCAGTATGCTAAACCACTGAATAATGGCAAATTTGCCTTCGTTAGTGACCACTTCATTTTCACCTCACCGAACAGTGACACTGCTTGCTATGAATGAGCTGATACAGTTGTCTTCTCTCAATTCAACCTTCATGGGACTGATGAAGTTGATCAAATTATCCAGCAGTTCGATTAAAATAAGAGAGGTAGGAAAAATTTCAATCACGTCACTGCTTTATATGGCAGCATTTACCCAATTCCTTTGTGCAACCAGTTTTCATGGGTTCACTGAAAGAAACATGATGCATACCATATTTTAAAACAAGCAAGATGTAGCATAGTTTCTTTTCTTGCAATTAAAGAAGGATATAAACTAGTGGTGTGTGAATATTCGATCCAAATATATTATTAATCGATTCGAGAAACGCTCATACTATTTGAAATATTCAATCCTGCAAAAATTGCTTTTGTTTGTTATTTAAATGAGCTTCCCTGGATCACAGCTGTTTTATGTGGCAAATCTTGCAAAATATTGCAGTGAATCACATAAGAAGTAAGAAGGGGCACTGTGACTGTGATTACGGTAGCTACCTGACACAACCAGCTCAAGTGCTCACACTGTGCTGACTCTTAATGGATCTAGAAAACACCAGCCACCAGGTGGAAACCTGTCTGCTACTAATTTTCCATGTGCCTAAAAACACGGTTTACAAACTACAAATCTGGCCAAGTAGCAAACTTGGCAGTGTTTTTAGACCCTCGTTTTGAAGTAGTTGAGTACCACCAGGACGCTTCAATGGCAAACTGGATTAAATACTTGAGTTTAGAAGAAAGAAAGAAAAATTTCAACACCAAGGAACCCAGATACGTACTTGACAATCAAAAGTCGTTAAGATGGTCCTTCCAAGTCAGCACTGTGGAAAGACTGATAAGCTCATCAACCAGTGGCCATTTTTACTTGTTTCTGGCAGCAATTTTCAATGCAACAAGCACAGGTTGAAATATATGTGCATAATGAAATTTTGCAGAGACAGATCCATGTGAGTGGTGGTGTAGCATGGTGCCCACTGTTAGCTCGGCTTGCAAAAAGATACCTGCTGATACCAGACACTAGCATGCCCAGTGAGCAGCTCTTTTTGGTATCTGAAGAAATTGTGACGTGCAGGAGGGTGTTGCTGCTCCCCGAACATGCTGAGCAGCTATCCTTCCTTCATGACAACATTAAATAATCGCAGTTATGATACTGTCAAGCAAAGGTGTTCTAGAGAATGTTCTTGACCACAAAGCATAATTTTCCTGTAAATTATTTACTGCGCAATAAACTTTCTTTCTTTCATGCCTCTGGTTGGTGAAAAAAATTGAGTTTCTGCAACACAATAGTACAGTAAAACCTCGTTAAACTGTACCCGCTTATACAAAAGGTTTGTTTTAAATGTAGTAAAGTCAAATCCCCAACTCCGTGGCCATTGAACATAATGTGTTTTGTATCCACATGAACCGTACCAGCTTATTGCGTGTGTATTGGTTAACACGTAGTGTTTCCGCTTTTAGTTACGCAAACACGGCGGTGCGTTGTTTCCATCGGGCGGCCCAGCAGAACAACAAGCCTCAGACATCAGAACAACGGCCTCCAAACACCCTGTGTGTTTGCGCGTGAGGCCACATTAATATCAACATCATTTCGGCGCCACGCCAGAGAGCGTCGTGGCATCATGCAAACAAGGATTCGCGTCATGCCAAAGCTCGGATAAAAAGGCACTGGGTGCTCACCATAGAAGAAAAATTAGACATCGTTCGTGCTATCAAATGTGGCACGAAGATGTCGGTGCTGGAACGCAACAGGGATCTACTTTTGACTACGGTGTGTGGCATTTTGAAGGCGAAGAAGTTGCTCGGCTGCACTGCTGCGACCATGAAGAGATGCTGGCTTCGAGGTTAGACTTTCCCTAGCCCTTCCCTAGCCCTTCCCTAGCCCCTGCACCTGTCCTCACCTGTATTGGCAGGCTCTGATGGTGAGGCAACGACCCAGTGCTGGCCTTGCGCAGGCCCGGTCCATGCTTGTCCTTCTCTCTGGTGCTGCCCGAGTGCCAGCCACGCGCGAAGAACGACTTCCATCCCAGCGGGGATTTCTTAAGTTTGCCACTACCTCGTTTCCTGCATCAACGGACAGAGACAAGACAGTCAGCCAGAGTCACAAGATGACGCCGACAACAAATCTAATTTCACTTACACAACAAGTACACATTGACGAAGTGACACATGGCATTGTGTGCATGACGTTAGGATGTGGCAGTGAAAGTAGTGTAGCTACCAACTCTAGCATTATTGAATATATGAAGAGCTGCAAAAGCAATGAAACGGAAGTTGGTGACTCATCTCTCGAGAGGCCCAACTACTCATAAACAGGTTTTGTTCCTACTTCTATAGAAAGCCAGTAGCTTGTCTGAGAAAAATTATGGACAAGAGACAGTGATAGCTTGCGGTGCCTTGGAGGCCTACAGCTGTGAATGTTCCTCTTCCTTTTATTTCTTTTCATGCCTCAATAATGATTGAAATACACTTGAACCTCCATATAACAAAATGTGAATAGAACAAATTATCAGATATAAAAAAGTCCAGTTGACTTCCATTAATTCAACCCCGACAGGACTGACAAAATTGATATACTAATTATCTGGTAGGTCGAGTTAAACAAGAGGCAGAAAAAAACTACTCAAACACATTGCTGCTACATTTAGCAGTATTTGGCCAATTTTAACATGCCCTTCAGTTTAATGTGCACCCAGACATAACAGGCACGTTAATGCTTTTAAAACATGGTGTTCAATTACTACCGTAAAATGCTACTTCTATGCGAAATTTTAATGCCAGTGGTTTACCTGGAAGAGTCATGTATACATGGTGTTCCTGCTTACAAAACACTCAATACATACCCATCCCCCCAACTATCCTTTCTGCACGATATGCAAGAAACCTAATAAATGTAGAAGCTAAACACGAATGCCCTGTGTTGCTGTTTGCTCACCCATGGGGCAGCTCAATGACTGTGTGGTACTTGGCTGGCAGACTCTCGGGTCCACCACCCACGTCAATGTACTTCTGCTGTGGGTTGCCAGGCAAGTTTGACGACAGCGCCCGTGAGCGAGCCTCTTCGAGTGAAAGCAGCTTGGTGGGGGTGGAGATGGCCAGAGACTTGGGCCTGCTGCCCCTTCGAGGAGTGCCTGTAAAAAATAAAAAAATATATATAAAAGGACACAAGATAGTCAATTGCTGGGCTAGTTGATACAACATTTTAGGTAACGTGGTATGAAAAAGATGCTACAGAAATTCTGAGAATTGTCTACTAATGCATCAGCATTCTTTGGCTCGGCTGTTACTTCGCTTTTGCTTACTTGCTTTTCCTAGCTCATGCATGTCTACCCATCACTTTTCCGGTGCCAAAGAAAGGAAATCTATGTACTGAACGGTGTGGAGATGATTTGTCAGGAAGCTGTATGACCCCTTCAAAGCGATCGTATCAATTGAGCTAGGATGCCGTCACAACTGGTCTCACCACGGCTGCTATTTCCCCCCCCCCCTTTTCTTTTACTTTATTTTCTCTTTTTCCTTTTTTGTTATGATTTTGATACGGCGATGACGTAACCAGTGTTCTTTTTTTGAACGCTGCCAATCTATTATTATTATTAAACTATTATCACATATACCAATCAGCTAGTTGTACTCTGCAGCCCCACACAGCAGGCTTCTCTGCACACACACCCGCAATGCGGAAAAGTAAAGTTTCGATGCAGCCTGACAAGAATGGGTTTTCTCTCTGATCAATTTCTTATTTTTATTTTTGGTTTCAATTGTTCTCTATTGCTTATAAAAGCTAATAATCGTCTAAATTTACACTATTATAACGACTAAATGTCTTAACTTCGCAAATTACACATTTTTGTGCAGATGCAAGGCATTAGACTTTTCGGGTGACATACACATTTTGCTGGGATACTTGCCAAAGAATGCTTACGCATTAAAAAGCAGGGAACATGCATCTTTCCTGTTCATCTTCTCTGCTTATCTCCATACCAATTTAGCACTCCCCTTTACAAAAAATACGCAAGATAAATTCCAATTCTCCAAATCTTTTAGCATATAAATTATTAAAATTCAAGTATAATGCAGCATTTGTCGTAAATGTGTCATCAAATACATCGATCAAGGTGAACTGTACAGACAAATCTGCCTATGAATGAAGAAGTGTGGCCACTAGGCAATAGGATTCTGTTTTAACACAAACATGAAACAATAAGTATTTGTTGGCCACATAGAAACAGAGCTAA
This sequence comes from Dermacentor variabilis, assembly GCF_050947875.1. Taxonomy (NCBI): domain Eukaryota; kingdom Metazoa; phylum Arthropoda; class Arachnida; order Ixodida; family Ixodidae; genus Dermacentor; species Dermacentor variabilis. The sequence goes on along the minus strand of NC_134572.1, from coordinate 51,086,523 downwards.
CTCAAGAGATGTTATGGAAGCTCTACAGTACTTGAAGCTGAAACAAGAAGGAACAGTATGTCTAACCATCTATCAAAGGGTAAAGGGAAAATCTCCAATTCAGTGTGCAAATAACTGCATTTTGAAGGGATTCCTTTCAGCACTTGATGATCGGCTAAGCCACTGACAGAACGCCTGTAGCACCAGGTAGCACCAGGGAGCACCAGGTAGCACTGGTTACGATGTGCAATACCGAAAGCTTCCCTCAAAGTGAGTGACTGTGAACACAGGTGAAGATCACAAAGCTATTGAAAACTGGGGAAATGAGAATTAAAGTGAGACTCACTCTCTACAGATTCAGGGCTGCTTGGATAAGTCGGCATCTTGTCGTTGAAGATGAGATCAACGTAGCAGATGAGGTACTCTGTCAGCACCGCCTGGACACCTATGACGTGCAGGGCGCCAACGCTCGCCACCTCCAGATCCTTGGACCTGCAGCATTTGCCAACACCACAGCACAAATGCAAATCTGAGACATTATATTTAGGTGGTTCTCAAGAAAAAAAAAAATAAGTATGCATTCCAGAGCTTAGCCAAATCTGTGGAACATAGAGTAGAAAAGGCCTAATTAGATTTCACCACAACACAAGTCCATGTTTCTTTGGAAACCTAAATTTCTTAGAAGATGCTGCCTAATACAGTTCAACATCAACATACTAAGCTCAACAAAGGCTTTAAATTGTTACTTACAATCTGATAAATGTAAATCACAGAATTCAAGATTATAGAAGCAGGCTTTGTAGCACTTTAACAGTGTCGGCTGTTCAGGTTACACCCTAGTGTTTTCTGTGGAGTTGTGTCCAGTCTATGGCGCGCCATTTTCAAACTGAGTTTGAGCATTTTCAATGCTCAAACTCAATTTGATACTGGAGTGAAAAACTGAAGTTGGCAGAGAAGCATTTGTCTAGGTACTCGTGAAAGTCATAAAAGTGCTTTGGTTAAAAATTTAAAAGCAACTAGTAATGATTAAAGGTCAATAAACTGCATAACACATGCTACAGGTAATGCAGGGTGTTACAAAAATCAATAAGCAATTGCTACGAGAAGAAGGGAAGAACACGCAGACTGAAACTCGTGCGCAGCTCCACCAGCTCCTCCAAATGATCACGGTGGTTTTAAAATGTTTCTGAGACAATTATCACTATATAAATGAAGGTTTAGGTTGAATGAGATAGTGCACCAGAACCTGCAGCTACTGCAGGGGGCCGACAATGAGCCAGGGAACCGTTGTACAGGCAGGGTTTGTCTTATGTCGTGTCAGTGCATGGGAGTGCTCTGATAGTTGCATGATGTCCAATGCCAAGTGTTGCACAAAATTGGTTGCACTTTTTGTAGGATCCGATTCCTCCTTAATGGCTCCAACAACAACAACAACAACAAAAAGCCTTCACAAAGGAGCAGCATGACAAAAGGGTGGCGGCAGAGTGGACCTGGCGTGTTTCCTGAGCTCTGGAAGAATAGGAACGACGGTAGATCGGGGAAGCGGTGGGGAGTACCAGTTATAAGCTGTCGCTGCCTTTGGTATATGCTTAGGAAAGATTACATAAATCTGCTAAATGTTCTGTTCCTTGAAGTGCACCATTTTGCTGCTTTTTTAACAAGAAATTACCTGTAGCCTCAGCCAAGCACTGCTTACTATATTTTTTTATTTATACATACGCATCACAGTTTCCAGTTTGGAACATTGCATGCAGAGGGTGCTAAAGGAACGTTCAGAGCTTGTTAGCTATACTAAGGACTAAAGGGGCTAGAGAACGGGCAAGAAAGCATTTACCGGCAAAAGATAGGATGTACAAATCGCAGTGTTAGAAGTAGAATAGCAAAACAGTAACAAATGTTGACAAATGTCGGCAAACAAACACTTAATGTGATGTCTCCACCAGTATTGCCTATCTCTGCTGTTTTCTGGTGAACAAAGTCATTTAGGTTGTTTTATGATCAAGCAAAACAATCCGTCTCTCTGAAGAGTGCAGAAATTAGTGGCAAGGACATGTGTACACACAGATTCGGGTGCTTACGAAACTCAAATAAAGCCACCTGTGGCACCCATGGCTTCTCGGAAACTAGGGTAAGAACTCCTGAATTTATGCCATGAGCAGCAAATTGTAGAACCATACCGAACAGCTAAGGGATGATTCCAACGCAAAGTTTACAAGACTCCCCATGAAAATTGCAGAAAAGCCTTACCCAGGTGGACTTGGAAACAAGTCTGAAACAACACCGCTAAGATATCAGGAAAGGAAAGCCATCTACAAAAGCTATCGCCGAGTATTTCACATTTGCAGGCAACAGGGTTGACTAGGAAAGCATGTACATAACATCCTCCGAGTTCCAATCACGATAGCATGCCATCTTGACCTTGTAATCCCGGTGCGTTCAGAAACTATGCACGCACTGAACTGCAGCAGCAGCAGGAAAACCTGCCAACTGCCTATAGACCCACTGCCTGTGGTAGATGTTAAAATCTGTAATCTTTTGCTCTCAACACTGCAAACCGGGCTCCCCTGACAGAGACATAATGCCTAAGCATATTTAGTACTTAGTCTTTAAAAAGAGTCCTTTCATTTTTTACCGTAGTTTTTGTGTCTGTATCTATTAATTGCACCAGATAACATTGCGAGTGCTCCAGCTGAGTAGGGGCCAGGTGCATGCTGGTACATCTAGTGGCCAAGGATTTGGCAGTCCACTCCCATGCTTGCTGCATGACAACTAACTGCAAGTCACTGCTCCACAGTGTCAGATGGCACCTTTCCCATAATTCTTGTCCCTAACCCTCCTCCTCAAGGCCAGCTGCAACAAAATTTTCGGCCCCGTAAGAACCTATTTTCCGATAGTGCAGAGGTTGAGCAGCTCCCGTGCAAAACTTTACTTGTGAAATATGAATGAATGCTTCACAAAAAGCTCTGAAAAAGAGACCTTTTTGATAATAAAACTGAAAAAAAAAACAGCTCGAACCACTTATAACGTAAGCTTATAGTACAGGATCGGGTTGAGTGCAGGCTTCTCAATGAAGGCTTCTCAATATTTCAATCTCTCAGCTGGGTTTTATTTACAGAGTTTTCATTAAAATAGTGTTTCACGCACACTGCATTGAGTTTTCTTTCTTGATGTCACCACTTTTCAGCACGATGACACCACTTTGCCTAGCAATGATAGTACTTTTCCGAGCAGCAGCATCCTATTGACACTACATTTCTTCATTGGGTTCGTAGGCAAACTCCACCTCATACTCTGGGGGAATGTCATAGTTATCGTCGGATGGGTAACCCAAGAACATCGCATCTTATTTGTGATCGTCATCGATGGGCTCCAGCATCAGCGTCCGCGGGTTCAAGTTGATCGACAGTAGCATGGCCTTGCGATCAGAGTAGTATGTCGATGTGGACCTTACTTCGTGCACTATGAGCGGTAAGTTTTCCAACACCAAGACGATTCCGGTGTCTTGCGTAGTGGTGATTGCATCCACTGGAAAGGCAAGTTAAGTTGGGATCAGCACGCAGTGCGCAGATGAACGTTGGCGTTGAAAGTGCATCCTGATTGAAGTCTCCTACGAATGAGCATGGACGTGTTGCAGTGTAGAGCCAAATGTAGATTTTTGTACACGAACGTTGCCACATCCGTTTCAGATAGGCTTGGTCCCGTGTACACACACACAACCGCGAGTCCCGTTTCGACGAACTGCACAGTGTACACCTCTCCGTACGCAGCGAAGCAGTCTCCGAGCTGGACGGATGCGCCGTCTAGTGAATTGCCTGCCTGGCAGAGCGCAACCACGTGCACAGCCTTGAAAGGGGTCCTCAACCACCCCTCGGGCTCGGCAAAATAACATAGTCCGCAGGTAGCATACACTGCTGTGAACATCTCAGCCAAGTTTTGCTGTCGTATGCGGTGCATGAAGCTCGCAAGCAGATTGCGAAGTCGCCTTTCTCTAAAACGCTCTCTTTTCAACAGAAGGCCCTGTCCTCACTCTCTTCCAGACAATACTATTTCGTCATCGGATGCACTATTTTGTCGTTCCCTTAGACAGCTGCTATTGACTGATAGCTGACATCAAGCTGCAGTCGGCTACATGGTGCAGATGATGCGGCTGCGGCGAGGTGCCGTCACGAGTCCACTGGCTAAGTGCACTGCGGCTCGCTGAGGACAACCGCGTTTGGCTTATGTTTAGCACGTCATAGGCACCAAAGGCGGAAGTCATGGCATCAATGTTAACATCCAAAATGAAATTTGAACTGCACAGCACGGCGACATTTAGAAGGCGGAACATTGTGGGCAAGCCCTGCTGCCCCGTAGCCTTCACAGTGCAAGGCATTGAAGAAGGAACGGGAGCACAGTGGAGGCCGTGTTTGATTGCCAATAACTCCAATTCTGCTGAACACATTGAGGTACTTTTTGTGACAAAGTAGTTGTGATATAGCCTATTTTCACTTCAAATGCCTTTCTCCACTTCGATAAAAAGTGGTTCAGAACCCTTTACAGATATTCATTACTGTCGCCTATTGCAACGGTGGTGCAATGCAACGATGGGTGGTACAATGCAACGATGGTGCAGTAGTTAGCATGCTCGTTTGCGGAGCGGTCGCAGTGGTGGTGGGGCAGAGGATTTATCCTCACCATGGCCACTTTTATCCTTTAGTTAGATGAGCATGATGTAATTTACGTGCAGTTTTTCTGCCAAGGCTTTCTGATGATGGCGGGGTCGCACAATAAGCCAAGTACAGTCGAACCCCGCTACAACGAACGTCGCTTCAACGAAATTTTCGCTTCAACGAAATATTTCCAATTCCCCGTCAGCTCGCTATACAAAGTAATGGAACAAATTTCTCATCACAACGAACCATTTTTGGGGCGCGTTTCCGCTTCAACGAAATTTTTGCTATGCGAAGCTCGATTTAAAAATATATCTTACAATAAAACAAGCATATCGCCGCCCATCTATGTACTTCCATAGGCCCACGCTGCTTTGTTTCGCTAAACATTCGCTGGACCAAACTAATCCACTCACTGAAACGCACATGATCACCGCCATAGCTTGGTGTTGATGACTATCGGGCTGGCTGCCTTGCGACAAGGCGCGGGGGCAAGCTCCCGTTTTCTTCCAATCCAATTCAGAGCCGCAACCAATCCGTTGCCAAAGGACGCAGCAGCCTGGCAACAGCAGCGCGTTTGCCCTAGTTTTTTTCACTCGTGCTTGTGCTGCTAGTGCGCTGTAATGAATGCGAGCATGGCGACTTCATCTAGAAAGCGGAAGTTCCTCTCGCTTGAAGAGAAGGCACGGATTATCAGCGCGGCATCCAGTGGCAGGAAAAAGGGAGATGTTGCAGCGGACTTCGGCATCTCACAGAGCACGCTGTCAACGATCTTGAAGTCGAAAGACGCGATAGCGCAAGCTCTTTCTTCGGGGACATCCGCGAAGCGGAAAAAGCTGACGCAAGCGGCTCATGAGGACCTTGAGAAGGCTCTGTACACGTGGTTCCTCGACGTGCGCGCAAAGAAGATGCCGGTCAGCGGAAACATGTTGCAGCAAAAGGCACTTGGCTATGCCTGTATGCTGGGCATCAATGATTTCAAAGCCAGCTCAGGGTGGCTGACCCGTTTTAAGGCCAGGCATGAAATCGTCGCTAAAGTGCTGTGTGGGGAGTCGGCCTCATCAGACGCCGACGCTGCATCTGCTTGGGCATCAGCTACTGTGCCGGAATTAATGGAGAAATATGCCACATCAGACATATACAATGCCGATGAAACGGGACTTTTCTTCGAGCTCCTCCCCTCCAAGACGCTTCACATGAAGGGCCAGCCATGCAGCGGAGGGAAGCATAGCAAAAAGCGTGTGACTGTGCTCCTGTGCTGCAACATGGACGGGTCTGACAAGCGCTGCCCACTGGTGATAGGCAAAAGTGCGAAGCCGCGGTGCTTCAAAGGTGGCAAGAGCCTGCCCGTCAAATATGTTGCCAATAAGAAGTCTTGGATGACACGGGCCGTTTTCAAAGAGTGGCTAACCGCTTTCGACCGTGACATGACGGCAAAGAAACGTAAGGTTTGTTTGCTCATCGACAATTGCTCAGCGCATAACGTTGAAGACGTTCAGCTTCAAAGCGTGGAAGTAAGATTCTTCCCGCCGAATTGCACGGCTTTAATCCAGCCGCTGGATCAAGGTATCATCAATAGCGTTAAAAGCGCTTATCGACAGCGACTGATTCAGCGGCTGGTGTTAAACATCGACACCGGTCGGGCAATCGAAGTGGATTTGTACATGGCTGTACAGATGGTCTCAGCAGCGTGGACGGCAACCAGTCGCAGTATCATCTACAACTGTTTTGTGCACGCCGGCTTTCACTCCGATGCTCAACTGGCAGCGAACTCCACGTCGGACGAGGAAGGCTGCAGTACAATTGCTCCACCCTCCACAGAGGCCAATGCGGCATGGGCAGCCCTTCAGGACTCCGGAGATGTGCCGGCCGATGTTCACATCGGCGACTACATCGCTGTTGACAGTGAAGTGCTAGCTCACGAGGAGCTGAGTGACGAAGCTATAATTGAGGGCGTTCGCCACAACGACGCATCATCGGATGATGACAGCGACGCGGAGGACTTAGCGCCACCACCTGCAATAAAAGTGATGGATGCTTTTGATGTGATCCGCAGATTTTTCGGTGCTCACGATGACGACGTCGCGATGCAACTGTTCACCGAGTGCGAAAGCCGCGCCACTGCACTCGTGGCAAAAAAAAAGAAGCAGAAGAAGCTGACCGACTTCTTTGGAAATAAATGATGTTTTGGGACTATGTGGTCCAACCTGACAGTGTTTTTGGCCTGTTTTCGCCTCAACGAAATTTCGCTTTAACGAAATTTTTCGCGCGCCCCGTCAGTTTCGTTGTAGCGAGGTTCAACTGTAATGTTCTCGCTTGAAAATTCTGGTCACTTGCTGCAGGGCAGAACAGGATCAGTTCACTGGGTTGTTTTCCCACGTGTTGCCTTTGGTTTTGAATAGCTAGCGCCATATGGCACAATCTGCCATTCACTGTGAAGTTGCAAATCATCGAGTAGAGCGCAGAGAGAAAGGAAATCTGACATTGCCACAGCATCCTGGGCTGACAAGAAGGAAACAATCCAAACTGCATCCGTCAAGCTGGTTGCCGCATTGCCAGTGACAACAGTGAAAAGTGTTCTGACAGGTGCAAAAAAGCTGTCGCCAGTTTGCACAAAGTATAGAGTCAGCTGTCAGCATTTCCAGAAGCTGTTTACGGGTCAACGGTCAACAAGTGTACATCCGTGGACGGAGGTGCCACGGCATCAGAAAGCTTGAGGACAAGGACTTTATCGCCAACATTGTGAATCGGGACACGAGTGACGTGAACAGTGAGGACAACAACTCGGATCCTGTGTCGACCAGCTCCAACGGGACGCGTACGCTTGCCCTGTACCGGCGCATCTGCGCAAACGTGGATGGCTGCTTTCCTCAACTGCTCAGAGTCCTTGGACACCGTTGAAAAATGAATGCTTTTCTGGGCAACAAAGATATTAATGCAGAAGACGATCCACAACTATTTCTTGCCACAATAAATCAAAAGTAAATTCATTTCATCAACAGAGTGCTGTCACAAACAGTACGTGCTTTAATGTTGTCGAATTCTTTAAAAGTTTATATTGGATTATGCCTTACATCAAACTGGTACGTGTTTCTTGGTGAGTTCAATATAAACAGGTTTGACTATAGTATCACGACAGCCTGCAGGTGATAAATCGAAGATGTTAATAATGCCTTGTTACACCTTTGGTGGAGACATTGTTTACTTCACAATGGTTCCTATGACGTGGCAAGCACTGACCTGAGCAGGTTGGGTGCCCAGACGATGGCGACGTTCTTGGCTGTCATGCCAGTGCGGTCTCCGTGAGCAGCCACTACTGCCAAGTGGCGCACCAGCGTTTCGAGAGTGCGGTAGTGGGGTGGCGGAAGCTCCTTCACCACCTCCCGGATACGTAGCAACTGGTTGTTGCCCTGAAGCTGCATGGCCGCCTGTGACACAGAGTAAGAAAGGCCAGTGAGAGACATGGCACAGAAAGGATTAATTAGAGGAATCACATGACAACTCTAACGCTTACTCTACTGCAGGAAATGGCGAAAATTTTACGAAATTTCCCAGTAATGTCTCAGAACTATGATGCACAGGCAGCCATGTCCCTAATGCAAACGCTCAAGTAGCCCGCAATTCAGATAAAAACTACACACAATGCCACCAACATTGACAGGCACTGCCATCCACTGTCACAAACTGCAACAAGGAGCAAGCCGGCAGACATACTTGTTTCGGATTCATACTATGAGGTGTGTTTTCTCATGACGGCTATAATTGTCAGCGGCAGAGAAAGGGCTAAATGCCTACTATACTAGCGTGAAAATTTTGACTCATCATATTTTTTAAGGCAGAGCTCTCTTCTTTCTTTTCCCCCCCCCACACACACACTTTGCGGGTACTGGCTGCTGATTATGCAATAACTGGCACCACTGAATATATGGAATTGGGTATATGTCCGAATAGACAACTTTGGACACTGGGTTCATGCAACCGGGCATGTTTCACTGGGCTCACAATGAACATTCTTGACCAATTCTGCAGATTGGGCATGTGCCTAAATAGACAAGCAGAACAAGAGGCAAAAAGTGGAGTACAGAGAATTGAAGAAGTTCGTCATCAAAGGCAGCCAAGAGTGGTGAAAGAACTGAAGTTAATAAATGGGACCAGAGTGTGCATTCAGTGAGGAGTGTTGAGCTACAGTGAAGTGAAGAAGAAGAAGAAGTGAAGGCATTTCAGTAAACATCAAGTAACATTCACTTATATCCGATTCCCACATGCGTGGGATTCAAAGTTTCTTTTTTTTTATTATTAATCTACTGGAGAGTGTCACAGCGTCCAAAATTATTTTCTATATAATTGTTGCTAAGAACCACTTTTAGTACCCTATGAACCGGTTTTAACATCAGCACCAAGGAGGTAGATGCGTGCTGACATCCTGATACACCAACTCACTCCGTGTGATCGCAGCAGCTGCAACAAATGAGTGCAGCTAGATGAAAGGCACACAGCGCCCTTGTTTGCTTTCTCGTAGTCCAGAGTACGACGAAAGCTCATCTGGTCAGATAGCATGTTGTATTAATGAAAAATTAAGATCACCGACCAAGTCAAAAATGAAAAATTTGTTGTTTCAAAACCTGTACAAGTTCCTTGTTCACAATGCATCAGGCATAGTGCCGTCGTCCATTTGAGTACACAGTATATGACGTAATGAATGGGCATAAAGTTAAGGCACGCTTCAGTCCGTCCTGTTAACAGTGTCTGGCGTCGTCTGCATCAGCAGAGATTTGGGCAGCAGTCTGGTTGTCGTGTTTCTTTATTAAGCAATGATTGCAGCCTTTTCCCAAGCGATCAAGTGATGACACTTGTGTGCAATGCCATAAGCAACACCACTCTACCTAGCCTTACTGCTAATGGCAAGTTTTGTTCTGTGTCATGAGATCATGATAGCGTCAATGACAACAGGTCCACATTTGGGACCAACATTAGTGCCTATTAATAAAATTATCTTAAATTTTCCAACTTTCATACTTCCTAAGTGCCATCCTTTTATGTGCAAGAAGCACTTGGCATTGTTTCCACAACTCTGAAAAGCTGTGTCAGTATTTCTTTCACTACGACGTTGACACTCTGACGAGTGTCTTTCTGAAAGGTTTCTTTAAATTCTCACAACTTTAGTTCTAGGATAGCTAGAGCAATAAGCTTGGTGTTGTTGGCCTCCTAGAATCATGCAGAAGCCATTGATACCGCGTGCAGCAAAATCTGAAGAAATAGACTTTCACAAGCTTTTTCAGAAAACTAAACAAGAAAGGGCCTCATATTTGAACATAGCGACATAAAATTATATATTATCTACAAGTTTTCAGTCCTGTAACTCGAAGAATAAAGGTTCTAAAATAATTTGGAAGGCTATTGATCTTTTAGTTGGCATCGACGAAAGACAATGTCTCAGTGAGCGAGTTGGAGGTGAGAATGGGATGCATAACCAATAGAAATTATTCCGAGAGCCTAGCGTCTCAAACAACAGTGCTTGCATCCTTGGCCAGAGGCGCAAAATCTCAATGAGCAGCATCTCAAAAAACTAGCTGTCACGAGGGAAGAATGTGAGAAGAGCCCCTTACCATCGACACTAATGCACAGCGATACCATCACTACTGACACCAATATCATTTTGTGGGTCATTAGAATCTAGAAAGTGTGGGGTAGTCGGTTGTTTTGAATATAGGGGAATATGAGTCGCCTTGTCAAAATATGTATGGTACTAGTACCAGATGGCGCCTATAAAGTTGACAATAGAGAGTTTTAGTATGCCCGGCATTCCACTAAACGCAGGCAGATTGGCCGTTCTGCTGGATGGGCAGAGGTGTAAATGTGAAAGATCTGAGCAGATTGGCCGTTCTGCTGGATGGGCAGAGGTGCAAATGTGAAAGATCTGAGCACTGCAGCCCACTCACGTTTTCACTCAAGCTCAACCAGTATTCCACTGGATCAGCCCGACATTAGAGGAATACCACCCATGCTAAAACTCTCTATAATGCTCTCTCCAGGGGATATCACACTCTTGGCACCGACTGTCTAATCAATCGTACTGATAGGCACGGTGTCGCAGGACACAAGAGGCACACGTACTTGCAACTAACATTAAAGATACCTAGAATGTTTTCAGGATTCATAATGGGAAGACTCATGACTGTATGCGCCGCCAAGTTGTGGTTCACACCCACAGTCACTATGTCATGCATTCATAGTTTGTAGCCCCTACACTGGACAATGGCAATGTTTATGAATATGGTGCATCCCAGCATCAGATGCCTATGCCCCTGCTTGAATGCATTTTTCAAACAAGCCTCGCTGCTGGGGGCAAATAATGTTAAAGCTTGATGTCCAAAAGATCAGTCCTTTACTTCCTTATATCGAAATTTCGCAACATTGAATTTCCACCTTTTAGGCAAGTAAGTGCAGTTGCCGACAAATTTTCTTACACAGAAGGGGCCGCAAAATTTTCGGAGTTATCGGGCAAAGCCTGCGATGCTTTCACATAGGGTTGCTTGCAGTGGGATGACACTATCATGAAAAGTGCAGGCAGAGGACAGCGAACACATCGCCTGCATCTCGTTTCAATGCGTCTCCAAAACTCAAGATTTCGTGACAGCCAACACTAAACACATAGGAAGCCAAGGCCATTTCAGCTCTACAAAGCCTTTTCAACCTTTGTGTAGTGCAGGGCAGGCGAAACTAACACTCATGTGCACCCCCCACACCTACCCCCCCCCCCCGCCTCTTGGTGCACACTTGAGCACTTTACCGCGTGACCGTTGACACATGATCTGGGAAAACGTAACAGCCGATAATGCTTGCGGCAGCACTAGTGACGAGACAAAATGCTACTCTCTTACAAAACCTCGTTTGATTTTGAATAGGAAGATAACAATCTATCGAAAACAAGCTCGGTAAAGCATACTATTGCCGCCTGGCAGTTAAACTAAAGGTTGAATATTTTTTGGAGTGGTTGTTGTGTACCACAATAAATGAAACTTAGTTTCAATCCGGCACTAGGGTTGATTCTAACTATAACAGTCTCTTTTCAAGTACTCACAGCTCCATTTTAGTTTCCGTGCAGTCTTGCATATCGAAGAAACCACTCAAAGTACCAAAGGGGACGAGATAGTGTTTGTGAGCGTGAGTCCTGGGTGAGCCCTTGTGCCTTTGCCTGACTCGCAGTTTGTGTCTTCTGGCGAAACCTCCCCGCAGTATGGAGAAGGAACTAGCAGAGGTAGCCGTGTATGGAGACCAACATACACAGAGATGCTGGATAGCACTCAATGGCGCTAACTCAATTGACCAGCTGCCTATACTTCTAGCAATGCACCAGGCAGAAATGGCTAGTGATCCATTACTGCTGCAGTGCAAAAACACTAGGTACATTAGAAGAATGACATGACCAAGCACTTGCATGCTCCATCCTTTCCATGCCAACTGTGACACTTCGTGCTGCAACAAAAATGCATGCCCATTGTGCTCTGGCTAAAGAGATGTGCAAATCTGAGTGCCAGTTATGTCGAACTTTCACATAGTATGCAATAAAATCCCCACAGAGCAAGCCTTTCACTTACGACAAACTTGTCATAAAGCTGGTACGTAAGTAGCGGGTTGGGCAGTTCTCGAAAGTACATCTTCAGCAGAGAGGCCACGCAATGTATGTCCTGGCGGATCTCCTCCTCGTTCAGGTCTGGCACTCTGTCTTCATCAAAGGTTACCCTGCAACAAAGAGAAAAGCAAAATGTTTGCACAACGATGCTCCAGCAGAGCTCTAGAGGTAATAAATACAAATGCTGCAGTCAAGAAACAATTCTTTATGAACAAAAGTGACAGGCACTGCTCTTCACGTAACATATGAATGACTAAACAATGGTATGATAAGATGCAAACTGAAAGCAGCGTTTGTAATTCATTGATCCTCAGACCTGCACACTGTGATGCGTTGGTGTTGATACCACAACGAGTAATAACATAAAGTTAGACAGTTTAGTACATGTGTTTTTGCTTGTTCATTTCACTATATTTCAAATCTCTTGGCACTGAACAAATTCTGACAGATATTCCAGGCCATAATCCATCACTTAAGCTTACTTTCGATAAATCCATTAAAGCATTTGCCATTCCTTTCTCCTTGAGAGGCCTGGGAAACTAGTTATACTTATTAATTCCTCTGCAGCGAGTTGCTTTATTGTACTGGAAAAAGAGTAGCAATAGGCAAGACACCAAAACAATTGTCCAACAACAATTGTCCAGTTAGCCAGGTGGCTTCATGCCCCACATGAAAGTGACTTGATCAATCATGTTCAGATGAATAGGGGTATACATGAATATGCCTCAATGAACATGAAGATGCCTGAATGAAACTTAAAGAGTTTGTTGAGTAGCGATTCTTGTTTAAAAATTTGCTCCAAAGTTAGCTAAGCCTCCATTTCCTTAATTACATAAATATCATTAACCTTGGAAACGCCTGCTCGTTCATACATGCTTGTGGTGTTGTATCTGGTATCGGAGCACATTTGATAAAACTCCATTTGCTGCTAGTAGGGCCAAAGGATGCAATACAATGCAACAAATTTGTGTGTTGCAACTCAAAAACAATAAAAAATATTTTAAATCAAAACTTCTTTTTTGTGTGCACGTTTTTATCAGAGATTGAGGACTTTCCTTAAGGTTGCCTAATGAGTGCTGCTACAGATTAATATGAAACCCAAGAATATGTGCTCAGCGCACATTTCAGAACATGCATACAAACTTTGGTTAAAATTGCTAAACATTAAAACATGTTTTAGCACACATGAATTTTGAAATTGACACAATTCATCCAACAATGAAAACACAGTTCGAATCACTGAACACAATGTGGTCTGGCACTTTACATGGTGACCACAGGAAGTAACCACACAAAAGCCTGTTATGTATTGTATTTAGAGATCAGGTAATGCTTCTTCATCTTTGAGGATACAGCCTTGCCAACCTTTTACAAAATTATAAGCTTCTAATTGTGCCCACATCGGTGAGAGCACACAAGAAAATACGCTTATGCTCACCGTGCTGCAGTATTCTTGACTGCCTCTCAATCAGATGTATTGTTCACAGACTACTGGTCTGAATTTTGGCTCAACTTTTTTAAAATTTAAGCTCAGAATGTCTCGGGTCATTTTTGCAAGAGAAAGCTCAATGGGAAATATTTTAACAAAAATGTGATTTTTTTTTTTTATCCTTCCTCGACTCACCTTAGCTTCTGGATATTGGATGTCACTCCAGACAACCTATAAATGCCATCCACGATCCCAAACTGTTCAATGAATTTGGCACAACTTGAGAGCACCAAGGGCACTGGAAACAGGAAATGTCCATTTTCTAGCATCATACAAAAACTTCAGCATGAACAGCTTAACACAACATTCATATACACAAACACAAACACACACACACACACACACACACAAGGGTGCACAAAAGGATAGAAAAACCAGCTAGTTAAAACCTGAAAGATGAAGTCCTTATAGACATGTATATGACCCTCAAGTCCTCCTTTTGGCCTGTCTCATATGCCTAATCCAAGGCTGCACTCTCGGTCATCACTTTTGGGTCCAGAAATTTTACAGTGCCATACCCATGGGCATTGCCATATTTGATCATGTGACAGTGCCCACCATTGAACACCTTCCAATCAGTGTTTCCTCACTTGTTTACAATTGGCACGGCTGTGGCAGGCACAGCTCAGACAGCCGCTATTTCGACCCCGAAGGCGAGCAGTGAGCAGGTAGACGATGCAGCACTTTGGTTATAGCTGCGGAGACAGTGTAAGTACCTTTCATTTATTCATTCTGTCTGCATTGCAATCTTATTATGTGCAAGCTTACAGGTTGAAGGCGATGAATGTAGCAGCCCAATGCTTGTTTTATACCCTTTATATTCTAGTCTCTACAGCAGTAGATTTCCAAGGCTGTTGCTAACTGTATGTGCAATAACGTTCACTCAGGAATAGGTGTGTGTTTGCGACCTGCTCATTTACGGTGGCGGGTTTCAACGTTATTCCTGTTGCCAAAGGTTTTCCGATTACTTGCACCGCAGGTTAAAACGTATTCGACATACGCGTGGGCAAAAATGTTGCAAGTGGCTGAGCGATCGTTCGCCTGCTGTTTGATTCACGGCACAGAAAGAAACCTCATGGCGCCCGCATATTATTCCAAGTCTGATTTCCCCGCTATGGCAAGTGAAGTTGTTTAAGTCGGTCGTGCCTGCATGGGAACGACATAGCACTGACTTGCATGCTTATCGAAGTTCAACATTCCGTGATGTGTTGTGCAGGGCATGCAGGCAGTAACGTCGTGTTGTTGCTGCAGCAGGTGTTAGCCTGGTAGTCACTGCTGACAATTGGTTGCCAGTCTTTGGCTGCAATTGGCACTCCAATGCTCACGGTTGAGCTTTTTGTGCTTGCCTTGTGGAAAGGTGTGCATGAAGAAAGGTCGTAAACACCGGCACTCCTTGTGCAGCTGAGGGGGACGAAGCTCGCACACGTTCTCATCCCACACCTTCAAGTATCCGACAAAGTTTTTGTAGTTCGCAACCGAGCACATCCTCCCTCTGCACTTCCACGTTTTAAATAAATAGTGCCATACTATTAAGCGATCTCCAGCTTCTTAGTGGAATGTTATTGGAATAGCCGGCGGCAGATGATGCCTGCTTGATCCCGATTCAGAAGGCAATCAATGGTGACGAGCCTGCGGAAGCCGCTGCAGCGCGACAGCAAGGCTGCTCCCTGTGGAACGTCCATATCACTCTCAGTACAGATTCATTGGATGAATAAGTTCATATGCCTCCACTTTGTACAGACATGTAAGCTAAAATTTGGTTTGCAGCGGATAGTTCTGCCCAGTGAATATCTGAATAATTTTAATTCTGAATGGTTTCAGCACTTCCAAGCTTCACAGCTGCAAATGATGCAAATTATTTCACATCATGTGTTGACATATCTCAGTGCAGACTAGTGCAGTGAACCAGAAGACAAAGCCAAGCCATTTAAAGGGACCCTGAAACACTTTTTGAACATCGCAAGAAAATGTTGCTTATCTGTCGTCGAGGCTGGTTTCAACAGGTGGGCCAAATGCTATTACTGCACTACATGCCCAGGAGAATTTGCAATCTCCTGTCAAACGCAGTGAAAGCTCGCTTGCTCTTGCTTTCACAATGGTATCACGCAGCATAACCGAAAGCAACTTGACCCAGCAACACTACTGGCTGATTTCATAACCGCGAGAGCATTCTCAGTAATGCATAATTGCTCATTTTTAATTATTAATTAAATCAATGAAAACTACATATGCCAACAATCTCAAAAAGACAAAAATATAATTTCATCTCTGCACTATGTGTAGCTGTGTCTGCGGCCTGTGGCCTTTAAGATTTGCAGCGACGTGCTGCGTAGCGTAGTCTACTGCGGCTGCCACGGGGTGCCACAACGAGCCATTTGGCCGCTCAAACACGCAGCCTTTGACCGAGCCTTTGGCTGAGGCTTTGCCCTCTTGGCTTCTTCACTGTGTTGCTTCCAGTACACTAGTGAAGATGGAAGGAGAGAGAATACTATGTAGTAGTACAATAACTCCACTTATAGTTGAACAATTTCAAAAAATTTTGCAGCATGAGATCTGTGAGACACTGTCCTTTAATAGTGAGGCCATTCTATGATTAGTTTGAAAGGTGTTTCAGGGTCCTTTAAAATGTCAGCTTAGAGACTTAAACTTAAAAATATCTTTGAAGCAATATATATCTTTTTTTTTTTTCCTAGTGCAACATACAAGTCTTCAATCGGTTGATTGGTTAAAAAGCCTGCCTCTTGATTTTCATCGGCCAGTGGGAAAGTGCAATGCCAGCATCACACATCAGTGATTTCAATCAGAAAGTGTTGTGTTTTTTTTCTGAAAACATAATGGAAAGAGGAACATACTAACCATCTCTGCCAGTGTTGGTGAGGTGCTCACCAAGATCACAGCCAAAGACCCGCTCCCTCAAGATCCCACTTTGCTTGAGTTTCCTCCGCGAAGGCCGCGACAGCAGGAACGACCGGAAGAAGGCAATCAGCTTGCCGTGCTTCCGCAACACTGCAGCGCACAATATTCCAAGCCAAACACTTTGTGAAGTCTCGTGCAGTGCATACAAACTCACACAGTGGTTACAGCCATTTTGGAACACTCACACAGCCTCCTTTTATGTTCAGCTACCACTGCTTCCCGTTTCTCACCTTCAAACAGTGTGCGGACTTTACGGGGAAGTCACGAAAGTGGCAATGACAATTGCAGCAGTGCTATGGCGCAAATCTCTGTGAACAGGGCCTGAAGCCATCAGCCAAAAAAACAGGACCATTGCATAGGCAGCAATACAGCACACAATTAGTGACGAGGGTCTTTAGCTATGGCAGGAAGCCCAGCGATTAAGGTGATGCAAGCCACAAATTGCAGTACAAAGGCCCTACTTCCACAAGTACAGAAACTTAGGTTATGTGACAGCCGGTTCGAAAGGCTGTACTAACTAAAATGCGTGTGCTCGCACAACTCAAGCTTCACCCTCTGGGTTTCACCCTCACCCATACACCTAGTCAGTGTTACATGCCACACAAAAAACAGATCTGTCACTCCAAAGGATATTCTTTAAGAATACTGTTGGTCATAAAACTGTATGCAACTAAAAAGTGTTCCAGGTATTACAAGTGGTCTCGACACACCGTAGTGTCCACTTCAGCTTGCTACTACAATGTCCTGCTGCAAACATTAAAAATTCAGTCAAATCTAAATTAAGGAAAACTTAGCCTTATATTTTAC
The DNA here is from genome assembly GCF_050947875.1 of Dermacentor variabilis. Lineage (NCBI taxonomy): Eukaryota > Metazoa > Arthropoda > Arachnida > Ixodida > Ixodidae > Dermacentor > Dermacentor variabilis. The sequence goes on along the minus strand of NC_134572.1, from coordinate 51,069,050 downwards.
TTACATGCATGTTTTGGCACAGCCTTTTCATGTTCTACCCAGTAATTAATTCCACATGACAAATGTAAAGAATAGCATGTACAACATAAGACATGAGGTCCAAGTAGCAGACACAAGATGAAAATATAAGATAAAATTATGTGAAAGCTGAGAGAACAGAAAAATGTTTGCATATTCAATGAAGTAGGCTCTTCTGCAAAATTAAAGATATCCCCTTAATGCATCAAACAATATTGACACGTGGAGTTGTTTATCTTTTTCGGGTGAGCGCTTGTCAACGCCGAACAAATGTTGCTGCTCAGCGCGGGACGCGCCTGCATGTATAGGAAATTTCTGTAATGTTATCGATGATCCTATCCGCTGTCTATTTTCACCAAGCCTTGTGTAATCTGATTACATGTATGCATGACGTGACTGGCGTAGAACTTTCTGGAAGACACGCAGGCACCAGCAATTACTCTGGAAAGTTCGATGGCTCGTGTATAAAAGCGATGCGCTTGACCGGCCGATGAGATCACGACAACCGCCGACCGCGTTCACCACTTTTGCTGTGCTTTGAGTGCAACTTGTTTTTGTGGGCACAAGTTCGCCCTATAAAACGCTAGTTTTGCCATTCACAGGTTTTCTTTTTTCACCGTCACTACCACATGACAATATGAAAGATGTTAACTGGAAGCTCATGGGTTTGCTATCTCATGCCACTTAGAAGACTTGTAGCGGGATTACTTACCACACAACGACAACATGAAGGCACCCAAGAACAGTTGTTTATTTTCACTCAAAAGCAGCACAATAGTAATTCTACAAGTGAATAAAATCTTCAACTAGAATTATGGTTACACAGCTAGCAAGAGCTCAGCTACCTCTAGAGTCTGGAAAGCTAGCCAGGTAGCTGATGAAGGCAGAGGTGCAGCTGCTTATTTTTAAGGAATTTCAATTGATTTGAGATTTTCGAGCAATACAGCACACATTCCAGACCCTGGGCATAATATATTTTGGAAGAGGAAAGAATGTCGAGTGCATAAATGAGTTCTCATCACCTGGCTTTGTGGGAATCTTCAGGTTGTGAGGAATTTTGTCGCCGATCACTTGCACGCACTCACTTGGGAAGAAGCCAACCTACGGGCAAACAGCAGCGGGGACAGGAGTTTGTAAGAGCCAGGGGCAGCATCAAGATGTGCCGTGCACTACTAAAATCACCTGAAGACTGCCAAATTTCATGGTGTTAAAATATGGAATCATTTGCCACTAAATGTAAAAGCTGACGGAACATTTTCAAACTCAGTGTGTAAATCATCAATTCAAACATTAAGAAGTGACCTGCTCTTGTATACTTGGATGGAATTTTTTTTTTTCCCTGCTTCAATGCTGGTGATGGGTTTAAGCTTGTATTGTGAATGTACAAATCTTTACATCACTGAAGTTCTATATCCCTGAAGTATCACTGAAGTGTTTAAATTTCATGTAATTAATTTCTCCTATGACTGACTAGTACATGCAGTTTTGTCTGCACTTGAAATTAGCCTGTTGGCTATTTGGTCAGAGTATTATGTATGCATTTCCTGATAATAAAGCCGATATATTGATTGACTGATTACAGGTAATGGTAAAAAATATAATTTAGGAATAACATTCACAGAATAACATCAATGTGGGCTATAGATAAAACATAGGCATATGATATTCTAGTTTGGATTAAGTACAAGGGGTGAATTCAGTGTGCATAAAGCAGGCAACGAGCAGTCTATCAGAAAAATAGTCTGGGTCCAAAAGGAAATGAGAGTAGTTGAGGGATATAGAAAATTAGATGGAACTGATGAAAGCAAATCCATAGGTATGTGAAGTGTTCTGCTCAATAAGGATGAAGGTAGAGTCTACCACAACAGTTTACAGACTGCAGGATCTCAAAAATGTTGGAATTCTGAGCAGCCTGCAACAGTAGTCAGAAAAACCAGACACCACAATGTTGTTCACTTATACTGGTAGAGGCTGTAAATGTGAATACTAATGTGAATACAGTTGTGAGGCTATGCCGATATTCAGATTTTTCTCAGATTTCGTGTTCCGTAAAATTTTGTGGTTCACTGTACTTAAGATCCTTGACACAGGTCTTCATCTTGCATTGTACTTAAATAGGGTGATGGTGGTGGTGGTCATGGCATTTAAAGTTTCCACTACACTGTTCAGTGATTTCCATGCCAACACATGCAAGCATCGTTTTCACCTTTTCATTTTTTGACTAAAAACAATCCAGCCCTACAATCAGTGTTTAGCTTGCGATAACATACCTCAAAACCTCGCTTTCCACGCCACCACATCGACTCATCTGCCGGTGGCATATCAATCACTGATACCATGTCTCCAACCTGTAGTGAGCAAGTAGAAAACAATGACAATAATCATTGAGCACCTTTATTAAGTAGAGGGGAACAGAACCACTAAGCAGAAATGCAAGTGACTTCACGTAGCAGCACTTTATTACCATAAACGATCATGCACCGAGGATCAGCACACTACGAGTGCGGTAAACAATCCCTCTGAAACTTCGCACTGGCAAGGACAGACTGCTTTCTGTCTAACAAACAGTTATAATTTGCTCATTAACATGCTTTTAACTATCAAAGAAAGACTTTATATATACACGTAGTGTAAGAACAAATGATTAGAGAAGCAGAATAATCTCATGTTAGGGAGGAAGATGCCACTGTTGCCAGAACCAAACGCAAAGAGACAACTACAGAGAGCAGTGACACGCAAGATACTCGCATTTCTGAACCATATTTGCTCATTATTTCTGCACTTCTCAGTGTAGAAATATCAGACCACTAAAGCTGCACCCCAATTTTTTCCAATATTGCTTGCATGTGGCCATACATGTATGAAAAACTTACAAAGTGCAGCTACGCATACACAATGGCAGATGCACGGGAAAACATATTCTTGTAATGATTGAAGTACTTAAGATTGTCGCTTTCACAAACTCACTTCGCTCTTAATGTGCTCCACTCAAGCTAATAATTAAATGTATTGCATGCACTATTAGTACTTGGAGGCGCAGTGCAGGCAGTAGGCTAAGTAGGCTAAGTAGGCTGGCCCCACCGCGTACCTAGATGTTTGAGATCAGACCTGCATAAATGGCTTCATTGTGCTCTCGGGGAGGCCATTCTTACAGAGCTAGGAGTATCTCTACACTCAGTAGCTGATTCAATAACCCTGTTGTTGCAAGGCAGCTCGTTGTGAAAGGATGCAAAGACGGACGGCACACTGAAAGTACTACCAGTGTTGCTAGCCATTGTTCCGCATGTGCTTTTTGTGGCAAATATCATGTCATGCATGTGCCTATGTATGCAACAAGGCATGCCACCCAACCAAAGAAGGTATAAGTAACAAAGCATGTAGCATGTTCACTAGACACCAGAAACAACACTGTTTGCCGACATATTTCTCAAAACAGAGTCAAAGAGCATAGCAGTGTAGACACTGACAGTATCCTAACTGCAGTGCACGTGCTTTATTTTTGAGAACTTATGCGTTGTGAGAGTGTAGTTTAACATCCAAAAGCAACAGTTCACCTATGGCAGAGGTCGGTGGAGGGCTCGGGACTGCCTTTTACTTCATCGGGTTATTTAGTTAATGGTCCCTTAAATATGGGTAGGTAAACGGGAACCTTCGCATTCCTCCTCCATGGGAAAACAGCAGTCGAAATTATAAATCGAACCTTCAATCTCGCTGTGTTTGCGCATTTGCACCCCCCATGGTCGGCGCAGGTATCATGCGGCCGAAAGTGGCTGCTGCTTCGACAGACGCAGTAGAATGAGAGTTGTCAGACAGTAGTGGTACCGAAATCAATCGTCCTAATACAATCGCGTGCGCCCACTCCGGCCTGCCGGGGGAACGCGTGAACGTATAGCCGATTCGAAAGGCGCCGTCGGTGACAAGTTCAACGCGTCTCGCACGGCCACCACGGCCGACCAACGCCGCCATATGGCCGCAAACACAGGCCGACGGGCGAACACGGCAGCGGGAGAGCGCCGGTTGGCGTTCGGGCCGATCGAGAGCCGTGCTCCAAAGCGCGCCATTTTTCCAGAGGCGCCGCGCCAGGACCGCGGGCGGACGGAGCACGCCCTCGCACACCGGGGAACAATAATCCCTTGTTTGCGCATCGCGTTTCACGCCCGGGCCACTCGAGGCCGGGCGCGGGTCGAAAGGAAAACGACCCCCCGAGCTTTCTGTCGGGGCCAGCGAGCGCGGATTCTAGGAGGACCCGCCGAACACGCGGAGCCGAAGGAGCCTTGACCCAGATCGCCACCGAGTATGCGACAACAGCGGGCAGAACCGATGGCACGACGCCCGCGCAGCAAGGAGACAATGCCCCGCGGCCGTCGTCGCCGGCGTCTCGCGGGACGACGCCGCGGTGGCAGCGCCCGAGGCGCGGCCACAGCGCCACCATTTGCGTGCTTACACGCCCCGCCGGGGATCGCGGCGGCACATTGTCTTGACAACCCACGTCGGGGGCGCACAATGGGCCGCATCATTCGCTGCCGCCGCCTTCCGACGCCGAGCCACGAATTCCCCTCCAGTTTCATTCGTAGCTTTTTTATTTATTTATTTTTTTCTCGGCAGGCATAAGTGTTGGAAGACCAGGCGGCTCCTTTGTGAGCGGGTACCTGACGCCGACCCGCCTTCAGAGAGGCCCCCACGTGCCACCACTCCGCAAGGTCCGTGAGCCGGCTGGAATTCGGCGCGCAGCTCGAAACGGCGCGTGCATTGTGCGCGCCACAGTCGCAGAGTGACGCATGGCCGATTGAGGCACTGCCACTAATGGCCCGTGAGCGACCGTAAACAATGAGGGCCTCGGGCTAACGAGACCGAAGCGGAACGGGGGTCAAGACCGCCGGCGGAACCGGGGGGCGACACCGGGAGAGTTCGACGTTTCACCCGCCCCCCGTCGAATGCGCTCCGTTCGTCCACGTAACCTCGATTGCGATGCGTCTCTTTCGCACCGGCCTGTCCCTAACGATGGCTCTCCTCGATTAGGTGCACCAACGTCAGGCCACGGCAATGCCTGCTCGCGAAGCACGGCGATGGACTTCGAGGCCCCGTGGAATGCTCGTCGGACCTTGTGCCACCACCGCGGCGCAAAAGCGGCCGAAGTGATATAACCGCAACTGCCGCATGCACCGCGCACACTACAGGTGTGCGCGGCGGTTTCGGGCTCTTGTGGTAACGGCAACGACGAGGGGGGTCCCCGAATCGATAAATTCTTACGGGCGCCGGCAGCAACCTTACTTGGAAACGGAGACGAACGAGAAATCCTGCTTGAGCATCGCGCTGGGGCATGTTGACGAACGACAGGCGATGAATAGCCGCACCCGACAAACCGGCGCACGCCGGCGCAAAGGAAGCCAACCAATGCACACAAGGTGAGGCTGGTCTTCTCGCAGTCAAAAGAACTACCAAAAGAAGAAATAAAAAAGCAACATCTGGAAATCTGGCGGTGACAGAATGATCGCTCCTCAAGCGGACCACTATCTACCCTGCGCTATCTTTCTCGTAGCCCGGCGGAATCACGCACGTGCGCCAAGCGGAAGTCCCAGCGAAACAGTCGCCAAACCGTGGCCACGCGATCGTGTCCTGCCGTTCTGTTTATTTTATTCTATTCTTAATGCTAAACATTCTTTGCATTTCAAGCACTTTGCACCTGCGATCTGCTTGGCTTCGTCTGGAGTTTCTTCAATGAAAGAAGAAAGAGATTCGAACAAGGACACTTAAGCAACCGCCGGACGTTCTACAGCCTTGAGTTGCTATTAACTATACGTGTTAACAGCAACCATACCCTTAACGCGCGCGCTATTTGCTTGTAAAAGCGCAAGCTCGCTACTTTCTCGCTCGCATCCCCTCGTGGTGCATATTATATATAACTATAAAGTCTAGTGTCGCGACTTTCACGTGCGTCGGGGAGCACTCCAAAAACACGTACACCACACGGCTTCCAGCAACGCCAAGTCAAAGCGCTGCTGTCTTAAGTGGTTCACACCAGTGGGAGCGGTCGTTCTGTCAACGACGCGGCGCTCTCTCGCGAGGCGACGACATTTAACCCTGGCCAGACAGGTCCACTTACTGCACTACGCGTCACGAGGAATGACAGGGCGAAACAGACGGCTTTAAATCGCGTCTGCCGAGGAGCTAGCAGGCGACGAGTTGCCGAAGCAAAAGAACACGTCGGGCGTTAGCCACCGCCCAGCTCTAATAGTTCGCCTAATGATCGCCGCCTGAAAGAAAGAAAAAAAAATGCGGGCCGACCTCGTCATGCGACGAAGACAGCGCCCCTTCCAGAGCCGCAAGCGGCCAAGACAAGCACGTTCGCCCTCCTCCCAGAACTTGGAAACGGGGCGCTGGCCAACGCCGATGTTGCGATCGTATATGCCCACGCCCTGTTGAGAAAGAAAATTGCCCCCGCTCGGATAATTGCATAATGCGCGCACTGGAAAGGAAAAGTGGTGCGCGAGGCGAGCAGGCAGCAAACGCCCAAGAGTAAACAGACACCACATGGCGCGCCGCGCATGGCCACGCGACGTTGAGTCAGGACTAAATGGAGGCCGGCTGCGAGTCACGCACGCGGGTCACCGGCTGGCACATCTCACAGATGTGCTTCTGCCTCAGAGGCCGACCGAGGAGGCGGAGGCTCTACTTAAAGGTCGTCCAAACTCTGGCGGTCATGGTAACGCGGCGAAAATATATACAGGCAAAGGCCGTTGCTAAGTCGTCGAATTACTGTATGCATGCGTTCGCGCATGATGTGATGTGAGATACCCGAAGGAGGGCGACGGTGGAGGTGGTGGTTCACACTGATGTCGTCAATGGACCGCGACGACAACCGCATCCCTGGATTAGGCATGTGGGCCCGACAACACCATTAGCGTGTTGGACAGTATACGTATAGCCCACTGTGATAGCGCGACATCTTTCTCCCTCCCCTTCTTTCGATTTCGGGCGAACGAGGCGAACACGACGCAGCGCGTGAACTAGCATATTGCCCCAGCAAATAAGTGAAACACGGTCTATTATAGTGTGCGCTTTCTATACGTACATGCGTCTTTAGCGATGTCCTGTTTTAAACAAGTGTGACCAACTATAGCTGATATTTCCACGGGGTACCGTCGCACTTTTCGTAATTCCGAGAGCTTGCAGCGGCGACACCTCTAAGCACCGGCGGGCGAGAAACGTGAGCATGAAGGGCTTTCAACGGCAGGATATTTTGCTCGCTCCTGTCGCCAAGCAGACCAGAGGACGGGGCATAGAGACGGTCTCTAATCGCGTCTTATCGGACGAAAGCGGGGGACGGCGACTCCACGCGGGAGGACGGAAGCACTTCGTGTACTGCAGCTGCCGAGGCGGGCCGCTGGCGCAAGTCGTCCCTGCTGGTTCTGGCACGCCGTGCACATTCAACCGAAGGGGTCCTGGCCCCGCGCGCCCCGACGACGTAAAGCTTTTGGCGGCAGCGCTGCTAACGTCGAGCGAGCCCGGAGCAGCGCCGGAGCGGCCGCGCGAATTTGCTCGACCCCAGATGTCGCCATGTGGTGTTCTCGCATCGCTACAGACGCCGATAAGGGAGCGCGGCGGCGGCGACTATACGCGCGCTAGATGAGCGCGATACGCCAGCCACCCGACGGTGAAGGAAATACGAGACAGCTCAAGGGGACACGGCGCGAGCTGTTCTCGCGTATCCTGCACACCCCTGCACGGCCGCGATGGGCTCTCCGGCGATTTGGACAGCTGCAGCGCATTCCACGTTCGCGGAGGACATGCGTCGAATAGCGGATAGTTCCAAGCCTCTAAAACGCAACATAGCGGTAAATTTACCGGCGCAAAGACATTACAGAAAAGGGTGGGTGGAGTGTGCACGGTAATCCCAGCAAGGAATCAATTCGCTTCATTCACCTATAGATACTGATTGACCACTCAAGCGAAAAGCTGTTTATTAACAAGCTTGATGACTCCTGCTGGCTTGTACAGATGCCCACGGACCTCGCTGTGACTGCCCGTCGCGACATGAAATGCATGTCATGCGGCCAACTCCCCCTCGTGAATCCGTCCTCTTCGCTTTCTCTCTCTCCCGTGCCTCCAAATGTAGTCCCAACACGTGACCTCCTGCGCTCGGCGGTCACGACTCAGTGTGTTTGTTTCCCGGCAGGTTTTATTCGATCGATGTGCACTTCTGAGGGTGCTCTGTGCACCCTTTCATGCTGTGTGAATGTGCAATTTCGGCGGTTTATTGTAACTATATACATTAAATGTCTTCCTTGCAACGAGCCAGTGCGGCAGTCGCATATTGCTATCGCATTTGCGCTGAGAACGACAGTGGAAGGCACTATATATATCGATGTTTCAGCGAACATTTTCAAAAATTTATTGTGACAGATAGCACAATTCTAGCCCATCAGCTGGTCTGCTCCAAGAGGCGGACATCACTTTCAGAAAAAAATTTAAATGCATATTCGACTAATGAACAAAAATGAACTAACGAAGTTTTCAACCAATTACTCTATGGCACATGCTGCAATTTACGGGGAGTTCGCAAGGCAGATCCACTTGGAATGAATTCTCAGGATCACACCAGTTTCGAGATATTGACTCCCGAACTTTGCGGAGAAATGCATCTGCGTGCCAATCAATTTTGTGCTTCAACGCATAAAACGAAGAAATTAAATGGAACGACACTGCATTTCTACCGCGGCGCATATCTCGTAAACGCTGTCATCCACACAATTAATTGCAAGAGAATACGTCTTGCACTCGCACCCGCGAGAATTTGTAAATTGCAATATGTGCCATAATGTAATTAGTTACAAACTTAATTAGTTAATTTATGTTAATTTGTCGATTATGCATTTCAATCTTTTATGAAGGCAATGCCCGCTTCTTCGAGTAGAGCAGCTCATGGACTAGAATTGTGGTACCTGCCACAGGCATTTCTTTAACATTTTTAAATGTGTTCGCTGAAACACTCCGTGTATAAAGCCTTCCGTGATATGGTCCAATTCGGGCCAGAGTTTTTCTGCCTTCAGACATTTTTTTTTTTTTTTTCTTTTTTCCTTCGTGGAGAATGTCCTGCCACGGTAACTTACTCGCTCAGGACGTACCCATACTTCTCTACACCCGTTTCGCAATCAAAGTGGTTTCATAGGACGCTGAATGGCACGATGAAACTGGCAGTGCCTTCTGCAAAGTGTCAAAGCCCATGTCGGTTAGCTCGAACACATGTCGAAATTAGCAGGCTCGTAAAAATCGCGAGCTGGCGATCGTTACAGTGCAACCTTACGCGAAATGCGCGGACTGCTCCCTTTCCATCGTTCGGAGAAATAAGACCTCGTATGCGAAAGAGAAAAGTTATTCAGCATAGCTTTCACGCAATCTGGAAGAGTTAGCAGCCATGTTCTGCAGACCTGCACTGAACAACGCGCCGATACCAGCGGATCAAATGCAATCTAGAACATAGAATATGCCTTAAAAAGTGTGAATAAAAGCACAACGCAAAGCGCGCACGCTCTTACAGAGCGCGATAAGCGATCCCGCGGCCCAAAACCCGGAGTGAAACAGCCCAAACGTGGGTGGCCACTGTACGTACCTGGAAGGAGATCTCATCAGGCGCCTGAGCTGCGTAGCTGCGCGTGACGTAGGCGGCGGCCACGGCGGGCGTGTTGATGGCCGACTCGTCCGTCACCAGTAGCCGGTGGCCGCGGTTGTCGAGCTCGAGCCAGTTGAGCACCGAGCCGCAGCTCACCAGGTTGCCCACCAGGCACGAGAAGCGACACAGGTAGTCCGACAGCAGGTCGCGCACCAGCACCTGCACGCGTTCCGCAACAGGTGTTCAATCGCGTGACAACAAAGAAATATCATTTCTGTCAGAAAAAGGAACGAGGCGCAGCGGAAACATTGACGGAGCGCAATAGTGTCACAATGCATGCTAACACAGAGGCACAGAATTCCAGGCTTTAGTCTCTGATTTGTGAGCGCCTGGGGCCCCAGTGGGGTGTCTGGATACAGTTTGATTACTGGAGGTGGCATGCCAAACTGGCCCAACCGGACAGGCAATCACCTGGGATCTACTATCGCACAATTAGCTTCAACATAGCGTAGGCTTAACGCTGTAATACGCGCATGAACTCTTCATGACAGTGATCCGGTAATCTACTGGCGCATCTACTGCAGAAAGGCAGTGCAAAATAACATGTCGCCACTAGCGCTACTGTTTTTCGGGTACGTCTCGGTGTTCCAGGATATGTCAATGCCAGCACATCAACGCTTCGCCAAACTTCGCCGTAGTATCAAAGACGCGCTTACACCGCGCTAATTGCAGGTTTTAACCCGTCGACACTTAGTCACTTACACATGAGTCATAAAACACGATTTACTAGTGCTCTGAACGAATATGGCGCTGAGGCGGCGCTTGTACGGTTCAAGGGCTCTCAACACGTTGTACGACGACGCCGACATCGAGGCACACTACATCATTACGGCTCCACGATCCCATTTCCCCGCTCAGTCAAGCTCGGCATGCATGCCTTGAAAGAGTCTGCCACGTCAGCACAAGTGCTAACCGGCATATATCCACGCTCTGCACGATTATCTTGCCCACTTAGCGCGGCCGTCCCTCCCTTCTGGGTCGCGCGAAATGTCCAGGTGCCTCGTTCGCCAACGCGCAAATTGCTTCAGTAATGACCAGGGCGAATGTGCTCCTTTTTTTTCCAGAGAAAGGAGAAGCCCGCCAGCTTCTTTTTATCCGTCAGCCAATGTTCGCGCACGCCGAAGACGTGAACGATTCTTAGCGCCTCAGTGGCCTCTTTTCACAAAGCGTGGCGTTCATCGCAAGTCGATTCGCGTTGCAAAATGGCGGTGGTGTAAAGCAGGCGTTAAAAAGGCGAGACGGACGATGAAGAGAATATCGTAGAGAAGATTGCATTTCGTTTCGCGTAGGCTCTGCTTTTTTTTTTTTTCCTTCAAGAAATCGCGAAGGTAATCCTTCAGCGAAAGTGGTGCATAATTGTGCTTTACCAGACAAATACCGTTGAGTCGTGTTGAAGCAAACGTTTTCTATCCATCTTGTTGCCTGCAGCTGTTGAGTTCCCCGCTGGGCCATATCAAAAGTATGAATGCGTCCACGCTTTAGGCACAAATATGATACGCAGCGAAGGCGGGAAACATCTACTGTTACAGCCACTATAGTTGCCACCATTACCGCCGCAGGGTCCCGTCAGTTTTACGGACGCGAGTTGACTCAGCAAAGTCTCCCATCCTGCCGCGAGCGCCTGCGCGGTCGCCAACAAGCGACGATGTGCTGTGCCACTTCGATCGATATGCACCAGCCGACTGGGCGCTTCGAGTGCTTTCACCATTTCCTGGTGGCGCACGGAACACACGCGCAGATGTCAGGCGACCTGCACGGGGAGTCTGTCGAAGGCTCCCCGTCGGTCGCAGTCGCCAGGAATAACTGTGGGCCTCCCGCGCTCGTCCTGCGAAAGCAAGGGCCGTGCGGGAGCTCCGCGCACACGCAAATACACAGTCCCATTTCGGGCAGGGTGCCGCAGCGGGCGCACAGCTCGTATCGCGAGACCATATACGCGCACGTACTTGCATGCGAGGCGTCCCGAGTAGTGAAAGCAACAGGAAGCGACTGCCGCAAGAACTTTGCTGTGTGTTTACGCCAACCTCGGCGTTTTTTTTTAAGCGAGGTTTTTTGCGAGCCTCGCCGGGTTTTAGTGACCGTGGGTGCAGTGCTTCTGTTCTCTAGCCGAATAAGCCAACCAATCACAGCGGAGGACATGCGCGACGTCACCGCCGCTGGGTTCCTTTACTACCAACAGATGGTGCTCGCCTCCACGGCAGGGGCCGTGCGGGGGGAAGAAAAAAAAGAACCAGAAGAACACAAACTCGCGTTTCGACTCTTTATGTACTCCCACAAAACTTCGCTGCATGTAGATTCCAACTCATTAGGCCTGCTTCTCTTTTTTTTTTTTCCTTCTCAGTCTGCACACGACAGCGAATACTACATTTTGATAATCAGAACATCAGTTTTATACGCAAATGGTGCACTGTTGTTTCTTCTGGTGATGTCTTTGGCATGCTGGTATCGGCTCCTATGCGAGAAAGCAGGGCTGCATTATAGCTGGGGCATGTATTCGCCGGTGACATGCAGAATGGCGGACGACAAAGCGAACACTGACTCCTCAAAGCCCTACCATTTAAACCGACTGAAATGGTTGAAGCTGAACAAGCGAGTGGTGATTATAGATCGAATAGCGTTAAAAAATGCGACAGGTTCAGCGGTGTGTCGGTCGATGAAAAAAATAAAGTGTATTTTATTTGTTTGTTCTTATGTCGATGTGCTTGTTTGTTTGCGGAGGTGGCGAGCAAGGCTGGCAACGCGACATAGCATCAAGCGAGAGGCGCAGACAACAGGGGATATGCGAAATTCTGCAAGTGTGCTTCTCTGCACGCCAAGTTATGCCTAACCACGATGGCGGACATCGGGTTAGAATCGTAATTATAAGGTGAAAAAATGCGGGCTGCTGACACCATTCCTGCTGCCTTCCTGAACTCGCCCCATCCAAGCTCTGAAAACGCGCCTTAGGCTAAATAGTGCTACTATATGTAGCTGGAACGCGACAATCATGGCAAGGCCAAGCTAGCTGAGTGTGAAAGTCTGCTTACGAAATTTCGCGTATCCCCGGGAGATAGAAGCGGAATGCATAGGCCGCTAATCGACAAGCCGAAGGCAAACTGTTTGAGGCCTTGCATGCTCCCGCACCACGCCGAGTCTGGAGAAACGCGCATAGTTGGTGAGCCGATCAAGGGATTCAGTGTAAGATAAACAAGCTTTCTGGGCGGCGTGAACAGCGGAAAGAACTACAGACGCTGTCGGCATCGTTCGAATGCCTCGACCGGCACCGAAAGCTGCGGGCTATACGTGAACAGGCGTATACAGAAGAGGGAACCGAATTCCTCGCGCGCTGGCAAGTTGCGATAAACATCCCTGCCAAAGTAGCCCCCCTTCATATAGTCAGTCTATAGTGTCGGACGCGTCGGCCGCGTTATGCGGCGCATATGACGCACGTTATTTTCGTGCCCTACTCAAACACGGCCCTCTATAGTCTTGACGGATGCCATGCGCAACAAGGCTCCAGCGCTCGGGTGGCCCCGCGAAGGAGCAGTCGACTGCTCCGGCATAGCTCCGGCGCACACCTCCGAAGGAGCGCCGTACAAATCGAGAACGCAAGTATACGAGACGAGCAGACGGGAGGCCGCCGCGGGTCGGGGAAAAAACTAAGCGGATGGAAAATATATAGCGGGTAGGCGATGAAGGAAATTCGGCTATTTCGGTGTCAAGCTATAAGGCGCACCCCCTACGGGATTGTTTCCACGAATGGCACCGTATACGTATATACACAGTTGGAGGCGGCGCGTCAGAATCGCTTTCCTTTCCGTTCCCATTCGTGCGTGTACATATAGGGTTTCCTTCGCCGAGAAAGTCGGCTATATATACAGAGAATCCCATGGACACAAGCCGGCGAACGCGGTAACACTGTCGGATATAAAAGGAAAAAAATAGAAACTTCTGTTGCCGATTTAATCTAAAAAAGAAACCGGAAGAGAAAGAAGTAACGGAGTAACGCGACGGGAATGTTGAAGCAATTTAATTTTCTCGCCACGCGATTCACAGAAAGTTTAATCAGAGCCGCTCGCTATCTCAGTAATGCCAACGTCCACTCTTTTCCGCGTGCCAGCTTCGTAAAAGGAAAGAATGGAGGATAAGATGAAGACAAAGAAAAATGAAGAAGAAGAAATAAAAGGAGGAGTCTAATGGGAAAGCGGGAGGTTGGAGAAAGCGAGGAAATGATGGAAAAAGAAGACGCCCATTTCCGTGGCGGAAGTCTCCATCAGCGCGCAGCACCTTTGACCGCCGCAAGGGGCCCCAGACAACACAACACGCTGCTGACCGCCCGTCCGGTGATCGCTTTTCAAAGGGGGAAAGAAACATAAAATAATGGGGAGGGGTGCTCAGAGAGAGAGAGCAAGAAGTTCACGGAAGCGTCGATTCCGCAACAGCTGCGTGTGGCTGCGTCGTCGTGGTTCGGCACCACGCGCCGCGAAAGCCATCTGGCCGCAAACTGCACATGGCCACTCGTGGAGGAAACATCATGCAGCATGAGCGCGGCGACTACGAACATCGTCTCCGTCGCCCTCTATGCACGCACGATACGGCAGGTCTACATAGGAGACCGTGACTCGCGCGGGGGAAACCCGCCACTACCATCATGCGTAGTATTGAGTTGGCCTCGGTCAAAGCGCTCAATGACACACGTCCGCTCATGTTCCGCTGTCGCAAGAAGCCTGCTATCAGTATAACATTTGCTGCGAGTTAAATGAAACCGAAACGTTAGCGTAACGAGAAACGTGCGATGCGCACGGGAATGGCCATGCATGGGGCATTGAGGCTGTCGACGCTGTCCATGCGTCACCGTTGTGAAATTTCGCCGCATTGCCAAATACTGCAATGGCCAACCAGAGAGGCCGCAGCAGGCCTCTCGACCAATCAGAGCTGAGCGACGACGAATTCAACAATGTGGCGGCATTACAATAGCACTCCGATACAATTACGATGGGCCGCAAACCTCGCAGCTGTGCCACCAGGGTGCCTCTTTGATTTTGTATGATGGGAATTGCAGCAGCCGAAATTCGAAGCAAACAACTTAGCAGGCACCGCTAACGGCCCCGTGACTCTTCCCCGCTATTACTCAGTGTGACGGCAACGCGATAACGGCAATAACTGCCCGTTAAGCAAACGCACCTTTTCAACTCTCATATTGGACGGCAATAAAAGCCGCGCGCGGCGCCGAGCAATACTCCCACGGGTGCAATTCCCCAGACCACGGCCATACGAGCCGAATCCCGCACGCCTGGAAATAGCCCCGCTCCAAAGTTTCATAGGCGGTCGGAGCCTGTTGCGACTTAGGGTAGCATTAGGGCAAGGAATCTACCAAACGCATCGACGAATACGTCAGGTAGTAGGAATGAAGGAAAAGAGGTTCATTGACTTAGTTACACGGCTTCAGTTACGGAAGCCCACTCTATGCAGGAGCAAGTTCAACGTCCGAGTTCACATCAGGACCCTCTCCTCTGTCCCACTACTCGAAAAGCCTCCACCTTTAATACCGTCGTCTCGCCTAGGCAATCTGAAGAATGTCCAGCAGCAAATCACAATCGTCGAATCCGTTGCGATACTACGCCTATGCTATCGCAACGCTCCGCAGTAACACCGCCTCCGAAACCCGATGGTATGGAAGATGCGGCAGGATAGCAACCTAAGTATCCAAGGTCGCCGTCGTTGTTCGGTAGCATTTGATGGTGGCTCCCTTCATCACTAGCCAACACATTCAACCTTATTCTTACCACTGCACCAAACTTGGTTTCTCCCCTAACGTTCCTGCAAGGGATATGCGACCGTTTAATGATCCACTTCACTCCTAAGGCGCATGTTAGCAGTAAGAAGAGCTCGAAAATTATACCAGATTAGAACAGAGCCGATGTTTCTTCAGTAACTGCCGAGTTTGAGTCTTTCATATAGGAAACTACGTCGTGCCCTTCTCACACCCAACTGTAGATGAAAACTTGTTTCTGTATAAGAACAAACTTCTGTCTTTAATTCATCGCTACGTGGCTAAAACAAGGGTACCTTCTAATCCCCGTGTAGAGTGGTTTAATAATTCGCTAATGCGCCTGCACAACAAGAAAAAGCGGTTGTTTCGCCGCGTCATAGTTGCAAATCATCCTGATCACTGGTCCCATTATCGCCACATTGCCAATGAATTTTGTTCGGCGTTAGCCAATGCCAAACAAACT
Source organism: Dermacentor variabilis (assembly GCF_050947875.1). NCBI lineage: Eukaryota > Metazoa > Arthropoda > Arachnida > Ixodida > Ixodidae > Dermacentor > Dermacentor variabilis. The sequence continues at coordinate 51,053,150 of NC_134572.1, read as the reverse complement.
TTTCTGAGCAATACTCTTCCATCGTTTCTGGTTTATATAACCCTCGAAAGTTTTGGTCCGTTGTCACTGGTACTGTTACGTTTCGCCTACGACGCGTGGTTTAGCCGGCGCGACTGCAACAAAGCGGCAGACATTTTGGCCCGTTCGGCGTCGCCGCTACGCTCCCCGCCAAGCGCGTCCAGGCATGTTCCGATGCCATGTGTCTTCATGTGCGTGTGTGAGTGTATGTGCCATTGTGCCCGACCAGAGGCGCTACGAGAATAGACGTCACCTTCTCCTCCCCGTCATTGTGCCCGACCAGAGGCGCTACGAGAGCAGAAGTCACCTTCTCCTTCCAGCCATTGTGCCCGACCAGAGGCGCTACGAGAGTAGAAGTTACCTTCTCCTCCCAGTCATTGTGCCCGACCAGAGGCGCTACGAGAGTAGAGGTTACCTTCTCCTCCCAGTCATTGTGCCCGACCAGAGGCGCTACGAGAGTAGAGGTTACCTTCTCCTCCCAGTCTTTGTGCCCGACCAACGGCGCTACGACAGTATGCGTCACCTTATCCCATTGTACAATCACGTGCTCGTCTATTGAGGGGTTCCTTCTTGCCCTCAACTGCGAGAGTATAAGAGCAGCTGCTCCCGGACGCCGAGGAGGGCTCCGGTTTCTTCTGTTGAGTAAAGTGCTCTCCCGTCTCTCTACTTCGGTCAACCTGACCGCCAACTCTTTGCGATGTTAAAATAAACAAGTTGTTTTGTTGTTACCAGTCGACTCATGCTTTGCCGGGACCTTCGGATGCTTCCAGTTGTACCCCAGGCCGCCAGGCCAACGCTACCCTTGGGGCTTGCGACCCAGGTACAACCACGGGCGTCAGCGCCGAGTTCCCAACAAATCGTACCAGCGGGTACGACCACAACAACTCGTACCAGCGGTGCGATTCAAACATCTGGTTGGCAGCGGTGAGATCGCCTCCGACTCCAAACAACTGTCTGCCAGCGGTGAGATCGCGACAACGGAGGCCAGCAGCGAAGATATGCAGTTGACTGTATGCTGAGCAGCTCAACGACGATCCGGGAGCAGTGCAACGAGCCCTGTGTGATGACTGGTTGCCTGCAGCGGAACGACTGAGCTGAATTCCTGCCTGCGAGGTTTGGTGAGTGCGGGACTTTCTTCTTCTGAGCTTTGCCAGGCTTTTGTTAGTGTCAGAAACAGAGCTGGTAATTGTGGTTGTCGTTGCTGCCGGGTTAGTTTGCGGCAAGACATTAGGCAGTAGAGAAAGCAGCATTCAGAGCAGCCATGGATTTGAAGTCGTTGCGCAAACCGAAATTGTTGGAGCTTGCAAGAGAGTTGGGTCTGGATGTCTCAGACAAACTAAGAAAACCTGAACTGCTAAAGGCTATTCTTGAGTTAGAGGCTGAGGATGACGAGCTGTCGGAATGCCTTGAGACCATTGAGGAGAGGGAGACTGCAAAAAGACAGGAGCGCGAACTTAAAGAGCAAAAAGAAAAAGAAGAGCGTGAACGTAAAGAACAGAAAGAAAAAGAAGAGCGTGAACGTAAAGAACAGAAAGAAAAAGAAGAGCGTGAACGTAAAGAACAGAAAGAGCGAGAGCAACAAGAGCGTGACCATCAACACGCTTTGGAAATGAAGCGTCTTGAGGTAGAGATGGAACGCGCTCGTAATGGAAGTCAGGCACACGGTGCAGGAGAACGCGTATTGTTCAAAATGACTGACCTGATGCGGCCGTTTAAGCTTGGAGAGGACATTGGTTTGTTCCTGGTTAACTTTGAGCGAACGTGCGAGAAGCAGGGGTTCTCTCGGGAAACGTGGCCACAGCGCTTGCTCACTTTGTTACCCGGCGAGGCGGCCGACGTAGTCGCTCGCTTGGATAGAGAGGAGGCAGAGGATTTCGACAAAGTGAAATCGAGTCTGCTAAAAAAGTACCGGCTGTCTGCGGAAGCGTTCCGTCGGAAGTTTCGGGAAAATGAGAAAGGCAGAAGTGAGTCATACACAGAGTTTGCGTACAGGCTTATGTCAAACATGCAGGAGTGGCTCAAAGAAGAGAAAGCGTTTGGTGACCACGATAAAGTTCTGCAGTGTTTCGGGCTAGAACAGTTTTATAGTCGGTTACCGGAGAACGTGCGGTACTGGGTCTTGGATAGGCCAGACGTTTGTACGGTGGCTAAAGCCGCTGAGCTAGCCGAGGAGTTTGTGACGCGTCGGGCTCGCGGAGCTAAGGACGGTCAAAAGGGTGAATTTGGCTCGAAGTTTGAGAGGCCGAAGTTCACACCCATGAGAGCAAAGGGGAACGCACGTAGTGCGGATGCGAGTGGAAGCAGTGCGACCGAACCTAAGGAGACGGCGGCAGCCGAAGCCGAACGCAGAAAGCGGTTCGAGATGAGGCAAGCGCGCGTTTGTTATACGTGCCAGAAGCCGGGTCACTTTTCGGCGCAGTGTCCGGAAACAACACCAAAAGTTGTGTTTTTTTCAATAGGCAGCACTGACGAGAACATGAAGCTTCTCGAGCCTTACATGCGAGACCTCCTCGTGAACGGGAAAGAGTGCCGAGTGCTTCGCGATTCCGCAGCTACGATGGATGTAGTTCACCCGTCTTACGTAGAACCCCATATGTTCACGGGCGAGTGCGCATGGATCAAGCAAGCCGTGGAAGCTCATAGCGTGTGTCTGCCAGTAGCAAGGGTGCTTATTGAAGGACCTTTCGGAGCGCTTGAGACGGAGGCGGCAGTGTCATCTATGCTGCCACCCCAGTACCCGTACCTATTTTCAAACAAGTCCGATCACCTCCTGCGCGAGAAGGGGCTTTTGTTTGGTGAAGCTAGTGTTCAGGCCTTAACCAGATCGAAGGTTCGGGAGCTCGCTGCAAAGGCGGTAGTTGCGGGGCCGACGTTATCAAACAACGAAAACGGGTCAGAGGCGCAGCAAGCTGATATTCAGAGCACGCCCGAACTGAATAAACTTGAGTCTGTAACGTTAAAGGCGCCAGATACTGGAGAGGAAACGCCCGACACGGGAAAGTTAGAAGAGCTATCTACTGATTTGCTCATCGCGCCTACGTCAGACGGACTTGATAGGTTGCTAAAAGTCAGCCGGTCGGCTTTGATAGCCGAGCAAAAGAAGGATGGTAGCCTAGAAAACATACGCTGCAATGTCAAGGAAGGTATCGCCAGGAAAAATGCGCGTTTTGTGGAACGAGGTGGAGTCCTGTACCGGAAGTATCTAGACCGCAGAGGAGTGGAGTTCGATCAGCTGATCGTGCCTCAATGCTATCGTCAGGATCTGTTGCGCTTGTCGCACGGGGGTTCGTGGTCCGGACACCTAGGAGTTAAGAAAACTAAGGACCGTCTCTTGCAAGAGTACTATTGGCCAGGGTGTTTTCGGGACGCAGACCATTTCGTGAGGACATGTGACACTTGTCAGCGGGTGGGCAAACCAGGGGACAAATCAAGGGCGCCGTTGAAATTGGTACCTATCATAACGGAGCCTTTTAGACGGCTCGTTATTGATACAGTGGGACCTCTGCCGGTAACAGCCACGGGGTACAGACACATTTTGACTGTGATCTGCCCAGCGACAAAGTTCCCTGAAGCAGTGCCGCTTAAAGAACTCAGCTCAGTTGAGATAGTTAATGCACTACTGTCCATATTTGCGCGAGTTGGTTTCCCTGCGGAAATCCAATCAGATCAGGGCACAGTGTTTACTAGCGCTTTGACGACAACTTTTCTCGAAAGGTGTGGGGTAAAGCTGTTACACAGCTCAGTGTACCACCCACAGTCGAATTCCGTTGAGAAGCTCCACTCCGTCATGAAGCGCGTGTTGAGAGCGTTGTGTTTTGAACATCGAACTGACTGGGAGCTGTGTCTGCCTGGGGTGATGTTTGCTTTAAGGACCGCGCCGCATGCGGCTACGGGGTTTTCGCCAGCTGAACTGGTGTACGGTCGCTCGCTTCGATCTCCGCTTCGCATGCTTCGAGAATCGTGGGAAGGTAGGGGCGACGACCCAGTCGTGGTGGAGTACGTACTTAAGCTCCTCGAACGCTTAAGAAGGGCACAGGAGTTGTCAGGTGAAGCAATGACAAAGGCCCAGCCGAGGGCCAAGGTTTATTATGATCGGACAGCCAGGGCCCGTCGTTTTGAGGTGGGCGATGAGGTCATGATATTGCGCACATCGCTAAACAACAAACTAGACGTGCAGTGGGAGGGCCCAGCACGAATTGTTCAGAAACTGTCGGACGTTAACTACGTGGTAAGTCTGCCAGGAAAGCGGAAAGCACAGCAAGTTTACCACTGTAATCTGCTCAAACCTTATAGACAAAGGGAAGCAGTGGTGTGCATGATGGTAAACGTTCCTGAAGAGCTTCCGGTCGAGCTTCCGGGACTAGGCTCAGTGACGAACAGGGAAGACACCGGTCAAGTCATTAGTGACCTTATCAGTAAAGCACCGCTGTCGCCTGAGCAGAAAACCGAACTACACCAGCTATTACAAGAGTTTCAAGGTCTGTTCTCTGAGAGGCCTGGTAGGACTTCTGTCCTTACTCATGACATAAAACTTACCTCCCCTGAGCCAGTACGATCCAAGGCGTACCGGGTGTCACCCCGCCAGAGCGTTATTATGGAGGCTGAGGTAAAGAAAATGCTACAGCTCGGTGTTATTGAGGCAGGTGAGAGTGATTATACCTCCCCTTTGATTTTAGTTGAGGTACCGGGCAAGGAACCTCGTCCTTGCGTCGACTACCGCAGGCTTAATTCCATCACTAAGGATCAAATTTATCCGATCCCTAACATCGAGGAGCGCCTTGAGAAAGTTAGTAGCGCTCAGTTTATTTCCACCCTAGATCTTGTCAGGGGTTATTGGCAGGTTCCACTTACAGAAGAGGCTAGTAGGTATGCGGCGTTCAATTCACCAATGGGAACATTCCGTCCTAAAGTATTGAGTTTTGGTTTGAAGAACGCGCCATACTGTTTTTCAAGCCTCATGGATAAAGTGTTGCGGGGACAGCAAGAATTCGCTTTACCGTATCTAGACGACGTAGCGATATTCTCCGCATCCTGGTCTGAGCATATGGCACACTTGTGGGCAGTGCTAACCCGCCTGCGCGAAGCGGGCTTGACAGTCAAGGCTCCTAAGTGCCAGTTAGCACAGGCCGAGGTTGTCTACCTCGGTCACATGATTGGTCAGGGTCGTCGCCGCCCCTCTGAAATAAAAGTGGCCGCTGTGCGAGACTTTCCGCAACCGCGCACGAAGACCGATATTCGGTCGTTCTTAGGTGTCGCCGGCTACTATCAGAGGTACATCCCCAGGTACTCTGATATCGCGGCTCCCCTGACGGATGCTCTAAGAAAGACAGAGCCTCAAACAGTCGTCTGGGACGAGACAAAGGAAAGAGCTTTTAGCGCCCTAAAGAGTGCCCTAACAAGCCAGCCTGTGCTACGATCGCCAGACTATACAAAAGGGTTCGTTGTTCAGTGCGATGCTAGTGAGCGAGGCATGGGCGTTGTACTGTGCCAACGGGAAAAGGGAGAAGTAGAACACCCCGTCCTGTATGCTAGTCGTAAGCTGACCAGTCGTGAGCAGGCGTATAGCGCCACCGAGAAAGAGTGTGCATGTCTCGTGTGGGCCGTTCAGAAATTGTCATGCTATCTAGCCGGCTCGAGGTTTATCATTGAGACGGATCACTGCCCTCTCCAATGGCTGCAGACCATCTCTCCCAAAAATGGCCTCCTCCTGCGCTGGAGCCTGGCTTTGCAACAATATTCCTTTGAGGTGCGTTACAAAAAGGGGAGTCTCAACGGTAACGCCGATGGCTTAAGTCGAAGCCCCTAACGTAGGAATCAGCCTCAAAATTGTTTGTTACTGATGTTTTTCTTCCTGAGGCAGGATTTTTTTTAACATATTGCTTTTGTTTAGTGTTTCAAAGTGATGATATGCTTTTTAGTGCAATTTTCCAATTTGTGGACGCGTTCTGAGTGATGCTAGACTACTGTAAGGAACTAGGCAGTGGTATAAAAAGGGGAAAGAGCCTGGCAGGGCTTAGTGAGGGTTGTGCCGTGCTTGCTGACTGAGCGGTTGAGTTTCAGCGTAGTTCTAACGCTTGCCGGGAACGAGAACAAAAATGTGAACTCTCCCGAAGTCACTTTGCAGTGTCCCGTGCGAACCTGAACGAGAGAACGAGGCCTTCTCTGTGCGCTGCGCTCAAGAAACGTCGAGGGACGCCCGACTTCGGTTATGAGCATCATCGAGCGACATCCCTCCGGACAGCGGATGCAGTCCCCTGTCCATCGGGATCTCCTTCCCCCGGCGAGGCGGTCTGTTACGTTTCGCCTACGACGCGTGGTTTAGCCGGCGCGACTGCAACAAAGCAGCAGACATTTTGGCCCGTTCGGCGTCGCCGCTACGCTCCCCGCCAAGCGCGTCCAGGCATGTTCCGATGCCACGTGTCTTCATGTGCGTGTGTGAGTGTATGTGCCATTGTGCCCGACCAGAGGCGCTACGAGAATAGACGTCACCTTCTCCTCCCCGTCATTGTGCCCGACCAGAGGCGCTACGAGAGCAGAAGTCACCTTCTCCTTCCAGCCATTGTGCCCGACCAGAGGCGCTACGAGAGTAGAAGTTACCTTCTCCTCCCAGTCATTGTGCCCGACCAGAGGCGCTACGAGAGTAGAGGTTACCTTCTCCTCCCAGTCATTGTGCCCGACCAGAGGCGCTACGAGAGTAGAGGTTACCTTCTCCTCCCAGTCTTTGTGCCCGACCAACGGCGCTACGACAGTATGCGTCACCTTATCCCATTGTACAATCACGTGCTCGTCTATTGAGGGGTTCCTTCTTGCCCTCAACTGCGAGAGTATAAGAGCAGCTGCTCCCGGACGCCGAGGAGGGCTCCGGTTTCTTCTGTTGAGTAAAGTGCTCTCCCGTCTCTCTACTTCGGTCAACCTGACCGCCAACTCTTTGCGATGTTAAAATAAACAAGTTGTTTTGTTGTTACCAGTCGACTCATGCTTTGCCGGGACCTTCGGATGCTTCCAGTTGTACCCCAGGCCGCCAGGCCAACGCTACCCTTGGGGCTTGCGACCCAGGTACAACCACGGGCGTCAGCGCCGAGTTCCCAACAAATCGTACCAGCGGGTACGACCACAACAACTCGTACCAGCGGTGCGATTCAAACAGTACTAAAAAGAATGTCATGCAGTTAATTCAGTCTGCTATGCCTGTTCTGCCTCACGAGTGCTGTCATATCTTGAACGACTTTTCCACAATTTTTCAGAAGTCACTTGCAACTGCTGTGCCACTCTTATCACACGCAAATTTTGCGCCCATGGAATCCATCTCTTTTGACTGGGTGGGCGTTAATTGCAAACTTATCAGCAATCTAAAAATTTCTTCGTGTTGTGGCCCTTACTCCATATACTCAAAAATGCTAAAATGCACTGAATTATTTTCATCTATTATTTTGTAGAAGATTTTTTACCAGTCTTTACAGCTTTCTGCCCTGCCAAAAGACTGGAAGGTGGGAAAGGTGGTTCCGGTTCATAAATCAGGTGACGTCCATTCCGCTAATAATTATCGTCCAATTACCTTAACATGCATCCCAAGTAAAATGTTGGAGCACATAATTTATTCAAATCTTAATTTTCTCGATACCAACTCGTTCTTTAACAACGCGCAGCATGGTTTTGAAAATTACTTTCCTGTGAAACGCAGCTCCTTTCTTTTACGAACGATTTGTTCAACAATGCGGATCAGAAAATTGACAGCGACTGCGTATTTCTGGACTTCTCGCGAGCTTTCGACTCTGTTTCTCACGATTTACTTATCTTTCAACTGTCCCTTCTTAATATTTACCCCAAGGTATTTGCATGGCTAAAGGATTTCCTCTTTAACAGGACCCAGTATGTAACCGCTAACGAATTTTCGTCCGGACCTTGTTCTGTAACATCCGGTGTACCACAAGGCCTGGTACTCGGTTCCTTGCTTTTTTCTGATCTATACATTAACGACCTTCCTAACTGTATCTCTAATTCAACTATTAGGCTGTTCGCGGACGATTGTGTCATCTATCGCAAAATAACTAACCTTAGTGATTCCGGTAGGCTACAGGACGACGTGGATAGCGCATCCAACTGGTGCAACAAATTGTTAATGCAGCTTAACACAACTAAGTGCAAAAGTATGCGAGTCTCCTCTAGCTCTACCTCTTGTGATGCATTCCCACATTCTATTAACGGTGCTACCCTGTCCGTGGTTAACTCCTATAAATATCTTGGCCTGTACGTTACTAGCAATCTTTCATGGAATGTCGACTTTCATGTCGGCCCTCAACTTCCGCTTTCCACCCTCATGGTTCCGCTGCACCCTCCTCCTCCGCATTGCTCCTCGCGCTCTGTTCCCTATCGCCGCCTTCTATCTCGCGCTGCACTCCGCGTTCGCTTTCATCCTTCGCTGTGTTCGTCCTGTCGCTTACGAGGGACAATGCCGACGCTCGGGGCAGGGACGGGCGCCTAAGGCTACATTCACACTTGGGAAGCGGTAAGTTGGCGGAAAGGGCAAATCGGGGCGGAAAATCTTTTCCGCGCGCTGTTGCGTTTCGCCTGCGACACGTGGTTTTGCCGGCGCGACGGCGGCGGGGCGGCGGACATTTTGGCCCGATCGTCGTCACCGCAACACTCATCGCCAGGTGTTTCCAGGCGCGTCTGCGGCGATGCGACCGCCTAGGGATTTCGTTCCAGTCATTGTGCCCGAAACAGGCGATGCCAAAGCAGGGATCTCCTTCCAGTTATTGGGCCCGAAACAGGCGATGCCAAAGCAGGGATCTCGTTCCAGTCATTGTGCCCGAAACAGGCGATGCCAAAGCAGGGACCATCTTCTCGTTACAGTCATTGTGTCCGACCGGCAGCGCCACGACAGTGTGCTGCGCAGCGCCACGACCAGGTGCTACGAGATCGTGCGCAGCGCCACGACATGGTGCTACGGCATCGCTACGACAGTGTGCGTCACCATTAGCCCATTGTACATTCACGTGCTCGTCTTTTGAGGGGTTCCTTCTTGCCCTCAACTGCGAGAGTATAAAAACAGCTGCCCCCGGACGCCAGGGGAGGGCTCCGATTTCTTCTGCTGAGTGAAGTGCTCTCCCGTCTCTCTACTTCGGTCAAACCTGACCACCAACTCTTTGCGATGTTAAAATAAACAAGTTGTTTCGTTGTTACCTGTCGACTCATGCTTTGCCGGGACCTTCGGATGCTTGCAGTTGTACCCCAGGCCGCCAGGCCAACGCTACCCTTGGGGCTTGCGACCCAGGTACAACCACGGGCGTCAGCGCCGAGTTCCCAACAGATCGCTCCAGTGTCGCGATCCAAACATCTGGTTGGCAGCGGTGAGATCGCCTACGACTTCAAACAACGGTCTGCCAGCGGCGAGATCGCGACAACGGAGGCCAGCAGCAAAGAGATGCAGTTGACAGTATGCTGAGCAGCTCAACGACGATCCGGGAGCAGTGCAACGAGCCCTGTGTGACGACTGGTTGCCTGCAGCGGAACGACTGCGCGGAATTCCTGCCTGCGAGGTTTGGTGAGTGCGGGACTTTCTTCTTCTGAGCGTTGCCAGGCTTTTTGTTAGTGTCAGAAACAGAGCTGGTAATTGTGGTTGTCGTTGCTGCCGGGTTAGTTGCGGCAAGACAATAGTAAGCAGTAGAGAAAGCAGCATTCAGAGCAGCCATGGATTTGAAGTCGTTGCGCAAACCGAAATTGTTGGAGCTTGCAAGAGAGTTGGGTCTGGATGTCTCGGACAAACTCAGAAAACCAGAACTGATAAAGGCTATTCTTGAGTTAGAGGCTGAGGATGACGAGCTGTCGGAATGCCTTGAGACCATGGAGGAGAGGGAGACTGCAAAAAGACAGGAGCGCGAACTTAAAGAGCAAAAAGAAAAAGAAGAGCGCGAACTTAAAGAACAGAAAGAAAAACAAGAGCGTGACCGTCAACACGCTTTGGAAATGAAGCGTCTTGAGGTAGAGATGGAACGCGCTCGTAATGGAAGTCAGGCACACGGTGCAGGAGAACGCGTATTGTTCAAAATGACTGACCTGATGCGGCCGTTTAAGCTTGGAGAGGACATTGGTTTGTTCCTGGTTAACTTTGAGCGAACGTGCGAGAAGCAGGGGTTCTCTCGGGAAACGTGGCCACAGCGCTTGCTCACTTTGTTACCCGGCGAGGCGGCCGACGTAGTCGCTCGCTTGGATAGAGAGGAAGCAGAGGATTTCGACAAAGTAAAATCGAGTCTGCTAAAAAAGTACCGGCTGTCTGCGGAAGCGTTCCGTCGGAAGTTTCGGGAAAATGAGAAAGGCAAAAGTGAGTCATATACAGAGTTTGCGTATAGGCTTATGTCGAACATGCAGGAGTGGCTCAAAGAAGAGAAAGCGTTTGGTGACCACGATAAAGTTCTGCAGTGTTTCGGGCTAGAACAGTTTTATAGTCGGTTACCGGAGAACGTGCGATACTGGGTCTTGGATAGGCCAGACGTGAGTACGGTGGCTAGAGCCGCTGAGCTAGCCGAGGAGTTTGTGACGCGTCGAGCTCGCGGAGCTAAGGACGGTCAAAAGGGTGAATTTGGCTCGAAGTTTGAGAGGCCGAAGTTCACGCCCATGAGATTAAACGGGGACACGCGTAGTGCGGATGCGAGCGAAAGCAGTCCGACCAAACGTAAAGAGACGGCGGCAGCCAAACGCAGAAAGCGGTTCGAGATGAGGCGAGCGCGCTTGTGTTATACGTGCCAGAAGCCGGGTCACTTTTCGGCGCAGTGTCCGGAAACAACACCAAAAGTTGTGTTTTTTTCAATAGGCAGCACGGACGAGAACATGAAGCTTCTCGAGCCTTACATGCGAGACCTCCTCGTGAACGGGAAAGAGTGCCGAGTGCTTCGCGATTCTGCAGCTACGATGGATGTAGTTCACCCGTCTTACGTAGAACCCCATATGTTCACGGGCGAGTGCGCGTGGATCAAGCAAGCCGTGGAAGCTCATAGCGTGTGTCTGCCGGTAGCAAAAGTGCTTATTGAAGGACCTTTCGGAGCGCTTGAGACGGAGGCGGCAGTGTCATCTATGCTGCCACCCCAGTACCCGTACCTATTTTCAAACAGGTCCGATCACCTCCTGCGCGAGAAGGGGCTTTTGTTTGGTGAAGCTAGTGTTCAGGCCTTAACCAGATCGAAGGTTCGGGAGCTCGCTGCAAAGGCGGTAGTTGCGGGGCCGACGTTATCAAACAACGAAAAAGGGTCAGAGGCGCAGCAAGCTGATATTCAGAGCACGCCCGAACAGAATAAAATTGAGTCTGTAGCGTTGAAGGCGCCAGATACTGGAGAGGAAAATCCCGACGCGGGAAAGTTAGAAGAGCTATCTACTGATTTGCTCATCGCGCCTACGTCAGACGGACTTGATAGGTTGCTAAAAGTCAGCCGGACGGCTTTGATAGCCGAGCAAAAAAAGGATGGCAGCCTGGAAAACGTGCGCTGCAATGTCAAAGAAGGTATCGCCAGGAAAACTGCGCGTTTTGTGGAAAGAGGTGGAGTCCTGTACCGGAAGTATCTAGACCGCCGAGGAGTGGAGTTCGATCAGCTGGTCGTGCCTCAATGCTATCGTCAGGATCTGTTGCGCTTGTCACATGGGGGTTCGTGGTCCGGACACCTAGGAGTTAAGAAAACTAAGGACCGTCTCTTGCAAGAGTACTATTGGCCAGGGTGTTTTCGGGACGCAGACCATTTCGTGAGGACATGTGACACTTGTCAGCGGGTGGGCAAACCAGGGGACAAATCGAGGGCGCCGTTGAAATTGGTACCTATCATTACGGAGCCTTTTAGACGGCTCGTTATTGATACAGTGGGACCTCTGCCGGTAACAGCCACGGGGTACAGACACATTTTGACTGTGATCTGCCCAGCGACAAAGTTCCCTGAAGCAGTGCCGCTTAAAGAACTCAGCTCAGTTGAGATAGTTAATGCACTACTGTCCATATTTGCGCGAGTTGGTTTTCCTGCAGAAATTCAATCAGATCAGGGCACAGTGTTTACTAGCGCTTTGACGACAACTTTTCTCGAAAGGTGTGGGGTAAAGCTGCTACACAGCTCAGTGTACCACCCACAGTCGAATTCCGTTGAGAAGCTCCACTCCGTCATGAAGCGCGTGTTGAGAGCCTTGTGTTTTGAACATCAAACTGACTGGGAGCTGTGTCTGCCTGGGGTGATGTTTGCTTTAAGGACCGCGCCGCATGCGGCTACGGGGTTTTCGCCAGCTGAACTGGTGTACGGTCGCTCGCTTCGATCTCCGCTTCGCATGCTTCGAGAATCATGGGAAGGTAGGGGCGACGACCCAGTCGTGGTGGAGTACGTGCTTAAGCTCCTCGAACGCTTAAGAAGGGCACAGGAGTTGTCAGGTGAAGCAATGACAAAGGCCCAGCAGAGGGCCAAGGTTTATTATGATCGGACAGCCAGGGCCCGTCGTTTTGAGGTTGGCGATGAGGTCATGATATTGCGCACATCGCTAAACAACAAACTAGACGTGCAGTGGGAGGGCCCAGCGCGAATTGTTCAGAAACTGTCGGACGTTAACTACGTGGTAAGTCTGCCAGGAAAGCGGAAAGCACAGCAAGTTTACCACTGTAATCTGCTCAAACCTTATAGACAAAGGGAAGCAGTGGTGTGCATGATGGTAAACGTTCCTGAAGAGCTTCCGGTCGAGCTTCCGGGACTAGGCTCAGTGACGAACAGGGAAGACACCGGTCAAGTCATTAGTGACCTTATCAGTAAAGCACCGCTGTCGCCTGAGCAGAAAACCGAACTACACCAGCTATTACAAGAGTTTCAAGGTCTGTTCTCTGAGAGGCCTGGTAGGACTTCTGTACTTACTCATGATATAGAACTTACCTCCACAGAGCCAGTACGATCCAAGGCGTATCGGGTGTCACCCCGCCAGAGCGATATTATGGAGGCTGAGGTAAAGAAAATGCTACAGCTCGGTGTTATTGAGGCAGGTGAGAGTGATTATACCTCCCCTTTGATTTTAGTTGAGGTACCGGGCAAGGAACCTCGTCCTTGCGTCGACTACCGCAGGCTTAATTCCATCACTAAGGATCAAATTTATCCGATCCCTAACATCGAGGAGCGCCTTGAGAAAGTTAGTAGCGCTCAGTTTATTTCCACCCTAGATCTTGTCAGGGGTTATTGGCAGGTTCCACTTACAGAAGAGGCTAGTAGGTATGCGGCGTTCATTTCACCAATGGGAACATTCCGTCCTAAAGTGTTGAGTTTTGGTTTGAAGAACGCGCCATACTGTTTTTCAAGTCTCATGGATAAAGTGTTGCGGGGACAGCAAGAATTCGCTTTACCGTATCTAGACGACGTAGCGATATTCTCCGCATCCTGGTCTGAGCATATGACACACTTGCGGGCAGTGCTAACCCGCCTGCGCGAAGCAGGCTTGACAGTAAAGGCTCCTAAGTGCCAGTTAGCACAGGCCGAGGTTGTCTACCTCGGTCACGTGATTGGTCAGGGTCGTCGCCGCCCCTCTGAAATAAAAGTGGCCGCTGTGCGAGACTTTCCGCAACCGCGCACCAAGACCGATATTCGGTCGTTCTTGGGTGTCGCCGGCTACTATCAGAGGTACATCCCTAGGTACTCTGATATCGCGGCTCCCCTGACGGATGCTCTAAGAAAGACAGAGCCTCAAACAGTCGTCTGGGACGAGACAAAGGAAAGAGCTTTTAGCGCCCTAAAGAGTGCCCTAACAAGCCAGCCTGTGCTACGATCGCCAGACTATACAAAAGGGTTCATTGTTCAGTGCGATGCTAGTGAGCGAGGCATGGGCGTTGTACTGTGCCAACGGGAAAATGGAGAAGTAGAACACCCCGTCCTGTATGCTAGTCGTAAGCTGACCAGTCGTGAGCAGGCGTATAGCGCCACCGAGAAAGAGTGTGCATGTCTCGTGTGGGCCGTTCAGAAATTGTCATGCTATCTAGCCGGCTCGAGGTTTATCATTGAGACAGATCACTGCCCTCTCCAATGGCTGCAGACCATCTCTCCCAAAAATGGCCGCCTCCTGCGCTGGAGCCTCGCTTTACAACAATATTCCTTTGAGGTGCGTTACAAAAAGGGGAGTCTCAACGGTAACGCCGATGGCTTAAGTCGAAGCCCCTAACGTAGGAATCAGCCTCAAAATTGTTTGTTACTGATGTTTTTCTTCCTGAGGCAGGATTTTTTTTTAACATATTGCTTTTGTTTAGTGTTTCAAAGTGATGATATGCTTTCTAGTGCAATTTTTCAATTTGTGGACGCGTTCTGAGTGATGCTAGACTACTGTAAGGAACTAGGCAGTGGTATAAAAAGGGGAAAGAGCCTGGCAGGGCTTAGTGAGGGTTGTGCCGTGCTTGCTGACTGAGCGGTTGAGTTTTCAGCGTAGTTCTAACGCTTGCCGGGAACGAGAACAAAAATGTGAACTCTCCCGAAGTCACTTTGCAGTGTCCCGTGAGAACCTGAACGAGAGAACGAGGCCTTCTCTGTGCGCTGCGCTCAAGAAACGTCAAGGGACGCCCGACTTCGGTTATGAGCATCATCGAGCGACATCCCTCCGGACAGCGGATGCAGTCCCCTGTCCATCGGGATCTCCTTTCCCCGGCGGGGCGGTCTGTTGCGTTTCGCCTGCGACACGTGGTTTTGCCGGCGCGACGGCGGCGGGGCGGCGGACATTTTGGCCCGATCGTCGTCACCGCAACACTCATCGCCAGGTGTTTCCAGGCGCGTCTGCGGCGATGCGACCGCCTAGGGATTTCGTTCCAGTCATTGTGCCCGAAACAGGCGATGCCAAAGCAGGGATCTCCTTCCAGTTATTGGGCCCGAAACAGGCGATGCCAAAGCAGGGATCTCGTTCCAGTCATTGTGCCCGAAACAGGCGATGCCAAAGCAGGGACCATCTTCTCGTTACAGTCATTGTGTCCGACCGGCAGCGCCACGACAGTGTGCTGCGCAGCGCCACGACCAGGTGCTACGAGATCGTGCGCAGCGCCACGACATGGTGCTACGGCATCGCTACGACAGTGTGCGTCACCATTAGCCCATTGTACATTCACGTGCTCGTCTTTTGAGGGGTTCCTTCTTGCCCTCAACTGCGAGAGTATAAAAACAGCTGCCCCCGGACGCCAGGGGAGGGCTCCGATTTCTTCTGCTGAGTGAAGTGCTCTCCCGTCTCTCTACTTCGGTCAAACCTGACCACCAACTCTTTGCGATGTTAAAATAAACAAGTTGTTTCGTTGTTACCTGTCGACTCATGCTTTGCCGGGACCTTCGGATGCTTGCAGTTGTACCCCAGGCCGCCAGGCCAACGCTACCCTTGGGGCTTGCGACCCAGGTACAACCACGGGCGTCAGCGCCGAGTTCCCAACAGATCGTACCAGCAGTCAGATCCAAACAGCGCGTCCAGGACGTTCACATTTCTTTCGCCACCGCGCCGCGGTCATCTCTGCCGCGTTCGCCCACATCCATCCAGTCTATGTATACGTTTGTCCGTGTGATGGCACTCTTCATTGCACCATTTCAAGCGGTATGTGTTCATTCCTTGACCCATATCCGTCATTAAAAGCGATCATTTCGCGCAACATCGCGTGCAGTCAGCAACTTTCGTCTGCCACGGAAGAAGAAATAGCTTTGATACTTCTAGCTAGTTGTTTTCTAGCACGGCCTGCCCGTCCCGACGTGGGAACTGCCCGCGACGGCTCCTCCCTCGATCGTAAGGGGGTTTCGGAGTCGCTCCTCATGGACCCGAATAAAGTTCACTGCCTTCGCCACATCTGCCTGCTTCGAGACCAACCACCAGTTAATAATATTCGTCGATCCTCGCAGAAAATGTGGCTACCTCCGTTCGATGACCCACAATATTGGTCGTCGCATCATAGCTTGACTCCGGGACATGCTCGCACCCTCTGGCTTGCCGCAGGCCATTGTCAGACAGTGGATTTCAGTTCCCGATGAGCCAGCAATTTGCAAATTTCATGGGCGAAGCACGTACGCAGTGCGCCATCTCTCAAACTTGCACAGCGCACTGTAAGAACTGTAAGAAGTGAGCTTTCAGTGCGGTGTTCGAGAGGAAAGTAGCCCAATTAACTGCTGCTGGGCTACAGACGGTGTGGCAAACTGGTACGCGTCATGTTATTGACGCGCCAAGTACGCCGACTCTAGGTAAACAGTTAACGAACTCTGTCTCCGACTTATTTGCAACCGTCAAACCTTCAGCGCGGAGAGCTCTTCGTGCGCACGATTTCTCCCAAGTACAAGCCACAACGGTAATGTCCCGGCGCAATCAAACACATAGCGATCACGGTCAAGAGCATACGGCTCCAACTCAACGCCACGAGGGCGACCAAATTAGCAGTCAATTTCGCTCACAATCCGGCCACCCGAACATCTCCCTGTTCCTTCAAAGGTTAACGAGAGAGAGAGAGAGAACACAAACCGGTGCCAGAACCACATGTCACAGAGTAATCCTATAAATACAAACAAACCTAAATCATGACAGACTGATCACACGTGGGAAGTGGAATGACTGTGCCGACACGAGTGTAATCTCACCGTTTCTTCTTTGCTACGTGGCGAGCTGGCTATACTGGTTCGCTCATCTGCGCTATAAATACTCAGCGTTTTCCTACGATACCCGGCCGACCACTGCAGCACATCTATAATATACGTACCCCTTCCGACAGACTCACACGGGCGCACGTTGAGACGCGCGGCCGTAATTACCGCTTAAGAAGAGAACAGGCAACAACGTCGGCTGCTCGTCGCGTGCGTTTCGAACGCGCGCACCCAAGGCGGTTAGCATTGCCACGTGCCAAGCTGAAAGGAGGCGGCGTGCCGGGAAGGGAGCGGCCGACGACGATCGACTGCGCGCGGTACGGTGAATAAGGCGCGAGCGCGGAAAGAAAACAAGAAGCTGCAGCCGAAACAACTCGGAATGTTAAGCGAGTACGGCACGCGCACCATACACAAAGCAGGCGCTCTCATGCGGCGATGCCCTCGCGATACGCAACTTCCGATTTGCTACGCGGAGTCCGCAGCCGACAGTTATATCGTCGGCGTCGCCCAAGAACGGCTCACGTGAATACATGTTACAGGAAGAAGGGTGCCAGTAGGATACCATGTGACCAAGCGGCGGCTGGCACGGACATAACGAGCAGCGAAGCTCGTACTCTTTCGGTCACGTGCACGCAACTGATAACGTAAGCGCGGATTTACGGGGCGGTTGCGCGTCTCGCGGCGAGGTTTTACGGCCGGCGCAACCGGTGGTCTCGCGAAAGCGCGGCCCGTTACAGATGGCCGCGCGAGGATTTCGCACTTGGTATGACTGTCGACCGAGTGGCAGCAAGCTCCCTCCCCAGCGAGGGAAGAAATGAACAGAACGTGCACCGGGGCGGTAGCTTGGAGGCTAATAGAGGCGCTGCGCTACTAAGCTCGAGGTCGCGGGTTCGATCCCGGCCGCGGCGGACGCATGGTGGCGAAATGAAAGAACGCTCGCCTGCCTACATTTAGGTGCACGTTGAAAAACCTCAGGCGGTTAAAATTAATCCGGAGTCCCTCGTGACGGCGTGCCTCATAATCAGATCGCGGTTCTGGCCCGCAAGAGCCCAGAATTTAATCATTCTTAACAGTATACGCAATGGCGCGGCGCTAGCAGCGGAAGCGTGAATTTGAGCGGCGGCTGAAGGTATGCATTATCAGTGGAGCTGATACGCATTTTAGATGAGCAGCGTTCTCTCAATGTATAAATTCGTGAGGAATTAAAACGAACGCTGCATCGATGGTGCGGTACTAGCTCGTTCCCGCACTAATACTACTGCAGTACACTGTACTTAAACAAGAAAATTAAATTGTCTTTTAATGCGTGAGCATTAAGAATGTCAAAGTGGAAAAAAAACGTATATGAAGTGTGGGAAGCCAGTCACGTGGCAGAGGTGTGAGTGCATATATATATTACTCCACCGCAGGGGTACTCACAAATAGCTCTTAGTATACGTTTCGCGGTAATGCAGCCAATGCGCGTGTCCCATATGTTCACGGTCAGGGAAGACTATAGTAGCGTAGTGTTACGGTACACTATAAAGGAAACACATTCGCTCAATGCGGCACTAACCACGCTAAGCAAGCCCGACGCGCGCAGCTGAATCCCGTAGAACTCTATAGCAGGCGTCAAATCGCGCAACCCTGCAAAAATTCCACGGCACGCTCAACCGCAAGGCAGCACCGTTCAATCGCCCCCCATGTCCCCCCCCCCCCTCAATCGCCCACACACAAAACAGGAAGGATCGAGAACAACACCGAAACACAAGGCGATGCCGAGAGAGAAGGACGGACGGTGGTGCTGCTACATCGGGGCGCGCGAGCCACTGAACCAGGAAGGTCAGGCGGTGGCGGCGAGCAAGAAAAGAAAGACGACCCCCCTCTCCACCCCCGGAGGAACGAGAGATTAATTTCCAGTGGGCCAACGCCGCGCCCGACTGCCGCGCGGGACCGAGTTTTCGCCCTGACCTCGAATGCGCAGCTGGCGCGCGCCTTGACCGACACGTCGGGAGCGTGAGCGATCGTGCGGGCGGGATTTCGACGCGCGCCTCGCGTCCCCCGCAAGGAAAGGTGGGAGACGGCATTCGCATCCGCTCGTCAAAGCACCCGCGCAGGGCCAACATGACGGCTTCGGCGGTTCGAATGGCGCCCAACTGGGGGTTCGAACCAAATGCCAAAGGCAAATTCCGAAGAGAAAAAGAGTGCGGATCCGAAAACGGAAGCCGCAAGAAAGCTGACCTATAGTCTTACACCACCGCTGACACCGCGATATTGACAGATGTCTAGAGATGCGCATCATAGCCTCAGTCGCACTCTGCCGGGGAAAGAACAAGACAGACAGACGGGAGCTGCCATAGAATGACGCGGCACGCGGTGCAGAAGCTTAGCCTTGTTGACAATATGCGGATACTGTAACATTCAATAACTAGCCACGCGCTAATCTTTACGATATTGACGGGTGCGAGATTTGCATAGAGCCCGATATCCTGTCGCACTGGCAGCGATGGGTAAGCAGAGCTCTATGGCGTTGTGCTACCAAGTATACTAGATCGCGTGTTCGACTTTCGACCGCGGGGGCATCGTGTCTGGTGGAGGCACGGTATACGAACACGCGCGAGTACACTACCGTTCGGTTCCGCTTTAAAGAAAGCCCCAAGTACGCAGAGCTCGTGCGCGGAGCCCTCCACTGAGGCATTCCACCGTGCAAGTTTGGGAGTCAAGCTCCATCGACAATCCCTATTTTCGCAACTGAAAGAAAGAAATTAGCTGCGGGATAATTCGATTGCGGAATCAACGACAGGCGAATGTCGAAGTTAAGCTCCCGAAGAGTACTCGCCAGTACACACGGACCAAATTCAACCGTGCGAAATTTAAACCGAACTACTCAAACGTGTTACAGCGGTGACACAGTTTCGATCGCGCCGTTTCTACAAGAAGTTCGGGAGACGCATTATAGCCATAACACGCTTCCGCGTTAAAGTAACGAAGAAGGCGGGAGCGCTGAGCAAAAGTGCGGCCGCGCGGTCGGCAAACAAAACCCTGAGCGGCCCCAGTTCGTGCCAGGCGCTGTCGGGAACCGAGCGACCGCCAGCTGCACAACACAACGGTTGTCGTTTCGAACGCCTCCCAAACGAGGTGGTGCCACGACCTCCATGCGCGTGGGTGGCTGCGCACACTCGAACAACCACTCCGCGCGCACGAGGGGAGCGTCAGCCATATAGGGCTGAGTTAAATAGTCGTGAGAGGGAGAATATTTATTCGTTTTATGACACCTAACGGGCTTCCACGAAGGGCACTGGATGGCATGGGAGGTCCACGCGAAAACACGAGACAATGGTGCTACCATGCATGTATATACAGACGGACACAAAACTTTGCGGGAACTGGGTTCCACGACAAATGAGTATTACTGCTCGGTCTAATTTAATGCACCACTACGTGGATCGCCAAAACTATACTACAGAGCGGAACTTTTAATTCGAGGCAATGTGCCACTTGGATTCGCGGAAATTCAGCTTTTTCGAAAATTCAGTGCACCGTAAATTTTCGTGGCCGGCTGTATAGGCACCCTGCTCTGAATTAAGCATTCCGCAGTTTAGAGCAGCGCCAGAACATAGACCTTAGCCAGCGGTGGAAGCGAAAATGGGAGGGACGCAATAGTAGCATTCACCGCGGCGTATATATAGTGCATCTCAAGGATCGCTTATCACGAGACAAGAGTGTCCCGAGATATGAAAATGTCCAAGCACGCATGCTCCGCAGCACTCGGCATTCTCGCGATCGAAGTTAGAAGCGCGAACCTTCCCGAGGTCTTGATTTCGATGAACGCGGACCATTTTAATAGAGAGCTTTAGATTAGGGGGACGCGAAGAAGGTCAGATCATAGAGAGTTTTAGATGAGGGGGACGCTAGCCCTATAGCGTCCCCCTCATCTAAAGCTCTCTGTAGTCTGATCTTCTTCGCGTGCCCAGCAGATGGTGTCGGCAATACTGGGCTTGATAAACCACAACGTCGCAACGCCCTCTGGACGGTGCAAGGTGAATACGTATTGCTTGGGACGACGCCTTGGACTGGAGGCTTCAAATTTTAATCGGGAGTTGGCACGGCGTATCACAAAACGCGAATTTAGGGTCGTGGAAAGCGCAATTTTGTATGCCCTAAAGGCCACTCGAAACGTTGCGAGAGAAGACGCTGGACCCATAATACTTACGTAGTTCATACTAATGTTCTAGTACAGCAACGTTAACGTTTCTTACAGCATTTCAACGCATGGCTGATTGAATGTTTCCATAGGCCATCAACCAAGAATTATACTGCCAGAGTGCCCTCCCTTAATGATTACGGTTATCACTACACCTATATGATGACAATGACAATTATGAGGCACGTTGTAGCCTTATAAAGTCGCTTTCGCACTAAGGTGTCAGGATAACTCTTGTTCAAGCGCCCCCTCCTGCACACGTACCCCAGGGGCAGTATTTTGTAGCGATCCATTTTTATTCTCCATTCTTATCGTCCTTATGTCCTGGCTCGGACGTCAGCGTGCAGTCTTCGTCCACAGGATTAGCCACTCAGTGTCACGATTGACAAGAAACGTAAAATGGAAAAGTGAAGTGTATCTACACAAAATACGACCCATAGCTTCAGAAATGGAGCAGCCACCAGCACTCCGTATACCCAGCTGGCCTCCCTCCCAAGCACAGACCGAGACCAATGCGATACAATTCAGCCTTAGTGCTTATGATGAGAGCCGGCGTACTCGGCATGACATGGCCGACGGCCGGTCACGCCTCAGCGGTTCGGCCAACGGTAAGCCGGTCGTTAGAAAGCCGTTCGCGTACGATCTGAAGGGAACGGTTTGCAAGATAAGAACCGGCGCCAGCTATAATCCCGGCAGTGAGCGAGAGACTGCTGAAAATGGCGGCGGTAAACGACAGCAAAATAAAGAGCTCCTCGGCTTGACAAAAGTTATTTTGTGCACCCCGCTCCTGGTTCTTGGCGCAGGGCCGTCGAGACTCCTGTCGGATAACTGGCGCGGTGGGCGTGCGGGTTAACGTGTCGATCGGAATCGACAGGAGGCAAATACGAGGAGAGCGGCGATGCACGCCTGCAGATAATCAAGATTGAGCGGGGCGCGTCCGACACGGCAATCCGCATCATGTCTCACGAAAACCGTGCAGTGAGTGTGGGCCACGAGCGCACATTGAGAAACACTATCTAAATGTAAGCGTGACAGAACATTACTTAAAAAGCACATTCCTTTGCAAACATTGTAACACAGCCACGTAAGCTGCAAAATAACACATTAAGATTGTCCGCTAATATGCTCTAACAAAATGCAGTTTACAGGTTGATAAACTTCGTGCTTCTATTTTTTTAACATCAATTTTCAGAAATTTTCATAAAAAATTGCACGTCCAAAATTTCGTTTCTTATACAACCACTAGAATTTAAGTTTCTTTCTCAAATCGGTCCAGGGGTTTCCTTATAAAACTATTTCTGCGTTTGAAATGTATCTGAATAGGCGGCGTAGGAGTTGGCCCTGAGCTAAAGGCTTCCTCTTAAGATTACGATACAGTTATGCTCTTGGCCGTGCGTTCGATTACCGTCCTCAGCAACATAATGTCGATAAGGGCGAAATGCCAAGGTGTTCGTAACTTAAGTCTAGCTGCACTTTAATCCGGGTGGTTACAATGAATCTGGAGCTCTCCATTACGACGTCCCTCATAACCCCAAAATTTAATGAATTTATTACAGCTGACGCATAAGGCGAGCCCACAAATGTAGCACACATTGCTCGCCAACGTTGGCGGTTCTCCGGTGGATACTTAATTTACACACGCTAAACACGTCCAACCGAGTCAACGTCACCTAAGGACTACGGCAGTAATACGTATAGGCGCACTACACCAGTGCAGAGTTGTGAATGCATCTTGCCACGCGCTACAGTAACCGCCCGAGCACACCGCCTAGATTGCTGAACGCTGCATCATTCTAGCGAGACAAGGGTATCGGTATGCACGCCGCGCCGACGCTGGTCCGGCTCCCTTCCCCCGAGCCAATACGCCGTCCATTTCCCTAAACAAACCCGTTCCGCCGGCGAGAGATGTTTCCCCACAATGCTCGCGCGGCACGCGGAAGCGCGAGCACTGGAAACATCGCTCATTCGTACAAATGCGTTCGGGGCAGACACGCTAGGAAAACAAGCACGCGCGTGTCAGTCTGAGATGAAGAAAGATATCGCGCCGGCCCGAGCTGCGCAAGTGTGTGTATATACAAGAAGAGCCATGTCCGCGTTTCATCGATCAAGTCGACATTACTTCCTGCCTCCCGTTGAGACGACAATATATACTTAAAAGAGCTATCGGCGCGCTCAGCTCCTCTTGCATTAGGCTAAAGCTTAACGTTAGGACAAACCGTCAACCTGGGTTATCAGGTAGACGTGCGGAAGCAAGTATAATCGCCCGCGGTGCTCCATCTTGCCTACCAACTCCACGCAGTCAGGACAGTGCGGCGAAAGGTAGGGGTTGAGTCGGCCAATCGGGAACGAGAACAAGGCACGCTTGCCCATCTGAACGGAAGGATCACGGATAGAAGAGCAACGCTCAAGCGTGGGTGTAGGGGGGGGGGGGGGGGGGGGGGGGGGGCGTGTTGCTACGCTATAACTACGTGAGCCACGCAAAGGATGCAATGCAAATGCATAAGTTATCGTGTGTACACACCCCGAAGGCTCTTTATAGATTCTTATGCGGATTTTGGACTGATAATTCTATAGCGTACGCCAGTGCTTTTCGTACGCCAAACAAACACTCTCCAGTCTCTAGTATTAACACAGAGAATATGTTGCTTTCGTCGCACTGCGCGAAGATTGAAGTTATTTGCTGCATAGGAGGGTGGAAGACAGCGCTATTGCTGCCCGGTTGAGTAGCTAGCACATGACCAACTGCCAAAACATAATTGCTGTCGAAACACAAGCTGCTGTTCGAGCATGTCAAAAACTACCGCTATCAATGATCCGACATGCGATATAAAGCCGCACCTTCCAGTGACACATGCTTTCATCAAAAGAAATTGCCCGGGAAAGCATGGCGAGAGGAGACCGCGACATAGGTGGTCTGTAACATGCCGAAATTTGACGGCCTTACAACACAGGCTACGAGTCATTCGATCATGCACCCCTTTTCAGCTCACAGTACGAGAATGTCACGAGAGCGACATGACAAGGAGCAGGGCCTCACAATACAGCGTTGCGCCACACTCCGCAAGAAAGTGTACGTGGCAGCGAGCATTCATTTTTTTATTTTTTTTACCGAGCTACGAATACGTGCGCACCATCTGTCCGACGATCAGGCATGGCACACAGTCGCGCAACAGAAGCCAGCACCTCACACGACGCAGTGGCGGGAACCGGCGGCGTGTATCATATCGCGAGCCCACTCGGAACACCTGGACCAACGAGGACGCGGCAGCGTGCGCAGCGCAAACAGGGGGATACCTCAGCCGGGGCGCCGCGGAGCGCACCCATTTCAGCCAACCCTGCCATTACACCGCATCCCGACCGACACGTAGTATTCTTCCGGGGTCACCCAACCGCCGGAGAGCTAGGCGCGGCTGTTGGTTCAGCGGTGCCGAGCGCGCGGCGTCGGTCGCAGGAACAAAAGGCCCTCTGCCGCAACGTCTCGATGGAGGGCGCCGCCATTACCGAGGTCCACCACGTACGCGCGACAGAAGGGGTTCGGCCTGTTTGCCCGACATCGCGTGGATTTCGCCTGCAAGTTGCACTTGTAAAGCTGGCTCCACAGCACGGGCGTGGGTAATCTCGCAAGCAGATCTCACGGGATCAAGGAAACGTAGCTCGGGTATAATGGCAGCCTGGCGAACACGTGGGCAAGCACGCATGCACGATGCCCTCCTTGGAAGCTGGCCTGCCCTAATGTGATACAAAATACGAGCATACTTCCGTGGACCATCGCAGACACAGTATGGTATGTGGTGTTCGAACGTTCTTGCACACGTAAATCTCTTCAAGCAGAAAGCCGAGGAAGAGGGTTCTCTTCACGTGACAGCCTTGATCATTTACCTAAGTACGTCGACGGTGTGCAGTGTTCAAGCGTCTGTGGGCATGCGCGACTGCGTCGTGCACACATACTCCCCCCCCCCCCCCCCTTCCACCGTTTCGGTGTACACTGCAAGCTTAAATCTTTATACGTATTCGTATGTCAGCGTTACTCTACAATATTCTCACGATGCGCTTAGAAACTAAAATGAAAGCTTCTAAATCACTCGGCTGCATTCCTGCCATAGGTGAGGACAAGTAACGTTCTCTTTTTATTATTTTTTGTCTTTTGCCTAATCAAATAAATGATTGAGCTTCATGGAAACGAAGTGGTATTAAGAAAGTCCGAAGAAGCTCGGAAGAAGTGCAACTGCATCGACCGAGCAGAGTGCGACAACGAGAGAAACGCAGCCTCGGCGAGACTTTCGAGCCGTCACCTGCACGTCTTCTTCTCAGGACAACTTTCGCGCATGGCTTTAGTGAGCCAGCGACTCTGACGAAAGTCTCGTCATGCACCTAGGAGTACCTTGGGCTGCGATTGCGTTCTCCGTGCTGTGGCGCGCCTCGCGAACTACGAGACCGCTTAGAAACACCGTCGCACAGTGGCTGGCTGCACGAGACGAAGCCCGACCATCATCCCGGACACAGAACGAGTCGAAGCCACTACGGGACGGAACACGCAGAGAGCAACGCGCCCGCGAACCCCGGCTGTTCATCTCCAGACAGAATACATTCCGTCTACACAATACCGTGCAGCGTTACGGAAGTTAAAGGCAGTCGGGCGCTGATAAATAGATGCAAGTTGGTCGTAAAGGCTCGCAAGAGTGCGCGACAGCGACACTAGCGTAGGCCACGCCGATCGCGGGGGGGGGGGGGTTTGCAAACGGTACGACGGGCAAGATGTCGACCATTCTCGGCCAGTTATTTGACGCGACCACTGCGGAATCTCGTTCCTCGATTAAAAAGGCGTCAGTCCTGGCTTTTAACAGCGCTGAATGGCTTTAGCGGGAACGGCGCGAGGCAAGCGCTATCCTTTCCGCTCCCCCCACGTCATGGAGCCGAGAGAAGATGGCGGACGGCACTCCGCGAGAGACCACATGCCGGCCGAGCGTTGCTGCGGCGAACAATGCGGGCCAGTGTCGGCGGGCCGCTCTGGCGAGTTGGAACAATGGACGTGCCTTGACGGCGGCTTCCGGCCGCTGCGGCGGCGCGGCCACGGGCCAGACGCGAGCTGCACGCGCGCGGGCGAGAGTCGACGAGAAGCAAAGCAGAGAAATGAAGGGTTGTCACGTATGCGGCGGTCGGCTGGAGATTCGGCCGACGCAGCGCCGCGGTCGAGGAGCGCGCACTGGCTGACGTTAAGAGAGCCCTGCATTCGATGCTTTTCGAGAGAGCTTACCTATTCGGCTGGCACGACGCCGAGACATTTATGCCGGCGCAACGCGGGCGCTAAGGAGAACGCCTGGTTACTTTTCTGAGGGCGCCAAGGGCGAATAAAAGTCGAATCACACACGACCATGGGAATGACGCGTACATTGGTGCATCTATACAGCGGGAAAACGACAGGGAACGTAAAGGCAACGCACGTGACACTGTCGCGCACTCAAGAGCGTTGCTGCGAGCTCGCCGACCAAGACGACTTGTACAACGCGTCGGTGAACTAATAAACATCAATGTTAGACATCTCGCGGGGCCCCTGTAACCTGTCGGGCGGCGTCAGCAAAGAGCGCGGTGTTACACTTGGAAATGTTCTCAGTGGCGAATCGCGCAGAAAATTTTGCTGTGCAACTTTTTGTGTGGAGACAGCGACGTCTTTCAGATTGCACCTCAACGGGGTCAGCGACGTGCGCTCGCACCCCACACGCCAAGAACGCCGGCTGCATTCGCAGGTGACAACTGCAGAGAGAAATGTATTCGCTGTACGATAGCTTGTTGGTTTAAAAAAATAATAACCTTGTCCGGCAACAGACTTATTTTTGCAGCTAATGAGTTTCATCGATATGCGGCACTGTGAACGGCCAAACGGGATGGGATGAAGTAAGTCATCGACGAGAGAAAGTAGCCTAACTGCGGCAAGCGAACACGCTGTCACGCCGGGAGACACTTGCATTCCAATCGCGCAGCCAGCAGCGAGGATCCCAATTTTGGCACCCGAGGTCGCTAACATTCTTCAAATAGTCCAATGTGTTTAGTAGGGTGCAATATTAAGCTACGTTCATCGTGTTTCTCGTCCACGGAACATAACGCTGATAAACAACATGAAATGACTTATACTTTACGTAAACATATGTGGAATGGGAATGAATATTACCCTAACACGTATACAGAACTGAGAAAAATAAAGTCGAGGTTGAAGGCAAAGTTGAAACTTTGAGGCGGATCTATACAAAGAACGAAGCCCATAATTTTTTTAAATTTTTTTGTCACGAATACTTCGAGCCATGATAGGGCAATCTCACAATAATCAAAGCAAAAGTCATAAAAGCCCTGCTATAGACTGGTGGCAAAAGGTCCACCTGCGAACAACACCTGTGACAACTGCCAACACTACCTGTGACATCCGCGAAGAACCAGCACCGTTTTCAAAGCGAAAAAACACGCGTGAACGCAGAGCCCACACAACACTGACGCACAACATTCTTGCCTGAGGGGTAAAAAAGAAAAGAAAAGAAAATCCTCAAAATGGATATAAGTTGAGCCGTCGCGTGTCTCTGTGAACCTGTGCATGGAGTGCGCGTGTAAAAGAAAGTCAAGCCAAAGCTTGGTATTCATGCCTTGTCAGTCGACACTGCACAATACGTTGACGTGTTTACACGACAGTCGGACAGGACAGGAGGGTGCAAAGGCGGCTCGAGAATTCGGATGAAGTTACTTGTCAACCATTCGTGTGGGACGGTAAGGAGAGAGAAAGAGACAGAGAATGCGTTGTGTTTAGCTGCGAATGACAAAACAGCGCAGGAGGAGCGGGTTTTTTTTGAGAGGACTACATCGTTTGCTCTAGTTTTTCTAACTGATATGCTCACTGATTTTTCGAGCTAGAGCGCATTGACCTCGGCTGTATGTATTGACAGCTGTGCATTTACTGCCTAATGGATAATCCACAACAGGCTTTCACATCAGCAGGCTAATTACCTCGCACTTCTACCTTGAAACTAAGAAGCAAAAGAAAAGGGTAAGGGTGAAGCGGGAAGAGCGATAACAATAACAAGAGGCATGGCGCTAACAACGGTTTTTCTTTTCTTTTTGTCAACAAACAACAATCTTGAAGAAAACTCCACATGCTCCTTTTAAACTACAGTACATGATGTCGGTACAAGAAAGGATATAACGAATTCTATTTCTGCAGAACGAACATTGGCTACGCGAACCAAGGCTCAATGGAGGCCTAAAGTGACAAACCGGCATACCCTCGAATTGATGCACACCCTACAGAGACGATAATCTTTTATTTATGATGTTGCCTTAGAAATACCGAGCATAATATGGCTATCCTAGAATTAACGAGTCATTTCTAAGCAGAAAACGAAACAAATTGCTTGCGCTAACAAATTAGTTGTGTTCTTCCGCACACTTCTTTTCAGTGATCGTAATGAAAAGAGCGGAAATAAAAAGAGCACGCCGTCATTTTCATAAAGGCTCGCAACTACTCAACATGTGCCCGTACGCTGCGTCTTGCCCTTTCTCCTCCAACTACAATAACAAATTCAAGCGACCGCAGAAGAAAAGGAAAAGCCTTCGGCTGCGTCGCAGTGGGGCCAAACTCTGTCGAGGCCCCAGGCAAACTGACACAACGGTGTCAGATGTCCGCGCGGTCATGCACACGGGAATGACTCACCGAGAGCGAAAGGCATATCCCGTGGTGTCTTCATCCACAAACGCTGCACCGCGTCAGTGCAGAGCCCATCACTGATGGTGGGGAAGAGAGCGGCGTGATCGTCGGCCTGCGTCCGCAGTTGCGCAACCGTCGCTTCTTGGCAATCCGTCTCCGAATCGCAACGAAGTGTGCGCCGCGGGAAGCACTCCTCACGAACGTTTGTGCTCTTTTGACAACCCGCTTCTGAACGACAACGATGCGCGCGCTTCGAGAGGCAGCTGTCGCGCACGTGCGTATAAACAAACACGGAACTAATTTATTTCCCTCTTGCTCCCTTCATTTCTTTCTATGTTTTCTTTTTTTTACTTAGCAATTGAGTTCTGCGAATTCACTCACAACAACGAACTGAAGTAGGCTGAACTAGTTAGTACAGTCAATCGTGAAAGCTGAGCACGTTTACATCACGGAATAATCATTCAGGGAAAGCGCACTACATGTACGTCTGCTGACGATGTACTTATAAAGCCAGGCTTCAGGATAGGCAAGAGTGGGCGACGACGATATCTCGCAGACGACTCGAGACCGCAGCAACTACAAGAACTAAGCGAACGAAATCGCACGGATGGCATTCGCGAATAATACGTAAGCGTGGAACGCGACCTAGACAAGATAAATAAAGTAACTAAGCATGGCTCAAGCGACGGATCCCACTTGCGGGCCCGCGAGTGGATATCGAAGACCCGAACGAAATTGACAATAGGCGAGGGTATGTCGCTGCTCGGTACACGAGCGATGGGCCCACAATATACCTGCCTACCCACGAGGTGGGAAAATACGCCGGAGATCGAAGGCGGCGACGAATGCACCCTCGAGGACGATCAATCCCGCACGCAGCAGAGGCGCGCAGAGCAGCAGCACGACCACGCGCCGACGACGATCGCGAGATACCCTCCTCTTCGGAAATCCGCGAGATTGCGCAATTCCAAAACGACGTGGGAGAGCATGCTTTTTCTACACTTGGAAACGGGAGGTCACAGTTCGGTGTGGTCACTCGCCGCGCAATCGACCGCCTCGGTGCAGAGAAAGGTCCGGCGACCGAGGCACTTTCCGACACGACCGTCGTCACCGATGCGAGCACGCGATGTCACTCCGCGATCACACGCGCTCAACTGCGGAGCGCTCTAGAAGCGCGAGCACCCCTGCTGCGAGCACAGCGGTGGAGCCTCGAGGGAGAGGAGGGCGGCCAGGGCGCTGCGGCCCACACAACGGGGGGGACCCGCCAAGCCCCGCACCGCCAGACGTCTTTCTTCCGAGTCGAGCGACGGCAGGAACACGAGAGGATCGCGAACGGAGAAGCGGTCCGGAATGTTTAAAATCTGAGACGGTACGGTGCTGCCGCTAGACACGCCCACGGTGGCAGCAGCGCCTCGGCAGGCGACGACGCGCGGGGCGACAGACGCGGCGGCTGCCGCTTCCCACACGCCGCCGCGGCTTTCTCGCACGAACGGGACCCTCCGGGGGCGGCAGAGGCGAGCGCCTGCCTACGGACGAACACGGCGGCCCGGGTGCGAAGAGCCAGCCGCCGCAGCTGGCGTAGGGGGGATCCGAGCAGCCCGACGAAGACGAGAAGCAGCAGCAGAAGCGGCGGCTGCGGCGACAACCGCAGGAGCGGCAGGAGCACGGCACGCACGCGGCGCGACGGGGAGCGGCGCTAGCGGCATATGGGTCGGCCGAGCCGCCTCGCGAGAGAGAACCCTCGCGGGGCCGAAATAGGACAGCGCGGCCCGCTCTCGCCGCCGCGACTTGGACGCCCGCAGCCGGCCCGGCTGGGGCTGCCGCCCGGTTCGGCCGCGAATCCGGAGGAGGAGGCGAGGGCGAGGAATGCCGCGGAGCCGCGCCGGCTACCGCGCACGCCACGCGGGATACGCGGCCCACGTGGCGATGCCCCGTCAAAAGGACCGGGGGACGCCCCGATGAACTGCTATGCCGCCGCCGCCGCTGCTTCTGCTGCTGCCAGTGGAGTCTCACGTGGCCCCGAAAACCTACACGCGAGAAAAGACCGCTGCAGCTGCCAGACAAAAGAGCGCCCGTTCGAAAACCTCGGATTCCGCCGAAATATCACGGATGGGTTCGACCCATTTTTTTCTGGCAGCACGTCGGCACACAACCTTCCAAGCGCCCGGCCTGAGGTCTTGTGCAAGTGTCGGCGACCGGCCCAAATTCGCTACCATCCGAAACGATGCCGTCTTAACAATAGATCAGATATCCAGGCAACCTCGACTTACTTGCCCCCTCGACAAGCGCATCGAACGAAAACATATATTGGCGCAAAGCATACAGGTTTTACGTTCAAGCCTTTCGAACTTTACGCTTGGTCGGACCATCAAACGCTCTATAAAAGAGACTAAAAGGAGAGAAATGTGCGACCTTCAAAACGGCGGTTATTGCGGACAGTGCTGGCCACGGACATGCAAAAAACAGCAAGACAGGTCACGTGATTCGCGCATCCCTTCAAACAGCCAACGCCGATTTGTAATTGTACTTGTAAACCTATAATCGCAACTCTTCCTCAGAGTAACGCAAGGGCAACACGTCAGGAGTATGTGATTGCACGATTAATCTCAAGATTAACATTACTTAATCAAAACGTTTAAAAAGGCAGATTACTGAGCGAGTCTATAAATCATACTGAAAGGGCGAACAGGTCATTAGGAAGGGAAGCTTCTTGCGCGACCCCCCGTTTCCTCTGCCTGGTGCTTTTCTGGCAACAGAGATATCGCTAGTCCACAAACTTCTTGCATCAGAAGGATAGTATAAGATAGAGCTTGTAGCGGCAGCTTGTGAAGTAAGAATACTACACGTTAACGATTACGTCGCTATCAACCCAAGCAGTTACGTAGAATGTGCTCGTAGTACTAGCTGGATACGTAGTATGTGTTACGTAGTACTAGCCGACTGCTCCCGTACACCTCACCAGCAACCTCATATTCCGCCAAACGCATTACAAGCTAAAACAACGTAGCTTTAGGCACAACGCGGTGAAAAGTGCGCCATGAGACCGTCTGATTCGCCCTGCACGCCTCTGGAACTGATTTAGTGATAGTTTTGTGATTGTGAGAGACGAACAACGCACATTTTGCACGAAACGTGCTCTATTACGCGAACTCTTGTTGTTCGAAGTCTGCACCGTTTCGAACGAGTAATGCAGTGCAGCACCTCCCAGGTTAAGCAAGTGCATGTAGGCGAACCCACTGGATCCCAAAAAAGATATCTGTGTAGCACGGTCGCTATACGCCGAGGTTAGCCAAGACACGCTTTCGAGTGTTTACGAACGCGCTTAACTAAGGTGCCTGGTACGATTGTAGAACTAATGCTCACTCACTTCCTGTTCAGGCAGCCACGGCGACGGTGAAATTCAGCTTGTGAGTTGGGCAGTCATAGTACCGGAGGCATGCTTGGTATAGCCGCTATAACATTAGGAAAAGTAACGTAAAGCGGTAAAGTAGCGCGAAATAAATGGACAGGAAAGGAAACAACAGAGTCTGTATGTATCCATGCGCCTGAAGTCCTTTGCGTTGTTTTATTATAGCTGTTTTATTCTGCCTGCCTTTCTCTAAGGTCTTTCTTCCCCTTTGTCACATTCCCTGCACACCGGCGAGTAGGCGAATATACGCTGGCTAACCACTCTGCTTTTCAATAGATAGCGCTCTCTCTCTCTTTCGCGCTGTTTTGCCATATCAAAAGCAAGACATACAAGCAGTGGGCCGCCGAAAGACAGAAGGACTGCAACTGCGGAAAACAGTATTTTCCCATCATCCTTTGCACTTTCCTCGAAGAACAATAGCAATGACTGACCTCCAGGAAGAGGCGGCGCTTTCGAATTACACTGCGAGGTTTCGATCAGGCGGCGAGGAAGCGTTATTCTGAAGCGTTCGGCGACGTCAACGAACCCATAGTATGAGGATGTGTGAAGCTACAACAGGCACGCAGTGCGGGGGTCTCGCCCCTTCGAACAACGTTCTAGTGCGATCCTCCAACATATGCTGGCTTTGTAGAAAGTTCCGAGGCTACAGCGCGTATGACAAGACTTGACTGCGCAGCACGAAGTGGGGTCCCCGGCACTCCAGAGCTCTGGAGAGTGAATGGAACGATCGTCACGCGGGGTGGAAACTTTCGATAGGAACTGTGCCTTGTTGGGGTCTTTCAAACCACCATACATACCGCTCAAACTCGCAATCAACTGTAAGCTTTCCCCAACCAAAGCCGGGTTTCCAAAGCAGCCGCCGGTCGCAGTTAGAGGTATCCGCTCTTTCCTTCGTCATCGTCTACAAGATTTCATGCGTGTTTAGTAACGTCTGCTAGTGCGCCTGTCCGTGTCTTTTATTCTGTTATCCGTGTCTTATGTTTTGCACCTAAAACTACTTACAAAAAACTTTAATATGTGCTCGAGCGGAAAGAGGTGCGCAACTAGTGTTTACTAAGATGTGGTCAACTTGAAAACGACCGAAAGCTTTAATGTGTGCTCGAGCGGAAGGAGGTGCGCCACTAGTGTTTGCTAAGGTGTGGTCAACTTGAAAACGAACTGCGTGCGATCCGCGTGCGAGTGGGAAGGGAGTCGCGACCACCGACCTCTCGCTCCTGCGGCTCCTGCGGCAGGTCGGCGGGGTCCGGCAGCTCGGGGAGGCGCGAGTGCTGCCGGTCGTAGACGCACCGGTGCAGCTGCTCGTCCAGCAGCCGGAAGTTGTCGTACGAGCGCCGCAGCGTCCAGCTGCGCTCGCGGCTCGTCACCTGGACCGCCCACCAGTTCGCAGCAGAAGCCGGCGTGCCACCGCCGCAGCTCTCGTTGCTGTGCTGCTGCAGCTGCGTCTGTTGCTGCTGAGTCTGCTGCTGCAGTTGCTGAGTCGGTTGCTGCTGCTGTTGCTGCTGCTGTTGCTGCTGCTGTTGCTGCTGCTGTTGCTGCTGCTGCTGCTGCTGTTGCTGGATCTGTTGCTGCTGCGGAGTCTGCGGCTGCAGCTGGTTGGCGGGCTGCTCGCGATTCTCCTTGTCCGCCTCGTCGTGGCCTCGCCCGGCTGCGCTCCATTCCACCAGGGACATCTGCGGGGAAGAGGCGCGGAAAGTTTTGTCACGACTCCGGAACATGCAACCACGTAACAAGCTCATGCTCGCAAACTTTCATATCCCCGCATGATTTAACGTGTAACCGTATCTGGACTACATGCACATGCCGAAGCGCTTTCGCATAACTTCGGCAGCTAACCTGACAGTATTAGGACATTGCTTAGTTAGGCGCATACAACTTCCGCCTGTGCCAATCAAGCTTCAAACCTGCGTGCCAGCAGAAGCGTATTTTGACATCACGCAACTCGATCTCCTTTGCGGTTGTGCGCTGCATTCATGAAATAAGAAGTCAAATGAACGCGAGCTAGTCCTTATGTGCACATGTATCGCGTTTTCATTTAAACTTCGTTACATATTCTCGCTTTCACGGCATGCGCACGGCCATTGTAACACCATCAATGTCAACGGTGGCACACCAGGCGAGTTAACTCGGACACCGACAGCTGACCTCGACCGCACGTGGGAACGCATTTCACTTTACAAGAGTTTGGGCAATTTTCCGCTTTCACCGTTTCATCAATTCCAGACTATATAGGAGGCGAGCGTGTAGAGATCCGAAGGTGTGCAAGCACTGGTATTAAATGTAAAGAATACGTTCGATCAGAAGTGATCGCGTGGGAGATACCGGGGTCACACGGGGCACTTTCGATCGCGATCGAGCCCGATCAGGATCGAATTTATCGACTGTGATTGGCTCGATCCTCCGAACAGGGTGTGAAAGGGTCTCCCCAATCGCTGCTGAGAAACTCGATTAGGATCTGGCTCGATGACGATCGAAAGTGCTAATTGTGGCTTAAGTCCTAGAAAAGTTAAAGTGCCACCTTGAAAAGAAGATTACAAAGGGGGAACAATAGCCATTAATGGAAAATTAAGGTACTGAATAAAAATGAGGCAGGCGTCAATTCCGCTTGTTGCGGATTCTTGAACTCGCATAAAGGACGAGTATACCATTTGAACACGCCTGGCTGCTGGCAAGCTTGGATAGGTTAACAGATACTGTCCCATACGGCTAAGGCAGCAGTTTGCTGTATCATCCTAATAGCTATAGAGTACAATACTAAAGCGTACGTGTATCCCTGCGCAAACCAGCCATTCGCATCCTCCGGCGTTTACACTGCGAACAAACTCTGAAATATGTACGAGTTTCCTTCCCCGCAGAGAAGCGAACCGTGACTGTATGCTGCCGTAAAACGCTCTTTAGCTAAGCGCGGGACTATTCAAGAACGCGTCGTCGACACAGTGATCAAACATGTCCACACTTCTCAGTAAAATTCAAGTGCGCACTGTTCTCTCTTGTTACGGCGCATTCGCAAAAGTGCCGGCACAGCCTGTCCAGCCTGTATTGCGCGCGCGCACTTGTGACACAACTTGTGACGCACCACATTGCTGAAGATGATCCACTTCCAAAGTCACAAATCAAGCCAGAAGGACGGAGACTAGGCTAAATCGATGTACTATATCCAATCGTTTGCGCGCTGATTGAACCGCCATACTTCGCAGCCAGAAATACTCTGATGCGAGTTTCCCCCGAGTCCGTCACAAAGCCTTCTGAAGTCACCGGTATAAGGCGAGGACCAATGCAGGAATTCTGGGAGGCGACTCGGTTTCTCTGCCCTGACCGCGCAGCCGCGGAACTAGCTCGGTTCGTGCCCGCAGGTTTTGATTGGATTATTTGCTCGGCGTCCTATCAGGAGCAGACGAGATTGGATGTCGCACCCACGCAGGTCACGATGCTACTTTGAAGGCCTAACACCTGTACTCGGTCATGCGTGTGTGAAAATTCAATCCTTGTGTACTGGGAACAGGGTATTCATGCCTATAGCGCTCAGGCGGCGGTCTCACGGCTCGACGATCCCGTGCGCAGAACTCGGCGAAACGCCAGTTTGTGAGAGGACCAAACGCGCTTCCTTTATTGAAAGGCATAGTGAGAAAAGCAAATCAATGAAGAGGCACGCTGCCCTGCGTCATACGGAGTTGCTTCTCCGCATTGTTTCGCACGACATATGAAAAAAAATTTACTCGCGTATTTTCTTCGCCAGCTGTGATACCCGCTATGCTCGTGCCACGCACAGGTATAGAAATTACGATTAAATAATGCACGATACCACCGATTTATTGCCGACAGGAAGAGGAAAGACCCATGTAGCTATGCAAAGTTACAATTATTTGCACGTATGCATGTTGTAAAAGCATAGTTATGATAACAAGAACGCCCAATTACCGGTAGTCGCGACTCGCAACAGTGGCCTCCACGTGTGAAGTCGCGGGCGGTAGAGAAGGCGCGAGCATATGAAAGCCTGTTATCGTAGCCTTGAACATGTTTCACATACGACGCGTGCCTTCACAAGTCGTGCAGCTAACATTCTGCTACACATCGAGGATACACAATTGCGCTTTCAGCAGGCTTTACAGGCTCAGAAGAACGAGGGGAAAAAAACTCCAATTGCTGAAGACAGTGGGTGCAGCAAAAGCATCCGCTTCAGTGGAGAAACGAAATTTGAGGAAATGAGATGCAAGTCCCTTGGAGGTGAGGCGTGCAGACACGACACAAGAGTAGGGAAGTGGACAACCCGAACGCCGACTTCTCTACTCTTGTGTCCTGTCTGCACGCCTCACCTCTTTTTTGCATAATGAATCCTTACCAACTAGCTCAGCTTTCTGTCGTTATAAGTCCCTTGGCTTCGCTGTCTGGATGATCATTCCGCTCTCTTGGGAATGTTAGGTTGCACATGCTTGGCAGTGGAGAAACGGTTTTGTTCTGAACCGCGACAGCGCGAAGCCTCACGCCGCAAGGTGTTTCCTTATATTCGATGAAATCGCCACCGCTGATGTAGCTCGTTGCGCTACATAAAGACTAACGTAAACCGCCTCTACTGCCAGTTGCTCTACGGCATGCGTAAGCCCCGATGTGGCTAAATTCGCTTCGCTACACCATCCTTGCAAACGCGGCGGCTACAAAGGGCTATACTACGTAGGGGCACTCGCACGAGCTGGTGCACAGTTCGTCCGCGTATACGCGCAATGGCCGATTGCGAGCCGCATTCCCAGCGCACACGCGATGACAGGTCGTGCGCGCTCGTCGTCGTGGACCCTGCTGCTGCCAATCGCGTCACGACGGAACCGAAAGTTTCGGATGGCCGCGATGGATCGCGCCCGATCGACCCACGGGCTTGCCTAATAGACGGAAGTTGCGGAACTGGCACGAAAGCTGACCAAGCGGCCTCTGAAGCAGGTTTTGGACAATGGATGAAGGGCCAGCTGGTGCGCTCTGCAGGGAGGCGCACCGTCGGTCAGGGGTGCGGAACAAAAGAAACGCGAACATGCAGAGAGAAACTGAGGCTGGAATGAGATGCGGGAAAGAAATAATAATACGGGCGAAGATAGGTGGTCCGGTGACCTTGAGCCACCCTGGCCCCCTTTTCCGGAGCGGCCTTCAACGACCGATTGGTTCCGCGAAGCGTTCTGCACGGCCACCGCTGCCGCCGCAGCTTACCCAGACGTTCGCTATACTCACGCTATAAAACCGGCACGCGCGGGCGAACGGTTCCGAGCTCCTCTCATTGCGCCGTTTTGCTTATTCGTTCAGTGCAGCTCGGCTTGCCGTTCCTGTCGGGCGCGCACGCGTGAGCCGACAAAGCGCACCTAATTGCCGTCTCATCAATGCGCCGCTCCATCATTAGGGGACGCCGCGAAACGCCGTCAAAAAAAGGAAAATTCAAAATTAAAAGCACATCAGACGCTCTGGCAACCAGCGGGCAGTTGGGGGCGCAGAACTGAAGTCGCGGCTTTCCGGCTTCCGGGCGGGGGATGATTCGAAGGCCGCAACGGAGAAGATGGATTGAACCACTGGACGCGAAGAGCTGGGAGTGAGAAAACAACACGGACCGACGCCGCGAAATCTTGTCGATTTGTAAACGGCAGTATATCGTTCGGTCCATTCGTTTGACATACGTCGCTTTCTGCGTGAACTCGCGAGGAACAGCGTTCAATATAAGGACGGCAGCTGTGGAGAAACAGTTATATATGTGTGTGTGTGTGTGTGTGTGTATATATATATATATATATATATATATATATATATGCAAGGAGCCGGACTGAACCCAGACACCTCCGTCACGGACACGGACGCTCTGCCCAGCAAGGAATTCGTGTCGCCTATTCGTTCCTTCCGTGATCAGATTGCGGGTCACCGGTAGGACAGGGTAAGAAAACATACATGTTTATTTTCGCCTCCAATTACGCGATAGAAGATACCATACGTAAGTGCTACAAGGGATTTGGGTGCTGCCTACGGAATTAACGGCAGCCTTCTTTTTCTTCCTCTTTTTCTTCTCCATCTAAGAGCTGCTTGACGCTTTCTGCAAAACCTTCTGTCTGCCTCTTCTACCACTTCTGCGAATTGTATGGTAAGGCTAAAACTGCTATAAAAAACAAGGCTTCCATAAAGCTGGGGGTAACCTGCCTTCATATAATGCTTATGGCTGCACTACGCACGTACTTGCAGATTAACAGTCCTCGTCGATGTATGCGTGACAATCCGAGACCACAGTTTAGCCTGCAGCAGTGACGCTCGCAGAGCAATGAGGGTGCGGTGCACACATGATCAAACGCATGCAAAAACACAAACACTTCTCCACTGAAGCGCGCTTCACCTCACATGCGCACTTGATGTGGAGAAGTCAGCTTCGACGGACGCTCTTTAGGCGCTGTGCACTCGCGAATGGATCGCTTTCGATCCGAGTTGTTGCAGCGACTTTTTTATGTTGTGGAAGTTGCGACCGCTAGTGGGCACCGAACTCACAACCTCCGCAGATCATGTACGGTCTTACATCAATCCAGCAATCGCAGTAGCCATGCTCCTCACCACCTGCCGGGTATTTACGCAAACCCGTAAGCTGCTTAGTTGTGCGAGTTATCTGATAGTCACAGAGTACCGCTTCGCAACGCGATGCGTACATCGTTATCTTCTTTTATCACTGCCGTCCTGGAACTTGTTGAGGAGAACTTTTACATGTGGCTAGCAAGCCAGTTGCTATTTTGACTAACCAGTATGGTGCGCATCTGCCTCGTCTAGCTGGCGCAAATTCAGTGGTAACAGGTCAGCCAACATTTAATGTTCACCAACACTGTTCTCCTCGTAGTCCCGGCGGAGGCGTGCAGAATCACACTAAACTAGACGAGCTTTCTGGATTTTGGACTGTTGCGCAGCGAACGAAGGACGCAATAAAAGCGATCACACCACATCTGCGTCGGCAAGCGCTTCTGGGCGCCTCGATCGACAACGCCAAGCAACGAGCACTCCAATTAAACCTCTCTCTCCAGCCACTTTCGGTGAAAACATTCGGCGAGACCCCCCTGGGTGCATACGGGTTAGGTTAAACCTAATCACCAGGTCGCGGTCTGGCTCTTCAGCGAGGCGCGCCGCGTTCCCCCAGCCGCCCACGTATATATAGCACAGAACAGCCTGGCACTGACATTAAGTCGGCTCCTCTAACGAAACATGGCTCCGCCGTCGACCCACGGGATATCCTCGAGCATGCGATTAGCCGCGCCAGTAAAGGTGTAGCTGCTTCGACCTCACGTATGTTTTATTTTTTCTAGCAGCGAAAAAGAAAGAAAAGACGCAATAAACGCGTGGAGGCAAAAGACCGCAGCTCCGGTTGCCCCGGCGCTCTGCATACCGCCACGCTTTCCAAACACCTGCTAGCCTAACGACGCATCCTTGGCATCGTCTGGAGGCGTCGAGCGGGCGTCGTGACGGTGAATACATTACTGCGCCAGGGTTCTGGCGTCTGTATACAGAGCAGGAACGCACACAAGGGCCAAAATGAAAAGGATTACTTTCTCAGAAACCGTTAGGTTTCAGTAGGCGACTGATGCGCCTAGAAGAGTGCCGGTTCACAGAGATTCCAGCACGCTCAGAGTATTCCCATCTGGCGCAACATGATACAAACGTTGCCTCTTCTAAGAAGAAGCTTGCAATTCTTGCACGCGGAACGTAAGAAGTTCTGCCAAGGCGCATGTGTGCCCTTCTCGAAAACGCATTCTCGGCTACCTATAAGGAAACTGACACAAAGTTCACCTTCCAATGCTCGCACACTATGATTACAATAGCGTAGAACTATTCCCTTCTGTTTTTATTCTGCAGGCATCATATGGTTATATATAGAGGAGCAAAGTCGTAGCGCGTCGCAAGCGTTGCCGCACCGACGCTGAAAGTTCTTGTCGCGGCTAAGTTACGTCGGAAATGCGTTTCTTGTGGTCGCCGCTCGACATGGGAAAGCACATGTGCGTCAAATTATTTATATCTACGGCGAATCCTTAGGAAGATGTAAGCTCTTACTGTAGAAAAAATTTAAACACGAGGAAGAGGGCTCGTTGATTTACCATATTCACTAATACAGGAGCGACCTACACACGTATGGGACAAAACCGTACGTCTGAGATCATCGAATCTCGGCTTTATTTCATACCAGTAGACTGCGTTCTATATTCCAGTGGGCAGAAACTTGGAACCCTGGATGCACCAGATGCCACTTCCCTGTGCATCAGTGTTTACAGTGTGAATTGCTAGTCTATACAGTAGAGTGGTCAAATTGCTGGTTATGGACAGCGCCAGTGGTCGCTAGCAGTAGCAGCAGAGTTTGAGGTATTTTTTTTTCCCTCTCATACCGCATGGACCAATTAAGCATGCGGAAAGCATCCACACGCGGTCTTTCGTGCGGCGTCGGCCTGTACTGCCTTTCTCGAAAGATGGCGATCAAATCGGCTGATTCACCCCACTAGACAAGTGTGATTCACACTGTGCGTCGCATCGGATGGCATCTATATAGGCATAATGTGTTTCGCACTTCACGCGCGCGAACCGGTAGAGGAGGCCTGTGAACGGAATCGGCGTACGTGCGGCGCCCCAAGGACGACGCGGAAGGGTTGTTGAAGCAGTCGCCATGGCAACGGAGTGGCGCAGCTAGCAGTGAATCGCCGGCGCCCGCGTTGGGCGCACGTGAGACAGCCAGCCGAGGTAATTGGCAGCCGCCGGCGCAGTGGCCGCGGCCCGCGCGATAGAAGCCAGTCCGGTTTGGTCGCCGGGCCAGCGTTGCGCGCGTGCCCCGAGTTCACCCTGGCGGCGGCGTAATCAAGATTTAATGCCGCTGACCGCGGCTGCATTCCAGACCGCCGCTACGGGGCGCGTTCTCCCTCCCGAGAGCGCGCATGCACCCGCGCAAGAGACAGATTGCACGCAAACGCGTGCGAATCTTCTCGTCGCGCGAGGCGCTACGCAGCTAGGAGCCTCTCGCCCGCACCGTCTTCCTCGCGCGCCTTCTCTCCTTTTCCTGCAAAACCTATCCCAAACCACGCCCCTCGATTTAAGCCGCACCGTGAGCCGTCAACGCACTCGACGCACGCGCGCAACAAAGCAAGACAACGCCTTTCACGAACCGGCACCGCGTCCAATCACCGAGCTGGGACGAGAACGGAAGACCTTGCGCAACTTCTTGTACTCGCTTCGCCACGGGACAATCGTGGGAACGCACGCAAAAAAATAATAAACGAAAATACATAACGGCGATAAGTATTGTTTCTTATTTTAGTTCACCGAGACTATAGGCATGCTAGCTGGAAATACGTACACGCGTAAGTTCAGTGGTTCTTAGCGCGCGCAACATGATCCTTGAAGCCGCTGTATGAGCAACCCGTCTACGTTTAACTTTAGCGAGCAAAATAATATACAACCCTCCTCCCCCCCCCCCCCAATTAATGGCACACGATCCATATTTACAAAGATCGTACGCTATAGGGTAGGTCGTAAGAACAAGCACTTGGCAGTCGCGACAACGAGTACACTGTTTGCGAAGGTACGGCTTATATATACCTCTCAACACATCACGCACGCTACGAAAAACGGAGTCAAGGGGGTAACAGATCGATATTTTAGCGCCTGAAGATCTCTAACATGCGCACAAACCCAGCACCCGAAAAATTTTGCATTCCGCCCTTATCAGTACGCGGCCGCCGCGGCCTGTAGTCGAACCCGCAACTTCGGTCGTGGATACAGAAGTTTCAAGACGATGGCCCAAACTGGTACAACAAAGCAGAAACAATCTGTGAAAAGCAGTGGGCTTGTCTAGCGTGCCAGAACAGTTGTAAATGGCGCTTATATATATATATATATATATATATATATATATATATATATATATCTGTGTGTGTGTGTGTTTGTGTGTGTGTGTGTGCGTGTGCGTGTGCGTGTGTGTGTGTGTGTGTGTGTGTGTGTGTGTGTGTCAAAACCTTTGTCCGTCATGTAAGGGGCCTTGCTCTCGTTGTCATTAAAGACTGAGTCTGCAGCGCTACAGGGGCGCCGGTGAGACGATAGATAGCCTGACGCCGGAAGTACCAAGTTGACATTTCCAAATTCCCTGAGTTTTCCAAGTTTTCCCCGAGTGTCATTACAGAATTTCCTGAGTGACACACAACTTTGTCTTATGTCAAGGCGAGCTGACACCATGTCGCCCGATGCTGTCACTCTCTAGTAAGCATGTAAAAAATAAAAAGACGACTTAATTCAGCTTTTATAATAAGGAAGAGCGCTTATTTTATTCAATAAGAAAACAGAAAGAGAACGGGGGGGGGGGGGGGTAGTGAAATGCTCAGAAAATAAAATAGCTGCGAAAAAAAATGGTAATACCTATTGTGAATCGAGTCAAACGTTCTCAAATACAAATAAAAAGGAGATGCATACAGACGCAAATATTGTCGAATATGAGCTAGTTCTATCAATTGATTACAAGCTCACTGGTATGATGTCCGAACTTTGTCACAAGTGAGATTCTCTCTCAAGAGCTGTTAAGTCACCCTCAACTGTCCAGACATACTCTCAGCCCCGCACAACGCCTCAGTGTTGCGTTTCACTGCTCGAAAGAGTTTATTTTGGTTTGGATGAAGGACACCTGCATCTCAGCATTATCCAACTATTTGTTTTTTGAGCTCAAGCTCCTTCAAAACGGCGGCAGCACGTTTCCTTTCCCGTTCGTTCTTAAATGCATAGGTCCTTTCTGTTCTCGTCCTCCTTCCGAAGCACGTTCACTTCACAAACCATTTGAACCATCCTCTTGGTCGTTTGTACAGTCAACGTACGATTTTTAGTACTCCCTAGGGACCGTGAAAACATAAAAAAAATCGGGCAGTTCGACAAAATGAATGCATGTCTTTTATTGCCCTTGAGGGCTCAAATCGCCACAAGCACATCCGAAAAAGCTCTGAATGCCTGCCAGTACACTTATTAGCCATATCGGTGCTCGTACTGTGACTAGAGATGGCAAGCGCACGCGTGTATAATTTAGGAATACATACTGCGTCCCGTGACAATTGCCCCTTCCCACGCTAGTTATGCTTCACCGCAGTACTTTCGAGTATGCTTCACCACGTAACATTTCTGTACCAAGGCGAATATAACTTTCAGAAACCGGCATATGCGACGCGCCGTGCTTTCCGAGCTTCGAAGCTAATAGCGAGGACCACAAAGGAGGAGTCGCATTGCTGACAGCGGCGAATTCTTTCAATGAAAAACACGGCACCGAACGGCAAGAAGCTTAACAGCGAACGTCGAAGTAGCTAGGCGTAGCGCTGCCGCGGTGGTGGCGACGGCTGCCGGCGGAT
Source organism: Dermacentor variabilis (assembly GCF_050947875.1). NCBI lineage: Eukaryota > Metazoa > Arthropoda > Arachnida > Ixodida > Ixodidae > Dermacentor > Dermacentor variabilis. Next base: position 51,009,922 of record NC_134572.1, on the reverse strand, counting down.
CTGCGTGCGAGAACGCCAGTTCGAGGAGGCGCGGTAACAAAATGGCGGCAGTGGTGGCTTTGTTTGATTAATGCCATTTCGGACCTGCGGTCACGGCAAACTGTCCGGAAAATCGGACGGCGAAGGGTTGTTGCGTCCGAAATTTCAGACGTTCCTATACATTAACTCTATGGGTTACGTGGTGGTGCCGCGAAGATGTCCGAATTATCGGGCGTCCAGAAAATCGGTCATTGACTGTACACTGGCAACTCCTTCAGCCGACGACACGGCGTCAAAGTAGATTCGTTACGGTTCCTCTTTGTTATTCCAACCAGCATTACCGCGAAATTCGTTCCCTTTAAATAAAATTACAGCTAATTTTCCCTTATAGAAGCACAAATTCCCTGAGTTTTCCAGGTTTTCCCGGTTGGTAGACACGCTGTATATGCTTCCCGTGGCCATGGCTTAAGAAAGGAACATAAGAACGTTTCAATGATCCTTTCTCACGCCATCATTGTATTCTCAGTAGTGATATCAAGCCAGAAAACAATTTGCTGTATGCAATACTTGCCTTTCTCAGGTTATCTTGATGAAAGAACTCTTACGGCAACTCGATCCTTTTGCAACTGTATCCCAATACTATCGGCAGTATACACGCTTCTTGGTGGTGGCGGCTCCTAGGTCTTACGCGCAAGAAATAGAGTGTTTTTAAAACAGAAGTTTGTCCTCGATGATCGTACGTAGCCTCTTCACCGTTTCTAATATTCATACTGACAGAACCGGAAACGAAACACCCGCCAAACTCGCTAAGGTTACAGTTCCGTAAAAGGTTACGGTCCCGCAAAACGTAAAAACAACGTGGTCCTTGCGGCCCTGCGCTTGTTCGGAAGTTTAAATATTACGGCACTTTCGCACTCACGGCGCTGAGGGCCGTTTTTCACGAACTGGGCACCGCTGGTTTCCCATGGGTCAGTCGGGCCGCACACTGCGTACCGCGCAGGAAAACATGGTCCCCATGAACGAAGGCACTTGCACGTCCCGAAGACAACTGCACGAGCCAGAGCACGCGATAAATGAGGCGCCTCGGAATCGCCTCTCGCGCTGCAAAGCAGTTACGCATAATTGGAATGGCTATATCAGGTTCGACGGAGCGGCGTACCGGGAAGCGATGGAACGTAACGACGAGATGATACTTTGTATTTCGTCTATGCTTGATTGATTCTCCCTCCCTCCCTCCCTCCCTCCCTCCCTATTTCTATCTCTCTCTCTCACACACACACATTTCCTTCAATTTCTTCTCGTGCAACTCGGCGGTGCGCACTCGTCTCCTAGAAGACGAACCGCGAACGCGACGCCCGAAGCCCACCCGGTCATTCACCAGCGATATCTGCTGCGCTGCAAGGCTTCTGTCGGTGTCAGAATGGTCGCGAATCAGGCGACGCTGAAAAGTTAAACACGTGCTTGTGTGTGTGTGTGTGTGTGTGCGTGTGCGTGTGTGTGTGTGTGTGTGTGTGTGTGTGTGTGTGTGCGCGCGTGCGTGCGTGCGTGCGTGCGTGCGTGCGTGCGTGCGTGCGTGCGTGCGTGCGTGCGTGCGCGCGCACGCACGCACGCACGCAGACAGACACTTTCTAGAGCGTTGAGAAACGGGAGTTGATATTGGAACCTGTCCAGGGGTGGGAAGCTGAGAGGCGGCGAGTCGGAGGAGGCATGCAGCGAGCCCGGGTCACGCAGCTGCAGCCAGCCATCTGCGCAAACCGGCCGGGTGCCGTGTCTCCTCTTTGAAGCCAGAGAGAAGCGCAAACAGTGCACAGCCACCCCGCGGGTCCCGCCGGTGGCCCAGTCCCAAGATAGAAGCTCTCGCAGGAAAGATCGCCGAGCGCTGCAAGCTCGGTGCGAAGGGACCGCGCGGCCCCGGATGGAGGATGCACTGACGAGGAATGGAAGAAAGCGCAGCTGCTGGCTGTAGCAGGAATAAGCATCGTCCGCGGAACGCAGTCCTTTCGTTACAACGCGCTCTGCTTGTGATTTCTTCACTGAGGCAGAATACGAGAGAGCGGGGGAAAATGACCACCCGGTCAGTGGACGCTTGCAGATAAGGCTGCAGAGAGGACAATCAATGTGCCAGTAAGTACACGTTATTAATCGTCTGCCAAGTTGCTTTAAGCGAGAAACAAGCCTTAGAGCGCAGTAGTAAACCAATCTTCTCAAAAACCTGTACCGAACAGATTTTGCTTGATTGGCTTTAAGTATAGTGGCCTATATAGTATCAATTTCGCGCACATAATCCTGTCCCTTCAAGGGGGTACTGAACGCACGCCTCTTCGTTTCTTCCGCTTTCCCTTGAATGAGACAGTTAAGATTTTCGCGACGTACATGTGTTCGAATTTCGTTAACAAGCAATATTTCTACTGAATTTTGAACGAAAGAGCGAGAGCGGAAAGCGTCCCTTCGCCAATATTAAGGCGCGTTCTCGATGTCTCCAAAGCACGGCGTCTCGGAAGACTTAAAGCAGGAGACACACGGTCCTATTTCGCGTCCGATCCGACGTGCGGCGCGCCGGAACGACGTCATATCCGGCTGCTTTCGCCGCGTCGGAAAGCTCTATCCGACGTTCCGCATGCGACCGCCGGGCCAGTTTTTTATCATCATATCCGGCTGCTTTCGCCGCGTCGGAAAGCTCTATCCGACATTCCGCATGCGACTGCCGGGCCAGTTTTTTCAAAAAACTGGCCCACCAGTCGCATGCGGAATGTCGGATAGAGCTAAAAAACTGGCCCGGCAGTCGCATGCGGAATGTCGGATAGAGCTTTCCGACGCGGCGAAAGCAGCCGGATATGATGTCGTTCCGGCGCGCCGCACGTCAGATAGGACGCGAAATCGGACCGTGTGTCTCCTGCTATAGAGCGTCGCTTTTTCAAGTTTTAGAATTCGGGCGATCATCCATGGCACCTCGCAAGTTAGCAGTGCTCAGTTAGCCGTTAGCAGAACCTGGCGTTCTATAGAACAGCAAGTACGGCGACACACGGGTAAGTCTATTAGTCATCGCGGAGCACGCAACCCGCATCGGCGCGCAATCACCTTCAAAAGTGGAACGAACTAATTGCGCAACGACGGACAGCCCGCGCAGTGGACTCCACCAGATACGAATGCCAGATTCGTGCACAACCCAACAACGACCAAGGAAGGACAGGCACACGGAGGCCCACCGAGAGTGCTCACGTTTTCTCCGGCGGGGCGGTAGAAGGAGTGCTCCGCAAATAAGGGCACCGCCAGGAGTGGCTCGCACGCGTGTTTACCGACCATCTCGGGTGCAGCCGGCGAGTATTGCCGCAAGCGCCACCAGAGCCCGTAGGCGGGCACCTGCTGCGTATTCGTGTGTATTGCGGAAAAGCCAGCTTGCCTGGACAGTGTCGTTACGCGGACGGCTGTTCAAGTGCGCGGATGGCGTTGCTTTACCGACACTTTCGTCACGTAGTGTCACATATATATTTCCGCGTTTCCTTTTCAAATCCTGCTTTAGCCCGCAACCAAAATGCGCCGGAAGCCAGCTCGACCATCGTTCACCGCTGCACGGTACGCGAAAACGCAGGTGGAGGAACCAGAGGCTACAACCACTTGTGGTTGTGCCACTGTTTTGTACCGCGCGTACGATCGGTGAAACCTTGCTGGTTTATGTCAACAAATTAAGTTGACGTGTCAGTCCAGCGTTCGACCTGTATACTCCATGCATCTTGTGTATGCGCTGCTTTCGCTGGTTCTCGTCTTAATTGACCAGAGGTAAAGACCGTAAGATACTCGGTAAATACGGGGCGAAGATGGAGATGATGACAACAGCGCTATTGGGCTCTTCCAACGCGCGCAGGCGGACTTTCTCGGACCAAACACTGGGTCGACGGCAGCGCGAGCCAAAAGGAAACACTGCAAGCGGACGAAGGGGGGAAAAACGGGGGGGGGGGTAACCTGGGGGGTAAGAGAGTTCAGGAAAAACAACGAGTCAGCAGCCAACGGGTAGGGCTCACATCGTTTGCGAGGTGTGCGGGAAAGCGAGACGACAGCGCAACGCTCGCTGGAGCCGCCGGAGTGCTAATCGCCGCGACGTCGCTAGTCCGCTGCCGGTGCCCGCGAGCCATTCACAGTCCGGGCAGCGCCGAACGAAGGAGAAAGCGAAGGCTGAGAGGCAACGCGGGCGACAGCGGCCAGGCGCCGCCACAAAAGACTCGCGCGCCGTGTCTCATCACGCCGCGGCCCGGTGGGTTTCGCGAGCGTCGCCGCCGACAACAATACGCGGCCCCAACGGCCCCGAAGCGCACATAACGAGAGACGACGCCGTCCGCTGTGATAGCATCGGCGCTAGGTCGTGACGGCGCGAGCGAGGTGGTGGCGGCGGCAGCCAGCCAGCCAGGCCAGCCAGCCAGCGGGAGCCCCGAGCAAATAGTAGCAGCGCGTATACGCGCAGGCTATCCTCCCTCCGCAACGACGAGGAGAAGGAGAGATAAGCATCGGCGACGGCTACCGAGAGCCGCGAGGCTGACGACCGCCACCTCCCCACTTTCTGGCAGCCTGACTCTCCGCGCCTGGGCTACTGACCCCTCCGGCAGGGCCGCAGACACAGGGCGCCGAGCTCCTGTAGCGCACTGACGATGAGTAGCTTGCGACGACACGAAGCTTGCCCACTATTGACATTACAACAGTCACTACGAAACATCAGGCCCCGTGTGATTTTATACACGCTTGCATAACACAAATGAGATTTCGCGATAATTACGCAGCACAACGTCGACTGTGTCTACATTTTTTTTTTTTCAGCTGTTTAGGCTTGCTCGCGCTCGGCATGGCGTCATAAGTGGGTAAACTTTATGCAAAAGACAAGACCGTCCGTACGTCAGCGAAAGATCCAACTCACCTGGACTGTCCCCAGGTCCATCATGTCGTAGTGAAAGTGGGCGCATTCTCCCAGCTTGGGGAACCGCGTCCCGGTCTCGGCGTTCCTGCAGGAGAGAACAGCCCTACGTTTACGTACGAACAATAGCAACCAAACCCGAGACACAACAAGAGGCGGCTTGTTCGCCTCGCATCGGTTATGGATGTGTTCCAATTCTTAACAGCACCGAAGACAGTCTACTTTGACTATAATGCCTATGATAGAGTTTAGGCATTCTAGTATCCATCTTGTACATTATAGGCACTACATACTACTACCGGCTCCGCTAGCCCTTTTACTGCGTGTTCACATAAACGCCTTGTGGGATGTGAGCTCGATGTGTAGCCATTTGCTCAAATGCCAATGGATCTTCGCATGAGGTGTAACCCTTCGCGTACAAACACGAGACATTGACGTCGCTTGGATGAGTAATGAAGTAATTGCGATGTGATTAAATAACTAACTTTAGTTAATTAGTTCTTTATGACGCGAAAGCAACTGACGCTATGATGTGCCAACCACAAAGTAAGAATTTGTAGTTAGAAGAGCTTTGAAGCAACAAAAATCATTATTTCGAAGTTTATTTAGAAAAGAAACCGTTGCCTCTACAAACTTAAGAACATCGTACAGAAATACAAGAGCGTTTTCTGACAAGGTCACGAAGTGACGAAAGTGGTGTTAGTGCTTTGTCGAAACCGTGAAAGTATATTTCTGTATTTCGTCATCCGATTAAGTGCTCTTCGTTGTGTGAACTGTTCGTGTTACTTCGTGGCGTGACAGCATATACGCAATGTGTGCATTATAAGTTACAAGCAGTTCACTCGCGTTGCGAAGCGCGTTTGTGCGCTACCTGGCAGCGCTATTTCTGTGCTCTCATCTAAACGCAACTGAAGTAACAAAACTATACTAAAAACAAACGATAAGCGTAAACGCATCAGCACTGCAAGCTGTTAGAAATGGAATTCCATATTCTTGACAGAAATTGTCCGCTTTCTCTCACTCTCTCTTTTTAACACATGCGCACAGGACCCGCTATAGAACAATGGATATTCTGGCAAAAAAAAAAAAAAGTGAACCATTGCAGCGACCGAATGTGACATCTAGGAGGGAAACATCTGTTCTTCGGCAACGCCAAAGCAGCACCTCTATATTACATGGCACCCCTTACACGTCTGACAGCAGTGGATGGGACAGACTGGCACCGTCCTTGGCGAAGATAGCAGGCTTTCGGAGAGAAATGACAGAAGAGCGCCAAAAAACGAAATCCAGCGGTCACCTGCACGATGAATTTTAGCGAGGTAAAAATGGCTTGTGTCTGCGGTCGCTGGATTTCGTATAGGTAGATTTACCGGCGGGTGTAACGGTTCGAGCAACCGACAGCACTTTTGTCGACAGGTACGAGAAGCTTTCCTTTTAAAGCGAATCTTTCTTTGCGAATCTTCCCGGACTTCGGTAACCGTGGCTGCTGCTGTCTCGCTCAATAGCTCAAACACAGGATAGCACTCATACAACGAAGCGGTCTCATCTGTGCAACCCGCAGAGAGAGCAGGAGGTGGCCGGTTCCGTTCTGTGCGGAATTACATAAGCAAACAACAAACGATACCTAAATATCCTCACTGTAACAAATATAAGCCTTCAAGCGCATAATTCATTTATTAAAGCTGTGCTTTCTGCCCATTTCTATGCCTTTGACGAGTCTGGTAGGTTGGCTTCTTGCCGAATAAGGTGGTCCGATGGTGAAGCTACTGTAATAGTAAGCTGGGCCGATTCCGTAGATACTGCGGTCGTGTAATCCGCGGTCGCAGAACTCACGCGGGGGCTTTCCGCGTTCTTCTGATTTGGCGCGTACAGGCACGTAATCGCTATACGTGAAAACGCGTTTTCTAGCACTTAACTAGGCGCTTCGCGAAAGCTTCACCTCACACAGATTCCAGAATGTACGCTGAATCTGCATAATATTCATGTACCCTATATAGTCACTCTAGAAGTGGTCGCACGGAGACTTACTGTCACATTCGATGCTTCCTGCCAGCGGGCTTATGCAGGAAACGGGCGTGCTGACCGATGGGCGCCCAGCGGGTGGCGCCGGCATGCAAGCACGTATAGGCTCAACAATTACACCGTTTCTCAAGAGAAGCCCGGAACGGCTCAATCTCACTCTCATTCCACGAAGGAGCGACAACAGCGCAAGGGGAAAATGGGCTTCTCCTAGCTGTCTTAATCGACCGGGGCTTGTATGCAGCACCGTACACGACCACGCCTTAGGAATAAGAAAAGCGCGCGGGAAGGGCAGGGAAACGAGAAAAGGAAACACGCGCGCGCCGGCCGAGAGACGCAAAGTGCGCAACTTTCAATCTCCATTGCTTTCTCGTAAACGCTTCGCGCAGCGAGTGGCGACAACGCAGTCTATAAAAAGAGTGCAGCCGGGTGCGAAACATGAGCGACGGCCGCTGCACCACCAGACCAGGAGCACCCGCACGAGAGAACGTAGCCGCACGAACGCTCCAGCGCGACTGCTGCGACCGCGATGTATGTAGAGAGAGAGCAATGAACTGCGGCTGCGGCAGCAGCTTGGCGAGCAGCAGCTGAGGCGGAGCGCGGCAGCTTGATATCGAGCCAGCATTTGCGGCTAAGCGGTAGAAGAGGACGAACTCGAGTGGAGGACGGGCGGAGGGAAAGGGGGTGGCTGTGGAAAGGGCGACGCACTTGCGCCTCGACGACAGCCACTTGCGGGCCCGAGTGAATGCTCGAACCCAGGGTTCGGCTCGACGAAAGGCCTCCGCAGGCGAGCCAGCTGGCCTAGACGTATAGATATCGTCACATCTGCGGTTAGAGCGCTCCGTTTGACCGACGCGACGAAGGTAAAAGAAAACGACGCTTTTGTGGTCGCCGCACACGAACAGTTTCTCATACAGTGCCTATAGTGACGGAAAATTACCACCGGATGTGTCTGTACAACTATTTTCATGCATATGACTCGCTTGTCATACAAACTTACAGTTATTACGTGTTTTTACATACAGAAAAATGCGGCATGAACATCCCAAGATGACGGTACACCAGTGCTTCCGTAAATGAGTGTATAAGGTACTACCTCCACCAAATGAACTAGAAGAAAGGGGGTTAACCGAGGGGCACGATTTTTATTAATCATATCATCAGAAGCCAACAAAGATGCCAAGGACAACATAGGGGAAATTACTTGTGCTTACTAATTGAATTAAAGAAATTATAAATTTATGGCAAGTGGATGAAAAAACAACTTGCCGCAGGTGGGGAACGATCTCGTGTCTTCGCATTACGCGTGCGATGCAAAACAACTTGCCGCGCAGGTGGGCAACGATCCCACGTATTCTCATTACGCGTGCGATGCTCGCATCGCACACGTAATGCGAAGACGTGGGATCATTCTCCACCTGCACGGCAAGTTGTTTTTTCATCCACTTTGATTGTCATTAATTTAAATTTCTTTAATTCAATTAGTAAGTACAAGTAATTTCCCCTATGTCGTCCTTGGCGTCTTTCTTTGTTGGCTTCTGACGGCACCTGCACCAAAGTGTTACTTAAATAAAATATAAACTGCGACTATTTACAGAATGTATTTACACGTACAAGGACGAGGCTCTGAACAAAATGGTGGACAGCCCGCACAATAAAAGACACTTGCTAAGTTTAGCAAGTTGGTATATTACTTAAAGACAAGCGTGCAAGCACATACACAATTAAGGCGCTTGTGTTGTCCTTTCCGTTCCTACTGGTGTCCGTGATTGCACGCCTCTTTTTCAATAACTGAACGACGTTGTCGACATAAGCAATGCGGCCGGATTGAGAGCGACTCTCCTGAGCTCAGAAGCACCAGGCGCGCTACAGGATGAGTCTTCTTATAAAAGCCTTAGGAATGTGAACCCAAGTGCCTCCAGAGGCTGCTATCTCCGAAACTTAATCCGAACGTTAGACCAGCCGATAACCAAAGCATCAACAGAGACAAGCACCTGCCGAGACTTTAGCTGTATACACAGACGAGAAGATTGCCGTGCTACAATAAGCATCGTTCGGTTCATCACGTCCTCTGCAAAATGCACCCTGTTGCGTTTCGCCTGCGACACGTGGTTTTGCCGGCGCGACGGCGGCGGGGCGGCAGACATTTTGGCCCGATCGTCGTCGCCGCAACACTCATCGCCAGGTGTTTCCAGGCGCGTCTGCGGCGATGCGACCGCCTAGGGATCCTCCTCGCATTCCAGTCATTGTGCCCGAAACAGGCGATGCCAAAGCAGGGATCTCATTCCAGTTATTGGGCCCGAAACAGGCGATGCCAAAGCAGGGATCTCGTTCCAGTCATTGTGCCCGAAACAGGCGATGCCAAAGCAGGGATCTCATTCCAGTTATTGGGCCCGAAACAGGCGATGCCAAAGCAGGGATCTCGTTCCAGTCATTGTGTCCGACCGGCAGCGCCACGACAGGGTGCTACGAGATCGTGCGCAGCGCCACGACAGGGTGCTACGAGATCGTGCGCAGCGCCACGACAGTGTGCGTCACCATTAGCCCATTGTACATTCACGTGCTCGTCTTTTGAGGGGTTCCTTCTTGCCCTCAACTGCGAGAGTATAAAAACAGCTGCCCCCGGACGCCAAAAGGAGGGCTCCGATTTCTTCAGTTGAGTGAAGTGCTCTCCCGTCTCTCTACTTCGGTCAACCTGACCGCCAACTCTTTGCGATGTTAAAATAAACAAGTTGTTTCGTTGTTACCAGTCGACTCATGCTTTGCCGGGACCTTCGGATGCTTCGAGTTGTACCCCAGGCCGCCAGGCCAACGCTACCCTTGGGGCTTGCGACCCAGGTACAACCACGGGCGTCAGCGCCGAGTTCCCAACAGATCGTACCAGCAGTCCGATCCAAACATCTGGTTGGCAGCGGTGAGATCGCCTACGACTTCAAACAACGGTCTGCCAGCGGCGAGATCGCGACAACGGAGGCCAGCAGCGAAGAGATGCAGTTGACTGTATGCTGAGCAGCTCAACGACGATCCGGGAGCAGTGCAACGAGCCCTGTGTGACGACTGGTTGCCTGCAGCGGAACGACTGCGCGGAATTCCTGCCTGCGAGGTTTGGTGAGTGCGGGACTTTCTTCTACTGAGCTTTGCCAGGCTTTTTGTTAGTGTCAGAAACAGAGCTGGTAATTGTGGTTGTCGTTGCTGCCGGGTTAGTTGCGGCAAGACAATAGTAAGCAGTAGAGAAAGCAGCATTCAGAGCAGCCATGGATTTGAAGTCGTTGCGCAAACCGAAATTGTTGGAGCTTGCAAGAGAGTTGGGTCTGGATGTCTCAGACAAACTAAGAAAACCAGAACTGCTAAAGGCTATTCTTGAGTTAGAGGCTGAGGATGACGAGCTGTCGGAATGCCTTGAGACTATTGAAGAGAGAGAGACTGCAAAAAGACAGGAGCGCGAACTTAAAGAGCAAAAAGAAAAAGAAGAGCGCGAACGTAAAGAACAGAAAGAGCGAGAGCAACAAGAGAAAAAAGAAGAGCGTGACCGTCAACACGCTTTGGAAATGAAGCGTCTCGAGATAGAGATGGAACGCGCTCGTAATGGAAGTCAGGCACACGGTGCAGGAGAACGAGTATTGTTCAAAATGACTGACCTGATGCGGCCGTTTAAGCTTGGAGAGGACATTGGTTTGTTCCTGGTTAACTTTGAGCGAACGTGCGAGAAGCAGGGGTTCTCTCGGGAAACGTGGCCACAGCGCTTGCTCACTTTGTTACCCGGCGAGGCGGCCGACGTAGTCGCTCGCTTGGATAGAGAGGAAGCAGAGGATTTCGACAAAGTAAAATCGAGTCTGCTAAAAAAGTACCGGCTGTCTGCGGAGGCGTTCCGTCGGAAGTTTCGGGAAAATGAGAAAGGCAAAAGTGAGTCATATACAGAGTTTGCGTATAGGCTTATGTCTAACATGCAGGAGTGGCTCAAAGAAGAGAAAGCGTTTGGTGACCACGATAAAGTTCTGCAGTGTTTCGGGCTAGAACAGTTTTATAGTCGGTTACCGGAGAACGTGCGATACTGGGTCTTGGATAGGCCAGACGTTTGTACGGTGGCTAAAGCCGCTGAGCTAGCCGAAGAGTTTGTGACGCGTCGGGCTCGCGGAGCTAAGGACGGTCAAAAGGGTGAATTTGGCTCGAGGTTTGAGAGGCCGAAATTCACGCCCATGAGATTAAAGGGGGACACGCGTAGTGAGGATGCGAGTGAAAGCAGTCCGACCAAACGTAAAGAGACGGCGGCAGCCAAACGCAGAAAGCGGTTCGAGATGAGGCGAGCGCGCTTGTGTTATACGTGCCAGAAGCCGGGTCACTTTTCGGCGCAGTGTCCGGAAACAACACCAAAAGTTGTGTTTTTTTCAATAGGCAGCACTGACGAGAACATGAAGCTTCTCGAGCCTTACATGCGAGACCTCCTCGTAAACGGGAAAGAGTGCCGAGTGCTTCGCGATTCCGCAGCTACGATGGATGTAGTTCACCCGTCTTACGTAGAACCCCATATGTTCACGGGCGAGTGCGCATGGATCAAGCAAGCCGTGGAAGCTCATAGCGTGTGTCTGCCGGTAGCAAAAGTGCTTATTGAAGGACCTTTCGGAGCGCTTGAGACAGAGGCGGCAGTGTCATCTATGCTGCCACCCCAGTACCCGTACCTATTTTCAAACAGGTCCGATCACCTCCTGCGCGAGAAGGGGCTTTTGTTTGGTGAAGCTAGTGTTCAGGCCTTAACCAGATCGAAGGTTCGGGAGCTCGCTGCAAAGGCGATAGTTGCGGGGCCGACGTTATCAAACAACGAAAAAGGGTCAGAGGCGCAGCAAGCTGATATTCCGAGCACGCCCGAACTGAATAAACTTGAGTCTGTAACGTTAAAGGCGCCAGATACTGGAGAGGAAATGCCCGACACGGGAAAGTTAGAAGAGCTATCTACTGATTTGCTCATCGCGCCTACGTCAGACGGACTTGATAGGTTGCTAAAAGTCAGCCGGTCGGCTTTGATAGCCGAGCAAAAAAAGGATGGCAGCCTGGAAAACGTGCGCTGCAATGTCAAAGAAGGTATCGCCAGGAAAACTGCGCGTTTTGTGGAAAGGGGTGGAGTCCTGTACCGGAAGTATCTAGACCGCCGAGGAGTGGAGTTCGATCAGCTGGTCGTGCCTCAATGCTATCGTCAGGATCTGTTGCGCTTGTCACACGGGGGTTCGTGGTCCGGACACCTAGGAGTTAAGAAAACTAAGGACCGTCTCTTGCAAGAGTACTATTGGCCAGGGTGTTTTCGGGACGCAGACCATTTCGTGAGGACATGTGACACTTGTCAGCGGGTGGGCAAACCAGGGGACAAATCGAGGGCGCCGTTGAAATTGGTACCTATCATTACGGAGCCTTTTAGACGGCTCGTTATTGATACTGTGGGACCTCTGCCGGTAACAGCCACGGGGTACAGACACATTTTGACTGTGATCTGCCCAGCGACAAAGTTCCCTGAAGCAGTGCCGCTTAAAGAACTCAGCTCAGTTGAGATAGTTAATGCACTACTGTCCATATTTGCGCGAGTTGGTTTTCCTGCGGAAATCCAATCAGATCAGGGCACAGTGTTTACTAGCGCTTTGACGACAACTTTTCTCGAAAGGTGTGGGGTAAAGCTGTTACACAGCTCAGTGTACCACCCACAGTCGAATTCCGTTGAGAAGCTCCACTCCGTCATGAAGCGCGTGTTGTTTGGATCGCGACACTGGAGCGATCGGATGGGAACTCGGCGCTGACGCCCGTGGTTGTACCTGGGTCGCAAGCCCCAAGGGTAGCGTTGGCCTGGCGGCCTGGGGTACAACTGCAAGCATCCGAAGGTCCCGGCAAAGCATGAGTCGACAGGTAACAACGAAACAACTTGTTTATTTTAACATCGCAAAGAGTTGGCGGTCAGGTTTGACCGAAGTAGAGAGACGGGAGAGCACTTCACTCAACGGAAGAAATCGGAGCCCTCCTCTGGCGTCCGGGGGCAGCTGTTTTTATACTCTCGCAGTTGAGGGCAAGAAGGAACCCCTCAAAAGACGAGCACGTGAATGTACAATGGGCTAATGGTGACGCACACTGTCGTAGCGATGCCGTAGCACCATGTCGTGGCGCTGCGCACGATCTCGTAGCACCTGGTCGTGGCGCTGCGCAGCACACTGTCGTGGCGCTGCGCAGCACACTGTCGTGGCGCTGCCGGTCGGACACAATGACTGTAACGAGAAGATGGTCCCTGCTTTGGCATCGCCTGTTTCGGGCACAATGACTGGAACGAGATCCCTGCTTTGGCATCGCCTGTTTCGGGCCCAATAACTGGAATGAGATCCCTGCTTTGGCATCGCCTGTTTCGGGCACAATGACTGGAACGAAATCCCTAGGCGGTCGCATCGCCGCAGACGCGCCTGGAAACACCTGGCGATGAGTGTTGCGGTGACGACGATCGGGCCAAAATGTCCGCCGCCCCGCCGCCGTCGCGCCGGCAAAACCACGTGTCGCAGGCGAAACGCAACAGACCGCCCCGCCGGGGAAAGGAGATCCCGATGGACAGGGGACTGCATCCGCTGTCCGGAGGGATGTCGCTCGATGATGCTCATAACCGAAGTCGGGCGTCCCTTGACGTTTCTTGAGCGCAGCGCACAGAGAAGGCCTCGTTCTCTCGTTCAGGTTCGCACGGGACACTGCAAAGTGACTTCGGGAGAGTTCACATTTTTGTTCTCGTTCCCGGCAAGCGTTAGAACTACGCTGAAAACTCAACCGCTCAGTCAGCAAGCACGGCACAACCCTCACTAAGCCCTGCCAGGCTCTTTCCCCTTTTTATACCACTGCCTAGTTCCTTACAGTAGTCTAGCATCACTCAGAACGCGTCCACAAATTGAAAAATTGCACTAGAAAGCATATCATCACTTTGAAACACTAAACAAAAGCAATATGTTAAAAAAAATCCTGCCTCAGGAAGAAAAACATCAGTAACAAACAATTTTGAGGCTGATTCCTACGTTAGGGGCTTCGACTTAAGCCATCGGCGTTACCGTTGAGACTCCCCTTTTTGTAACGCACCTCAAAGGAATATTGTTGTAAAGCGAGGCTCCAGCGCAGGAGGCGGCCATTTTTGGGAGAGATGGTCTGCAGCCATTGGAGAGGGCAGTGATCCGTCTCAATGATAAACCTCGAGCCGGCTAGATAGCATGACAATTTCTGAACGGCCCACACGAGACACGCACACTCTTTCTCGGTGGCGCTATACGCCTGCTCACGACTGGTCAGCTTACGACTAGCATACAGGACGGGGTGTTCTACTTCTCCATTTTCCCGTTGGCACAGTACAACGCCCATGCCTCGCTCACTAGCATCGCACTGAACAATGAACCCTTTTGTATAGTCTGGCGATCGTAGCACAGGCTGGCTTGTTAGGGCACTCTTTAGGGCGCTAAAAGCTCTTTCCTTGGTCTCGTCCCAGACGACTGTTTGAGGCTCTGTCTTTCTTAGAGCATCCGTCAGGGGAGCCGCGATATCAGAGTACCTAGGGATGTACCTCTGATAGTAGCCGGCGACACCTAAGAACGACCGAATATCGGTCTTTGTGCGCGGTTGCGGAAAGTCTCGCACAGCGGCCACTTTTATTTCAGAGGGGCGGCGACGACCCTGACCAATCATGTGACCGAGGTAGACAACCTCGGCCTGTGCTAACTGGCACTTAGGAGCCTTGACTGTCAAGCCCGCTTCGCGCAGGCGGGTTAGCACTGCCCGCAAGTGTGTCATATGCTCAGACCAGGATGCGGAGAATATCGCTACGTCGTCTAGATACGGTAAAGCGAATTCTTGCTGTCCCCGCAACACTTTATCCATGAGGCTTGAAAAACAGTATGGCGCGTTCTTCAAACCAAAACTCAACACTTTAGGACGGAATGTTCCCATTGGTGAAATGAACGCCGCATACCTACTAGCCTCTTCTGTAAGTGGAACCTGCCAATAACCCCTGACAAGATCTAGGGTGGAAATAAACTGAGCGCTACTAACTTTCTCAAGGCGCTCCTCGATGTTAGGGATCGGATAAATTTGATCCTTAGTGATGGAATTAAGCCTGCGGTAGTCGACGCAAGGACGAGGTTCCTTGCCCGGTACCTCAACTAAAATCAAAGGGGAGGTATAATCACTCTCACCTGCCTCAATAACACCGAGCTGTAGCATTTTCTTTACCTCAGCCTCCATAATATCGCTCTGGCGGGGTGACACCCGATACGCCTTGGATCGTACTGGCTCTGGGGAGGTAAGTTCAATATCATGAGTAAGTACAGAAGTCCTACCAGGCCTCTCAGAGAACAGACCTTGAAACTCTCGTAATAGCTGGTGTAGTTCGGTTTTCTGCTCAGGCGACAGCGGTGCTTTACTGATAAGGTCACTAATGACTTGACCGGTGTCTTCCCTGTTCGTCACTGAGCCTAGTCCCGGAAGCTCGACTGGAAGCTCTTCAGGAACGTTTACCATCATGCACACCACTGCTTCCCTTTGTCTATAAGGTTTGAGCAGATTACAGTGGTAAACTTGCTGTGCTTTCCGCTTTCCTGGCAGACTTACCACGTAGTTAACGTCCGACAGTTTCTGAACAATTCGTGCTGGGCCCTCCCACTGCACGTCTAGTTTGTTGTTTAGCGATGTGCGCAATATCATGACCTCATCGCCAACCTCAAAACGACGGGCCCTGGCTGTCCGATCATAATAAACCTTGGCCCTCTGCTGGGCCTTTGTCATTGCTTCACCTGACAACTCCTGTGCCCTTCTTAAGCGTTCGAGGAGCTTAAGCACGTACTCCACCACGACTGGGTCGTCGCCCCTACCTTCCCATGATTCTCGAAGCATGCGAAGCGGAGATCGAAGCGAGCGACCGTACACCAGTTCAGCTGGCGAAAACCCCGTAGCCGCATGCGGCGCGGTCCTTAAAGCAAACATCACCCCAGGCAGACACAGCTCCCAGTCAGTTTGATGTTCAAAACACAAGGCTCTCAACACGCGCTTCATGACGGAGTGGAGCTTCTCAACGGAATTCGACTGTGGGTGGTACACTGAGCTGTGTAGCAGCTTTACCCCACACCTTTCGAGAAAAGTTGTCGTCAAAGCGCTAGTAAACACTGTGCCCTGATCTGATTGAATTTCTGCAGGAAAACCAACTCGCGCAAATATGGACAGTAGTGCATTAACTATCTCAACTGAGCTGAGTTCTTTAAGCGGCACTGCTTCAGGGAACTTTGTCGCTGGGCAGATCACAGTCAAAATGTGTCTGTACCCCGTGGCTGTTACCGGCAGAGGTCCCACTGTATCAATAACGAGCCGTCTAAAAGGCTCCGTAATGATAGGTACCAATTTCAACGGCGCCCTCGATTTGTCCCCTGGTTTGCCCACCCGCTGACAAGTGTCACATGTCCTCACGAAATGGTCTGCGTCCCGAAAACACCCTGGCCAATAGTACTCTTGCAAGAGACGGTCCTTAGTTTTCTTAACTCCTAGGTGTCCGGACCACGAACCCCCATGTGACAAGCGCAACAGATCCTGACGATAGCATTGAGGCACGACCAGCTGATCGAACTCCACTCCTCGGCGGTCTAGATACTTCCGGTACAGGACTCCACCTCTTTCCACAAAACGCGCAGTTTTCCTGGCGATACCTTCTTTGACATTGCAGCGCACGTTTTCCAGGCTGCCATCCTTTTTTTGCTCGGCTATCAAAGCCGTCCGGCTGACTTTTAGCAACCTATCAAGTCCGTCTGACGTAGGCGCGATGAGCAAATCAGTAGATAGCTCTTCTAACTTTCCCGCGTCGGGATTTTCCTCTCCAGTATCTGGCGCCTTCAACGCTACAGACTCAATTTTATTCTGTTCGGGCGTGCTCTGAATATCAGCTTGCTGCGCCTCTGACCCTTTTTCGTTGTTTGATAACGTCGGCCCCGCAACTACCGCCTTTGCAGCGAGCTCCCGAACCTTCGATCTGGTTAAGGCCTGAACACTAGCTTCACCAAACAAAAGCCCCTTCTCGCGCAGGAGGTGATCGGACCTGTTTGAAAATAGGTACGGGTACTGGGGTGGCAGCATAGATGACACTGCCGCCTCTGTCTCAAGCGCTCCGAAAGGTCCTTCAATAAGCACCTTTGCTACTGGCAGACACACGCTATGAGCTTCCACGGCTTGCTTGATCCACGCGCACTCGCCCGTGAACATATGGGGTTCTACGTAAGATGGGTGAACTACATCCATCGTAGCTGCGGAATCGCGAAGCACTCGGCACTCTTTCCCGTTTACGAGGAGGTCTCGCATGTAAGGCTCAAGAAGCTTCATGTTCTCGTCAGTGCTGCCTATTGAAAAAAACACAACTTTTGGTGTTGTTTCCGGACACTGCGCCGAAAAGTGACCCGGCTTCTGGCACGTATAACAAACGCCCGCTCGCCTCATCTCGAACCGCTTTCTGCGTTCGGCTTCGGCTGCCGTCTCTTTACGTTTGGTCGGATTGCTTTCACTCGCATCCTCACTACGCGTGTCCCCCTTAAATCTCATGGGCGTGAACCTTGGCCTCTCAGACTTGGAGCCAAATTCACCCTTTTGACCGTCCTTAGCTCCGCGAGCTCGACGCGTCACAAACTCCTCGGCTAGCTCAGCGGCTCTAGCCACCGTACTCACGTCTGGCCTATCCAAGACCCAGTATCGCACGTTCTCCGGTAACCGACTATAAAACTGTTCTAGCCCGAAACACTGCAGAACTTTATCGTGGTCACCAAACGCTTTCTCTTCTTTGAGCCACTCCTGCATGTTCGACATAAGCCTATACGCAAACTCTGTATATGACTCACTTTTGCCTTTCTCATTTTCCCGAAACTTCCGACGGAACGCTTCCGCAGACAGCCGGTACTTTTTTAGCAGACTCGATTTTACTTTGTCGAAATCCTCTGCTTCCTCTCTATCCAAGCGAGCGACTACGTCGGCCGCCTCGCCGGGTAACAAAGTGAGCAAGCGCTGTGGCCACGTTTCCCGAGAGAACCCCTGCTTCTCGCACGTTCGCTCAAAGTTAACCAGGAACAACCCAATGTCCTCTCCAAGCTTAAACGGCCGCATCAGGTCCGTCATTTTGAACAATACGCGTTCTCCTGCACCGTGTGCCTGACTTCCATTACGAGCGCGTTCCATCTCTACCTCGAGACGCTTCATTTCCAAAGCGTGTTCGCGCTCTTCTTTTTTCTCTTGTTGCTCTCGCTTTTTCTGTTCTTTACGTTCACGCTCTTCTTTTTCTGTCTCCCTCTCTTCAATAGTCTCAAGGCATTCCGACAGCTCGTCATCCTCAGCCTCTAACTCAAGAATAGCCTTTAGCAGTTCAGGTTTTCTTAGTTTGTCTGAGACATCCAGACCCAACTCTCTTGCAAGCTCCAACAATTTTGGTTTGCGCAACGACTTCAAATCCATGGCTGCTCTGAATGCTGCTTTCTCTACTGCTTACTATTGTCTTGCCGCAAACTAACCCGGCAGCAACGACAACCACAATTACCAGCTCTGTTTCTAACACTAACAAAAGCCTGGCAAAGCTCAGAAGAAGAAAGTCCCGCACTCACCAAACCTCGCAGGCAGGAATTCCGCGCAGTCGTTCCGCTGCAGGCAACCAGTCGTCACACAGGGCTCGTTGCACTGCTCCCGGATCGTCGTTGAGCTGCTCAGCATACTGTCAACTGCATCTCTTTGCTGCTGGCCTCCGTTGTCGTGATCTCGCCGCTGGCAGACAGTTGTTTGAAGTCGTAGGCGATCTCACCGCTGGCAACCAGATGTTTGGATCGCGACACTGGAGCGATCGGATGGGAACTCGGCGCTGACGCCCGTGGTTGTACCTGGGTCGCAAGCCCCAAGGGTAGCGTTGGCCTGGCGGCCTGGGGTACAACTGCAAGCATCCGAAGGTCCCGGCAAAGCATGAGTCGACAGGTAACAACGAAACAACTTGTTTATTTTAACATCGCAAAGAGTTGGCGGTCAGGTTTGACCGAAGTAGAGAGACGGGAGAGCACTTCACTCAACGGAAGAAATCGGAGCCCTCCTCTGGCGTCCGGGGGCAGCTGTTTTTATACTCTCGCAGTTGAGGGCAAGAAGGAACCCCTCAAAAGACGAGCACGTGAATGTACAATGGGCTAATGGTGACGCACACTGTCGTAGCGATGCCGTAGCACCATGTCGTGGCGCTGCGCACGATCTCGTAGCACCTGGTCGTGGCGCTGCGCAGCACACTGTCGTGGCGCTGCGCAGCACACTGTCGTGGCGCTGCCGGTCGGACACAATGACTGTAACGAGAAGATGGTCCCTGCTTTGGCATCGCCTGTTTCGGGCACAATGACTGGAACGAGATCCCTGCTTTGGCATCGCCTGTTTCGGGCCCAATAACTGGAATGAGATCCCTGCTTTGGCATCGCCTGTTTCGGGCACAATGACTGGAACGAAATCCCTAGGCGGTCGCATCGCCGCAGACGCGCCTGGAAACACCTGGCGATGAGTGTTGCGGTGACGACGATCGGGCCAAAATGTCCGCCGCCCCGCCGCCGTCGCGCCGGCAAAACCACGTGTCGCAGGCGAAACGCAACAGTGTTGAGAGCGTTGTGTTTTGAACATCGAACTGACTGGGAGCTGTGTCTGCCTGGGGTGATGTTGGCTTTAAGGACCGCGCCGCATGCGGCTACGGGGTTTTCGCCAGCTGAACTGGTGTACGGTCGCTCGCTTCGATCTCCGCTTCGCATGCTTCGAGAATCGTGGGAAGGTAGGGGCGACGACCCAGTCGTGGTGGAGTACGTGCTTAAGCTCCTCGAACGCTTAAGAAGGGCACAGGAGTTGTCAGGTGAAGCAATGACAAAGGCCCAGCAGAGGGCCAAGGTTTATTATGATCGGACAGCCAGGGCCCGTCGTTTTGAGGTTGGCGATGAGGTCATAATAATGCGCACATCGCTAAACAACAAACTAGACGTGCAGTGGGAGGGCCCAGCACGAATTGTTCAGAAACTGTCGGACGTTAACTACGTGGTAAGTCTGCCAGGAAAGCGGAAAGCACAGCAAGTTTACCACTGTAATCTGCTCAAACCTTATAGACAAAGGGAAGCAGTGGTGTGCATGATGGTAAACGTTCCTGAAGAGCTTCCGGTCGAGCTTCCGGGACTAGGCTCAGTGACGAACAGGGAAGACACCGGTCAAGTCATTAGTGACCTTATCAGTAAAGCACCGCTGTCGCCTGAGCAGAAAACCGAACTACACCAGCTATTACAAGAGTTTCAAGGTCTGTTCTCTGAGAGGCCTGGTAGGACTTCTGTACTTACTCATGATATAGAACTTACCTCCACAGAGCCAGTACGATCCAAGGCGTATCGGGTGTCACCCCGCCAGAGCGATATTATGGAGGCTGAGGTAAAGAAAATGCTACAGCTCGGTGTTATTGAGGCAGGTGAGAGTGATTATACCTCCCCTTTGATTTTAGTTGAGGTACCGGGCAAGGAACCTCGTCCTTGCGTCGACTACCGCAGGCTTAATTCCATCACTAAGGATCAAATTTATCCGATCCCTAACATCGAGGAGCGCCTTGAGAAAGTTAGTAGCGCTCAGTTTATTTCCACCCTAGATCTTGTCAGGGGTTATTGGCAGGTTCCACTTACAGAAGAGGCTAGTAGGTATGCGGCGTTCATTTCACCAATGGGAACATTCCGTCCTAAAGTGTTGAGTTTTGGTTTGAAGAACGCGCCATACTGTTTTTCAAGTCTCATGGATAAAGTGTTGCGGGGACAGCAAGAATTCGCTTTACCGTATCTAGACGACGTAGCGATATTCTCCGCATCCTGGTCTGAGCATATGACACACTTGCGGGCAGTGCTAACCCGCCTGCGCGAAGCGGGCTTGACAGTAAAGGCTCCTAAGTGCCAGTTAGCACAGGCCGAGGTTGTCTACCTAGGTCACGTGATTGGTCAGGGTCGTCGCCGCCCCTCTGAAATAAAGGTGGCCGCTGTGCGAGACTTCCCGCAACCGCGCACGAAGACCGATATTCGGTCGTTCTTAGGTGTCGCCGGCTACTATCAGAGGTACATCCCTAGGTACTCTGATATCGCGGCTCCCCTGACGGATGCTCTAAGAAAAACAGAGCCTCAAACAGTCGTCTGGGACGAGACCAAGGAAAGAGCTTTTAGCGCCCTAAAGAGTGCCCTAACAAGCCAGCCTGTGCTACGATCGCCAGACTATACAAAAGGGTTCATTGTTCAGTGCGATGCTAGTGAGCGAGGCATGGGCGTTGTACTGTGCCAACGGGAAAATGGAGAAGTAGAACACCCCGTCCTGTATGCTAGTCGTAAGCTGACCAGTCGTGAGCAGGCGTATAGCGCCACCGAGAAAGAGTGTGCGTGTCTCGTGTGGGCCGTTCAGAAATTGTCATGCTATCTAGCCGGCTCGAGGTTTATCATTGAGACGGATCACTGCCCTCTCCAATGGCTGCAGACCATCTCTCCCAAAAATGGCCGCCTCCTGCGCTGGAGCCTCGCTTTACAACAATATTCCTTTGAGGTGCGTTACAAAAAGGGGAGTCTCAACGGTAACGCCGATGGCTTAAGTCGAAGCCCCTAACGTAGGAATCAGCCTCAAAATTGTTTGTTACTGATGTTTTCTTCCTGAGGCAGGATTTTTTTTAACATATTGCTTTTGTTTAGTGTTTCAAAGTGATGATATGCTTTCTAGTGCAATTTTTCAATTTGTGGACGCGTTCTGAGTGATGCTAGACTACTGTAAGGAACTAGGCAGTGGTATAAAAAGGGGAAAGAGCCTGGCAGGGCTTAGTGAGGGTTGTGCCGTGCTTGCTGACTGAGCGGTTGAGTTTTCAGCGTAGTTCTAACGCTTGCCGGGAACGAGAACAAAAATGTGAACTCTCCCGAAGTCACTTTGCAGTGTCCCGTGCGAACCTGAACGAGAGAACGAGGCCTTCTCTGTGCGCTGCGCTCAAGAAACGTCAAGGGACGCCCGACTTCGGTTATGAGCATCATCGAGCGACATCCCTCCGGACAGCGGATGCAGTCCCCTGTCCATCGGGATCTCCTTCCCCCGGCGGGGCGGTCTGTTGCGTTTCGCCTGCGACACGTGGTTTTGCCGGCGCGACGGCGGCGGGGCGGCAGACATTTTGGCCCGATCGTCGTCGCCGCAACACTCATCGCCAGGTGTTTCCAGGCGCGTCTGCGGCGATGCGACCGCCTAGGGATCCTCCTCGCATTCCAGTCATTGTGCCCGAAACAGGCGATGCCAAAGCAGGGATCTCATTCCAGTTATTGGGCCCGAAACAGGCGATGCCAAAGCAGGGATCTCGTTCCAGTCATTGTGCCCGAAACAGGCGATGCCAAAGCAGGGATCTCATTCCAGTTATTGGGCCCGAAACAGGCGATGCCAAAGCAGGGATCTCGTTCCAGTCATTGTGTCCGACCGGCAGCGCCACGACAGGGTGCTACGAGATCGTGCGCAGCGCCACGACAGGGTGCTACGAGATCGTGCGCAGCGCCACGACAGTGTGCGTCACCATTAGCCCATTGTACATTCACGTGCTCGTCTTTTGAGGGGTTCCTTCTTGCCCTCAACTGCGAGAGTATAAAAACAGCTGCCCCCGGACGCCAAAAGGAGGGCTCCGATTTCTTCAGTTGAGTGAAGTGCTCTCCCGTCTCTCTACTTCGGTCAACCTGACCGCCAACTCTTTGCGATGTTAAAATAAACAAGTTGTTTCGTTGTTACCAGTCGACTCATGCTTTGCCGGGACCTTCGGATGCTTCCAGTTGTACCCCAGGCCGCCAGGCCAACGCTACCCTTGGGGCTTGCGACCCAGGTACAACCACGGGCGTCAGCGCCGAGTACCCAACAGATCGTACCAGCAGTCGGATCCAAACAACCCCCTGCACTCCGTGTCTCGCATCCCTATAGAGGCAGCTACGACTCATTTTCTCTCCAGTCAGCTATACTGCCCAACCTATTACGTACACGAGGCCTCGCTCGCGCCGAGAAGCCCGTCAGCCATTACGCAGCGCCGTTAGCTTCGACGAGCGCGCAGGTACGCCTAGGCTTCCGTATATATACTTAATCACACCGAGGGCCCCTCCACAGTTCGATAGCCATAAGGCACTCGTCAGTGCGCATGCTTCGATCACTGCCGGTGATGTAAAGAAACGGCCCAGAGACTGCCGTCCCGAATCGCATTTCGTAAATGCGTTTTCGACTTCGTGACTGGGGAGCATCGTTTACGGCAGTGCATGCCTGCTTCAAGGCGATCTTGGAGGCGCTCACTTAGGAAGCCGCTTGCTCTGCTCTCGCGGCTGTATATATGCGGCCATTTAAATATGTGACGAGGCGGGAGGGGGGGGGGGCATATACGCGTATCCATGCAGTGCATAGTACATGATAATCGTTTTAACTCTCAAGGCCCCACGGCGGGATTCAAAAAGAGGGTCGGTGCTTCGGACGATGGCAGACTCGCTGTCTCTGAAACTGTTGCAATGCGTCGTCGGGAAACATATGCGGGGGGAAGAAAACGACTCTTGCCTGGTTCCGCCAAGGAATAAACCACCAAAAGCAGTAGAGGCGAAATGAACGCACGTCCGATGGAGTCGGCAGCCTCGTCACGATCACATTTGTCTTGAACAAATGGGATCTTTTCAAGCCGCCAAATCGGCCTCCTTTAGATATAGGTCGTCGAAGCAATGTCCCTTCGCAGTACGTAAAAGAGTGCCGACGATTTTAGATAAAATCCTGCACGGCCCACGAAATGACCTTTCGAAGTACACTGACGCATTGACGGGCAGCAAATAGGCATGTAAATATATAAGCGAAGTAGAGAACCGCTAAATATTATGTACTAAATATGTGCCTAAAAGAAAGTACATAATGTAGTGCTTCTGATTCATTTCACCTAACTGTAGTTCTTCGAATAGGGTCTGTATAGTGATTGCGTTACGGCTGCTAACTTTGTAACGCTCAGCTCGAGAGATTGACATTTAGCACTGTCGTATTAAACGGGCGCAGCGGACTCGACTATAAATAGTTACCGGATCATGGCGATGAGATTACGAGTGACAATGTGAACAGGCATTTGACCCCGTGAGAGCTACCTGTATAAATGATAGTTAACATAAGTTATGCCGCGGTCACCCTAAAAACCAGTTACGTTTTTGACAAGCTAGGGTTTTCAGGCTTTTCGTTTTTGCCACGATTGTAGTGCTGCAAGTCTGCTTGATGAGCGCATTGAGCCCCTTCACTTCAGCTTTCGGATATTATATGACATCTCCGTTTGCCTCTGTCTGCACACTGATGCTGTACCCTGCATGGTGGTTCTCTATGCGTCTGTTTGACAAGGTCGGCGGGCTCGCATTCCCTTTCCGCAGAGCTAGCCACCACTCTATAGGACGCCTCAATGCGCGCGGTCTCCGCCCACCGAGGGTTTTGGCGGCAGATGACGATACATCGAAGACGACAGTGCTGCCATCACATGTCACTTTTGCTAGCGGCCTATTTATGCCTTCGGTCTGCGTACAGCATAGACCATTCGTTCGCAGCATGTTTGAGGGCACTAATGTCAATGCGCGCAAGCGCCTAGTCACGTGGTATACCTTTTTTCAAATCTCGCCCGTTTTCTTTTCAGCCCGAACAACCGCGATCAACAGTAGCTGTCATAACCGACAAAACTATTTGGATAGTTCTCAACAGGCTCTGTACAACTCCTCCACTGAAGACGTTGCGCTTGAAGCAACACTTTAAAAGTTGGTCAAATAATTACTATTAATGAATGCTCCCGTCCAGGTTCAGCCACACGCCCAAGCGGCAAACACGGGGAACGTTTCACTAATGTTCTTGGCGCTGCGACATCCGGCGGCAATTAATTCTAATTAGGCTGTTAAAATTATGAGGTTTTACGTGCCAAAACCCCTTTCTGATTATGAGGCACGCCGTAGTGGAGGACTCCGGAAATTTCGACCATCTGGGGTTCTTTAACGTGCACCTAAATCTAAGTACACACGGGTGTTTTCGCATTCCGCCTCCATCGAAATGCGGCCGCCGTGGCAGGGATTCGATCCCGCGACCTCGTGCTCAGCAGCCCGACACCGTAGCCACTGAGCAACCACGGCGGGTGCCCAATTAGGCTGTTACCACGGATGAAACGTGTACTGTAATTAGCAACCACGGCGACAACATTCTGGCCGGACTTACAGCGCTGTGTCCAGTACGCAGTGCAAAATCAGCGCGCCGAGGCTGCGCCCGTGGACCGACGCCACATCCAAAATACGCCGAAAACAGGGTTCCATGCGTTATATCTGAAATGATTACTTGCTTGTTTATATATGCTTTTCAAGCACGGTGGGCGGACAGCACCAGTGAGTGCACCTGTCCGCTTTTCAAACTGACTTGTACGGCGTCGAGCACAGCTCACGTGTTGTGGTCTTCAACGTCTCTCTACTTCTTATCCCTCTTCTTTTTACACTTAGGTATAAGTTACGCCGTTATTGATCTAATGAAAACATAATGCTATAGGTTTAGACGGTATGCTACCAATGAAACATAAAATTCGATTGGTAGTAAACGATAACTACAGAATAGAACGTTGCTGGGCTATATATCTGGCACACTGCCGAGCGGGAGCGCTCACAAAAAGAGACAGGGAAGACAGTGCAGACAAAGCACTGTCTTCCCTTTCGTGAGTGTTGCTTCCATTTCGTGCGACTAAGGGAGAGTCGCAACGGCATCGCACAAGGCATATACGAGCGAGAAAGCAAAACAGAGGAGGCCCCTTTCGCATGCTCGCCGCCCATTACCGTTGCACGCAGGCGCGTCGTATAATTCAGAAGCGGCTCGAGATGCCGGCGGCACCGTTAAGTCAAAGGCACCGTCAGCTGCGCGTTTTACGATCGAAGGGGAAAAAGAGGCACGCCTCCGAAATACCAGCGCGGCAGCGCGAGCCACCGACTTTCACGGCAAACTGGCTCTGCGCGAGACCTCGGGCTTCTCTTGAGCGACGTGTACCCGCCTGAGCATCTGCATGCAGCCTGCCCGATGGTCCGTAACGAGTGCGGGCCCCTTTGCGCGAGCAGACCTCGCGAAGACGGCGACGAGACGCTAAAATTGGAAAAGAAAGCATCCACAAAGACGATGCCTCTCAAGCCGCCGATCGTATATACCCAGCAGCACGAAGGGCGCTGCTTAACTTTAACCGTCCGCGTTCAGTGGGGGACAGCGACGCATGCTTTTATGGCAGCGGTTAAAGAGGGACTGCGCTCGGAGAGATGCGCTCCGATTTCGCGTACGCTTTCCCCTGGCGCCGATGTCCGGCTATAGCGCAGGCTTTTCAGGTTAACGCTGCCCAAAGGCGAACGATTAAACCGTTCTTCCTGGATGGGCATGTAGCGGAGCTAAGGGAAGGACCGCAGCGTCTAGCTCCGCGCTTCCTCAAAGTTCTCGGTACGTGCCCCAACTTCAGGCTGCGGAAGTCATCCGCAGCGACCAGAAAGCACTCGGGGAACAAAAAGTATAACGGAAAATTATAAAAAAAAAAAGCATCCCGAGTGCAGCAGGCGCAAAGTCGTTCGTATCCAGTTGCCCAATTCCTTGGCTCGACTGCTCACCGCAGTAAGCGCCGTAATAAAGGACCTATAACTAGCAATCGCTCTTCTTCTATCTCCATTATCTTCGAGTGACCCTCTCAAATTGAGGTGCCAAGGAGACGAGAGCATTTGATATCGTGTCTTCAGCATACGTTAGGCAGCGCTATGCTCGTACATTGGACACAACTACCACCAAAACGAAAAGAAGCCACATCGTTGTCAAAGCCCGTGTCAATAAGTGAGAAATAACAAACTACGCGAATCCGCTGGAATGCTTTCCAGGTCCAAACAAGGCGATAGAAACGTGTACATATATAGACGAGACAGAAAAGAGACGCCGAGTCAGAGACACTGTCAGGTCTCGTTTAACCAATCTCCAGCGACCGCATACACATATAGTGAATGTCCCCTCGAACATGATGAAGAGGCGCAAGGTGTCCACAAACCCGCATGTCCACGCGCGCACCCCAGTGATCACCGCGAAGATGATCGGCGACAACAAACAAGCGCTCAAGAAATCGCCGACCGCTCGCCGCGCAAAGGACACACGCGCATGCCGCATAACAGACGGACAATGAGAGGAAGCCCGAGGCCGTCAGCTGTGACCTCATCAGCAATGGCCCGACGAGCACCCGCTACATTTGCCGCCACGGAGGTGCCATCGAGCGTCCTATCACATAAGGCAGTCCGTTGAGCTCCCAAAGGTGCTCTCAACGGTCGGCTGGTTATGACGTGACAGCTGATGGCCGTACGGCGGCCCTCCTTTCCCCGCATGCCGCCGATGGCAGCACGACCCGTTGCGCGCCTCTTCCCTCAATATACATCTCTCTCACCCACACGCACACACGCACCCTCTCTCTCTTATACATTCGTTATAACAACTGAATAGTGTCTCTGCCTGCGCCTGCAACGCATAACCGGCTGCAAGCACGTATAGCAGCACGCACACGCACGCACGCATGACAGAAGTAAGTGGAAGCGCACGCCGGTGCCCCTCATGCGCATCACGACGACCGGCGTACATATAATCCCGAGGGCGGCCAAGTCCTGTCGCTCCGCGCGCCGAACGATGCGTGCGACCAGCGGCAGTCTTTCGCTGGCGGGCGCCGCGTTGCGGACCAGGAAGCGGCGGCGGCAGGCGTCGCAATCTGGTGTCGTCGCCGTGCGCAAGGGTGCTTCGCGGTGGGCACGACCCGATTTACGGTGCTCGGTTATTATTAGCGGTCGGATGCTCGAGCCTCGGGAGAGGTGGCGATGTTCGCGAGCGCGCGTGCGGCGGGTCACTTCTGCGTTCTTCCGCGGTCATCGACGATGACTGCTCGCAAGATGCGACCCGCGGTGCACCTGTTCTTGCCCCCGATTCTACTTTACGAAGGAAGATAGCGACGATTCCCTGCGCAAAAAGACGTCGAGAGAGATTAGTGGCATTGCAGCCCTAATGGCATTGCAGCCGTGGTCCTCGACGAGGATTACGTTGACAAAGATTGCCCAACACACGAAAGAGGAAGTGGAACTGCGAGTACGAGAACTGCGAAGTATCGTTAGCTATAAGCACAGAACGCAACCTGATTCAGTGTGCCCGGCTTTTATGGGTATCGTGAGAGCATTCAATGCTTCAGGACAGCGTGTGAAAACTGGTGATGTGAAGACTAAGAAACTCTGACATACGTGGTTCAAATAAAAGTTGAAACACGTAAATTATCGGATAAAACATAACAAAAGTAATAAGTGGTAGTCAGAATTGCAGACAGCTATTCCAAATCCGTCACAGTAATGAAAATTTGCGCTATAGATATACGTAGCATTTACAGAAGGGCACATCATTTTAAGTACACAGTTTTGCATTGGCACAAGGCTCTTTCAGGGGATTCAATCGGTTAATCCCAGCGTGTTACTGTTGCCGCAGAGCGTGATGACGCGGCGCCATTTCCGCACATGATGTCCGTCACCACTTAACGCCCCGCGTGGCGGAACTCAAACACGAACGAAACAAAACACTCAGTCGACTGATCAAAGAAGCGATATCCATCACGGAGCCCCGACAACGCCTATATACTAATGCTGTGGCAGCTAAAGCAAGGACTTTTGGCGTGTTTCAGCAGTGCCACACTTTCAAGCTATCCGCACGGTTATCCTCTAATCACGTGCCTTGTACCAGTTCAGGTATACCGCATGGAAATATTTGCTTTGTGTTAACGGGGAGCGCCCAAGTGCCTCGCATGATGCTATGTGGGACGTGTTCGGGGCACGAGCAGAGAATACACACAAGAACAACTGAAACAACTGCCTGCATAGGGCTCATGCCAATATGTGTACGCCAAGTGAAGCGCTCACAGCGTCGTTTCATGGCACCAACATACACAGCAGCTTCCTTCTCCACGTGCTTAACTTCTGCAGCGGAACAACTGAGGGGCACGGAGGTATACAGGGTTCAATCTACAGGGTTCAAGCTGCATGGCGCACAGCAATGCGCATTAGTCTGGTGGTCGTGGTGATAAACTTTATTGAAAGGGCGAAGGGTAAAGGGGGACGTGGCTGAGGGATTGGGCTCAAGTAAGGCTCTGGGCCTGCTTGGCCTTCTCCGCCCAGTTCACCAGTTCAAGCTGTCGGTCGACGTCCCCGGAACTGAGCCAGGCTGCCCAGTCAGTCTCGCTGCTGACGGGGGGATGAGAGAACGGGAGCGAGGTGTCTGGCAGTCAGCCATAGTATAACCGCGTCCCCAAATGTATACACTTTATATATCCTCCGCCAATTGAGAACGCGGGGTCATCTCTGCGGCTGCCCGCAAATATCACCCGCGGCCATGACGCCAGTCGCTTCCGTCTGATCCGGCGCGGCCCCGATATGGTCGACAAGTTCCGGAAGGCCGAACGCGCGGCCACCATGCCCCCTTCCTGGCGACTGGCGCGGTTCGGGGATAAAGCGTGCGAGTGCCCGCCCGTGCGGTCGAGGCTGAACGCGCCACACGCAATTGGTTGAGTTCGGCAAAGTATAGCAATGGTGACGCCGAAACGGTCCAGCGCGTAGTACTTGCGCAGTGCGTCCGAATACGACAAATGCAACAAAAACGAGCAGCAGCGGAAGCCGCTGCCTCAGCAGGCGCAACCAGCCGAAACTGCGCGCTCTCCGCAAGACACAGGCATCACCTTCGACCGCACGAAAGGGGTCGCATTAAGGAGGGGGGGGGGTGTACATTCGCAGCCGCGAACGCCGGGTCTGACTCTCCGGTGTCGTATATCCGGCAGACACGCAGCAGCCTAGTCTTCCGAGGTGCGCGGCCCGCGTGAATACCCCCGCGGCGCGTCCACGCTACAAAAGCGCAACTGCAGGAGAGCGTGGCTACGCCACTGACGGCAGCAGCTGTCCGGCGTCGGTTTCAAAGCGTCGCCGCAGGCAGCCGCGAGCGCACGCACCGTTGGCCTCGATTGCGGCACGTCAACGGATGACACAGGCGCCGGAACAAAGATGCCCTCGGCGCGCGTGATGACCCTCTCTCTTTTCTCTCCTTCACGCACCTCTCGCGGCGCCTTCTCGACTAACGACTGTTGGGCTTCTCCGCCACGCACACTTGTTTGCAGGAAAAGTGAGCTTGGACAAGGAGGTGAGCGCCGGCCATCCTCCCGCTTCCGCTTTTCCCTACGCTCTCGAAGAGCACCGATGCGTTCATCGTGCGTGGCGTTTGTCTTCGTGAGCCAATGCGACAGAAATGATGACGGGTCCTTTACGCACAAGAAGACGACAGCGACACACCACCTAATAATGGCGGAAGCCCACGATACTACACTCTTAGACAAAGGTAGACCCTTTGGGGTGTATATTTGCACGCAACGATAATCGTGATCTGTCTTGCTTGCGTTTCCTCTCTTGAAAACGCTGCGCTCGCTACTTTCCTGGAGAGAATGCTGTCATGCTGATAACGCGCATGCCGTTCGTGACTTGGAAGTACCGGGCTCGCAGTGTTAAAGAAAGGAAATGCGGACAAGACAGATGACGATAATCGTTGTGTGGCAAGATACGACGCGAAGGGTGTAATTTTGATTAAGAGTGTACCATGAATGGCACGACGGCAGCGGGAACGGTAACGGCGGTTCGGTTCATTTCCGAGCGGCGCCTAGAAGACACCGTTAGCACCAACTATCTTCGCTCTATCTTTTTTTTTATTATTCATAACATCAGACTGCCTCCCATAGTCTGGCATGATATGGAAAAATAAGCAGGACGATAAAAACATGTTTTCCTGAAATGTGCAGCACCGTCCGTTCTCGAAGGGAAAGTACGGCTGGCAAGAATGCCAATATGACTGAAACACTTCCACTTGATCGAGAGAAGAAAAACATATCTGACAGGGCGCACCAACCTGACATCTATGAATGAAAATCATTCTCCATAAATCCGTGCAATTAATCAGGGGTAATTGGTAGCCAGCCATATGCAAAACTAGTGTTCCGTTAAACAGTGGATCGACTTGTACACGTGTTCTTATGAACTCCTTCGGTTACCTGTCACGTACGACGTCCTGAGCTCGGCAATAACAAGAGACGACGCGAAACATCGCCGACGCAAGAATTGTGGGACGCCCTCGAAGGGAACTTACGTCGAGGGCTCGTCGAAAATATCTTCCGCCGAATCGGCGTGCGTCAAGCAGTCCGCGCTGAAGCAACGCCGCACGATCTTAGGAAGCTCCATTGCTGGGGATGAGGCGCCGACGGCGCTCGCGTCGACAACCGCAAACACACACATGCACATAGAAGGGAAACCGATCGCGCCGTGAAAGATCCGCCGTCGCTGACCTCTTCGTAATGATGCTGTGCTGGCAGCGCGGTCCCCGCAAGCTGGCAGAACTGACGTTGTATTCGTACACTAGAGGAATGACGCAACATGATGATGGTGATTATAATGATGATGGTGGTGATGATGATGACCCTATACTATGGCTCAC
Organism: Dermacentor variabilis; assembly: GCF_050947875.1. NCBI lineage: Eukaryota > Metazoa > Arthropoda > Arachnida > Ixodida > Ixodidae > Dermacentor > Dermacentor variabilis. Next base: position 50,978,451 of record NC_134572.1, on the reverse strand, counting down.
ACCCGTGCACCCTCGGGGATCGGACAAGAAATGGGCACCTGCAATTTTGCATAATATTTCAACTACAAGTAATGTGCAATTGTGCGATCGGTGCAGGGAGATTAACAATCTTCCTAAACAGAACAATTTATTATGGTACTGCTGGAATTTAACACAGAAATATCATTAAGATAATTTATAAAAACAGGAAGTTAAAAGCCTATTCGTTTTGTTGATTGAATGAAACCACAAACAGCACCAACGACGTCCCTGTGGCTAAAACCGAGTACTGAGGCACCGAAATTTTGTACTTTTACAGCGTGATCGCTTCTTCTTCTTCTTGATAATACATTGCAGCACATAACCGCTGGTGAAGAACGGCCGAGGATTCAGGTGTAGATATTAAACACAAACATCAGGGCCTATCTATATGAAGTGGGGAGTATTTTAACCCCATGGCAGAAGATGACGTTAATTTCCTTACAGCCTGGATTAAAAGATACAGTCAATAACATCGAGAAAAACACATTTCGAAGGTTGCCCCCAAACCAACGCACAAATTAAAGTAATATTAGATAAAGAAATGTGTAGGCCTCCTCGCTTTTCTTTTTTCTTCTCTGAGTGATGGCCGGTCGACATTCTCGCCTTGACGTCTGTCTACATCGACAATATTTGGTATAATCTCTTAAGCAACCATAAGGCTACAATTGACCGCTTTGTTCTTTTGTTTAACACGTAACACATGTTCCCATTTATTTTGCATGTAGTTAAACGCGACAGCCATTTAATATTTAAGACTAAACTATCGCCAGGCGTGCACCGCGAGTGATGCTGTCCAGAAATCTGTCGATTCCGCGCGCAGCCAACTAACTGCTTCAGATAGCAAAGACAAAGTACACGGGTCAAAAGTGCGCGTTTCCTCGTTGCAAAGCGTCAACGAATTCACACCGCTCGACGTCGACATGACGCTCCTCAATCAAACGAGATGGCACGTGAGATGCTTGCGCGATCAACCCGCACGGGCGCGACCCAACTCGCCGTGGGAGAGTAACGCGAGCGAGACAACGAAGGAATCCGCGAGACGGCAAAGACAAGGATCTCAGTCGAGCAAGCCGCCTCCGGAAGAGCGAGGTTCGTCAGATTTGCACAACAAGACAGTCGAAGAAATAGGAAAACAATCGAGCAAGAAAAACGCATACAGCTATAGCAGCACAGTGGCACAACCTCTCGTATACGCAAGATTGTCGTCTTCGTTGGTGAGGGGAAAAGGAGAAAAAAAAAGCGAGTGACGCATTAAGCAGCGCTTGAGAACCGCGACCGACCAAGCAAGTAGCAGGCGGAACGAGGAATGGCCGCGGAGACACGCATCCCGCGGCGGCGCGGTTGGCCATAAAACGCGTTCCGAAACGGTTCACACGCGAATGGCGCAACCGCGCGCCTCTTGCCGCCAAACTTGCTGCGGTCCGCCCTAATCACCCGGGAATCTCTCCGTGCGGTGACCCGCGACTGGCCCTGGGGCGCGATAGCCTTTCGCGGTCTCCCTCGACAGGACAGCGAGACACGTACGGACGGACGGACCAAACTGAAGAAGCAAAACATGCCATGGTAGCCGGTGGCAAGCCTGGTTGCGCAGACATACCCCCCCATGTAATGCCGCGGAATAGTTCGATCAGGTACTCGTCTAGAACGTGGCACCTGAGATTACAAACGCGTAGAAGATCTCGGAGGTCATTCATATAAAGGGACCTCCTGCTTCTCACCCCTTTGCTTGTAACGCCTTCTCGCCCCTTTGCTTGTACTCCGCGTGCGTCGTTCGCACCATAAAAGCCGCTTTGCATTAACGTCACCCTTCCAGGTACTATTGTTGAGTCAGCTTCCGGGAAGGTAGCATATTCGGCACTGTTGCGTTTCGCCTGCGACACGTGGTTTTGCCGGCGCGACGGCGGCGGGGCGGCGGACATTTTGGCCCGATCGTCGTCACCGCAACACTCATCGCCAGGTGTTTCCAGGCGCGTCTGCGGCGATGCGACCGCCTAGGGATTTCGTTCCAGTCATTGTGCCCGAAACAGGCGAGGCCAAAGCAGGGATCTCCTTCCAGTTATTGGGCCCGAAACAGGCGATGCCAAAGCAGGGATCTCGTTCCAGTCATTGTGCCCGAAACAGGCGATGCCAAAGCAGGGACCATCTTCTCGTTACAGTCATTGTGTCCGACCGGCAGCGCCACGACAGTGTGCTGCGCAGCGCCACGACAGTATGCTGCGCAGCGCCACGACAGTGTGCTGCGCAGCGCCACGACCAGGTGCTACGAGATCGTGCGCAGCGCCACGACATGGTGCTACGGCATCGCTACGACAGTGTGCGTCACCATTAGCCCATTGTACATTCACGTGCTCGTCTTTTGAGGGGTTCCTTCTTGCCCTCAACTGCGAGAGTATAAAAACAGCTGCCCCCGGACGCCAGAGGAGGGCTCCGATTTCTTCCGTTGAGTGAAGTGCTCTCCCGTCTCTCTACTTCGGTCAAACCTGACCGCCAACTCTTTGCGATGTTAAAATAAACAAGTTGTTTCGTTGTTACCAGTCGACTCATGCTTTGCCGGGACCTTCGGATGCTTGCAGTTGTACCCCAGGCCGCCAGGCCAACGCTACCCTTGGGGCTTGCGACCCAGGTACAACCACGGGCGTCAGCGCCGAGTTCCCAACAGATCGTACCAGCAGTCAGATCCAAACAGCACGTAATGTTAAAATCCGTATCTGCCCTTATTGAAGTGGATGTCGCCGTATGTGCTAACGAAAACAGCACCGCTCAAACAAAGCCATTTTTTAATGTGCGAACACGCGAAGAAAATTCGTTGAGTGTCTGCTCGAAACAGCGCTGCTGTGACTTCACTGTGTTGCGTTTCGCCTGCGACACGTGGTTTTGCCGGCGCGACTGCGGCGGGGCGGCAGACATTTTGGCCCGATCGTCGTCGCCGCAACGCTCATCGGCAGGTGTTTCCAGGCGCGACTGCGGCGATGCGACCGCAAAGGATCACCCTCTCATTCCAGTCATTGTGCCCGAACGAGGCGAAGCGAAAGCAGGGATCATCCTCTCATTACAGTCATTGTGCCCGACCGGCAGCGCTACGACAGGGTGCTACGAGATCGTGCTCGACATGGTGCTACGGCAGCGCTACGACAGGGTGCTACGAGATCGTGCTCGTCATGGTGCTACGGCATCGCTACGACAGTGTGCGTCACCATTAGCCCATTGTACATTCACGTGCTCGTCTTTTGAGGGGTTCCTTCTTGCCCTCAACTGCGAGAGTATAAAAACAGCTGCCCCCGGACGCCAAAGGGAGGGCTCCGATTTCTTCTGTTGAGTGAAGTGCTCTCCCGTCTCTCTACTTCGGTCAAACCTGACCGCCAACTCTTTGCGATGTTAAAATAAACAAGTTGTTTCGTGGTTACCAGTCGACTCATGCTTTGCCGGGACCTTCGGATGCTTCCAGTTGTACCCCAGGCCGCCAGGCCAACGCTACCCTTGGGGCTTGCGACCCAGGTACAACCACGGGCGTCAGCGCCGAGTTCCCAACAGATCGTACCAGCGGTGCGATCCAAACATCTGGTGGCAGCGGTGGGATCGCCTCCGACTTCAAACATCTGTCTGCCAGCGGTGAGATCGCGACAACGGAGGCCAGCAGCGAAGAGATGCAGTTGACTGTATGCTGAGCAGCTCAACGACGATCCGGGAGCAGTGCAACGAGCCCTGTGTGACGACTGGTTGCCTGCAGCGGAACGACTGCGCGGAATTCCTGCCTGCGAGGTTTGGTGAGTGCGGGACTTTCTTCTTCTGAGCTTTGCCAGGCTTTTGTTAGTGTCAGAAACAGAGCTGGTAATTGTGGTTGTCGTTGCTGCCGGGTTAGTTTGCGGCAAGACAATATTAGGCAGTAGAGAAAGCAGCATTCAGAGCAGCCATGGATTTGAAGTCGTTGCGCAAACCGAAATTGTTGGAGCTTGCAAGAGAGTTGGGTCTGGATGTCTCGGACAAACTCAGAAAACCAGAACTGCTAAAGGCTATTCTTGAGTTAGAGGCTGAGGATGACGAGCTGTCGGAATGCCTTGAGACTATTGAGGAGAGGTCAAAAAGACAGGAGCGCGAACTTAAAGAACAGAAAGAAAAAGAAGAGCGTGAACGTAAAGAACAGAAAGAGCGAGAGCAACAAGAGAAAAAAGAAGAGCGCGAACACGCTTTGGAAATGAAGCGTCTCGAGGTAGAGATGGAACGCGCTCGTAATGGAAGTCAGGCACACGGTGCAGGAGAACGAGTATTGTTCAAAATGACTGACCTGATGCGGCCGTTTAAGCTTGGAGAGGACATTGGTTTGTTCCTGGTTAACTTTGAGCGAACGTGCGAGAAGCAGGGGTTCTCTCGGGAAACGTGGCCACAGCGCTTGCTCACTTTGTTACCCGGCGAGGCGGCCGACGTAGTCGCTCGCTTGGATAGAGAGGAGGCAGAGGATTTCGACAAAGTAAAATCGAGTCTGCTAAAAAAGTACCGGCTGTCTGCGGAGGCGTTCCGTCGGAAGTTTCGGGAAAATGAGAAAGGCAAAAGTGAGTCATATACAGAGTTTGCGTATAGGCTTATGTCGAACATGCAGGAGTGGCTCAAAGAAGAGAAAGCGTTTGGTGACCACGATAAAGTTCTGCACTGCTTCGGGCTAGAACAGCTTTATAGTCGGTTACCGGAGAACGTGCGATACTGGGTCTTGGATAGGCCAGACGTTTGTACGGTGGCTAAAGCCGCTGAGCTAGCCGAGGAGTTTGTGACGCGTCGGGCTCGCGGAGCTAAGGACGGTCAAAAGGGTGAATTTGGCTCGAAGTTTGAGAGGCCGAAGTTCACACCCATGAGAGCAAAGGGGGACACGCGTAGTGAGGATGCGAGCGAAAGCAGTCCGACCAAACGTAAAGAGACGGCGGCAGCCAAACGCAGAAAGCGGTTCGAGATGAGGCGAGCGGGCGTTTGTTATACGTGCCAGAAGCCGGGTCACTTTTCGGCGCAGTGTCCGGAAACAACACCAAAAGTTGTGTTTTTTTCAATAGGCAGCACTGACGAGAACATGAAGCTTCTCGAGCCTTACATGCGAGACCTCCTCGTGAACGGGAAAGAGTGCCGAGTGCTTCGCGATTCCGCAGCTACGATGGATGTAGTTCACCCGTCTTACGTAGAACCCCATATGTTCACGGGCGAGTGCGCATGGATCAAGCAAGCCGTGGAAGCTCATAGCGTGTGTCTGCCGGTAGCAAAAGTGCTTATTGAAGGACCTTTCGGAGCGCTTGAGACGGAGGCCGCAGTGTCATCTATGCTGCCACCCCAGTACCCGTACCTATTTTCAAACAGGTCCGATCACCTCCTGCGCGAGAAGGACCTTTTGTTTGGTGAAGCTAGTGTTCAGGCCTTAACCAGATCGAAGGTTCGGGAGCTCGCTGCAAAGGCGGTAGTTGCGGGGCCGACGTTATCAAACAACGAAAAAGGGTCAGAGGCGCAGCAAGCTGATATTCCGAGCACGCCCGAACTGAATAAACTTGAGTCTGTAACGTTAAAGGCGCCAGATACTGGAGAGGAAACGCCCGACGCGGGAAAGTTAAAGAGCTATCTACTGATTTGCTCATCGCGCCTACGTCAGACGGACTTGATAGGTTGCTAAAAGTCAGCCGGACGGCTTTGATAGCCGAGCAAAAAAAGGATGGCAGCCTGGAAAACGTGCGCTGCAATGTCAAAGAAGGTATCGCCAGGAAAACTGCGCGTTTTGTGGAAAGAGGTGGAGTCCTGTACCGGAAGTATCTAGACCGCAGAGGAGTGGAGTTCGATCAGCTGATCGTGCCTCAATGCTATCGTCAGGATCTGTTGCGCTTGTCACACGGGGGTTCGTGGTCCGGACACCTTGGAGTTAAGAAAACTAAGGACCGTCTCTTGCAAGAGTACTATTGGCCAGGGTGTTTTCGGGACGCAGACCATTTCGTGAGGACATGTGACACTTGTCAGCGGGTGGGCAAACCAGGGGACAAATCGAGGGCGCCGTTGAAATTGGTACCTATCATTACGGAGCCTTTTAGACGGCTCGTTATTGATACTGTGGGACCTCTGCCGGTAACAGCCACGGGGTACAGACACATTTTGACTGTGATCTGCCCAGCGACAAAGTTCCCTGAAGCAGTGCCGCTTAAAGAACTCAGCTCAGTTGAGATAGTTAATGCACTACTGTCCATATTTGCGCGAGTTGGTTTCCCTGCGGAAATCCAATCAGATCAGGGCACAGTGTTTACTAGCGCTTTGACGACAACTTTTCTCGAAAGGTGTGGGGTAAAGCTGTTACACAGCTCAGTGTACCACCCACAGTCGAATTCCGTTTAGAAGCTCCACTCCGTCATGAAGCGCGTGTTGAGAGCGTTGTGTTTTGAACATCGAACTGACTGGGAGCTGTGTCTGCCTGGGGTGATGTTTGCTTTAAGAACCGCGCCGCATGCGGCTACGGGGTTTTCGCCAGCTGAACTGGTGTACGGTCGCTCGCTTCGATCTCCGCTTCGCATGCTTCGAGAATCGTGGGAAGGTACGGGCGACGACCCAGTCGTGGTGGAGTACGTGCTTAAGCTCCTCGAACGCTTAAGAAGGGCACAGGAGTTGTCAGGTGAAGCAATGACAAAGGCCCAGCAGAGGGCCAAGGTTTATTATGATCGGACCGCCAGGGCCCGTCGTTTTGAGGTTGGCGATGAGGTCATGATATTGCGCACATCGCTAAACAACAAACTAGACGTGCAGTGGGAGGGCCCAGCACGAATTGTTCAGAAACTGTCGGACGTTAACTACGTAGTAAGTCTGCCAGGAAAGCGGAAAGCACAGCAAGTTTACCACTGTAATCTGCTCAAACCTTATAGACAAAGGGAAGCAGTGGTGTGCATGATGGTAAACGTTCCTGAAGAGCTTCCGGTCGAGCTTCCGGGACTAGGCTCAGTGACGAACAGGGAAGACACCGGTCAAGTCATTAGTGACCTTATCAGTAAAGCACCGCTGTCGCCCGAGCAGAAAACCGAACTACACCAGCTATTACCAGAGTTTCAAGGTCTGTTCTCTGAGAGGCCTGGTAGGACTTCTGTACTTACTCATGATATAGAACTTACCTCCACAGAGCCAGTACGATCCAAGGCGTATCGGGTGTCACCCCGCCAGAGCGATATTATGGAGGCTGAGGTAAAGAAAATGCTACAGCTCGGTGTTATTGAAGCAGGTGAGAGTGATTATACCTCCCCTTTGATTTTAGTTGAGGTACCGGGCAAGGAACCTCGTCCTTGCGTCGACTACCGCAGGCTTAATTCCATCACTAAGGATCAAATTTATCCGATCCCTAACATCGAGGAGCGCCTTGAGAAAGTTAGTAGCGCTCAGTTTATTTCCACCCTAGATCTTGTCAGGGGTTATTGGCAGGTTCCACTTACAGAACAGGCTAGTAGGTATGCGGCGTTCATTTCACCAATGGGAACATTCCGTCCTAAAGTGTTGAGTTTTGGTTTGAAGAACGCGCCATACTGTTTTTCAAGTCTCATGGATAAAGTGTTGCGGGGACAGCAAGAATTCGCTTTACCGTATCTAGACGACGTAGCGATATTCTCCGCATCCTGGTCTGAGCATATGGCACACTTGCGGGCAGTGCTAACCCGCCTGCGCGAAGCGGGCTTGACAGTCAAGGCTCCTAAGTGCCAGTTAGCACAGGCCGAGGTTGTCTACCTCGGTCACGTGATTGGTCAGGGTCGTCGCCGCCCCTCTGAAATAAAAGTGGCCGCTGTGCGAGACTTTCCGCAACCGCGCACCAAGACCGATATTCGGTCGTTCTTGGGTGTCGCCGGCTACTATCAGAGGTACATCCCTAGGTACTCTGATATCGCGGCTCTCCTGACGGATGCTCTAAGAAAGACAGAGCCTCAAACAGTCGTCTGGGATGAGACAAAGGAAAGAGCTTTTAGCGCCCTAAAGAGTGCCCTAACAAACCAGCCTGTGCTACGATCGCCAGACTATACAAAAGGGTTCATTGTTCAGTGCGATGCTAGTGAGCGAGGCATGGGCGTTGTACTGTGCCAACGGGAAAAGGGAGAAGTAGAACACCCCGTCCTGTATGCTAGTCGTAAGCTGACCAGTCGTGAGCAGGCGTATAGCGCCACCGAGAAAGAGTGTGCATGTCTCGTGTGGGCCGTTCAGAAATTGTCATGCTATCTAGCCGGCTCGAGGTTTATCATTGAGACGGATCACTGCCCTCTCCAATGGCTGCAGACCATCTCTCCCAAAAATGGCCGCCTCCTGCGCTGGAGCCTCGCTTTACAACAATATTCCTTTGAGGTGCGTTACAAAAAGGGGAGTCTCAACGGTAACGCCGATGGCTTAAGTCGAAGCCCCTAACGTAGGAATCAGCCTCAAAATTGTTTGTTACTGATGTTTTTCTTCCTGAGGCAGGATTTTTTTTAACATATTGCTTTTGTTTAGTGTTTCAAAGTGATGATATGCTTTCTAGTGCAATTTTTCAATTTGTGGACGCGTTCTGAGTGATGCTAGACTACTGTAAGGAACTAGGCAGTGGTATAAAAAGGGGAAAGAGCCTGGCAGGGCTTAGTGAGGGTTGTGCCGTGCTTGCTGACTGAGCGGTTGAGTTTCAGCGTAGTTCTAACGCTTGCCGGGAACGAGAACAAAAATGTGAACTCTCCCGAAGTCACTTTGCAGTGTCCCGTGCGAACCTGAACGAGAGAACGAGGCCTTCTCTGTGCGCTGCGCGCAAGAAACGTCGAGGGACGCCCGACTTCGGTTATGAGCATCATCGAGCGACATCCCTCCGGACAGCGGATGCAGTCCCCTGTCCATCGGGATCTCCTTCCCCCGGCGGGGCGGTCTGTTGCGTTTCGCCTGCGACACGTGGTTTTGCCGGCGCGACTGCGGCGGGGCGGCAGACATTTTGGCCCGATCGTCGTCGCCGCAACGCTCATCGGCAGGTGTTTCCAGGCGCGACTGCGGCGATGCGACCGCAAAGGATCACCCTCTCATTCCAGTCATTGTGCCCGAACGAGGCGAAGCGAAAGCAGGGATCATCCTCTCATTATAGTCATTGTGCCCGACCGGCAGCGCTACGACAGGGTGCTACGAGATCGTGCTCGACATGGTGCTACGGCAGCGCTACGACAGGGTGCTACGAGATCGTGCTCGACATGGTGCTACGGCAGCGCTACGACAGTGTGCGTCACCATTAGCCCATTGTACATTCACGTGCTCGTCTTTTGAGGGGTTCCTTCTTGCCCTCAACTGCGAGAGTATAAAAACAGCTGCCCCCGGACGCCAAAAGGAGGGCTCCGATTTCTTCTGTTGAGTGAAGTGCTCTCCCGTCTCTCTACTTCGGTCAAACCTGACCGCCAACTCTTTGCGATGTTAAAATAAACAAGTTGTTTTGTTGTTACCAGTCGACTCATGCTTTGCCGGGACCTTCGGATGCTTCCAGTTGTACCCCAGGCCGCCAGGCCAACGCTACCCTTGGGGCTTGCGACCCAGGTACAACCACGGGCGTCAGCGCCGAGTTCCCAACAGATCGTACGAGCGGTGCGATCCAAACATCTGGTTGGCAGCGGTGAGATCGCCTCCGACTTCAAACAACTGTCTGCCAGCGGTGAGATCGCGACAACGGAGGCCAGCAGCGAAGAGATGCAGTTGACTGTATGCTGAGCAGCTCATCGACGATCCGGGAGCAGTGCAACGAGCCCTGTGTGATGACTGGTTGCCTGCAGCGGAACGACTGCGCTGGACTCTTGGCTGCGAGGTTTGGTGAGTGCGGGACTTTCTTCTTCTGAGCTTTGCCAGGCTTTTTGTTAGTGTCAGAAACAGAGCTGGTAATTGTGGTTGTCGTTGCTGCCGGGTTAGTTTGCGGCAAGACAATAGTAAGCAGTAGAGAAAGCAGCATTCAGAGCAGCCATGGATTTGAAGTCGTTGCGCAAACCGAAATTGTTGGAGCTTGCAAGAGAGTTGGGTCTGGATGTCTCAGACAAACTAAGAAAACCTGAACTGCTAAAGGCTATTCTTGAGTTAGAGGCTGAGGATGACGAGCTGTCGGAATGCCTTGAGACCATGGAGGAGAGGGAGACTGCAAAAAGACAGGAGCGCGAACTTAAAGAGCAAAAAGAAAAAGAAGAGCGCGAACTTAAAGAACAGAAAGAAAAAGAAGAGCGTGAACGTAAAGAACAGAAAGAGCGAGAGCAACAAGAGCGTGACCGTCAACACGCTTTGGAAATGAAGCGTCTTGAGGTAGAGATGGAACGCGCTCGTAATGGAAGTCAGGCACACGGTGCAGGAGAACGCGTATTGTTCAAAATGACTGACCTGATGCGGCCGTTTAAGCTTGGAGAGGACATTGGTTTGTTCCTGGTTAACTTTGAGCGAACGTGCGAGAAGCAGGGGTTCTCTCGGGAAACGTGGCCACAGCGCTTGCTCACTTTGTTACCCGGCGAGGCGGCCGACGTAGTCGCTCGCTTGGATAGAGAGGAAGCAGAGGATTTCGACAAAGTAAAATCGAGTCTGCTAAAAAAGTACCGGCTGTCTGCGGAGGCGTTCCGTCGGAAGTTTCGGGAAAATGAGAAAGGCAGAAGTGAGTCATATACAGAGTTTGCGTATAGGCTTATGTCGAACATGCAGGAGTGGCTCAAAGAAGAGAAAGCGTTTGGTGACCACGATAAAGTTCTGCAGTGTTTCGGGCTAGAACAGTTTTATAGTCGGTTACCGGAGAACGTGCGATACTGGGTCTTGGATAGGCCAGACGTTTGTACGGTGGCTAAAGCCGCTGAGCTAGCCGAGGAGTTTGTGACGCGTCGGGCTCGCGGAGCTAAGGACGGTCAAAAGGGTGAATTTGGCTCGAAGTTTGAGAGGCCGAAATTCACGCCCATGAGATTAAAGGGGGACACGCGTAGTGCGGATGCGAGTGAAAGCAGTCCGACCAGACGTAAAGAGACGGCGGCAGCCAAACGCAGAAAGCGGTTCGAGATGAGGCAAGCGCGCGTTTGTTATACGTGCCAGAAGCCGGGTCACTTTTCGGCGCAGTGTCCGGAAACAACACCAAAAGTTGTGTTTTTTTCAATAGGCAGCACTGACGAGAACATGAAGCTTCTCGAGCCTTACATGCGAGACCTCCTCGTGAACGGGAAAGAGTGCCGAGTGCTTCGCGATTCCGCAGCTACGATGGATGTAGTTCACCCGTCTTACGTAGAACCCCATATGTTCACGGGCGAGTGCGCGTGGATCAAGCAAGCCGTGGAAGCTCATAGCGTGTGTCTGCCAGTAGCAAAGGTGCTTATTGAAGGACCTTTCGGAGCGCTTGAGACAGAGGCGGCAGTGTCATCTATGCTGCCACCCCAGTACCCGTACCTATTTTCAAACAGGTCCGATCACCTCCTGCGCGAGAAGGGGCTTTTGTTTGGTGAAGCTAGTGTTCAGGCCTTAACCAGATCGAAGGTTCGGGAGCTCGCTGCAAAGGCGGTAGTTGCGGGGCCGACGTTATCAAACAACGAAAAAGGGTCAGAGGCGCAGCAAGCTGATATTCAGAGCACGCCCGAACTGAATAAACTTGAGTCTGTAACGTTAAAGGCACCAGATACCGGAGAGGAAAATCCCGATGCGGGAAAGTTAGAAGAGCTATCTACTGATTTGCTCATCGCGCCTACGTCAGACGGACTTGATAGGTTGCTAAAAGTCAGCCGGACGGCTTTGATAGCCGAGCAAAAAAAGGATGGCAGCCTGGAAAACGTGCGCTGCAATGTCAAAGAAGGTATCGCCAGGAAAACTGCGCGTTTTGTGGAAAGAGGTGGAGTCCTGTACCGGAAGTATCTAGACCGCAGAGGAGGGGAGTTCGATCAGCTGATCGTGCCTCAATGCTATCGTCAGGATCTGTTGCGCTTGTCACACGGGGGTTCGTGGTCCGGACACCTTGGAGTTAAGAAAACTAAGGACCGTCTCTTGCAAGAGTACTATTGGCCAGGGTGTTTTCGGGACGCAGACCATTTCGTGAGGACATGTGACACTTGTCAGCGGGTGGGCAAACCAGGGGACAAATCGAGGGCGCCGTTGAAATTGGTACCTATCATTACGGAGCCTTTTAGACGGCTCGTTATTGATACAGTGGGACCTCTGCCGGTAACAGCCACGGGGTACAGACACATTTTGACTGTGATCTGCCCAGCGACAAAGTTCCCTGAAGCAGTGCCGCTTAAAGAACTCAGCTCAGTTGAGATAGTTAATGCACTACTGTCCATATTTGCGCGAGTTGGTTTTCCTGCGGAAATCCAATCAGATCAGGGCACAGTGTTTACTAGCGCTTTGACGACAACTTTTCTCGAAAGGTGTGGGATAAAGCTGCTACACAGCTCAGTGTACCACCCACAGTCGAATTCCGTTGAGAAGCTCCACTCCGTCATGAAGCGCGTGTTGAGAGCGTTGTGTTTTGAACATCGAACTGACTGGGAGCTGTGTCTGCCTGGGGTGATGTTTGCTTTAAGGACCGCGCCGCATGCGGCTACGGGGTTTTCGCCAGCTGAACTGGTGTACGGTCGCTCGCTTCGATCTCCGCTTCGCATGCTTCGAGAATCGTGGGAAGGTAGGGGCGACGACCCAGTCGTGGTGGAGTACGTGCTTAAGCTCCTCGAACGCTTAAGAAGGGCACAGGAGTTGTCAGGTGAAGCAATGGCAAAGGCCCAGCAGAGGGCCAAGGTTTATTATGATCGGACAGCCAGGGCCCGTCGTTTTGAGGTTGGCGATGAGGTCATGATATTGCGCACATCGCTAAACAACAAACTAGACGTGCAGTGGGAGGGCCCAGCACGAATTGTTCAGAAACTGTCGGACGTTAACTACGTGGTAAGTCTGCCAGGAAAGCGGAAAGCACAGCAAGTTTACCACTGTAATCTGCTCAAACCTTATAGACAAAGGGAAGCAGTGGTGTGCATGATGGTAAACGTTCCTGAAGAGCTTCCGGTCGAGCTTCCGGGACTAGGCTCAGTGACGAACAGGGAAGACACCGGTCAAGTCATTAGTGACCTTATCAGTAAAGCACCGCTGTCGCCCGAGCAGAAAACCGAACTACACCGGCTATTACAAGAGTTTCAAGGTCTGTTCTCTGAGAGGCCTGGTAGGACTTCTGTACTTACTCATGATATAGAACTTACCTCCCCAGAGCCAGTACGATCCAAGGCGTGTCGGGTGTCACCCCGCCAGAGCGATATTATGGAGGCTGAGGTAAAGAAAATGCTACAGCTCGGTGTTATTGAGGCAGGTGAGAGTGATTATACCTCCCCTTTGATTTTAGTTGAGGTACCGGGCAAGGAACCTCGTCCTTGCGTCGACTACCGCAGGCTTAATTCCATCACTAAGGATCAAATTTATCCGATCCCTAACATCGAGGAGCGCCTTGAGAAAGTTAGTAGCGCTCAGTTTATTTCCACCCTAGATCTTGTCAGGGGTTATTGGCAGGTTCCACTTACAGAAGAGGCTAGTAGGTATGCGGCGTTCATTTCACCAATGGGAACATTCCGTCCTAAAGTGTTGAGTTTTGGTTTGAAGAACGCGCCATACTGTTTTTCAAGCCTCATGGATAAAGTGTTGCGGGGACAGCAAGAATTCGCTTTACCGTATCTAGACGACGTAGCGATATTCTCCGCATCCTGGTCTGAGCATATGACACACTTGCGGGCAGTGCTAACCCGCCTGCGCGAAGCGGGCTTGACGGTAAAGGCTCCTAAGTGCCAGTTAGCACAGGCCGAGGTTGTCTACCTCGGTCACGTGATTGGTCAGGGTCGTCGCCGCCCCTCTGAAATAAAAGTGGCCGCTGTGCGAGACTTTCCGCAACCGCGCACAAAGACCGATATTCGGTCGTTCTTAGGTGTCGCCGGCTACTATCAGAGGTACATCCCTAGGTACTCTGATATCGCGGCTCCCCTGACGGATGCTCTAAGAAAGTCAGAGCCTCAAACAGTCGTCTGGGACGAGACAAAGGAAAGAGCTTTTAGCGCCCTAAAGAGTGCCCTAACAAGCCAGCCTGTGCTACGATCGCCAGACTATACAAAAGGGTTCGTTGTTCAGTGCGATGCTAGTGAGCGAGGCATGGGCGTTGTACTGTGCCAACGGGAAAATGGAGAAGTAGAACACCCCGTCCTGTATGCTAGTCGTAAGCTGTCCAGTCGTGAGCAGGCGTATAGCGCCACCGAGAAAGAGTGTGCGTGTCTCGTGTGGGCCGTTCAGAAATTGTCATGCTATCTAGCCGGCTCGAGGTTTATCATTGAGACGGATCACTGCCCTCTCCAATGGCTGCAGACCATCTCTCCCAAAAATGGCCGCCTCCTGCGCTGGAGCCTCGCTTTACAGCAATATTCCTTTGAGGTGCGTTACAAAAAGGGGAGTCTCAACGGTAACGCCGATGGCTTAAGTCGAAGCCCCTAACGTAGGAATCAGCCTCAAAATTGTTTGTTACTGATGTTTTTCTTCCTGAGGCAGGATTTTTTTTAACATATTGCTTTTGTTTAGTGTTTCAAAGTGATGATATGCTTTCTAGTGCAATTTTTCAATTTGTGGACGCGTTCTGAGTGATGCTAGACTACTGTAAGGAACTAGGCAGCGGTATAAAAAGGGGAAAGAGCCTGGCAGGGCTTAGTGAGGGTTGTGCCGTGCTTGCTGACTGAGCGGTTGAGTTTCAGCGTAGTTCTAACGCTTGCCGGGAACGAGAACAAAAATGTGAACTCTCCCGAAGTCACTTTGCAGTGTCCCGTGCGAACCTGAACGAGAGAACGAGGCCTTCTCTGTGCGCTGCGCTCAAGAAACGTCGAGGGACGCCCGACTTCGGTTATGAGCATCATCGAGCGACATCCCTCCGGACAGCGGATGCAGTCCCCTGTCCATCGGGATCTCCTTCCCCCGGCGGGGCGGTCTGTTGCGTTTCGCCTGCGACACGTGGTTTTGCCGGCGCGACTGCGGCGGGGCGGCAGACATTTTGGCCCGATCGTCGTCGCCGCAACGCTCATCGGCAGGTGTTTCCAGGCGCGACTGCGGCGATGCGACCGCAAAGGATAACCCTCTCATTCCAGTCATTGTGCCCGAACCAGGCGATGCGAAAGCAGGGATCATCCTCTCATTATAGTCATTGTGCCCGACCGGCAGCGCTACGACAGGGTGCTACGAGATCGTGCTCGACATGGTGCTACGGCAGCGCTACGACAGGGTGCTACGAGATCGTGCTCGACATGGTGCTACGGCAGCGCTACGACAGTGTGCGTCACCATTAGCCCATTGTACATTCACGTGCTCGTCTTTTGAGGGGTTCCTTCTTGCCCTCAACTGCGAGAGTATAAAAACAGCTGCCCCCGGACGCCAAAAGGAGGGCTCCGATTTCTTCTGTTGAGTGAAGTGCTCTCCCGTCTCTCTACTTCGGTCAAACCTGACCGCCAACTCTTTGCGATGTTAAAATAAACAAGTTGTTTTGTTGTTACCAGTCGACTCATGCTTTGCCGGGACCTTCGGATGCTTCCAGTTGTACCCCAGGCCGCCAGGCCAACGCTACCCTTGGGGCTTGCGACCCAGGTACAACCACGGGCGTCAGCGCCGAGTTCCCAACAGATCGTACGAGCGGTGCGATCCAAACAATAAGAAAACTAACAAGCCTCACCATCGAAGAGCGTCGGTGGCAGCGTTCTTGAAAGAGGTGGTTACAGAACTGGCCGCATGGAATCATGCCCGAATGAATATATGCCGTACCTACCTCCGCCCAAGCCTGCTACCGCAGCACGCGTAAACAACGCGCAATGTCTTTCTGCCTTCAGTCAGCGATATTTTGCGATTCGCAAGTGTCTAGCCCAATCGACACCGATAAGCGCGGTGGGAAGAAGCTTTCGATGAAATCGTCCAACACCGAAAGGAACGTTGCTCAGAGACGCCCTAAGCCAGATCTTCCGTAAAAGCACCCTGGGGTGGAGTGCACGTGATCGATCATCCGACGATCGTTAATAAGCGCGCGCACTGTCTGAATAGGAACTCAACAGGAAACTATAAGAGCGATTAATCAAGCTCGACGGCGGGGGCAGGTGAGGAGGCGATATCGCGATCGGCTGCAATTAGTCGCGATACCGGCCGCCGCTGCGTTCATTTCGGCGTATACGTACCGTGGTATACGAACGGTATAACTGGCGGCATGAAATAACGCCGGATACGTTACACAGCATACGATATACTACACCGGCATTCATAACTCCAGGAATCACCCATGAATGAAGCAGCGAACAAACAGCTGCAAGCGCTCCTAAAAACCGCACCACTTACATTAACGATCTCGCGCGAAAACTATACCTTAACCCAACCGGTCAATATACCTATTATAACATGGGCTGATCGAAAGAAAAGAGGTTCAGGACGAGTTCTGGACGGAAAAAGATAAACAAAGAAAAGGCAGGAATGCCGAAGAACAACGATGCCAGCGCATTTGTGAGGGCAGAATGGAACCAAATAAACGTCGCCCCAGCGCCATACGGCCAGGCTGCCGGCGTTCGGAGCGCATCTATTTGGCGCCGCCACGCAATCTGCCGGGCTCAGCAGTCTGGGATGTAGCAAGACGGCAGGTGCAGGTCCCGCCCTTCGAATCTCTCTCTCTCTCTCTCTCTCTCTCTCTGCACCCGGTCTTCACACACGCACGCCGGCGGCAACACAACGGCGGACTCACGTGACGGTCAATAGCAGATTAGCATATCACGCTGCGCCAGACTTGGGGCGAGAAGATGGCCCAGCCTCGGGGCGTTTCCGCCGTCATTAGAACCCGGTCTTTCTGCAGATCTTTATTTTCTCGCCGTCTTCTTCCAGCTGCAACGATGGGAAAAGCGTGCAGCTCGAGTTTCAATGCAATCGCCTAACGTCCTCACTCCATAAGCGACGAAAGGGCAGGAATAGGGGAGTGGCATAGCAAGCACAGCTTCTCAGAAACTGCTCTCTTGTTTCCGGTGAAATCTTCCAAGGGTTGCACTCCGCGCGAAACACCGTGCATCCGACGGGCGACGCCAAAGGAAGGAAGCGTCAGAACAGCGCACGGTCCAGGCGCTATATGGCAAATGCCGGCAGATAAATGATCGCTCGCACTGGCACATGCAATGATCGCTCGCACATGTGTGACATTGGCGGCGACCGCTGCTGCACATTAGCCATGGCTGTACGCGAAACCTCGAATTTCGGTTACATTTTGGCGCGAGCACAACAGCGCTCCGGATTATTGGCAAAAAGGAAAAGCCAGACAACACGTTCTTTTCGTGAAAAATTTAAACTTGTCGTAGAACTTCGTAAAAGCCCGGCTAAAGGAGAAATGTTTTTAAAGAAAGCAATCTAATGCCGAATTTACTAATTTTATTAAGTTTCGAGTGGAGTAACTACGTCGCATCGAGCAGGACTTGTACTACTGAAAAAGTTCATTTCAGCTCCATCGCGTTTATTCAATCATCAATAATATTGGAGTGATGGGGAAACTTGCGACGGCGGTTCTCAACATTCCGACTCTCTTCAAATCAATCAATCAATCAATCAGCAATGTTACCAGCCTACCTATTCACCTGCACCTGTAGCCCACCCGTACATAGGCCAAGGATGTTCCATATTATTATATAACCTCCTTTGCCTAAGCACAGAGCTGAATAAACAGTACGCGGCACAATCAATCAATAAATAAATAAATCAGCAATGTGGCCAGCCTACCTATTCACCTGTGCGTGTAGTTCAGCCATGCCTAAACGCGCACCTGAATAAACAATACGCGGCACTTTTGCAAGCAGCTGTGACATAGATACACAGCTGCGAAAACAGCGGAAGCACGCGCGTACGGCTAGCCTCGAGATTAATTGAGTAAAATATTTTATTTTTAAGCCACCGTTTCGCCTTTTGGCTAAAGTGCTGCGCTGCATCAAGCAACTAAATTTCGACTAAGTTGAGCTTTGATCTCGGCTCAGGGTCACACGGTGTTCCCAGCACACCTTAGGTATATCGGATTTTGTGAGCCCTTAAGTTTCCCGAATTTCGCTAGCATAAAAAAAAATTACACAAGCTTATGACAGTAAGCGAGCAGTATCGACATTGAATGAAACTTTAATGCTCAATCCGTAGATTTCTAAGTCAAATATCTAGCAAAATCAATATAACTGAGCCATAATCCCGTCTTTCTCGCGAACTCTATATACCATTAGATGGAAATTGTAACAAGATCTAAGATCAGCGATCAACGACTGGTTTTCAAATGCGCCGACGTCAGAAGATACGTGACTCTCATTGCGTTTCTAATAAAGCTTTGCGTTCACAAAAACAGTTACAAGCCTGCAAAGGTTCGTAATGAAATAAAACTTCGTAAGAAAAGAAGAAGAAAGGAAAAGAAGATATACAGTGAGGTTTCTCTCAACATTTCTGCTTTCTTTTTTTTTTTTGGGGGGGGGGGGTATCTACTGTTTTCTCTATATCTTGTTGTTTGTTTTCTCTTTCTCTTTTCTCTAGTTACTTGGAACACCGAAGCCAAGCTCCCATGCAAACCAAGAACGCCTTTAATGTTTATTTTGCAGGTCATGGAAAGTATATACGCACATTCGTCTAAAGAGTCAATAGAATGATTATATAGCACAAATTTTCTCAATGAAAAATCGGCAGACTTAAGAATTGCCACTTTAAATAAACTATTTTATATGTGATATCGCTGAGCATATGCATATACGATAGAGAGAGCGAGAAAAGAGAACGCACATCCAACCCATACGCTGGAATATATGTGATGCGAAGGTTTAGGAAAGAGATTAATTAAACGTTTTACCACTAATCGATGTGCGTACAACTTTGTTTACTTTCATCATATGCAACGTGCGATTTCATGATTGTGTTTGTCCCACAAGAATCACAAGTTCACTCTCTCATCCAATTTTCGTGTTTACGAACTGCACCGCTCTCAAGATATGTCGAAATGCTAACCCTAAATCAGTCGGACGCACAGTGTAAGACGTCTACGCAGCAACGTCACGACGACGAAGGCGTTGTATGATGCCTGTCGAGGGAAGAAATCAAAGAATCCGTTAAGTATCGCCGCGTGCGTCTGCTCTGTGTAGACGTCATAGACAACGGCAAGAGTTTTAGCGCACTCAGTCTCGTAGTGTGGAGGATCCGAAGTCGAAATAGATGGCCCTACGCTTGATTCTCTTAAGCAGGCTCTTTTTTTTTTTTTTTTTGTAATACGTGTCCTCGTCTCTTGTTTTTGGTGCACCGTGACGATCCGCCATTCCAATAACAGGTCGGTGTGCTTTATATGCGCGCTAACCTTACGCGAAGGATGTTATTTTTTGTCATGCAGAAACGGGTGCACTTGCACTTTATATAAGCCCGCACGCTGGTAGCGCAATTCGGCGCGCATATAATACACACACACGCGCGCGCGCCGCGATACTAAGGGACCCAGCCAGCAGCCACGCCATACCCGGAAGTGTAGGCAAATAAAGCTTTGCTTTAAAAAAAATATCACCGCCAAAGCACTCCGTGCAGATGGTTAACCAGCGAAGGTGAAATGTGCGACCCCGGTGTTTATCACTGGGAATCCCGACTGTTCATTAAACGACGGCTTGGTAGGCTGCCGGATCTTCGGTACGCAGTTGCTGCTTGCGCTCGGCTGCACGAGCCTACATGTTCTTGTGCCCGGGCTGCAGCATCGGCACGGCTTAGACGAGCTCGTTCCCGGTTCTGCTCACGAAGTTGCTGATCGATAGCTGCCTGCTCCTCAGGAGTACGCATGACGCGTGGCTTACTCATTTCGGAGCCGGAGAGAACCTTCTGCGCACGCGCTCGGCTGCGACGCGGAGCAACGACGTCACCAATGGCGCAGCTAATCCAACACCACGTAGATAGCACAAGGTCTTTTCACTCCGATCCATGACGTCGTGTTACCTGGCCCGACTGCCATAAAATCTAATGGGGATGCTCTCGAGTAGACAACAGTAATTTTGCTATCACCGTTTTCATCACGCCAGACTGGATGCTATAATGACTGCACCACATGCGGCCGCGGGCGGACGCATTCAATAGCCCCGCCGACAACGAGAAAGCTGGCATAAAAGACTCAAAGCGTGCAATGTTAATAAGGGGCGAGAAGAACAAGCTCCTGACGTCTACACAAAAGCGCAACAGCACACGCACGGTAACCACGTCGCGAAGCCAAGAAACGAGAAATCGGGACATGCCGCGTAGGCGTCATTACGGCGCGCCCGAAATATCGTCCGCGCACTCTGCGGGGGAGTCAGGAATGGGCGCGCGCAATTTCCACTGTCCCATCGGGAAGCGATTCCATTATTTCGCGCGTACGCGGAAGAAAGGATACAACTGCGTCTCCGTTCGTCCTATGCCGAATGCAGGCGCGCACTTCTTCACGGCTGCGGGCAAACATAGGCTCGGCATTCATTCATGTACAGTTCGTGGCCGCCGTGGAGGAAAACAGGCCTGCATCTCCTCTTGAATATCATTACCGTTCTCCTTCATGCCACTGATCCATTCGTTACGTTCCTTACCCGCCTCTATCCTCGTCCACGTCGCGCCGCATTCTTACGCAGTGTACACAAATGTATAGCCGACGGCCGCAAATCGACCGCCCATTTTATATTTCCGGCCCTATACAGGACGAAACCCGGAGGTTCGGATAAGCGGACTGCCGCGCCGCCTCCGCGCTCTCAGTCTCGGTCAGTGCGTCGCAGTGGGGGCCAAGGACAAGTGCACGCAAGCACGCGCTGTGAAAGTATACGCTGTCACGTGCCTCTTCTCACGATGCTCAACGCCTGGGACAAGGCAACACGTAGAACACAATCTCACGGCCCACTCGCGCTGTCATTTCTGAGCGCTCTGGAATTGCCACCGAGGTCGCAAAACACAACTTTAAAGATGTATCACAGGAATATGCCAATCTAGCAGCGATAATCTTGATTTACTGCCATCGTCAGAACCCGCTCATACGCGCTGAAAAGCATAATTCCAGTCTTTCGAGCGTTACCGGACCGCGAGGCCGCAGTAGTAGCGCGGATAACAGAGTCGTGCTTATTGTCTCTCTCTCTCTCTCTCTCTCTCTCTCTCTCTCTCTCAATTAAGTTAACCAGAATGCTAGCCGATGTAGCCTATACGTAGCTTCATGCTAAGTTCGCTGGATGACAGCATTTTCGTTCATACTTTTTTTTTCCCCGCTTGAGTTGCTAGGCGGCATAACGTCAGTATGGAACTAAATATAAGCATGCAGGCTCTTTCCATAGAGATACTGCTATACTAACTTATAAAATGTGTTGTCCTTAATCCAACTTTCATACTCTTCAGCTTGATCACTGTTCAATTTCACACCTTTAAGCACACTTTCACGAATTATCTTTGTCTCAAGGCACGTCCAAAGTACATGGCGTTCACAGAAACAAACTTTCGTATAACGTTCGGCGACTTTTTAGCAGATTTATTAAGGGAAAAAAACTTCCGATTCGAGAGACAAACATACCTGTATCGTGAACACATTATGTCGAGGAGCGCACCCAAATTTGTTAGATGTCAAGTGCAACGAAATTTCGAACCACGCAAGAAGGTTAATAGTGTAGATAGTGTACATATAGAGCACCTACCGTGCAATATATTGCTTTTGAAATACCAGCGGATGCGTCGTGGAAAAGCTCGCGAAATATCATTTTTTGATAACGAGCTAGGAAGAAAAAAATATACGGAAAAAAAAAAGAAGAAGTCACGCCGCCAATACTGCTTGCCGAAAGTGACATAGGGCCCAGAACGCTGACAACAAACGCAATTTTTTGGCAAGCCCTTCCAGATTTGGGCGGCACCCGCGGCTTCCTGCGTAAACCCCGACAGGCCACCTCTATAGAGGTGACCTGTCGAGGTTTAAGTCTTAATTTTAAAAAAAAAATATCCGGTAATCACCAGGTACGGCACGCGCCGTCTAATGAGGTGCC
The DNA here is from genome assembly GCF_050947875.1 of Dermacentor variabilis. Classification (NCBI taxonomy): domain Eukaryota; kingdom Metazoa; phylum Arthropoda; class Arachnida; order Ixodida; family Ixodidae; genus Dermacentor; species Dermacentor variabilis. The sequence goes on along the minus strand of NC_134572.1, from coordinate 50,956,453 downwards.
ATTTAAAGGCTGTCAATAAGAAAATTATACAATTATTAGCCCTGCAGTTCCGCCGTGCAACATTACACTTCGATAATATTATACAATATACTCATTTATAACGAATTCAGTCGAAATAAAATTTCGCTGCAGTTGGTCTGGCTTTTATTATGCCTTCTAGAAGCGGACAAAAATTACGTAGAAGGTTAGATGAAGAAATAATTCCCAAGAGCGCGAGGCGACGTTGCCTTCACGCCATTTGACCTTTTTCCCCTCCTGCGATCGGCGTCACCTCTGGTGGCTGCGCTGTATCATAAGGGTTGCGCAAACTTGTCACGTGAGTGGCAATAGGTGCGCGAATGAATCTACAGTGCCGGACGGTACTGGTTCTCACTTTTGGTGCGACCCCGTTTTATACCGTTTCAAGCAGTAAGACAGCGTCATGCACGACATCGCGTACGTGGGATACGTCTTCTGGCAAAACGAAGTGATCAACGAGCAGACATATTGTTAATTGTAACAAACCTTGCAAACCTGGAGCTGTGCTCGCGAAAGTTAACAAGCCAAGATATTTCGCGTGAATTTACGTGCAAACCTGCGGCATCGCCAATTTTCAGCTTTCACTGTAGTTTTTAGTCGAAGCCTCCTGACCGTTCTCGCGTGGGCAAAACACGAACGCCTTCATGCTATGTGTTGTCGGCACGGATACGGGCTTCTACATTCATAAACGGACAAATGCTTTCGTATAACTCTGCAAATGATACTGGCCTGCGATTGCACTCACAGCAGAAGCAAACTAATTAACTGTTGCGTAATGGGCAAGGGCAGAGGTATCCGTTGTACGCAACTGCCGAGAGGTGCCGCAGAGGTGAACGACGACGACATCAAGCAGTTCTCAAGGAAGCATGAGATGCGCCCAAGAGTGGACCGCGAGGCGCCCATCACGGTGTCATTAGGCCAGCAGCCGCGCAGCGTGAGTACCTCAGACGAGGCGACCCCACGGGAGGGCCTCCGCCTTAATTGACTGGGACACGGCAGCAGAAAGCACTGCTACATAGCATCTACGTGGTCAACGTGCGCCCTCCGGAACACGGGCACCGAAGCCGACAAACGCGCAACTCATACTCTCCTTGTACTCCTACTTCTTTTCCACTCTTGGGTGCTAGCCTTCCCCTCCTGCCAATACGAAAGCTGACTGCGCAATCTCAAAGGGACGGTCACTGAGGTCACTGAGGTCACTGAGTTGTGGTGTAACTGCGAGGCTCTCGAGAGGGGGGGGGGGGCAGCGCGCAAATCTCTTCCGTGCAAACAGGCGAAAGCCGAGCTGTTGGGAAGCGCGGGAGTTTGCCGCCTCTCTCCGACTCTTCTGCGCCTACATGACGAGTAACAAACACAAGAACAAAGGCGGCGTCGGTGGCCCTCAGTAGCCGTGGCATTTCTACTGCAGAGAACGAGGTTGCAGGTTCGAGTCCCGGCCGTGGTGCAGCCAGAATTCGGTGGAAGACAGAACGCAAAAACGACCGCGTAGAGGCGCACGTCGAAGAACACTAGATAGGCAAAATTAATGCGGATGGAGGATTTCTCAAACGGAACAATTGCATTGGCACGTTCAAATAAATAAATAAATAAATCAGCCAGTCAGTCAGTCAATCAAACAATCAATTTGAGGAAGAAGAGATAGCTTGTTTTTTACTCGGCGCGTACGCGGCGCGGTACGCTATGCAAGTGTGAAGGACGTCCAAGCGCGACAGCTTCTTATGTGTTGACGGCGCATATGAGCTTGACAGCTTCGAGAACGCGTTTAAATTAGCAAACTAACGGTCGCTGATAGACGCTAAGTACAGCATATGCGTGAGATGTCCCGCTCATAACATGAAAGTGGTGGCCTGCACACTTTTGCAACCAACTGTACTTTCTTACTTTGAAGACCAGCCAGTTTCGTCAAAACGCCCGACCGCGAATGCGAAGCAAGGTTGTTGGAGTTCCCTCCGAGCAATAATAGTATTCTGATTTTCCCTCTTTTCCGTTGCAAACATTGGCACAACAGCGAAGTACGAAAGTCAGGCCAGTGGGTAACACGGTTTCGTGACCATTTGGAATCATTCGATCTAACACCTTTTAACGATGACCTCGCGCGCCAGCCCGAATTCCGGGCTACGCAACAAGTTTTTCAGCAGCCATTAAAACTGCGATCTCCTTTCTTCGGCATCGCTTTAACGCAGCGCGTTATAGGACCAATGACGCTGCTCTCTAGGTTGCATGACAGCAGGCCTGATAGAGTGCAAAGGAAAAGAGCAGGGCGGCCACTCTTTGCCTCATTGCTCGTCGTACGGCGACTGTTTTCCCTTCTCACAGATAAACAAGGACGCTGTACGACACGCGAGCCCTTTATTTATGTCAGCGAAAGAAGCACGCGGCAATCGCACCGCCGACAGAAAGCGACGCCGGAGCGGAGAGGGAGAGCCCAAGGAAGAACACGCAAGCAACAGCCCCGAAGCTTCGCAATGCGCTTGCAACGCGCGCTCTTAGAAAACAGTATCGCGTTAACAAGAAACTGCCGACAGCGCTTCATAACGAGCGACGGGCCTTTTTAGCGGCCAGTGAAAACGAAAACAAGCACGGGCGAGTCGGTTACCGAGGGCGGCGAGCGCGTCCCACTATCACGCGCGCTCTTTTCCTTCAAAAGGAGCCCGACACGCGCAAGCCAAGGCCAACCGATGGGCCCGACGAAGCACGCTTCTCTGCCTGGATAGTCTGTTGCACCGTGCAGGTGGCTTCGAGGCCAAGCGCGCATAAGGAGTCCTACCGGCTTCTACACGCAGAAGGCGGTAGTACCGTTTGAAAAAGCTTTTAATTATGAACATGCAACGGTATACTTATCGTAGCACTTAATGCGTTAGCATTAGGAATGTCAAAAGTGGAAGAAATATGTGTGAAGTGTGGGAAGCCGGTCACGTGGTATAGGTAGTGAGGGGATGTGGTATAGGTAGAGTGTGTGTGTGTGTGTGTGTGTGTGTGTGTGTGTGTGTGTGTGTGTGTGTGTGTGTGTGTGTGTGTGTGTGTGTGTGTGTGTGTGTGTGTGTGTGTGTGTTTTATATAGTGCGTACAATTTAGTGCAGCTGACTTTTGTCTGCTTCAGACCACCTTCAGTTTCACTTCGCTTCTCGAAGAGGCAGGACGTGGGTCGAGTAAGCGCCTGAACAACACTTTGCAATGTGGTGAATGCTGTTTAAATCATGGATCCAGGACCTCAAGTAGGTGCTGCGTAACACTAAAGCATCTCTGTCGCATTTACCGCTAAATCGCTGCAGAGTGGTTTTTTACCGTTTTGCGCAGAACGCTTCAGAACATAACGCCAAGAAAATGGTGTCGTCAGCTTCAGCGTGCGCGAAAGAGACGAATCCTATTAGCATGCGTTGTCTCAAATGAAAAGGCTAACGTGTAGTACTTGCGAGAGAGCTTTCGAAAGGCTTGGTCGCACGTAAGACGAGCCCTTAATGAATAGGCGGAAACTCGGTTGCATGGGTGTGCGACTTCCTCGAGCAGTCGAGTATTGCAACTCGACTAATCTACGTGAACTACAGAGTGCCAATGTGAGAAGCCAGCTAAGTGACAATCTCTCGAGTTAACTGTCCCTTCACGGGCGCACTACGGAGAAACGTTTACCTATATGTAAATAGTTGCTTTTCTTAAACTTCTGATATCCTCTCTGCCTGTCTCTTCGATGTACTGCACTTCACGTTGTACTGTACATCACAAGGACGAACTTGTTATACTGGTGTTAGGAAGAGACAAGATCGCGCACGGTACCTCATGAAGAGATGGGACATCACCAGGAAGATGTAAAGGTGCGGCCCTCGATACATATGGACTTCTCTGCTGTCCAAAGGTTCGCGCTCACCCCTTGGAGCTACAGCTGCAGCAACTGCCTTTGAAAGATGTCGTTTGCACTTCGGGTGGCGCCGTGCGCTCGGTGAACGGAAGCCACCAGGCTAACGATCCTTCTGCGTAGCCTTCCTGCACGAGCAAACGCCGAGGGCCACACGTACACACACCGTGCAGGCGCGGTTCGTGCGAAATCCGAGACATGCCCGCGAGCTATACAGACAAGCCCAAAACAAACACCGCAGCGAGGCCTCGCGGAAACGGCGAGAGAAAAGGGATATCGGGATTGAACTGCAGCTCCGGAGAGAAAGCAAAACGAAAGGCCCCCGCAAGGAGGATGGGGGCAAACCAGATGAGAGACAGGGTGCCCAAGTGCGCGGAAGGTTTAAATGCGCGCCAAGAATAAGTCGCCGACACGCGCATGCCAAGAGGAGGGAATGTCCAAACAAACCATGGAATGCGTCGATGATAACCGGGCCAGCAACTGCGGTACATCGCACGAGCGCGGCGGAGGTTGGTGGCGGTGACGGAGCTGACGTGCGCATACGTGACTGACCGCGCGTACGAAGTCTTAGCGAACGCATGGACCAGGCACAGTATAACTTCTGCTGCAAACCGGGTACTTCAACCGACCAAACGCTTAGATGGAGATGTGCTTATTTCAACACCGAAGGGAGCAAACAGGAATTACGTACAAGATGGACGATGCCCTCTTATGTCTCATGTTCGAGGCTTGGCGCATTGGGTGCGCAGCATAAATACTAATGCTTAGTGTGTGTGTGTGTGTGTGTGTGTGTGTGTGTGTGTGTGTGTGTGTGTGTGTGTGTGTGTGTGTGTGTGTGTGTGTGTGTGTGTGTGCGTGCGTGCGTGCGTGCGTGCGTGTGTGTGTGTGTGTGTGTGTGTGTGTGTGTGTGTGTGTGTGTGTGTGTGTGTGTGTGTGTGTGTGTGTGTGTGTGTGTGTGTGTGTGTGTGTGTGTGTGTGTGTGTGTGTGTGTGTGTGTGTGTGTGTGTGTGTGTGTGTGTGTGTGTGTGTGTGTGTGTGTGTGTGTGTGTGTGTGTGTGTGTGAGAGAGAGAGAGAGGAAAGGCCGGCCATGTTGTTCTGGCGCTAAAAATATGCAAGTCACTTCGGAAGTTTGAAAGAAGACCTTAGAATTAATCGCTCAACGACTGAAGTCACTGAATCTGTGAAATCTTTAGGGTGTACACTTCGACAAATACGTAACCTGGAGTAATCACACAGATTTCCTCGCAGGGAACCTTTCCTAAATCGCTGATTTGGTCTATTGACCGAACTTTCTGCCCCGTTTCGCTAAAGACTTAATATATAATTCCTTATTTATGGGCCACTTAAACTACTGTTACCTTTTATGGTGTATGAATTCTGCAACACACATTAAGAAGTTGTACGAACTATAAAAGAAAACTGTTCATTCTATATGTAACATGTCACACAACTTTTTTTAAGCCTCCTTATTTCAAGAGCTTATAACGTTGAAAATTAAAGATCTTGTGGGGTACCTACCGGTAAGAGCCTATAAAAAAAGAGCACAAAAGAAATATAAACGTTATTAAATTAATAGCCCAACTCAACAGGCGCAAAGATCCCTACACAACCCTGTTGCCGGAATACTGGTGCATATCTCACACACGTATCAATTACGACACGCAAATGCTACGCTCTAGACTGCCTAGGCTACTTCATGGTTACACATTTTAGTGCCCTTTAGTTGAAGCGATAACATCAAAGCGTATACATAAGCACTGTTAGTACAGAGAAAAATAACGAGAAGCAGAATACGAGTTGTACAACACCATAAGGCAAAAAAAAAAAATTTTTTAAAGCACGGTAGCGCGAGAAAAGAAAGAAAACTGAATTTCATTGTGGCCACGGCGCCCCACTATTCAAACTGTCTAGTGTCCGCGGTGCCTAGCACATAGAGCTTCAAATTATAGCCTTGTGAGTTTACGCGGACCCACAGAAAAAAAGAAAGCTGCATTTCCATTGTAAATCGCAGCCGACCAACTGCTGTCCCCGACTGTAGTACAAGAACAGCAGAAGCAACACGATCCCTCATCGCAGCATACGAAACCGAAACCGCACAGACCGAGCAAAGACAAAAAGAAAACAAAGAACGAAACGCCAATGGATAAAGGTGGGTGGGGAAAAAAAGAGAAATAAAAGAGAGAAACAAAAAAGGCGGGGAAAATTTAGCGGCGCCCGCACCTTTTCACGCGCCAGCGACCGCCGATTTGATGCGGGCGTTAAGACGAGAGCGCGAGCGCGCGCGACCGCTCGCCAGCACGTCAACAAGACAAGCCAGAGCCGCGCCTCCGGAGTGCGCGCGATGGATGGATGGATGGATGGATGTTATGAGCGTCCCCTTTGGAAAGGGGCGGTGGGTTGCGCCACCAAGCTCTTGCTATTATACTGCCCAACGTCCTACCTAGGTTAAACAAGAAAAAAAAAGAGACTATGAACTTCCACAACCAAATTTTCTGACCCCCTACTGCGAGCTTTACTTTTGTACGTCTCCGTTTTTTTGTCGTTTCCCTACTTTTTCTTCCACCGATCCTTCAATCGCCTGGAAGCAACGAGCTAGCGCCCCCTGCGAAACGGGGCAGGTGGATTGCGCAACCAAGCCCTTCTTATTTTGCCTAATGTCCTGCCTATTTTTGGAAACAAAGAAACAAACAAAGAATTTCCAGCATCAAACTTCTGAACAAGAACATGCAGACAGCGCGGTGCTCCGGAAGACAGGCGGTTCTCGAAATAAGGAGCTTGCAGCAGCACAGCACAGTGAATTGAGTCTGGACACACAAATGCTGCTGCGCATTCTCTAATGACAAATCTGCTTGTGCAGCGCATGAACACAGACTGAGCATTGTAGTAGGCACGTCTGCTGACATAATCGAAACGGATTAAAGATTTGCCCGAGCGATCTACACGTTACCGTGGCATACAGCGGTGACAAAGTTTTAAGAAATCAGGCAGACAGGAAAGACGCTCCTGCCTGCCTGGATTATTATTATTATTATTATTATTATTATTATTATTATTATTATTATTATTATTATTATTATTATTATTATTTTAACCGCTGTATATCATAGTGCGTTCCTCGGCCAAGAAAATATTGCAGGCGGGTTAGGTGAGGACTGACTGACGCGTTTGTTAGTCCTCAAGCGCCCTCGGTGAGTTAGGTTCACCGAACAACGGTGTGCAGACAGATGTTTTTAACTGCGGCCCAGCCAAAAACTGTACATGATTCTCCACAGTAAAGCGAAAACATACCTAATTAGAATGCCTGCAAAAACTGCTGCTGAGATTATACAAGGAAAAACCCGCAGTGGCAATTTTATCAACTGACCTCGACCTAATGCATTATGGCGCAGCAGCTGACTCTACTTTAAAATGTGAATATTCCTTGACTTACGTATTAATATCCACCGCAGGTGACTCGGTGACTATGGCATTCTGCTGCTGCGCACAAGGTCGAGCATTCGATCCCCGCATTCTGGTGGGAGCAGAATGCAAGAAACGCGCTTGAGTACTGAGATTTAGGTGCCCCTAAATAAAGCCCGGTGGTTATTAATCCGAAAGTTTCCATTACGCCGTACTTCCCACATTACCCACAGTGCAGTTTTGTAACACTGAACCCCACAAATTGAATTTTGACGGAACGCCGAGTTGACACTTCCTCTGACAGTGGTCCGTACCACAGATGCCTTCTCTTCAGGCGCTTTCCACGAACGCCTTTACAGGTGATGCGTTATGGCTGATGTGAATGCGAAGCTAAATGTTTACAGGCGAAGCGCGGGCTTTGGCTATAGTTTCCATAAGGAATTGCTCGAAAGCGTCAAATACGAGCAATATTTCAGACGCGTTAGCCATATGAGGACAACGTTCTAAAGTGCGTTTTTAAGGCAAATGAAACTCTTAATGCAATTAACCGCTCCAAAGCAACAGCATCGCTGGAATTTGAGTTGCAATTCTTCAACGTCACACAAGTCTGCGGACTTTTTTTTGTTATGCATATAGTTATTTGGTGTTGCGTTTGAATAGAAAAAGAAAGAAGAAAAGAGGAACAAAATTGAGAGAAAAACACGGCAGACTATATAAGGGCGCTGCCAAAAGGCCGCGAGCGCAAAGGCACTATATTTCGCAAATCTGGGATGCGCACTTTTTTGGGGGGAGGTGTGTGCTGCCGAGCGCGTTCGGAGGGCGTGACGCAACTGGCAGGTGGGTGACGATCGAGACGCACCATGGCACGACCCGCGACAGACCCACACCCATGGAATACACGGGAGGGGCGCCGCCTCCCACCTGCTGCGGTAGCAACCGCAAAAGCGACATCGCGCAACGGTGGGTCGCTTATCTTCACTTTTACTTCCGGTCGACTCCACGATATTGGCGCCGCTGTTGCTGACGGCACTCTGCTCGCGCCAAATTAGAAGTGATAATATATCGCCGGCTACTACGGCGGTGCACACTGCCTTCGTACAGGCAATGCACCGCAAGCGTGAAAATGCCGTGCTCTGCGGCACTTATAACCTACAGCTGTATTACATGCGTGCCCAAGCCACGCACACTGAGGGTCCCATACTAATCAAACGGCACATTCAGCCATTTCTTCGCACCAAGCCATGGAAGCGGCTAAATTGCATCTCTCTGCGCATCCTGCCACGGGCGGGGTAGATGGATTTTTTTTTCTTGTTCCCATCCATCGGGAGGATTTGCCGCGATGCATATGGGGTATAAAACAATCCAATAGAAGCTTGTAAATCTGCGTTGCGCAAGAACTACAGTAATGTCTGTGCATATTTAGCGTCCAGTACCCAAAGGGCGTAGTTTTCACGTATATCTTGCTTTAGTTCAGCCTTTCTTAAGATATTAAGTCTCATAATCCACGTTCCAGGACAGCTAAAGCAGGCGTCGAGCGTTTTGACGTTGCCACAAGAGTCGAGCTGGCTCAGGGCGCGCTTCTTGGTCGAATTTTGTCGATCCCCAAGCCCAGGTAACGGACAGTGTAAGCGTGAAGTGTAGTTAATCGGCGATATAGTAGCTTTACTTAAGCAAAGGACACTACATCGAAATCAGAAACGTGCCGGGCAGCTCCGGGAAGCGCTCCAAGTGACATATGAGCGACGTTATGGGCAAGCACATGCTGGCAAAGGCAACGCTACAGTGGCGACATTTCAAGTAGTGTTCAACTACAAATAATTCGAAACGTTCTTGTTCCTCCTTCCCCACCAATCCACATTTCTGTTTCCGCCCTTATTTGGGCCTATAGCACGTGTTTCTGGAAGTAGAAAAAGAAACGGTCGCGCTCGAGCGCTGCTTAGATTCCCGAACCACGAACAGATTCTTGCCGTCGCCGCTTTTCTTCCGTTTTCTTTTTCCACACAAGTACGTTTATCCATGGCTTCGCTCAGTATGTACGCATAGCGAGTGGCTGCGGGGATCGTGAGTCCCAAGTATTACGTTACTAACTTCCTCCTTGAGACAGCAAGCCAGTCGCAGCCCAGCGGCGAAATGCCGGCAGAACGGCTGTCGGCAGGCGTCGGTTCACAAGCGTGACGAGAGCACCTGCGGAACTAGAGACAAAAGGAGCACCGCCGGAGAAGGGGGGGGGGGGGTGCAGCGCGATTCCGGGCGGCAGCGCGGAGATGTCGGTTCTATTGTGCGCTGGGGAGTGCGCTACTCGAGTGGGCCGACGCCGCGCGGGGCATACGTGACGGATCGATGCAATGTAGTAGACTCCGCACGCCTATACACATAACGGGGCTGACGTGGAACAGTTGGGGGAAGCCAGTTCCAGACGCGTCGACCTGCCGCGAAACGCAAGCGACGCGCGTTGGCACTATGCAAAAGGTAGACGCGCCACCGACATGAACGAGAACCGGAAACGGCTGATCAGAACGCCTGTTACGCGCAATTACATGGAAGTGCGACGAGCAATCGCTTTGCAGCCTGTTTCTAAGCATGGAGTATGGCCCCGAGTGCACGCTCTGCAGTCTGAATTCAGCCTTCCAAACGTTTTTGAGACAGTCTGCGTTTACATTTGTCTATATAAGGCCATACTGGTGTGTCTACAGACAACTTTTATAGGCAAATTTTATGGAGTAGTCCATATATAGTCTAAGGACTTACGCAGCCTAAACTTTTTATCGGCTATTGTCGATGGAACGTTGATAGAGAAATCCCATAGACTGTTCAATGTACGAATGTACGCGCCGTACATTCGAAGTCGACGTCGAATTTGCAAAATCGGACGCACCGGATTGCGGAGTGACAAAGGAGCGACATTTGGTCGAGGTTTTCCACTACCGTGGGTACCCAGTGCTAAACTCACCTTGTCCCAGGCGGCCGAAATTCATGCATACGGAGCCGACCACTTCATCGCTATCGCTATACCGGCCCTCTGTGAAGCCAAAATCAATCAATTGATTTCGAATGCAACACGCGTTGCAAGTATACGAGATGGCGGCACGTAAGCGGGCAACGAGTGCTTGCCAACTTACAGCTTGCCCGTGCGAAAAACGCGGGACGGCGCAGAAGAACTAGCTTCGTGGGGAATGAACGCTGGAGCGAGGGAACGTCATATGCGGTCCCAAGCTATACAGCGTACAAGTGAGCCGCTAATCGAGCCTGGTAAGTTCGCGTGAAACTGAAGTTCACTATGGCATAAACGACTGCCAGTCAACGACCCGAGTGGGCTGAAAGGCGAAGACCGAGTTTATCTCGAGTTTCCTCCGCACGAAAGCGCGCTATAAGAAGAGGACGAAGACGGACGAGAAAGAATTAAGATAACGTGTCCCGACTTTTCCCCAGCCACACCCGCGCCGTCGCCAGCGTTTATACGCCCACCCAGACTGCTATAATTGCGGTAAATACATTACGGCGGCAAAATGTGCCGAGGAAAAGAGCAACAAGAGAATAACAGCTTAAGGAACCGTCCACACACACATATATGCACGAACACAGCGCCGGCTCCGCAACGAGAGCAAGCGGCAAAGGCGACCCCATGGTTCGTCCGCCGCGCAGCGGAGGGACTGACTCGGTTTCCTTCGCCCTGCTTCCATTTCGAGTCACACGGGCGCGGGTCGCGCGATCCATCCTCGTCCGGGGAAAAAAAAAAAATAAAGGAGCGTCCAGGAAGACGGACCATCGTCCCCTCCGATCTCTTCCCGCGAGTCGCATACAGTATGTATACCTACACGCGACGTCACCGGGGCTGTCGCATAGCCGCGGGGCTGGACGGCTGCGCGCGGGTGGCGGTCTATATACTACCCACGATTTCCTCGGTCATAACGCCGCTTTCCCCTGGTGTAAAGACAATCTCGGGTGTTCGTCGCTTGAGAAGCAGCCTAAAATCGGAGCGGTGACACTGTGTCGCCGAAGCGGCGAGCCGAATACGTGCGCGCCCTCCCGCGACGGCTGTCCCACGGCGGTTTCGGCGTCCCTCGTCGCTGTTAATTATATACGCGGAGCCAGGAGCGGCAGCATAAGACGCGCGCCCTGGAGGCTATACGACACCCTTATATACGCAGGCTCCTTTTTCAGAAGCAGGCTAGACGACCAGTTCGGTTACATGAAACGGGCCACGTATACTTCTTTTTGGCGGTGAGCCGCGGGCTACGCACTCCTATAAGAGCACAGGAGTGCCGACAACATGTGAGGGAGTCACCGTTTGTCCGATGTCCGTAAACTGCGTTCAGGACAGTTCATTTCACGCGTTGGAGAAGCACGTTTACGCTGTGGAGGCGTCCGATCAGAGGACGCGTCCAGATCAACATACGAGCATCTACGGCCCGCGCGTGGCGCCACTAGCAGAACACTCCCCCGAAATTTCATTTTTCACCGCCGGAACAATGAGAAGCATTTACATACGAGATGACAACATCCCCCTCCGAAAATAGATTAACCCCTAGCCGCGCCGCTGTCGCAGCCATTGGATGAGCCCCTTCATCCCAAGCTGTCAAACTGGAGTCCCACGCCATCCACTTATACCTCACCGCCGGTCGTCAAAAATGAGGCAGCGCCGCGCTGGTTAAGCGCTGCTGCAAGACAAGCGACCCACGCCATCCACGCTAACGGGCCAGAGAGACCGAAAAGTCAGCAAACGCAACTCTCACCGGGGGCTTTCAAAGACCCATTAGGCCGAAACAGCGCGCTCACGGCAAACAGAACCGCAAGGGCAAGCGCGTCCCACGCGACTCGGCCGCGTTGCGTGCAAACGACGGGACGGAAGCGAATGTGGCTACTATGGCAGCGTCCTGTGAGCGACACAGTGCAGAGAAAAAGAGAGCGAGGGAGCCGTCATCGGGGACAGCGGAGAACAAGGTCAGCGCGGACTGGCCCGCCGCCGTGCACATCGGCCACGCGGGGACAGGAGCACGCGGCCGACCCTGGTCACCGCGTTCGTGAGCACACGCCATGGACTATGGCGCTCAGGGCCCAAGCGAAGTGCCTCGCGAGATCCTCGTGACGCAAGTGCGCTACGACGCAAAAAAAAAACAGGCGTGACCGCAGACCACGGACTGTATAAGCGTACGTGCGAGGCGGCAGTCAACGCGTTTGCCCATATACTGAGCGATGGGACTCTAATGATGGTTGAGTTTAAGGTCGTGAAGCTGCACAGTGAGCTGAGGGTCGCCGTAGTTGCTGTATTACTAACTATAGACCACTCACACAGCTTCTCTCAGCAGCAGAACAGCCACCGAGCAACCGGGGCAATTGTTGAGCACAAATTTCGCTTTCTCTCGCAGTATCTCCGCGCGTATACACTGCCACTCAAAGCGAATCCTGCTATAAGCGTTGCGCAAAAGCACTTCCACAACGCCGCGGCGGCCCATTAGCGGTCGCGCGGGAAGTGCACTTCGCAACGAGCGCGTTAGTCCGCGGGACGCCACGGGACCCCTTTCTGGCCGCGAAAGCGCGCCGAGCACAAGACGACGGCAGCAGCTACGCCAAGGCCAAACGCGCGCAAGAGCCATCGCTCGCTGAGGCAGGGGAGGGCAGGATGGATCGGGTCCCGACAGGGCAACGGGGGAATGCGAAGCGGCGCGGCGCTCGAGCGGAGCACGCAAGCGCGGGAGGACACGCGCTGACAGCGCGTCCGCCCCGGCCTCAGCCGGCGGCGGAAGACGTGCGACGCCCTTCACCGGGCGGCCGGAACGCACGCCAATATGCCAGGCACGATAGCGCGCGCTGACAGACGCAAACACGCACAAAGCGCGTGTGTAAGCTCTGTCGACGGGCCCACCGGCGCTTGCTCGCTGTCGTCGGACTATACTGCCGACCCAGTGATGTCCATCGGTCACGTGAACCGATGCGGTTTACGTCCCAAAGCAATACCGCCCAATGTTACACAGTGGGATATAATAATTCTAGAACTGGCGTGCTTAGTCCGTACTGACTCTTTACTGAGCATACCAGCGTTTCTGCATTCCACTCTACATCGTGCCGCGTCCGTGAATTGTGCCCGCGGCTTCGTGTTCAGAGAGTCAACGTTGTTGGTGTTGCGTTAGCATACAATTAGCACACTGCAGGATGAACGCAGTATAAGTCACTCTAGAGCTGCTTAATCGGCGCTCCACTGCTATGGAGAGGACTCACGTTTGATCTCTCCCCCCCCCCCCCCCCCAACCAACCCTATTACTGCTACCACCACCACACCGCTGTCTCGCATCAACTAGCACAGAACTCGAGCTAGATCCCCCATTTTCGAGGGAATAAACAGACCCTGTACGTAACGACCTCTGCCTCTCCTGAGCGAAGTGTTTGCTCCCTGAAACACTGCCAAATCACTTCACGGTAAAGCAGTCGAGGCACGCAACCTATTGCTGTTTCGTTATTTCTGCTCTCAAACGAAAACAGCATGCATCAAACAGTCATCCTAAGTAAGCACCAAGACAGCGGAGACGGCCGTAACGCCTCGTGAGCTGACAGAGGGCAAGCAACGTGTGTGATAAATCGTCTGTATACGAGAGAGTTCCCAATCTGTAACTCGCTACCACCGCCACATAGAATGCCGACTGTGTGCACATTTTATTAACTTTATTTTCTTTCTCTTTTTTTTTTCAGCAAGGGACACGTGAAACGAAGTAATACAAGAAAAAATCTTAACTCCGTATCCTTTCCACTGCATGGTCCTCTAAAAGCGATGGTTGCACGGGGAAGACGTACAGAATAGGATTTTCTTTTCTGGGACGGACACATTATCAGCTACTTTCTTCTTTGTTTCCTTTTCTACTACTACTCCTACTACTGTTACCAATTATTATTATTATTATTATTATTGTTGTTGTTGTTGTTGTTGTTGTTGTTGTTGTTGTTGTTGTTGTTGTTGTTGTTGTTGTTGTTGTTGTTGTTGTTGTTGTTGTTCTAGTCGCCGTCGTCTCAGATGCCGTGCCTTGAAAATTTTTGCAGTTGGGGTACCTTCAACACACACGTTGAACATATCCCGAGTGAAGAAACTCAAACCAATTCCAATAATCCCATATTACATACGGGAACCCCATGCGGTTCCTTATATGGGATCCCATAAGTTTCATGCGGAATGATTTCATACGGGTTTATTGACACGGGTGTGCCCGGCCCGGCGTTAGCACAGCGTGCGCTAGGCGGCGAGCGCAGAGGGAAACGCTTCTACTCACCGCGGCATGTTCTTGATGCGGACGCTGGCGGGTGACGAGACGGTGGGATTCTGGGCGCGCAGGTTCTCCATGCCTTCCGTCACCGAGCAGATGCCGCCACCCTGCAAGTACAAAAAGAGAAGTGCACGTTGTTATTGAAGGACTTCCACGTAAACCTATCCTATAATTACAATAATGCAAACTAATATAGGCAGGCGACATGATACGTGCACACAAATGTAAGAACGAATCTGTACAAGTAACCAAAAAGAAGCCCGGCTAATAAAAGAAAAGAAAAAGCACCCATAAAGAAAAGTTGCGCTGGATATGACAACAATCAGCTTGGATGATGACCAGGCGACGAAAGAGAGAGAGAGAAAAATTTATTCAGCAAAAATAGGGTTAAGGGGACCCGAGGGTGGCTGTTCAGTCCAGGACTATACAGTGGTCACTACCACGCGCCAGGCCTGGTCTAGGAACTCAATTGAGTCTCCAGGTCAGGTGTGCGTGCGTGTGTGAGTGTGTAAAAGAGGAGGGAGGAGGGGGGCGGTACTCGAACCTTTTCTCTGAGCGGGTCTTTTTCTGTGGAGTTGCTTGCATTTCGCAGTGGCCGTGCTGCCGTGTGTGCGCTGTTAAAATATATGTTGCAATTAAATAGACGGCGGCTTGTTGCGCAAAATCTCTGACGGCGGTCTCAAGAACGTCTCTCAAGCAGCGGCCCGCAGCGGCCGTAGAAAACACCCATTCCTTCAACGCTGGAGAATTAATTGCTCGGCGTAACTTCGCCGCCGCTGTGTCTCGTTATAGAAGAAATTACAACCACTGCCGCAGTGTAGGCGAGGTGTGATCGTAGCCTACTGCCAACTTACGTAGTAAGCGACCCGAAACAGCGAAATGGAACAAGAACTGCTCATTATATATTAAAAAAAAGAAAGAAAGCGGACAGGTTTGCCGGCGTAGAAGTATACGCCTACACGCTACCTTCCAAGGAAAGGGAAGATGGGAGAGAACTGTCTTGGAAAGAAGAGGGCCGAACTGAAGCGACCGCCGGTATGCGCTCCTCCTATTACCTCGCTCAGCTGCAAGGACGCGCACGCTTATATTTTTCCTTTCGCAACAGGATAACAGAGCTCCACCGCAGGGTTATCACCGCCGCGCATCTTCGCCTCTTTCAACGGGTTCTGCGCGGTAATGTGAGCGACGAGAGATGGTTCTCAGTGGTAGCAGTGGAGAGCAGGATCTTGATGTGGCTCTTGCGCTGTACAAGCGAAAAATTCCTCGTCTCCGTCTCTACCACAGAGTACACGGGTTCAGTGCTGTTCTGCGATATGCGTATACAATAGTACTTTCTTACCTCCATCGTATATTCCCTGTTCCAAAGAGCACGCACAAGTACAAGGAATGAACGGTAGGCGCAACCACCTGCCACAATGATTTGTACTTTAACGCATTAGGCCCTACTACAACCAGGGACTAGAACACTCTCCCGTGCACCTCAATCAGTGCAGTTATCTAAGTCAATGCTTCCGAGACTGCCATCACTACCTACTTTACGTATCTGTAGTACGCTTTTCCTTGCATGTTTTTGTATGTATGTCACCCACTTTTCTTTGTGAAGTCTTGATAATGAATGAATGAATGAATGAATGAATGAATGAATGAATGAATGAATGAATGAATGAATGAATGAATGAATACTCTTATAACGCTTACAATGTATTTTGTACTCTTACATGGGCGGCGCGAGAACCTTGCAGATCGGTAGTGAGGTTCAACAGTTTTAAAGTGCAAGTTCATTACACCCTGTACAGCTAAAAACAGTGCAACGAGTAAAATTGAGTACCCAGACGCAGTTATTATCAACATTTGCACCTGGCTATTATTTTCTGCAATATCATCTGCATCACTTAATATGTCCAGCTTAATATGTTAGGCCGAGGACGAAAGTGTTCCCTATAGTTTCGAATTCTACTATTACCCGTAGCCATCTGTTGTTAAGCTCTTTTACATCTTGTCGCCCCAGCTAAGTGCGTTGATGGTTTCCGATTATTTCTATTCACGTCCCCCTTTGAAACGGTCCGGCCACAAACAGACACGTAGCCTACTTGAGCTAGACAGGTTTTACTACATCTATTGCAGTCTAGAATTTTGGCTATCTCTGCTTTACATTCTCTGTCTTCATTAAGACATCATTAAGACGGTATTGTACTATCTGCAGTCAATATGCGAACTGCTGTGCGCGTGCTTTTACCAAGGACATCGTACCAAGGACAACACAGGGGAAATTACTTGTACTTACTAACTGAATTAAAGAAATGAAAAATAAATGAAAATAAAAGTGGATGAAAAAAACAACTTGCTGTAGGTGGGGAACGATCCCACACCTTCGCATTACGTGTGCGACGCTAGCATAGCATCACACACCTAAGTACAAGTAATTTCCCGTGTGTTGTCCTTGGTATATTTGTTGACTTCTTATGATATGATTATTAAAATTCGAGCCATTCGGTTAACCCCCTTTCTTCTCGTTCAAGCAGTGTCCGTGACACATGAGTATATTTGTCGTATGTCCTCGCGCCTGTTGCTATTCCGTGGCCTGCGCAGAAAGCACGCGCAAAGCTGCTCGCATTTCAATCACGGTACATATAGCACAGTTACATATGCCTGTAATGTATTTCCAGTCTACAGCACAGCACCCCTACGACAGTCCAAATAAACCTTCGGTGGGGCAGTCATTGCGCGTGGTGCTCGTTTACGATAAGGGGTTGAGGACCGTCACACGCGGCTGCAGACGGCTGGCTCTCGCCGTTGACACGGCACGAACGAGGAAGCAACGTCGCGACACCGGGGCAGCCTGCCAAGGACCGAAGCTCCCGACCTCGGCCCCCATCGCCTCCCCCCCCCCCTCAGACCCTCACCCCTCTTTTTGCGTCGGAATAGCTGCGCACTTCCAAGGCCTAAATTCGACACAGAGCCGGTGTCTCGACGCTGTCTGGCCTCCTTTCCACCGCATCAAAGGCGGTGGAAATCGCTACAAGGGCGGACAGCGAGGCGCACACCCCATACAGACACGGACGGGACGAGATAAAATGACTTGCAAAGCGACTCCCATTTGAAGAACCGGTCCGCAGCTACGCATCAAATATTTCTGCAATGCAGGGAAGCCGCATAAGTACACGACCACAAACGAGACAACTATCGAGAAAGTGGTTAAACAAAAAGAATATACAGCGGTTACTTTTCTGCTAAACACGCTGCCAGTCGAAAGGCCGAGCTGGTTCGTTCATCGACGCCCAGACAAACAACAAAGCGAGGAACCGCCACCTCTAATTTCTCTATATGACTATACAAAACACGCCCACGCATGCATGGAAACGTCCATATTGATGTCTATTTCCCCCATGTGTGTCTCCGGCGGGCAAGCACTGCATTTATAAGGATGGCAAAGTGGAGGGGAACAGGTAGGAGCTCTTTTTTGTACGTCACTGAATGTCTAACTTGAACACCAACATATTATGTATTCGAAGTACCTCGAGAGAAAGCTTACGCAGTGACAACGGGAGACGCGGCCGCTGTTTCCTCGCTGACGAGCTGGAGCGCAACTCCCGTGAGTGCGCGTTGCACGCAGCAGCTTTCCCACGTGAGTCTGACGCGGTGCGAAGAGAGAAAATTACGAGCGGTGTGCTGATGATACGGAGGCCTCATTAATAATACCAGTGCCACTGTTGCGCAAGACGAACATAGAGTGCATGACGGCGTAAGGAAAAGAAGAGAACGTTGCTATCACTCTAATGCTTCCCGTACGGACCGGCAACGAAGAAAGGGGAAGGGCAGGAAAACCTGGTAATTAATGACTGCTGTCACTGAAGGATTGCACACCCTGCAGGCAGACGACGTATGAACGCGTCATAAGCGAGCTGACCACGCCGGTCCGCGCAGCATCTCGCGCTGATGTTTCCACTGCTTATGCATTAGTTAAATGGCAGGCCGTGAACGTAGGCTCCTCCTTCCTTCGTCCAGCTAGGCAAAGGCGAATTGGCCGCATCAAGGAACATTCTTGTTTCTTTTGGTTATGTTATTTCATTTACCCCACATAACGAATGCAAGAGTGGTGGTCCTTCAATATAGAGGACATTTAGGCTTGTTGTTGCATGATCATCGTGTTGTACAGCGCAGAACGACCATAGTAGACCATGTATAGAGCAGGGAACGACCAGAGAAGGAAGGACAAGAAGACACACAGAGTGGAAACTACCAACAGAGGTTTATTATTCTAGAGCACAATTTTAATTACGTCGTAATTACGTAATTAAGTGTCATATGCCCGTCATAATTTACTAATACAGCTACATCCAGCATCCCCCTTTAAGGTCCCGTCAAAAGCCGCAACTCTGAAGACTCGGGATCATGGGAAAGCAAACTGGGGCACGCGCCCATTGCAAAATATTGGATAACTAAGAGAAGAGAACATACGTCGATCATACGGCGTAGACACACTAACTGCAATTCGAGGCTGTCTCATTTTACTCGGTATTCTAAAGGTCAACAGCGAAGTATCGGCGCTTGCATCACTGCTTACGATGAGTACAGTCAACCCCAAAATTCTATGGAACACGAAACCTGAGAAAAAGCTGAATATCTGCGCAGCGTCACAACGCAGCCTACTATTCACATTTACAGCTTCTGCCAGTACATATGTGAAGAACATCTTGACGTTCGGTTTCACAGGCTACTGTTACAGGCTGCTCGGGTACCGAACGTTTTCCGAGATACCGTGGTCCGTAAACTTTTGTGGTTGACTGTACATCTGCCAATCAACGTTTTAGGGAAAGGGTAACCACATGAAGAACCAGATGAGCATGAGCAATGTAATTAATCATCTAAATAATTACGAGCCGCATACTGGAATCACTGGTTATCAGCACAGAGTATAGGCCGACAGCACAATCGGCAACGGAAATGAAGCAGAACCTCGGTACTGCACCTCCCTAACTCCACTGCAGTAAAGCGAAAGCTACGCGTCGTGCCAGCAAAGCAGAAAGGATAAACCGGCACCGCACGCGACGTCGACTGAATGGAAGTTCCAGATTCAGTGATACGCAATACGCGAGCCGTCCCTCATTATTTAAAGGATCGGCTGACACGAGCCCTATGGCATTCGCTGCACTATCCGCAGTCTCGGTAAGATTTAGAACGCTTCCCTGGACGCGGGTGAGAGAAACCGCCTACCTGCTGTTCTGACTGCAGGACCACCTACGAGCCTTTCCGAGTAAAACAATAAAGACCGGAGAACGTAAACGAAAGGCGCCATGGTCACGCATAGACGTTGATTCGAATTTTCTACATAATGGCTATAGTCTCAGCACGCGAGAGATTTTGTCAAGTAATGTAGTTACCCATTTCATCAGGAACTAAGCGGGCAGAACATTTTCCATTTCTCGTCGTCGTCAGTTTTGAGGGCAATCAGAAGTCGCGGATACTGGACACGCCAAAGCGCCGCAGTCTGACTGCGATGAATTAACGGCGCCGGGGCGCGACGCGCGAACCTGCTGCGGCGTCTTCTTCCCTCGCGAGAACCCGCCGAGTGACTGCATTCATCTCAATCCCTCGGTTGGCCGCTCAAGCGGGAGCCGCGGAACAAGAAAAATGGCACACGAAAACGACCGGGCTGACGGGCAGGAGAAGCAACCATCGCTGCGTTGTGTCGCGTGTTCGCCTTTCGCGAGACAATGGTCGCGCCCGTTCATTTACGTTTTCTTCGAATGTCTCTCGCTCTGTGTGCCGTTGTGTGCGCGTGTTTTCTTTTATCTATTTTTTTTCTGTTCATTTCCTTTCATGCGAGATGGGAGAGAGCGAGCACTCCATTGTACCGTTGTCACCGCCGCGCACTTCGCGTGTGCAGCTCCGATTTGAGCTGGCGAAAAAAATGTGAATGCGCGGTAACTCTCGATCTTGTCGGCGGCGTGCTGCAGCAGAAAAGAACGCTTTTAGATGCCGCACAGCCTTCGTATGACCAAATCATCTCTGCTTGAAATCTGCTACAGGGTGGAAGTAAAACTACTCATAAAAGGAAACTTCGCCATCCATCTGCTCACAGCAGGCAGACCAAGGAGGAAGCTTAGCCGTTAAAGGTAAATGCGTCCTGTTTCGAAATGTGTTGGGGCCCGCGACGAATTTTTCTTGAACTGTGAAGTTTGCCTCTCCAGGAAGCCGCACGGCTTCTCGTGGCAAGCTTTATTCAGGAAGACCAGCAACTGGAGGCAAGTTCCGAAAAGCTAGCTGCTTAATACTATCGTTCAACGAAACGGAAGCGGAGTGTCAAATCTCTGTTCTTTGTTCATACACTATTGTACTCGGCACCACGATCTCTTGTTTACCAAAGGGCAGATTCCTAAAAATAGTCCGCCGCGATTAGGATAGACTGCAGTTCCTTCAACGAGAGCAACTCAATGGCTCTAGACCCAATAAACAATCGATTATACGCAAACAGCATTCGTTAATCCTGCATACAAGTTCTTTAGATGAATTTATGCAGTAACTCCAACGCGACCAATTATATACAGGCACAAGAAAAGTGGAAAACATGCGGAAATTATGGCGGACGAGAGGCGAATTTTTATGCCAGAGCGCATACATAAGTCTGCACACCCGAATACAATGCATGAGCAGGTTTACAGTCAGGCTGAAATACAACTTTGAATAGCCGCTAGTTCATACCAAGCGTTATTCTGCTCTTGTTATTTTCTCTTTTGCAGACAAAGAGGGAACAAGAAAAAGAGTTTCGAACGATATTATATATATATATATATATATATATATATATATATATATATATATATATATATATATATATATATATAACATGCAGTCATGCCTCAAGCTTACCGCCACGTTCCCCGGTGACTCTTTCCTCACGTGCGCAGACACGCACCTATATCAACTTTGCAAATGCAGGCAGCATCGAGCGAAGCGGCCGTGACAATGACCATTTCCAATGCAGCCGAAAGCGGCGGGGGAAGTCCCGTTACTTCCGCATGAGCAAGCGCGTTCCACCAAAGTCGATCAATGCACGGACATCAGCTGCGAGCGCCGGGTTCAACGACCTCTCCCCGCGAGCTCGATGGTCGCGCGACACACGCCAGTCCTGCAGCGGCTTCGCGCCGCACGTCGGCGTAAACGAGCCCTCCGTGGATTGAAGCGAACGGACGTCAAAAATGAAACCACAGCACAGGTACAGGTACGAGCGTGCATTACCGAGACCATCCGACAAGAAGCCGGGCAGCCCATCGGGAAAGTTATTCGCGCTAACCACACCGAGCGACCACGGCAGGACTGCCGTTTCGTAGCACACCGCGCCGCCCTGTATCGATCTGCCAAAGCTTCGTGGAGGTGGAAGGAAAGCGGGCTTGCGGGGCAGCGTAACGGGATTTTCCCGGCTCCAACGCAGACTGTATAGCTGGGCACGGCGAAGCGAACTGCAATTGCGGTAAGAGCGGCTGCGGTTGCAATAACAATGACAGTGCAGAGAGACAACGTGCTGCTGCTTTTCTTTTTGCTATAGGACGGCTGGGCGAAACTTGTAGAAGGCGAGCCGGACAAGAGAGAACGAGGAAAAGTTAGAGGCGCAACCCTGTATGCAGCCGCGCGCAGCGGCGCTCCATTACGTGAATGCAGGCGAGCGAGAACGCGCACTATAAAATGAAAGAGCCCGTATATATAGGAGCGACTCGCCAAAGAGGCGTGCGTGCGCGCTCCCCAGGCCGGCGATGCAGCCACGAGAGGACGACGAGGGCTATACACGAGTGCGGCGGCAATGCGGGGCGGTTACGCGAAGGACTGCAGCAACGTAAACAGCAACAGACCACGCCCTCGGTGGCATCGCTTGCTTTGAAACATAGACGAGACGGACGGAGCGGAAGGCGGCGAAATGGGGGGGGGGGGAGGTTGATACGAGAGAGGGAAGGCACGAGATGGCCCCGCAGACGATACTTAAGAACGCTGTGTAGGCAAGAATAAAAATAACGGCAAAACGACAAGCGCAGGAGCACGGAAGAAGCCATAGACTGCGGCACGTGACGGGAAAGTCCGTGCGACCGTAGACGTCCGAAAACCAACGATAGAAAATAAAGAAATAACACCGAGACGGTAGGGGAAAAAGTGGAGAGGGAGAGCGCCATTCTGGAACATACATGATATGCGCGCGGTAGCCGACGAGAGTGGCGACAGGAGGCACCCACTTCCGGCATCGTGGGAACCGAACAAACAAACAAACAAAACACGTCGCCGGCACCGTGGTGCCATGGCAACTATATACGCCTCTGCATCACCGCAGCGATTCGGCCGCAACATTATACACACGCGCCGGATACACGGCAGGACCGCCAAGTGCGAGCTACGTGGCACCGGCTACAACCACTACACCGCTCCGCACGCGAGCCACGATGACGCATACACTGTAAAAAATTTCCGTAATTATACGGAGGATTTCCGTCATTATACGGAGAACTGCAGTGTAAAAAAACGGAAACTATGTCATATTTCAAAAATACGGCAAAATCTGCCGTTAATATACGGAAAGTGCTCTCCGTTTTCAGCTTTACGGACATTTTCACTGTAATCATATGTACGGCCATACACTGTTTTGGACGAAACAGACAGAATTCCGTATTTTTGTTATGCGAACATCCGTATTATTGTGAGAAAACTTAAGCTGTCCGAATGAGCGCTCGTACTCGTAAAGTTTCAGCTAGCAATATTTTATTGAACACGCAAACTGTACGCATTATGAAGATGCGTACAAAATGTGAGAGGTAGCCTTCTACCAAAAGCTGCAATAACAGATCGTATAAATATATATACGCATCTTCTATATTGCGGTCGCAGTTTGCCGCGCATATGGGCCTCGCTGATCATAAGCGCAAATATATGCGTGTTCTCGCAATGTTCTCAAATTAAGCGCTTTGTAGTTAATAACGCAGCATATATGTTTAAGTGAACGAAGAGCCGTGGACATACGTGCATACGTAAACAAGCTTGCAGCATTCAGGTGCTGGTGCACTGGTAATGACATTGGTGCTCTGTATACGCCAAAAATTGTGTGCACTCTAAATCAGTACCGGAACGCAGGGAGTGGTATAATGACCGTAATGGCATTTACAGTTTGCAACAAATGGTCTCGAAGGCGGCTGGCGGCCTGTAGATCCAAGTACAACGGTCGAATGAAATTTTCGAATGCGGCAAGCAATTAACCCAAGTGTCAAAGGGCATTGCTGAACTGCAATGTAGTTGGTTTAACTCATTCCCATAATATTTACAAAATATCTCGTCTCTGACAATAACTGCCCATTCATTGAGACAAATCGATTACGCATAATCTTCACTGTTCATGTGTTAATTCTTGCGATAAGATGTAATCGCAAACATTTGGCGCTTCATCTTGAACCAAGACCGGTAAGCGCGCTCGTTCTTGTACAGTAGAATAAAGAACGCGAACATGCACCGACATGTGTGTAAACTACTGGTAGGTGACTGAAGATGAAGGACCTATTACCGTGCTAGTACTGTGTGTACTGTCAAAAAGAAGAAAAAAATAATACGGAAAGAAAGAATGCCCAGTGCCGAGATGTAACGATTCAAGCTTTATTTCTTTTTGACCTAGAATGCAACACCATTAGTTCCATGTGCTTTATATATGGGTAATGTTATGACACAACTCATTATTTACCCGTTCATTACATGCACCAACCAGCCCAAATTATCACTATACTAGAGATTATGGACGCATCGCAGTGCATTGCTTTGCACTTCATTGCAGCACAGGGGTTTGCTATCCCCAGTAGCGAACGCTTTGGTTGACCTCCCTGCCTTTCTGCTTCTTGCATTCTCTCTCCCTTTGTATAAAACGCACGAACTTGTGGGAGAGAAAGTGTTCTCCTCTTTTAGAATTCAATTAATTGTCAAGCAATTATATTGCAGTTCCAGTAACTGTATCGACCGGGTCCCGGTCGAAGAAACCAACAGCAGGCGTTTCAAGACAACAGCGAACTGTTATGTTTATTGCGCTGGGCATTTTATACCAGAGCGAGGGAAAGGGGCTAGTGTAAATGGAGGGCAAGGAAAGGCACGTGTCGTTCCAGCGTGCCAAGATAGCTTGTGCTCGTTGAACTGATACGATAAATACTAGAGCACAAATGCGAAAACGAAACCGATTCCGTTCTGTTGTCCGCGCTCACAGAGTGCGGCACCAGGGGGCAGCGCGCGCTGCGCGTCCGTTAGGAGTGGCAGACGGAGCTGACCATGTGTAGTCAGCCGGAATTTTTCGTGTCTTGTTGTAAAAGTTGTTAATTTGCCGTAAATATCTCTTGATTTGTACTCAAGAGTGAAGCAAGACTCCAAGGAAGAGAGATTGACGCATCAGGAGCGAAGAACAGAAACGATGGATGGTTACGCTGCTTGGGTCTCGGCACGTTCGAATTGGCAAAGTTCCGAATTTGTCGCTGTGTTTTATACGCTTGTGCGCTCGTCATTTGCCGTCATCGCGCGGAGATATTTGCGCAGGATGTCTTTCACTTCGTGTACAAAACTCTGCACGCTGCGGCATCGAAGAAGTTGTCCTGTGTTTGGGTGCACGTATGCGCTAGGACACGGATGTATCCTGCTTGCTCTCAACGGGTGTTCAACAGTCTACGCGCACTCGTAACTTGCTCATGAGGTAAGCCCATTTTAATCTTATTTGGTTTGCATAACGTAGGTGTTAAAATGATGCGTGGTAAGCCGGTGTCGCGAACAGAAATATTGTTTCAAAAGACCACTATGCAACGTCTTAGGGCAAAAATGACGCATGAAGGGGAAAGGGATCACCCTATTTTTTCAGATCGATTCCAGTGGTAGCGCGATCGGCACGACCGCAATTTTCGTGAGGTACTTCTAACCTTTTGCTCACTCGCGTTAAAAGCGTAGAATAAAACTGCGTTCAGTTGTGCACTTGTATTGACGCTTGTATTGGCTTGAGAGCATACTGTATCCGATACAAGAACTTCTGTTAGAATACGGAAATAAACGTTCGAGGCAATAGCAGTGGCTCACTACCTGTGATCGTTACTTTCTTGCTTGGGAGCACGTTTTAATTGATGTCTGGGCAGTCAAGGCATTCGTGTCTAAGCAAGCAGTAAACGGGGTATCAGTGCGAAAAAATTTGGACATACAAGAGAAGCGAATGGTATAATCATAGACTTTTGTTTTACGAATTATTCAGTTGTATTATTAAAGCGGAGAGTGGATATGCATGAGTCAGATTGTATTGATACTCAGCAAAAACAAGCTAACATATAATTACTAATCAATCCTTTTCTTTTACTGAAAGGCAAGTTGCTGTTGTTCTGCTCGAGCTGAGAAGAGGTCTCCTGCCTGCAATGGGTCCATCTCTTTCAAGTTATCGCAGTATTGTAGCTCTCAAAGTGAGTGGATTTTTTTTTTCTCTTGGCTATTTTCTACCTGAATCATGAACATCTACTTAGATGTGTAGGTGATCACTGTTAGTGACATTGGAGTGCTGGTGGACAAGCACTCCTTTATGATTGCAACGCATATGACAGAGTGCAGCTGTGGCAGTATGTGAAGCTGTTAATCTATAAGCCAAATTAGGTTCTTTGAGGTAATATATTTGAGGCACAGACCATGTTCATAAAGAAAAACCTATATTTGCCAGGACTAACGCTTATCAAAATTCTCCTCTAGTTTTATCTATTGCCGAATGGAATTCGCTACCTGCAAACATTGTCTTGCTTACGGAATCTTCATCATTTCATGCAGCACTGCTAACCTTTTTAGAGTGTGTCAACCTGTCCGAACCCACATTTCCTTGAATATTTACTTAAACAGCGTGTTCAAGTGCTTGGCATTGTGTAAAATTCATTCCGTTTCATCTGATATGTATCTGTGTACGCTGTTTACCTAAATCATTATTCGATTGTATCCTTAAACTCGTGTTCTGATGGGTACTGATTGTTTGCATCACAGTTTAGGTTCTTATGCGTGCTTCACGCTACTAAACATTGTATAAACTTCATTACCCTTTCCTTTCTTTCTTTCTTTTTCTTCCTTTCTTTCTTTTTCTTTCTTTCTTTCTTTTTGTTTGCTTCTGCTAGATGTTTTTTGTGGTTCCTAATTCCTTCATATATTTACATTTTACAGATTTCACTCATGCTTGAACTTTTCCGTCTGCCCCATGTAATGCCCTAACGGGCCCTTAGGGCACTCAAATAAATAAATTGATGACATTGGATTGTGGTCTAGCAGGCAAAATGCTAAACAAGGAGAAGTAATCTTAATTTGCACTTGGTAAGATGTGCAAGCAACTCAGGCTGTTATACACGAAATGGGACATTTGTAGATGTCTTCTACAATGCTGCAGTCCTGAATAGCTTCAGAGTTAAGTGATACCACTATAATTTATCTGTAAAGCATGCAGCACAGTTTAGCATTGGGGGAGGCTGACATCAACAGGCGTCTACTTACTGTGAAGTTCAAATGAGGTGTTACTGTTAGGGTGACTATATATAATTTATGGTTTAATTCTAATCTTATATGAGGCAGGCATAGTTTACCCACTTGGTTAAACAATAGTGATGTAATATCTATCTATACAAGTATTACCCATTCATTTATGCCATTTGGACAATGGCAGAAATGCATGGGTAATACTTGTATACATAGACATTACATCACTATTGTTTAATCAAGTGGTGCCCCTGCATGCTAAATATTACAGGGCTATTATTAAGTAATGTCAACTTTTGTTGTAACATTAAGGCACCTTTTATATTATTACAGATTACCACCATTGTGTACCATCATAGTGTGATATTTATACTAAATGTATTTGACTTTGCTACAAAACCCTGCACAGTGGTTCATCATGAAATTTTTTTTATAGTTTCTGGCCTCGGAATGCACTTCACGTTATATTCTTGTTTGCAACAAGACTATAATGCAGTTCTCTCCTTATATTTTGTGGCACTTGAAACTGCGGCGAGCTAAACCACTGGGCAGCAATACTGGAATCGCTACTGCGTGTAGAGCTGTCTTCAAACACACACACAAGGAATACATAATTGCTTTTTTAGTGCAAAACAACGGACACAAGAAAGATGACAGAACAAGGTGCTACTCTCAACTGACATCGCTTCATTGCGTCCATCCTTTGTGGACAGCAGAATCTAGAAGAACATGCGCTGTGAACACCGTATGCAGGAACCACCAACATCTGATCACAAGAGCACACTCATGCGACAGAATCCAAAAAAACATATTGAGCACTGTACAAGGTTAAAGAAAGCACACTAATGCACTGTGACCCCAACGACTGCATGAAGAAAGCTTCCGATAACTCTCTGGCAGTGGTATCATGGCTCTTTTTCAAAATCGTGGTATCACAAAACATTGCGAACATAAGCAATCCATACCAACAGGCACAGGTTCCCATTTGGCTCAACATTGTAAAATATGGAAGTGCAAAGCCATGTTTGCAGCCTTAGTGCAGTGTCAAGTAGTCAGATTTTATTGGTCATGCAGAGGCGCACTGTGTACCTCTTTATTACTTGCTGAACAATTAAGCTGTGAAAACTGAGTATTTATGTTGCTTCAACCACATGGTATTGGCCATTGCTCCTGCCCTCAGCAAATGTGGAAGATTATCATTGCATTTCTTTTTCTAACTCTTTTTCCTTACTACAGTGGGATTACTGCATGCGTAAGTAGGAAACGGATCACATAGGCAATCAAAAGCCAACAATGTGTAAACTTGTAACATTGATTGTACAGTTTGATGACCCAGAATAAGTAGAAATACACCATAAATGATTGACAATTAACTTTTACTTGACACAGGGCTAGAGCATACAGTAAGCATACTGTATGCTCATACGATGTCGCATCAATTTAAATTTTAGTGTAGCTTTACAGTGTACGCTTCTATTGTTGCATTCTGTCAGAGGGATGGTAATGCTTCGCATGTATAGCAACTAGACTGTCTATATACAGTAGTAAAAATGTGCGAACTGAATTTTTTAATGATTTGATAGAATGTGTAGAACAATAAAGCCGTACAATCAACGCACAGTGATGTGACTTTCTCTGCACATGTTGCAGGTTCAAAAAAGTATGGCGGAAGCTGTTGCCAAGGTTCCGACCAGAAAAGAAAGCCAGTATAAAAGGGTCCACACCACCGATCTCTACTACAGGGGATGGACAGCACATCGAGCGCCCTCAACTGAAGCCATCCTTGTCCCGGAAGTTGGTGTTTCACAACTTTGCAGCAGCACTTTGTTTGCACGGGTGTGTGGCATTTCTTCCCCTAACATGCCTGCCTGATGTGCCATAAGCTACCCAAGCAGTGTTTCAAGGTGTCCATAATTTTTTCATTGCAGTGTCTACAGTGTCGCTAACATAAGTGGCATCCAATGGAAACACTGGTAAATGAGAAAAAACTTGATGTAATAGAACACTATCATATATGGGTTCAGATTGTCATAAAAACACATACCAGACATGTAGAGACCTCCTAAAATGTGAAAAACCACAAAGAAAAGTTTTTCGGCAGCAATATTATCTGATTGCACGCACTAGTTAGTCCACCATATGCCCTGCTTCCAGGACAAGCGACTGCATGACACCGCATTTCCACTGGCTTCACCTGCATAAGGTGCGGTTTGCTGCATCCAGCAAAACATATTAGAAATCAGTGGTGCACAATGTTTTCTGTCCCCTTTCTCGACGCCTACTGAACACATGGTAAACTGTTTCCAAAGCAGAAGGGAAAGGGCTCTGAACACATTGTATTTTAAAGTGGCTTCTACTGGGTAACGCAAGTACTGTGGCATAGTAGATTTTCACCAGGCAACCTGGGAGCCCAATAAGGCTGCTGTTTACTTGCAAATGACCAACATGTTGTGAGCATGTTAAAGTTCTTTTTTTATTCTCATCTCTTATTTAGCTAGTGGAGACAGCTTTCACTAGAGAAGAAGCCTTGGAAGCATGAAACACTTCACAAAACCAGCTTCAATATATCATGTGTCTGCATCACAATTTCATGGCTGCATGAGTGAACCCTCTGGTTAACGTGCAAGAGTGTTCATGATGTTTGCGATGCATTATCCACTTTATTTACAGGTCAACCCTATCTTGAGATTTAAGCTGATGTTGCATTTAGAGAAATTATGGCCGAGAGCCAGCTTTTGAGAATGCAGATTGAGCTCGACAGATTAAACGCCAGCACAAGTCGTTGAGGATTTCAGATCAAGAATCTTCAAAGGCCAGTTCATTTAGTGGTGTCAATATTCTGCTCAAAGTTGTTGATTGTTACGTTCATATGGTGCCCAAGCATTGCGGTAACAACTTCACTTGGAGTACATAGCAATGGTGTATTCGACGTAAGCTGGTGGCTTTTTTCTGCGTTTTCAAAAACTGGATTCTTGTTCAGTTTAAATTTTCAAATTTCGCATTGTTTATTAGGTGTTGTGTCCTGTTTCCTTTTCCGGCAGCTTCTTAGTTAAACATTGAATAGTGAACACAACTTGACCTTTTGCTTGATTTTCTAGATTACACGCCCTCGATGCAAAACAATTTCACTTCAAAACTGCTTGTACCGTACTGAAAGAATAACTTGAAGCAGCCATGGCCACTAATAACACGCAAGAGACGATTATGAAAATTGTAATATTGTTTTATGATCTACAGAGTGTCTTAACTATCGTGCACCAAGATTTAGAAATATTTAAATGCAATGTAACTAGACAGAATGAAGGTAATGTTGTTTGCGATCGCTTGGAGATACTCAGATTATTTTTTGCATTCTGCTTAATTACATAATTCTTAATTAGTTAATAAATATCTCAAATAATTAAATGAAAAGTGTCAATAAAAGTTGTAGAGCAATATGAAAGCCTCCCGATACACTTTTCTGTTACTGTTACTCATTGTGTGCTACATAAAAGTGTTTTTCCAAGGAATAAGCCTGCGAATACATGTAAAGTGTCTTGAGTGGCCAGTCATGTGTCAATTTTGTGGTGCAAAGCCACGAATACAACTTAAATGGGTTCTTTTAAGAGAATGACTTAGTTCAAAAAATTATCCTTCTTTATGCAGCCTGTGGAGACAAGGTTTCTTAGACATGGCCGTGGCCCTCAAGGAAGATGCCGAGGCCACAGGCAGTTCCTCCAGTGACCGTGAAAAGGTGCCCTGGGGCACAAGTCTAATTTGGCACCCCTACCTTTCTCCTGCAGCTTTTCTGTCTACTTAGCTAACCAGGTGGGTCAACGATGGCAAAGGGAAAAAAGAATCAACAGCTTCAAACGTAGAACTTGCTCAAGCTCAATGCATTTTTGGTGTGAAGTTTTTCCCTTATCATTTATCAAAAAACGGGTAATAAGTATATGATATGGTCTTCATACGGACACCTCTTTCCCACAGACAATTATCAGTAATAAAAGCAGCTTATGAAGGCTTGTATATTAGGATGATTTGGCATAGATAGGATAATGATTATGAATGTTTCTGGTGAAGGTAGTGGTAGTAGAGTGAATAATCTGAGTTTATATATAGATTAAAAGACATTTCGTTCTAATGCCAGAATTCTAAATCATCCCAAATAATTCTTGCGTTTGATAGTCTATGCACATTGAGCGGCAGTGCTTCTTGATGCTTGCTTCTTGCTGACATCATTCTTATGCTGCATAATTCACCTGTTTAAGTTCCCTATTTCTCCCGTTCAAGCAACTTTACATTCTTCATAACAAACCTTGTAGATGAGTTCCAGAAACTTGCTGATGAGATTAGAGGGCGGCGTGCACCTCATGCTTAGATATGCATTCAAGAGCCTCATACCTTGCATATGTTAGAAATACTTCTGCTAAGCAAGTTCTTGGTGTCATACAAGGTTATTTGCGAATACAAATTTGCCTAAATTGGGAAAACAGTCAATCTAAAACATGTCAAGCGATGTCGCTGACAATACACACACATTCTAACTGAAGTAAATACAAATAAATATAGCACCAAATGCAGAATCATTGGCATGATGCCATTCTTTCAGTGGAATAAAATTTTCCTGCATTGTAAATCTGGAATCCTTTATAATCCAGGCTACTAAATACTCATGAGGGTTGTGACGTGAAATACGCATGTATTTATTCCTCGTTTTTTTTACTTTAAGACCCGATAATGCATAAACAGCAGTGAAAGAACTGAGATCACAGTACTTAATACTTTATATTGCTCCAAAAATCCGTTTCTCTGCCGATCGCAGCATTTGACACTAACAATTTTGTGACAGCAAATGTGAGACAGAAGGCACATAACACTTAGGGTGGTGCTATTCACTTTGATTGTTTGGGAACGAAACCCATACTGTACATGTTATGGCCCTACGTGTCATTACCTTTGAACAACAAAAAGGTAGGGAGTTTGCGTTTTGCAAAACTGCATGCAGGTTTTTACTGTGTGCAATTAAAATTAGAAACCTTCACAGCTGATACTAAATGCATTGTCCACAGCTTTAGGTTATACAGGTGCACTACTTTGCACAGAACACTCTTACCTCGTCACTGCCCACACTCTTAGGCAAAGTTACACCCTTTGGAGTGCTCCATCTGCCACACAGCGATAATCGTCATCTGCCTTGATGCATTTCCTTTCTTTAACGCTGCGAGCCCTGTACTTTCCAGTAACGAACGGCATGCGCGTTATCAGCATGATAGCATTCCCGACAGGAAAGTAGCGGGCGTGGCATTTTCAAGAAAGGAAACGCATCAAGGCAGATAACGATTATTGTTGTTTGGCAGAAGGAGCACTCCAAAGGGTGCAACTTTGCCTAAGAGTACAGGTGGTGATTCAGATTCTTCAAAGGTGTTTCATTGTATGGGATGGCAGATCGCGCTTCACTTATTTGCAGAATATTGCATTCCAATTGTGTCATATGAGATAAATCCATTAGAGAGCTTTAAGTCGCCCTAAATTTATTACAACTGTGTACTGGTAAGCTGGCGGCAGCTTCCAGTGCTTGTGGAAAAACAATTGTAACTGCCATATTATATGTAACTGCTAGTGCACAGGCATCGGCAGCAGCAATGGTTAGGGTACTCTTGTTTCTTCTATTCTCCACCAGAAAATAGTTTTTTTCGTCTTCCTCTTCCACATTGGAATGTGAAATGGGGTGTAACTTGTAGGGAATACCTTTGCATAAAGTTCATAAGCATTTCTTCTTGTCTGTGCCATAGATCATTGTTGCTATGACTGTAAAAGCAGGGTGCCTGTTTACAGCGATGTAGGGAACAATCTGTGAATCTTTAACGAACAGTAAGGATAATGAGTAATCGAATAATTTTTAGTAATCTTCAACAAATTTAGCACTCTGCTTTCCACTGTGGTGTTTTTCAAACTCTAATGTTTGCACAAGGTTTGACTGCAGGATGTCATTTTGTGTGAAAGAGTGCACTTGTGCGCATAACACCTCATCGGCAACATTCTGCTGCACAGAATGTCATTAGCTTTCGTATGCATTGGTCACTATCTCACAAACCGGCTGCTCCTTTGTTGGTTGAAATATAGCATTAATGTAAAACACATTTGATCTCATAACAAAAAGAATTGTGCCCTCTTATCCCCTAATTCTCCTCACTTCATGCCTAGTGTTATAATAGCATGGTTGACACCATGAGAGTCAGTGTGGTGTATAATTATGTCTATGGTGGGTTGGGGGGTGTACAATAACTTGATCAACTTTTCCAGACGATTTGAATCAGTATTGTGGAATGCTGTTTTTTTTTTCACTCACTGTTACCAAGTTTCACCTTGGTTGTGGCAACAAGTATAATGTAGATCGCTATCGCTCCTGCCAACACACATAATGTGCAGGCATCTGTGTTGGAAAAAAAACCAGCTAATGGTTTGCCAGGAGCTAAAGTTCATTTAGATCATTAAATTTTGAGCTTACACCACTGGAAATAACTGGTGATGAAAGCACACCCAGGAAAACTGCCCATATTTTCTTTCATTGTAATAATGCTGAAGCTTTCAACTGCATTTGAACTGACTTGTTTAAAAAATGACCCATTTCCTTGTTCAAGTAAGACAAAGATTCCACAGGAAGACAGAATCTTGAAGCCGTCAACAGCAGCATGAATATAAACAGCGCTCGGCGTTTTGCAATCTTGCACCTGGTTATCATATTGTCCATCCCATTTTTTTCTTCGGCTGTTTTTTACTGTTTTGTGGTCATGCCCAGTTTAATTTTAATGTCCCTATTTTTTAATATTTGGTTAATATGTTTTTTCTTCATCGGCTTTCAACAAAATATATATTCATAATGTGCCTTCATTTGCCATTTACAGTGATCTTAACCAGATGCATCTTGATACAAAATTTATTTTCCTTAATTCTTCGTTTCCCTTTTCCAAAAGTGCAAGCTGTTGATTTTGATACCTATTTTCTCTTCTGAGAAGATTAGATCTACTGGATTAATGACTGCTTACATGTGTACATCATTTTCTGTTTTGGTCACCCCTACTCGTAGCAAGTACTGACAGCAGTGCTCATACCCACTCGATCACAATCGCCACTGCTAAGCACACCCTTCCTTCCTTTATTTTAACTCTTTGGCTTCTCTTGAGCTATTACATGCACCAATTTCTTCTCCCCCAATGAGGCTAGGGGCCAGTGAGCTATGCACAATCGAAAACAACACAGCCAAGGAAAACATTTGCTACCCTAATGACAAGCACCTATGTCGAAATGTTGGCTACAGCAGCATCCCTTGTTCCAACAAAGTTGGTCTACTTACATGTTTTTCTAACACAGAAGTTACTGCTTTGTCGTGTTCTGTGATTATACTTTTTTGCCGCTTTCTTTAGGATGGATATTCACGAATACTATTTGTTTCTTCTAACAGCAGCAAGTTTATCCTTGCAAGCATTTGGGGTCAAGAACAACTTTCACCAGGAAGAAGTGCAAGACGAGTGATTGAAGAAAATAAAGTTGCTTCTGTGATCTAAGAACTTGAGGACTGAAATGTTGCACATTTTTGTATATATGCTATGCAGTGCATTCATATCACAAAGTGCGAAGTGTTTTATCCCTCCAGCCATGTCAGTGTGTTGAAAAGACAATTTTCTCAATGGTGACCTGCTGCTTTGGCTATGAGCTGCCTTCATTACATTTGCATTAAAGGAGATGTACTATTGTGTACAAAAGTACCCTGGAAGTGCGAGCGTTGACCAAATTGCATTTCTGTTCAAGACCGCTGAAAACAGTGGCAACCGTATACACATTCTGAACGCAGATGGTAGCACGGCTGATCTCAGCAAATAGTGCACCATAAAAATTCGGTCGACTCTCGCACGTCCTAGGCAATTTTGTCCTCAATGGCACATTCTCCGAACAATAGATATGCTCTGCAAGAGGAAATACGGGAAGCACCTGTACTTTAACGGATATAGTACAGATTTAGCATACGGAGTCTTTCGTTTTCTGAATACGGCAAGCACCTGTATTTTAACGGTTATAGTACAAATTCAGCATACAGTGTGTTCCGTTTTCTGAATACGAGAAGCACCGTACTTTAACGGTTATAGTACAGATTCAGAATACAGAGTCCTCCGTTTTCTAGATACAGAAGCACTCGTATCTTGTATTACGGTCTCTCTTTTACAGTTGTCCGTTCTACGGAAATGACCGTTCTTAATTTACGGAAGAGTGTTCGGTCACAAATTACCAGCAAATTTTCTGTAAAGTAAGGAAATTTTTTTTTACAGTGTAGGCGTCGCGTACAGCTGAGCGCGGCGCCGTCGCGACTTGGGGCCAGCCAGGAAAAAAAAGTGGACGCTGCGCCGGCGCCGCCCGTGACACACACACTCGTGCTCCGAGCAATTAAGCCACGAGGAAGGCAGACGGTCATGTAGGCTCGCGCCACAGAGATGGAGAGGTTGAGAGAGAACGAATATACGTGGGGGCCGAG
The DNA here is from genome assembly GCF_050947875.1 of Dermacentor variabilis. Taxonomy (NCBI): domain Eukaryota; kingdom Metazoa; phylum Arthropoda; class Arachnida; order Ixodida; family Ixodidae; genus Dermacentor; species Dermacentor variabilis. Next base: position 50,920,943 of record NC_134572.1, on the reverse strand, counting down.
GAACAATTAAGGCTCGAGCGAACGCATTGGTGCCGGGCAATCGTACATATCACCCGAAATGGACAGACAATGGGCATGAGATAGAGAGCGACCAGCGGCTTCCGCCGTCCGTGGTTGAGAAAAAAAAAAAAAAGTGAACAGTGAGATACGACATTTCTGTACGGCCTTCATTGAAAATGGCAGATTGCAGCTTGATTCTCGTAAGAGACTGCAAACGTTGGTGCCGTCAACAGACAATGCGATTTTGTTCTTGTTGTTCGTTTGAGAAGTACCACAAGAAACACCGCTCCTATAGAGAAACTACGAATAATGTAAAGCAAAAAGTAAAGTTTGCAGCACGTTATGACAGTGTGTCTTACTCGCTATATCTGCTGGGGAGAAACGAGAGAATGCTGCGTATAGATTGTTCAACATAGACACAATGGCATTATCTCGTAGCACGTCTAGAACTTTATTGAACTAGATGCAGAAATACGCTAGCGTGGTGCTGAGCGCACCAGAAGCCCATAAATGCTCCTCCACAAGAACGAAACGAGAAACCCGACGACTCACCCTCGTCGCAGCAGCCTGACATCGTACTGCCATCTACAATACCAGGTCCCCCAGCGGCCGCTTATTGACCAAACACTGCCGGGTCAATGAACCGCCGCCGACTCTGGCGCATTGCACGCGAACGCAGAGACTGTCATTCCATTGCATGCTCTATAGCGGATGGCGCCTATTTGTTATCTAGCAATTGTCGCCCGGACAACATTACCGACTTTCTGTGTCCTTACAAACGTGCGATATGATTGCGGCAGCGCTCATTCTTATCAGGAAGAGAGAGTTGACGCCGCGGTCTCAGCAAAGCGCCCGTAAGCTTGCGAGAACTTGACAGGCAAACAAGGAAGCCGTACTATTTCGCTCACGCGCAAAGGATACGATTGAAAAGACTTGCACGTAGGTCTCCCGTAAATAACGGCGATGAAGCGCCCCTATTAAATTGAAGTTTTCAATAGAACTATGGGGTTTTACGTGTCAAAACCACGATTTGATTATGAGACACGCTGTAGTGGGCGACTCCGGTTTAACTTTGACCACCTAGAGTTCCTTGACGCGCACCTAGATATCAATACACGAGCGTTCTTGCATTTCGCCCCCATCGAAACGCGGTCGCAGGATCAAACCCGCTACCTCAAACACAGCAGCGCAACGCCAGTCACTAAACGCTACCGCGGCGGGTAGAGCTAGCACCTCATTGAAGTTTGGACCATCGAAGCAGCGAAGATGGGCTTTGAATGAAGCAAGCCTAAGTGAATGAATTAATTAATGAATTATTCCATCTATATATACATAAAACTTAATTGAGCATTTGCTCTAAGCAATATCATACGAAGCACACGCTTGAAAACACATAATCACGCAGCATGACGATCACCAGGCAACAATATACACTCTTCCCGCTTCGTCTGGCACGGTGTATTTGAATCCACCGTGCCAATGCTGCTACGAAGAGCAGTGCTCAGACGTCACGTGACGATTTCGGCATCGTTTGCGACGGGAAATGTTCTTTTCAGTACGTTGCAAAAGACCCCGATCTTCTTCTGCTCCGCCCAGCAACGGAGGCGCGCCTCTTCTGCATCACCGTCATCATCAGCCCATCCTTATGTCCACTGCAAGGCGAAGGCCTCTTCCAGCCATCTCCAAATACCCCTATCTTGCGCTATCTGATTACAACTTGAGCCTGCACATTTCCTCATTTCACCACCCCACCTAATTATCTGCCGTCCTCGACTGCGCTTCCCTTCCCTTGGCACCTCTTCTGCATATGCGAATGTAAGTTTTCTCCTTTAGCTTCAGAGGTACATATTCTTCTTGCTCTGCTTCACCACAAAAACTGGCCCGGAGGGTTCCTTCCAAAGGGAGCGCAGTGATTCGGCGCGCAGCGCGGGGTGAGGTTGACGCCGCTTTAGCGGCGCCAAATTAATGAATAATTGCGCGTTGTTACTGTCCAACTGTTTCATTGAAACATATCCACTTTGCGGTTATAAGGATGTTCACGTTAATGGCTGGGAGGAGCATGGGCAGAGCAGGCCCTTTTGGAAAGTGCTGCAAGGATGCCGCTTGCGACTAGATGAAACCGACCACGAATGGCAGCGAACACAATGCGCGCCCCGCTGGGACACACGCCGTGCTAAACGCAGACGCGGCGGCGGAGCCCGCGAACTATCAATTCAAAAAGGACCACGCCAGCTGATCGAGCGCGTGCCGACATACATGTTTTTCTCTGCGAACCGCAGCGGCCACAGGCGCCAGGAAACACTGCAGCAAGGCGCCACGGGCGAGGAGGCGTGAAACCGCAGCGCGGAATCGGAGAGAAGCCTTGCGCAACATCCTGCACTGTCTACATCCCGCGGTACACGAGAACGTGTACTGCAACGGCGCGTACGCTATGCTCGCACTGCACACGCGCGTCGCGCATGCAAGGCCGTGAGCGTAAATGAAGAGACGCGCCGGTGAGTCATCCTCTAACACGAAACGGATGGGAGGGATGGGAGCGAGGAACACGCCGACGACGGTATACATATATATAGGCGAGGTTCGACAAACTCCTTCTCGGACACTGTGCCGTCCGGCGGCTGCGGTGTTATTCCAACATCGACTACTCTAAAGCACAAGAGAACGCGGCGCACGCAGTGGGTGACGGAAGTCCGAAGGTGTGTGACGCGACACGGTTACGAGGCTCGGCCCTGTATTGACCAAACGGCTCTCGGTTGATGTGCGTAATTTTTCCTAAAGCAGCGAACGACACACACATGCGCGCGCGCACAAAGACAAGCACGCGGCCCTATCCGTTATTATTTTTGCATCCCCACGTAACCGAACAGTTGCACTATCAGCCCTTCCTCGATTCCACGAAGCGCAGCACAGCGATTCTCAGCGACTCATGCGGCGAGAAGTTGCCCGAGGAACACCTGCCGCCTAGAGTGAACACAGTTTTCGCCGGAATCAACGTCCGTCAAAGTCATCAAAGCTACCCATTCAGTGATTCATCTGGCCCTTCCTAAATATGACGCTACATGGCGTCCCTCCATTTTCGGCCGCAGCGAAATGCGTACCGCAATCCTTCACGAGACACGAAATAAAATTTCGGAGGAGTTGCTCAACCGACCTTGCTGTATACATGCGTGCAACGCACCATAAGGGCAAACTTTCACCGGACGTTGCGCGTCTCCGCGATGCGAATCGTCGGTATACACTATAGGAAAGGCCGCGTGTAAGCCAAAGCGAGCAGAAGCCTCTTTCCGCGTCCGCGCGATCTGCCGAACCAAGGCGAGAAAAACCTGATCGGCTGCGGCTCCCCATGTTACTGACCCCTGGAACCAAGGCGAACGTGGTGGCCATTTGTTTTGCACCACCCCGTACGTTCGTGAGAAAGGGTGCGGGAAGCGTGGCTGCTGAGAAAGTGGAGAAACAAAAACATAATATAAGGAAACGTGACTGCGCTCTTCCTTGTCTCTGCAGGCGAAAACGAATAGAAACACCAGCCACGTATAAGACGGAAGATATACAGCGCACGACTTGGAGCTGTGAAGGCATAGACCGAGTAGCAAACTGTACTGAAAGTTCCTGCCGGGAGCGATATTTCATTGGGTTCCTCTGAGCGGTTGCGACGATACCAGTCAACAGCTCATCCGCGCGAATAGAATTACGAAAATTAGCATTCATTCCATGGGCCAACGTACCTCGAACCGCGTTATTGGAAAAGCTCACAGCCAACGGCCAAAATTCAGGAGCTCGTCATACCAATCATGTATAAACAGAACAAAGGTTGCGAATCGCATAATAATGATACCTGTCGCAGTAACCATTTCCACTGCTTTCACTCCAAACAGCGGTAACGAGAGCGGGCTCAAGAAGATTATTCGATTTAGCAAAACACTTTAGGTGCAAATTCTAAATACTATCTGGAAGAAGGTTGAGCTATGCATACCGAAAGTTCGCGCCGGCGTTGCCATGCTTTGGAAAAAATTATAGAACGGTAGACGTGTACACGAGGTACATAAGTATGACAGACATGTGCACTGTTCTTCTACTGTTCTATTGTCTGATGGTGTTGCAACGGCGCGTTTTCGTCTATAATGTGTCAGGTCAACCAGCACCACGATGTATGAGCTTTGCTAAACAGTATTTCGTAGTCCTTGCCTGTTCTGCATTCTTTAAGCAAATTTTTTTTGTCCGCTTTACGTTTCAACTGTCAATGTACGCTTGGCCGGCTCGCACCTTACAAAAAAATAATCGGCAGACTACCATAATTATCGTGATGATCATCCCGCCGCTTACAGATCGATCGGCAGATCATTATCAAGCATCAGCTCATCGCTATCCTAATTTGAGGTCCAGTGCCCAGTGCAGCAACGTTGAAGAATACGGCTGTTGCACTAGACGAGATCGTTGACCCCGCACCCAGAAAAGGAAGAAAAACGGCGAATGAGAAAGCACTCTTTTTATCCAATTCGCCGACACACTACTGCGTCACGCAGAGCAGGTCAGCCGCGTGCTCCGATATAGGCGCCCTCGCTCCAGGCCTATGCGGTCTATTACAACAGGCATCGTTGCCCGGTCGCCCGACTCCGCCGACGCAGCGGGCGCACCTACATATAACGCCGCATATACCCGTTTCGCCTGCCGAGAGAGACGATAAATAAATCGCTCCCGAAGTCTCGCGTTCCCACCGACCCATGCAGTATCGACGCCGCCGCCGAGACGCCCGTAAAACACGGGAAGACACTCTCGCTCGGCCGTCGCCGATGATCGATCCGATAAAAGCGAGAGGGGCTCGAGGCGCGCGAGAACCCCACGCGCCCTGCACGCGCCCGCGCGTGCTCTGCGGGAAGCCCTTGCGAGCTTGATCGGCCGCGCAGATGACGAGACGAAGTCGGCGCGGGGCGGGAGCGGGTGGCGCCCCGACGCCTCGCCAGAAGCAGAAATGAGCGACGACGAAAAAAGTTGACCAGAAGAGCCAGTTCGATAAAAGTTCAGCGGAGCCCATAACGAAAGAAAACCGCAAGAGGATAATAAAAAAAAAAGGGGGGGGGGGCGCTTTAATCGTGATCGCCAAGCGCCTTGAGGACGGCACAAATCATGCCAGTTAAGCGGGACGGAAACAAAGCAAAAGAAGGAAACATTGGCGTTCAAACGAACAACACAGGAAGCAGGCGAAACGGCTGTGCGGGCGACGCAGCGCCAAAAATAGAGGCGGCCCAATGCAGTGTATACTGCGAGGCGCGCAAGGCGACGAGTCGGGGAGCGAAGGGGTGGCTGGCCTGGGATGACGGGGGGGTGGGGGGGGAGGCGGCAGCGTAATCCTTTAGGTCCCGACAATCCAAGGCGCGTAATCGACAAGCCGGTCGCAGCTCGCGTATATCGGCCGAGCGGACCGTGAAAAAGCGGTCAGCCGGGGCCGTCCAAGGCGGGAAGGGATGCTGCCGGGACTAAACGGCGCGCTCTCTTTTTTTTTTTTTTTTTTTCGGGGGGGGGGGGGGGGGGGCGATAGCCAACAATCAGCTCAATCAGCAGGATCCTGGAGGCAGGATGGAAGGGCGTCCTACGTGCTCTTTGCGACAGAAGAACAACTGCAAAGGTCAACTTTACGGGACAGTGTAGCACGCCACCGAAGCGGTATTGTGTATACAAGGTGTATACATAAAGGAAGTGCGGTGGCTAAGAAACGATGCTGAGATGATGTGAGGAGGATTGCTATGCAAAGATAATGAGTTCGGAGCGACGGTCGTCCACGAACTTGTGCGGACAAATAAGCAGATATGGAAGGCGAAGACAAGTTGTAAAATAACAATAGAGAGAATGAATGAATGAATGAATGAATGAATGAATGAATGAATGAATGAATGAATGAATGAATGAATGAAAAACTTTATTTTCACACAGGAACTATACCGGCGAAGGTGGAGCCCTCAGTCCAGGGCCCCCGTGGCCTTTGCCATCTTGCTAGCTCTGTCGATCAGCTTGAGCTGAGACAGACCGTTTGTGACGCACCGGGATTGCAAACCAGTTCGGCTGGATATCCCTAATTCCACGCACGCTTAGGAACCAAATGTCAATGTGGAAGAGTAGTCTCTGGGCGGTGCACGTGTAACCAAAAGACCCTCTGACGGAGGAAGCTTTTCCACTGCTTTTCTCCAGCCCACTATATTCCCTACAGCTTTTAGGAATTGCCCAAGTGTATTGAAAGCGCAAAAAGAAACGCATGCCGCTTCAAGAAAAAAAAAGTATGGAAAACTCGCACAAACAAGTATATATTAAAAGTC